>NC_064638.1:238201199-238826199 GCF_023864345.2 Schistocerca serialis cubense | reverse complement strand
GACGTTGAGTGATCCCTCAGTGCCGGGCACTGGTGTGAGACAGCGCTATCAGTACCTGACATGGGTACTTGAGGGCAGGCATACTCGTAAGCTTCCTTTCGACGACGTCTGACCATCAAAAGGGAGGAATGCTGTATTGTCCACTAAACACTTAGTACCTTTCGCATCTGCACCTACCATCTGAGAACAAGTAATGTGTTCCCTGCAACTTCCTGCAACGTCCTGCACAATTAGAGACTACCAACAACCAGACTCGGAAATAATCGCCCCGTATGTAGACCGTCGTTTACTCCACAACGTAAACGGTTGCGTTTGGAGTTGTGCCATGACCGGGAAACATGGACTGGAGATGAATGGCATCGCATTTTGTTCAGCTATGAAACGCTGTTCTGCACTGTCCTGGATGACAATCGTCAGCGAACATGGCGGCGACAAGGGGAGAGGTCTGACTCTTAGTTTTAGAGACGCACAGCGGTGTTACTCCTATCAATATAGTGTGGAGAGTCATTGGGTAGGCCTTCAGGTCACTTGTCAGTGACTGAGGGAACTCTGAAAGGTAAATTATGCGTTCGAATGTGTTACTTCTAATGCGACAGTACCTTGGTGATATTTCTCAACAAGACAATTTTCTACTACACCTGGCATATGTATGTTGAGGCACTAAAATGGCTCTGAGCACTATTGGACTTAACTTCTGAGGTCATCAGTCCCCTAGAACTTAGAACTACTTAAACCTAACTAACCTAAGGACATCACACATCCATGCCCGAGGCAGGTAGTGGTCGCGCAGCTCCAGACTGTAGCGCTTAGAACCGCTCGGTCACTCCGGCTGGCTGTTGAGGTTGGCCATCAAGAACCCTAGATTGGTTCCCGATTAGGATGTGTGAAGGACCATGTTTGCCGGATGCCAACCCCGTTGACGTGTTAGTATCCGTGATATCAAGGAGCAGTTACAACACCTGTGGGCAAGCTTGCCTCAGGAGAGAATAAAATGGCTTTATGTCAACTGGCCCATTGTTTGCATCGAGGCCAGAGGAAATGCAGCGTGATCGTGGGAAGTAGAGTTATAGTATGAAGTTATTTATAAATTTATTTACAATAATAAAAAAATAAAATCACGTGCTACATCGACACGTGAAGTTTCATTCCGTTCCTGCCCTCTTTGTGGGTACTTCATGTTTCCTGTTAGATAGTGTATTTGTCTAACCAACAGAACTATTTGTCAACAGATTTAACTGATCTTTCGTAACGCCATATTTCACCTGCTTTAGCAAACAAATCCTCACCCAAACTGTTTGATTTTGAAAACGTTCCTCATTCATGCCTAGTTAGCCGATATCCCTAAATCCTCTGTATTGTTGGGTCTTAAATCTTCTTGTTCTAGAGCTCGATAATTTTGCATTATCGCTGATCCAGGTAGCGAAACAACCGAGAGTTCTGAGCCTCAGGTACAATAGCTTGGACAAACCTGCCTGTGGTGGCATTGTCTGGCGATCACCTACGCATTCTCTTCGTCTTTGTGGGCTTGAGGTCCTCTTGTAACAGTATTTGTCGAATACTTTATGTTTGACGAAATGCATAATATATATTTACAAATTGAAAGAACAATACGTATTCTGAGGTAAAATTAAAGTAACTGGTACAGTAAATTAAGTTGGAATTTCTAATACTTTTGTCAGAAAGAGAATGTTTTCTGCTAACCTGAGTTGGATTACCTCTCCGGAAAGACGGAAAATAAAGAATCAAAAGTCGATTTCTCAGCTACAGCTGATCTGCCTTGTGCGATGGGTACCCAAAAGAAAACGAACCGATTAAAATTTTATTTATAAAATTTTTCAACAAAACACCTTCAGTTTAAATGATTCAAATGGCTCGGAGCACTATGGGACTTAAGATCTGAGGTCATCAGTCCCCTAGAACTTAGAACTACTTAAACCCAACTAACCTAAGGACATCACACATCCATGCCCGAGGCAGGATTCGAATCTGCGACCGTAGCAGTCACGCGGTTCCGGACCGAAGCGCCTAGAACCGCTCGGCCGCACACCTTCAGTGTCCTTCGATGTACTCTCCAGTGGCAGTGTAAGGGACGTGCGCTTAAGTGGCGTTTATGAAATGAGTGGAGCCCTGAGTATATTCTGATGGCTAAAAGAGCCATACCAATTGGAAAAGCTGTCTGACATTAAAAACAAACTAAAAGGTTGGGTCGACAACAACTCCAGCCACACGACAAATAAGAAGTTCGACTGAGTTGGAAAACTGATTAATGTAGTCATAAGAGAAACCCATAAAAGAACATTCATTGAAATGTCGCTCATAAAAACTGGGATGTAATCATTAATACGGTGCAGGGATTGTTCACACGAATCAGTTATTAAAATAAAGTAGAAAGTGTATGCACACTGTGAATAAGTGCAGCTTGCAGCAACATTCGTGAAATCATGCACCGAAGATAGGAGATTTGTTCTGAGAAATGATTAAATAAAGGAGTAAATCTAAATGTCACGATTTTATTTCAAGTTGAAGCTCGGTTTGGAGAAACCGCCTCAATGAGGGCCACACATGCATGCTTACGTGCTTAACATGAAATCACAAACCCCAAATACAATTGAATAATCTGGACAGGATATATTTAATATTACAAAAATGAGAGTAATAAGTAAACTCTGGGACAGAGACAGGGGGCTACAGGAAAGTTAGGCTCACAGTTAGCTCATTTGACCACATCGTTCACGGAGACACAATTTCTTCATACCGTGGCCAAATTTTAGCAACATTAACCTTGCAGCAGTGAACAATTAACATCTTGCAGAAGACACATTTGTATAGACAAAGGGTAATGGCAGAGGGCCAAACAAACTCTGATATTAACCCAAGTGGATGAATTCCAACTGACATATGGTAATGAAACAAAGAAAATTCAAAAAGAGGCAAAAATTATCAAGATTCAGTTAAGGTCAGGATGTATACACATGCAATTGCAGGCACACAAATATTCACACTGAATCGAAGGCGCACTTCCTAAATGAGATCGCTTCAACGTATGGAACACCTTCGTGCTACTTTATTCTTACGGACCAAAGCCTGCATTAGGAATCAAACTGAAAGTCTGCAAAAGCATTGCATTCCTTACTACGATCTAGCAAGACAATCTTTATAAGACAAAATGCGTGGCCAAAAGCTGCACAAAGTGAAAGTTCAGTGAGACTGAATTACAAACAGCTCCCTTCTCTTTGTGAGACAAAGCGCAGTGTGGTTAAATCAATTCACCCTTCTTCGAAGAGACCTCGGCTGCAGACCCTCGGAGGGCTGGAAGCAGACTGCCTGTCTCACACTAAAACCTTTCCCACATAACACCGTGGCCAGCGAACCCAGAGATGAGGCTTCTGTCACCAACCTAACACTGGTAACTTTCACACAAAGGGAACAAACCTCTTTGTCTGCCTGAAAACTACAAGGGTTGGCCACTCTGTAAAACTACCGATGAGTCTCTGCAGTAGACTAAACCACTGTATAGAAATGAAACACAACCTCATTCATTCACTCACACATGACAGAGTGTTTTGGAATAGGAGAACAAGGGATAAACATTTCAAGGAATCAGTCGTAAGTTGAGTTATATATAAAAACATGGAATATCTATAATGGTGTTATAGACGGATTTTGCATGTCTAAAAAGAACCAACATCCATGTTATGGTGGGAAATCGTAGAAAGAAATAGGCTATGGCTAGGTTGAATCATAGCTGAATCTTCTCTGGTACGAATTTTAGGAACGAAAACATCCGAATTGTTGTGTAGAATGCAAAGTGCAGTGGAAAGCAAATAACGTGATGATGAAAGAGGACTATAGGACCCTTTCAGCAGTAATACACCTGTCTCAGTTTTTAGCCTATTGTTCGAAACATACTTTAAATTCATTTTCTCATATGGCTGACAGCGTTTCCTTTGTTTCGTTTTCCACCTCAGCAACGTTGTCAAGAGAATTTCGTTTCATGACTCTTTTTATATTGGGGAAATAAAAACAGTCGAATTGGAAAGATTTGTTGTGTAGGGGGAAAGGGCGCAAGTGTCCATGACACAAGCCGTCTCCTATGAGCCGAGAGGTTGTTGATGTGAAAGTGGGTCGCCCGACTCTCTCAAATCAAGCCTCTACATCGTAATAGTTTCTAACCATCAAGGAAGAAAGCCTGGTTAACTGCTTGACCCCGTGGAACAAACTCCTATCACATCAGAAAAAAGTAATTCATATCGTTTTGACGTTCAACTTTAATTAAAGAGCTTCTATAGGGCGAGGTGGTCTTCCACTGGCTTGATTGTTGCTTCGTTGGAGTATAGTAACAGTAGCAACATGATTTGTTGCCTGTGATGACCCTGGAAAAGAAATTTACATCATTTCGGAACTCTTTCTTCAAAGCACAGTGGCCTGCAGTCGAGGCATGAATTTGGCAGCCACCCTTTTATGCCCGAATCTTCTTATACAATTCACTCCAGGGAGGTACACAAATTCTTCAATGTTCTGCTGTCGATGTTCAGTATTATCTGGCGAATTTTTTCAACACTTTCCTCGATTCTGGCCGTAGAAGAGATTTGCCATCAACTGACTTTTTACATCTTTTGAAACGGGAAAACAACTAAAGGATTCACTTTTACCAATTGCATTATCCTTCTCGGCCACGTTTTACATTCAATTGTTTCTGAGCCAGGATTTTCAACCAAGAGACAAAACTTCACGAGAATCGCCCGTTACAAAAAAAACGAGAGTGTAAAACACCTAAGAAATTCATACAAGCCAAATGGAGCCTTGTGTATCGACGACGTGCGAATTGCCGACTCGGGATTGGTAGCTCTAGACTATCGTTCCGACAGTATGCTGTAATACAAGAACTCTGTGCACCACAATATCAGTTAGGTACCACCTCATGTCGCTATAAGCCAATCTGACTGGGATTTAGTTTTAATTAACCTTAAAGATGAAGCAACGGACTTATGCACTAATAGGCTAAACCTTCCTTCCGGGTATCGCATCACGCTAAGCGAGCTAGTATTACGTCGACATAATTTCATGAATTCTTTGACGTATTATCTGATGCAAGCTGGACTTGTTGATGTCTACTCTCATGCAAGCTGGACTTGTAAACGTCTCTCTTTCTTTAGGCTTATGCAACTTTCTGTGCTTAATTACGTTCGCTTTTACGATTTTCCGTTTACACTTACCTACTTTCTACTTTGTACAGACTGCTTGTTATCAGTGATAAGAACTACGGAGGCGGAGAGCTTGTTGTCACTCTGCTACAGCTTCTGATGATGGCGAACGCTCTGAAACGATTAAAATGATTTCAGATAATCGACCACGACTTTACCGTAATTAAATGATAAGAAGTTTTACAAGGCTATTGGAGCTAGAGAAGAACCCTAAGAAATGCACGGAAAAGGTATCCTAAATACCTTCCTGTGATAGTGCCATAAATGATAGGATATTTTCCTGTTTCTAGCTTCACAAAAACTAACTCGGCAATGAACTGAAGCAAGCATCCTGTTCAGTTATCCGTCAGTGAGTGTGTGTAAGTCTCTGAAGAGTTGTTTTACGAATTCAACCACGCCGTCTGTACAGCCAAAGCGTTAGTGCAGAGTGGAAGACCAAGAAAGATCAAAGTTTACAGTCCCGTCGGTGACTAGTTCATTAAAGATGGAATACTGAGTGGAGGAATTTTGTTTCGTAGGTTCAGTATGGTTTACAGAATTACGGTTTCCTAAGGATTACAGGAACGAAGAGTGTCAAAAGAAAGAAGAATGGTAATCACATACAGAAAAAAGGGAAAAAATGACATTGAAACTGCATTTGTACCGACGAAACTGTGTGAGAGATATAGCTAGAGAACAGTTTTACTGAAGACTCACTTGGGTTTTTAATTCAGTTGCTTAGTGAATGATTAAACAGAATTTTCATCTGCTGCGAATGTCCAGACGTCCGCGATATTAAATCTCTGAAACTAAACAATTTTAATAAAACATGCTTGAGACACTGAGTTACTGAATGTCACGGAGCTACAAGGGTGAGCTTTTGTTCTTTATGCTCAAATGAGAGAAGTTGTTTATCTCTTACTCATGTTATTTCCTCTGTACAGTCCCTTGACTGGCGTGATTACAGAGCTGATAACCTTTCGTGGCTAAGAAGTACAAAGTAATAATAGGAATTAAAGAGCAGCTTGGCGTATTTTCATCAGCTAGCTCTTATTAATTTGTGCCTTACAATGCACATTCACAAGAAAATGAAACGCAACGTCTTTTAATTAGTTGCGTTCACTATGTGGAGCTAATAACGTTAACCTATCTCAGCACTAAACTAAATTAATGCAATAAATCTTTTGTTCATTTTCGATAAATTCCAAATGAAACACAGAGAATAAGATTTATCTTACATCACTTTAAATGATCATGTAGAGGATAAGTTAAAGTGCTGCAAGATAAATCTCTACAGTACTATTTCGAATTCCTCGTACATCCAATTGAAGTTTTCTGTGAATTTCATTAAAAAAATGGTGTCGTCACGAGTGTAACACTTTCTGAGGTGAATTGACAGCTAAATGATAAACTGAACAGATTCTTAGACCTATGTGCAGAATAGGAATGAATACAGATTTTTATGCAGTTTAATCGACAAATAAGAAATCGTCAAAGTCTCTTTTCAGATAATTAAAATGGAACTTAACGTTAAACTTGCTACGGAGACGAAATACGCGTAGCCAAAACGCTGTCTCCAAGGAACCCTAAGAGTTGCAATATTGATACGGCTTTATTCAGACTGTAAATACTGTGTTCTTATTACATAGTTCCAGAGACGTCAAAGGCATAAATGTGCAAAAGGGAAGGATGGAATAGAAGACCGACTGCCAACGTTCAAGTTTTTTAAAGTTTGCATATTTAATAAGTTTTATTTAGTTGACTTTTCTTTTGGTAGCTGATTTACGAAATCCAAATAAGTCTGTCTCTTTCTCAAAAAAGGAAACTTAACATAATGAAATCCTGGCTACCTTGAATGCTGCTACATGTGGTCGTTACTGACGACAGTTACACTGATGATACCGTTCGTATGACGACGGCGTTTCAACTGCAGAAATACGTAGAGGGTAAAATTTAAAAAAATTGTCTTACGGTTTTGATGCAGATCTGTACTATCTACATTTATGACATAACTTGACCAAATGAAAATGAGGGCTCGAATTTTTTTATGTTGGCAAATTAGAAGGATCAATCTGTTTTATTTGGTAAAAAAACTTTCTATAGCCAGGCTGTCATGTCCGCACATGTACCGCCCACAGATGATCGTTAAGTCTTAAATCTGTGGACGTTACATGTACAGAAATGGGCAGTTGCACAAGGTGCTTTGTAATTGTAAACATTGTGCAGCTGAAAAACCTTTGTACAATGTGCTACATTTCATCCACCATTACAACAACATAGAATGGGATTCTAGTTCACAATGAACACGTTTTGTAACAAAAAGTTTTTGAAGATCACAAGATGACAGTTATATCTGTCGAAAGCGGTTATCGACAATAAAGATGAATTTATGCGATCTTGGGTACAGAAAGTTTTTAATAAGGGACTGGTGATAAGACACATCCTGAAACATCAAGAAATCGTCAATTCAATACGGAGGGAACTTTTGGTGCGGAAAGTTGTAGAGAGAGGCACAGGATTTACTACTGTTGTGAAATTTATGTTGACTACACTAGTTATGCAAAGATGAAGAGACTTGCACAGGACAGGCTAACGTGGAAACCCACACAAAATCAGATTGCAGACAGCAGCAACAACAAGGCAAATCAGATTGGCTTAATAAAAGATGGGAAACAGAGATGTACATTTCCTCAAATTCAAGACTGGAAAGAAATAAGGGTTTCTGCCGTTTCTGTTGTGAAAATCAGCAAGTATCGTTCATGTGAAACACGTCTAGCTCTTTGTTCTCACAAAGTAATGTGTGCTATCGACAGGGGACGTTTTTAGAGTTCCAGAACGCTTTTGATACCGTTCCCCACAAGCGTCTTCTAATCAGTCTGCATGACTGCGGAGTATCATATCAGTTATGTGACTGAATTTGTAATTTCCTGTCGGGTGGATCACAATTAGTAGTAACTGAGCGAAAGATATCGAGTAGCACAGAAGTAATATCGAGCGATCCCAGGGAAGTGTTATAGGCCTTCTGCTTTTCCTGATCTTCATTAACGATTTAGGAGACAATTTGAGCAGCCCTGTTAGACTGTTGCACAAGGTGCTGTTATTTACCGTCTTGTAAAGTTACCTCATGATCAAAACGAATTACAAAATGATTTAGACAAGATATCTTTATAATGCAACGTAGCCAACCTACTGATGGTACTGATAAAATTTGACGGGGTAGGATGTTTACAGTCGCTTATCGCGTCCTGCTCCTTCTGTAAGTTACCCTCTGTAGTACTGGTTTACAAAACCCGCGTGCTCAGCGAAATTACAGGTCCCTGCGAGTTACTGCTGGGGTATTAATAATTTTTAGCGGGTGCGTTTAATCTACCGGTAAAAATTTGAAGACAACGGATGAAGCAATCTTTATAACCATTACAGAAGGCACCTATGCGGGACTTAATAGGGAGACCAGAGCTTTTAATTATTTTTTTGTTGACCCAGCATGCGGCTGAGTTAGGAACTAATTTGTGGGGATTTCCCTGTCATCTCTAAGGGATATTTTATCAATTCTATTTTCCATTTTCTAGGGAGGTTTGGATACTTTAGGTTTCACCTATTCTTTAAGTTGCTAATCATAAATGGAGGAAATAATCAGTAGAGGATCTAGATTAATTGATATTTATAACTACCTATAGCATTTGAACAATTAGCCTTGTATCTATTGGAATGGTTACTGCCCATTCTTATGCAACAGCAGGGGCTCTCATATTATACATAATGACAAATGGTCTCTCTAGTCAACAGGATTTATTTTCACCACGTAATTATGGCAGGGGAGAGAGGAGCGCAGACCTGGCTTTAGTGGAATTTTATGCAGGCACAGAATTATACCTAAACCTATGCCTTCTATTGATATTGCATTTAATTACTATACGTCACACAGAACAAGATCAGCAAAAGACACTACCAGTGAACTCGGTCAGGGCTGAAGAGTATCTGCCTACATATTTCAAATTTCATTAAAACGTGGGCCGAAGAGGGGTAGCAAGTGGTTCACTTGACTATGACTGCCAGTTTTGGTTTAATCCTGCGTCCCGAGCTGGGGCGCAAGAACATTTACTATCATATGGCGGGAAAATTTTGCAATCTCCATCCCATCAATAGACATTAAAATCTGAAATTTTCATAGATATAAGAATTTAACCCGTTTGTTTTATGTAACGCACTTCATTATAAGCAAATCAAATAGTTATGTGGGAGGCGCAAAAAAATTTACTAATTATCACCTAACTCGTTGAAACACGTGGCCAAGTTGGGGTAGCCAACAGAAACGCAAATAGTCTAACACACAAGATTATTTCTTCCCTATCTTACATTCACGCGCTACCGTATAATTATTTAGTCGTACCTTGTATCTACTGATGTGCCCCCCCCCCCCCCCTCCCGCTTTCTGTGAACGGCCGTTGACACAGTTTCGCGTCAAAGTGAATACGCACACATTACATGATTCCGAGTTCTTATTCGCTGCATAAATTTACTATTTCGGAACTGAGCTATACGAAGCTGTAGTGAAGCTACTGTACATTTTTGGAACGAAACTGCAGTTTACTAATGAGGTGGTGGGATGGGTGTGTGTGTTTGTCATTAGGATAATTTAGGTTAAGTAGTGTGTAAGCTTAGGGACTAATGACCTTAGCAGTTAAGTCCCATGAGATTTCACACACATTTAAACATTTTTTGAACAAATTTAAAAACAATCCCCCAAAATTTCATTGTGGAAGAAACATCACATTAAAATACAGTAAATGAGCTAACTTCTGTTACGCTCAGAGGAATAATACGACCGTGAGCTTAAGGCCCATGGTGCGTGCCTGACCAAGGCAGATTGCCTTTGTGGCCGAGCGGTTCTAGGCGCTTCAGTCTGAAACCACGCGACAGCTACGGTCGCAGGTTCGAATCCTGCCTCGGTCATGGATGTGTGTGATGTCCTTAGGTTAGTCATATTTAAGTAATTCTAGTTCTAGGGGACTGTTGACCTCAGATATTAAGTCCCATAGTGCTCAGAGCCATTTGAACCATTTGACCAAGGCACTAAAGCAAAGTTCTTACTGAAATTTAATCAACTTACGTATATAAACTCCCTTATGGGGGTTTCATGGTAATCTCACACATGATTTCAACATCTGGACCTTGGTAACGAACAGATTTGAAACGTTCTAATACCTTTGATAATATTGCCATAAAATCGAGAGATAAGTCTTCAACGTCTGCACAGCACCACTATCCAGGAACCAGTGTCCTGTTGGCCACATCGCCTACCCGTTGCATGTTCAAAAGCAGGCGTGGAAGGGATGGTTCGCCAACCTGACAGAGCCCATACTCGTGCCTTCGCGGCCTCTCTGACCTGACTTGCCAAACTTGTTCGCTTTTATGGGTTCGTACTATCCTACCACAGAACCACTCTACTCACACAGTGCTACACCATCTGAATAAAGCTTTCTTCTCCTTCACATAATTTCTCATTCATGTAGCCCAGGTCGCACAAGGGAAAGTACGCAGGGAAACGTGGCATATACGAAACAGAATAAATAAATAAATAAACAAACGCCGTTTGGTCCAGTCCTCTCCTGCTTGTTACCAACTGATTTATTTCTGCAGAGTAAAACACTCTCGCTATTAATTCTCTTGTACCGGAAATTTAAGCCCGCATCTCGTGGTCGTGCGGTAGCGTTCTCGCTTCCCACGCCCGGATTCCCGGGTTCGATTCCCGGCGGGGCAGGGATTTTCTCTGCCTCGTGATGGCTGGGTGTTGTGTGCTGTCCTTAGGTTCGTTAGGTTTAAGTAGTTCTAAGTTCTAGGGGACTGATGACCATAGATGTTAAGTCCCATAGTGCTCAGAGCCATTTGAACCATTTGAACCGGAAATTTATTGAGAAAAATACGAAACGGTACAAGAAGTTCCGTTTCAGGGGGGGAAAGCAAAACAAGGAGTGCGATTTTTGGCAGAACACTTAAAAAATATAACAAATCTACCAAAGAGACAGCTTGCACTACATTTGTTCGCCCTATTCTGGAGTACTGCTGTGCTGTGAGGAATCCGCATCAGGTACAATTAACGGAGGACAACGAAAAACATCAAAGAAGGGCAGTTCGTTTTGTATTCTCGCGAAATAGGGGAGAGAGTGCCACGGATATGTTACACGAACTGCGATAGCAGTGATTAAAGCAAAGGCATTTTTGCTGTGGTAGAATGTTCTCATGAAATTTCAGTCAGCAACTTTCATCCTAGAGTGTGAAAATATTTCGTTGCGCGTACCTACATTTGGAGAAATAATCATTTTAATAACATAAGAGAAATCAGTGCTCGCACGGAAGGATTTAAAAGTTGCCTTTTCTCGCGCGCTGTTCGAGAGTGGAATGTTGGAGAAGTAGGTTGAAGGTCATTCGATAAACCTTCTACCGGGCACTCAATTGTGAAATGCAGAGTAATTATGTAGAGGCAGATCATCCTCCGGAATCTTTTGCGTAGCTGCTAACAATTTATGACAATACCAAAGGCCCATGCAATGGGGCTCATGAAATCGAAGTATCTTAAAATACTGCCGCCTGCACATTAATCTTTCCCTGTTCCACCCGATCATGCATTTCGCTAGTGACATCTCACGTGAGGACAAACTGAGTGTGAACATGTCCGGATACACTGTTCACTTAGTAAATTTCACGAAACTTCATGCAATAGCTTTTTGTATGCCATTGGTCCTCAGAAAATAATTCGGGAGGGAGAGAAACTCTGTATCCTGCAGCGGCTTAAAGGCTCCTTGCAGCGACACAGAGCGATTTTCAGAAAGCCTGTAATAATGCCTGCAGCTAAACGACGGAAAAACAACGTTATATCTTGAGCAGCTGACGGTCGGCTTACGAGCGACCCCCTTACATGGCGGATTTACGTTCCTAACGGCAGCGCTATACCCCATTAAAAGCGCTTCTACAGCTGAACGATATCCTTCAATTACTTGTTAAACGCTTCCTTGAAATAACAACTGATAGATTCGTCAGTGCCTTAATTGCTTCGCAGTAAATTTAGCTTTATTGTGTAACACCATACTATATTTGCTGTAATCTACTAGATCTTGCTCTAACCAGTCCTGTGGGGTCACTGTGACAATGGAGAATCAGTTTTACTTTCTACCAATAAATAGTATTCGTTCCAATAAATAGTATTCGTTCATGGTTGCGGAACATTTGGACTCGCTTGTTTGAAAGTAGTTCACCATTACTCGTGGTCATTTCTTGTCGGGGGTTGGTTGATATAGACGAAGAGGCACATTATGCTGGGTTTCTGGTGTTGAGAAAGAAGCCATTGTAGTCTGACCGCGGTCCACGCCATTCAGCAAACACTGCAGTGCATAAGGGTTGGGTGAGACCAATTCAGTTTATTTTCCTGTGATGGGTATTAACTGTACATGCCGAGATTAGTTTGAGGATGCTTGTCTGTATTACTCTGTGCATAGTTGCGTGGCTGACTCGATGTTCCACACATTGCAATAGGCCCCCAAGGGCTGCTATCATTAAATGCTTGGAAGCCAGTTATTGCATCACTGATAGCTTTTTCAATTTCGAGCAATTACACTTACATCAGCGTTTACTTTTCATGGAGTGTAAATTCAGGTCTTCTTTGAAGGGACCAGGATTACATATTTCAGAGAATGTTGCCTTGGTTTGTAAAGTTGAAAGCAGGTTGTACTATTCTTATGTGGTTTGTAAAGTTTATCTGTTGTCTTTAAAGTCAACACATTACTTGTTATAGTCACATCTTATGAATTAATTTGTCAGCATCATATTATTCCTTTGTGCTGTCTGAATCTGCCACATAAAGGTAGATCACCATCTTGTCACGCTACGAAGATCAAGCATGCGAGTCATATTGAGTCTGATGAATCCGTCACTCAGATACAGAGGTGGCATTGAGAATTATAAATTACAATAATTCGAATATCTCTACATGCTAATTAGATTACAGGTGGTGACAAAAAATGGCAGGTCGTCGTACCCAGGGCTGGTAGCTGCTGCAATGAGACAGTGCGTTGTGTCGCCTCACTCATTTAATGGTATGTTCTGTTCGAAAAGAATGGGGTCACAAGTACACACACCGATAACTAATTATCTTCTGTATTCTAAATTCATGTGCACAAAACCGTTGCGATTGAACCGTAGCATAGCTGGCCACTACCAATGGAAAGCTAACAAATTTTCAAAATAGTCGACTGCGTACACAAATCTAATCAGTCATGTTCTACTTACAGATCTCATATATGCAGGCGTTCTTTTCTTCTGTTGGCTGAATTTGTGAAAGTGCGTGCCGTGTGACTACATTTGCTTATTTACGAGTCAGATCATATAGCAAATTTTTTACTTCTTTACGCACACACACACACACACACACACACACACACACACACACACACACACACACACACACAAATTCCTAGATTTAGGTTGACCCTTGCAGGGGATAGAATTTGTCCTTATGATTACTGTAAACTATAGTTTCTTTCAGTCAATATTTTATCGGTATTTTTTACTACAATCTTGGATTATTTTTACAGAACTTTTCTTTCTGATGGTTTCTGAAATCTTCTTAATTTTCTTTAAGAACAAATCCTTTCATTTAATTGCAATATTTGTTATATTTCTATGTTATTAAAGTATTACTAACGATAAGTCGATTACACTTTGAGGATGTTCATACTGAAATTAAATACATTACACTGATGGAGTTCAGTGAGGCAAATTTGATTTTCATGTATCTTTGAATAGAAAATGAAGGCTATTTGTGATCTGTTACTGACGTGATGTTGCAAATTAAAGACATACAGCGCAGAGAGTTAGAAGAATTTGATGACATCGGGATGTGATTAAATTCTTTTTGTTTACATGCAAGTATACCGTGTAAGATCACTTTTATTTTTAATAGAGAGTAATACAGTGTGTAATTATTAGGAGATTATTATTTGGTAATTATGGAAACAGCGGATTCTTCTTCTTATTAGCTTGTTCCCGTTGTCTGCAGTTTCAGCGTTCTTATGTGAGTTGAAGCATTGTTACTGATGTCCTTGACGTTACGACTGTGTCTAGAGTAAATCGCATTTACAAGTGCAAGAACGTTTTCTAAATATTTGCTCACCATGTATCTGAGGCCGGACGTGGGCTCAAAATGGTTCAAATGGCTCTGAGCAGTATGGGACTCAACATCTGAGGTCATCAGTCCTCTAGACTTAGAATTACTTAAACCTAAGGACATCACCCACGTCCATCCCCGAGGCAGGATTCTTACCTGCGACTGTAGCAGCAACACAGTTCCGGACTGGACGGGACGTGGGAACCAGCCCGATATGCACCTAGTGGGGTGTGGGAAACCACCCAAAAGTCCATCCAGGCTGCTCAGCTCACCAGGCCTCGTCATTAATCTGCGAGGCGCAATCAATTTGGGTCAGGCTCGCCTCCTCGAATCCCAGAAAGGGTGCGTTAACACGCTCGGCTATTCGGGCGGCTGGAGAGGCGGATAAACTATTCAAAAGGGAGTTAGTGGGGCCATTGAGACTCTTCGTCTGTACTCCACAAGTCACCAAACGCTATGCGATGGAGGGTGTTTATGGTACCACTATAATTTCCCCATTCCTTATTCTACTCAGAAGCGGTGTTTGGGAGATACGACTATAGGTAATCTTCCGTCTGAGCCCTAAATTTTCTGTTTTTCTCTCCGTGGTCATTTTGCGAGTCTTTTGTGATGGAAAGTAATACGTTACTAGACTCTACATGTAACGTACACTCTCGGAATTTTGACAGTAAACTCTTTCGTGGTACACAACGCATCTCTTGTAACGCCTGTCATTGGAGTTTATTGAGCATCCTCTCATCGCTAATGCATTACTCTAATTAAGCGATCCACTGACGAAACGTGAGACGCTTTGTTGGTCTTCCATGTATCTACTATTAATCCATCCTGGAAAGGGTCCGAGACTGACGAGCAGTATTCGAGAACAAACGTGGATGAATTACATTTCCCGATGAATCTCATCCTGGCTTATGATCTTGCTGCAATTAGTTTTGTACCCCCCCCCTCCCCCCCCCCCCCCCCCAAAGACCATGGATCTTGCGGACGTGAGACAGCTTGCGTGTTGCAACGTGCACGTAGCTGTACTGTAGGTGCAACCAATGCAGAGGGGTATTTCTAGAGACTCTAGGTAAGGCAATGGTTCCTGAAGAGCGGCAGCAGTCACTTTGGTAATTGCAACAGTCTGAATGATTGATTCATCTGGCCTCGTAACATACCCTTCTTATATTGGTATGTGAACAGCTCAAAGCTTCAGGAAACTACAGCCGCTATTTAACTGGAGGGCGTACGCCTCTATCGTATGCCTTAATATTCATGGAATCCTCTTGAGTAAATTATTCAGGAGGTGCAATAGTTCCCCATTCGGATCCCCGGACGGGGAATATCCATAACGATATCGTCATCAGGAAAATAAAACTGGATTTCTGTGCGTCGGAACATAGAATATTAGATCCCACAACTGGGTAGGTAATTTGAAGATTTTAAAAAGGAAAATGGGTTGGTGGAAGTTAGTGCGCGTCATACAGGAAAGCGCCCCAGTTTTCAGCCGTTCTGCGCATCCCCCTCCATAAGCCACTGGCAGCCAACAATATTAATTCTGAAGTTACTGCAGTTAATGTGAGTCTGCATATTCATTCTCTGTCCGGGCGGCTAGCAGCGAATTACAGCTACACGGCGAGAATATTGCTCCTACATGCTGCACGGTTGTCGTATTGCGCGTCAACAGAATTATTTATTCAGCTGTCAGTTTTTTTTTTTGCTTGTAGGAGTACAATATAGCTGTGACTGTGAATCTGTAAATGTTCCAGTCCGGTTAAAAAAAGTCAGGTGAGGGCAATAAACGTGAAATTCTTCACAAGCAGGCGAGGGGGATTATTTATCCTATTTTTAACTTTTTCAAACGTGAATTTGAAAGCAGGTCTCCTACTGTTGACATCTGATCTGAAGATACAAGAACGGACGAAGTACGTGGCTTCGCAAGAGATTTGTAAACGAAAGTGTCAGAGCTGTAGGAACCGCAGAAAAAGTTGGTTTCGTATCTCCTAGAAAGCTTCGAAACGCAAGAAACCTGTAACACAAATGGGTGGTCTTAACAACGATGTTTCAAAGTGCTCCATGTGAACAGTGAATGCCCGACATCACAGAAACTTGTTACAGTTATGCAGGAGAAGACTGGCTTCAAAGGTAAGCGCCTAATCAATGTAAAGAATTTTAAAAGACGTTGGTTCCAGAAGAAGTGACAGAGGTGCAGCAAGAACTACGTTACATACAAAGATTCGTGATACAAGAGAAGGTGTATTACCTTGATGAGACATGGGTCAATCAGAATCGCTCCAGGAAGAGCTGTTGGAAAATGAGTGATGGTAATGGCGGTTTTAAAGATCTAATAGGAATGGGCTCTCGGATAAATATTCTGTGCATGCTGGCTCTTCTTCTGCTTTTCTTCCTGCGAGTAAACTTGTGCTTAGGTGGTGGTAAGTTCCTATGGGACCAAACTGCTGAGGTCATCGGTCCCTAGGCTTACCCATTACTTAATCTAACTTAAACTAAAACCCAAGGAAAACAGAAGTGACTACCATTCGATGTTGGGCATTGGTTACAGAGAAAATACCTAGTCCGAACATTAGAAAAGCGGATATTTTTCCCCGGCTTAAAAATAAAAATATTTCACACAGTATAAACCAGACTCGTTCCGATCTCCTGCATCTCATTAATTTATACAAGCCAAGCGTTAGAACGTAGAAACTTCCTCGCCCGTGAAGGGGTCACTCAGTTTTGTGTTTACCCACGTATCACTGTCAGTATAGCCCCATGGGATTAGTTTACGCAAATCATAAAGGTTATGTGGGAGAAAACAAACAAAAAATTCAAGGTAACAGACACTGAAGCGCTTTTTCGTGAGGCAATAGACAACATCCCCGCTTCAGTCATCTTCTGAGGTCATCGGTCCCTGGGCTTACGGCATGCTGGAAAGCTTCAGAAAGAAGAATTTGACAGGGAAGTAATGATGGATATAAGCCTTGAACCTATCACCGTAAATTTACAGTCAGATGGTTCGGAAAGAAACTCATATAGCAGTGACGATAGTATTATAGTATTACGATGTAGATTTTGGAAAGTAATAATATTTCTTAGCTTTAAAGAGACTTGGTTTAAAAAATGTGTTTGTCAACATTGATTAGGACTTCGTATCCTATGAATTGCGCAGATTACGATGTTCAACAATCCGCCCAAAGAGAGGTTAAACTTCTCCCAGCGTGTTGTATTCGCTAATAACACGCTAAAATGCGGCCAGATAAATTCGTCGAAAGTCCGATATTTCCACATGCAAATCCCCATAACTTTTAGACACCAATTAGAAAATTCCTTAAATGTCAGGACTGCTACTTGTGGAGATATCGATGGTTTCCGTGGAATTATCACAGGTGATGGCTGAATGTTTGCTTGTTCAATGGATTGTAAATGCAGTTTCTCACCATAATGTCGAAAGAGCTAGTTTACACTCATAATGCCCCTTGACAGCGGAAAATATGACAACTTTCTAAACATTTTTACAATAGTCTTTCACATTAGTCTTCTCTACAAGTAATTCTTTGTTATGCACAGTGATTCGCTTAACTACAGCCAAACACATCCCTCACACATCACACACACATTTATAAAAATTTAATTGAGTAGACGCAGTTGTAAAGGAAATACAATGATTTCGGTTTGTGTTTGAAGTTAAATTTATTGCGTATTAAATTTTTACTTATAACACAGTTCAAATCCAAATAAATGATACCGAGCGAGGTGGCGCATTGCTTGCATACCGGACTCGCATTCGGGAGGACGACGGTTCAAACCAACTTTCGGCCATCCTCATTTACGTTTCCCGTGATTTCCCTAAGTCGCTTCAGTCAAATGCTGGGATGGTTCCTTTGAAAGGGCATGGCCGACTTCCTTCCCCAACCTTCCCTAATCCAATGGGACTGATGACCTCGCTGTTTGGTCCCCTCCCTCAAATCAGCTAATCAACCAATGAATGATAATTATTGCAAGCTGTTTACATGGTATTATCGTTACACAGTTGTCATTTTGAAAAAAAAAATGTACTTCAAAGTCTTCACAAAACTGTGTTTTCTGTTCTCACATCCCGGTGTCATGCAGACAAAATTTGTAGAGCAGTGGATGTAACATCTTCAAGACGTCAATTAATATTTCTCTCATGACGGCTGATCGAAATCGGTTGTAAAATTTGTTACTCACCTCATAGACTTGAGCGTATAGTACGATGTGCCGTAGGCAAATGAACTTGACTGTGGTACGCAGCAATATAGTTAGGCAAAGTGGACTTCGTTTGCCCATTCTCTGCTGCTGCACATGCGCAGTACTCGTCCCTCCACACTTTCTTACCATTCCGTCTCTATGTGCGGAAGCGCCATTCTATTTGATGCAGGCTACTGAAGTGTGATGGCAGGAAGAACAGGACTTCTAGTCAGGCGAGTAAGGGATTATAAACACAAAGGCAAATGTGTGTAATGCAGAAATGAGTTTAAATATAAATAGCAAAATATTAAGGCGATTAACCTGTTATGAACAGCACAGTGAAAGCCCTGTAGCCTGTACTCATAGCATATGCCTGTATGCCAACTATCTTCGCAGATGATGAAGAAATTGAAAGAATGTATGAAGAGAGAAAAAAATATTCTGGTAGTTAAGGAAGTTGAAAATTTAATTTTGATGGGAGACTAGAATTTGACAACACAAGGAAGAGCAGGAAAAATAGTGAGAGTTCGTGCCCTGTGCGAGACATGAATGAGAGATTTGTGCGGAGCATAAGTCAGTCATTGCTAACACTGTATTAAGAATCTGTAAGAAGGTTGTACACATGGAAAAGACCTGGAGGTGCAGGAATATTTTGGACTTATTATATAATGGTAAGACTAATATGATTTTAAACTAAGACATTTCCATCGCCAGATGTAGAATCTGATCTTAAGTTATCGCCTAAGAACGATAGATTAAGATCGAAGAAATGGTAGAAAGATAGGAAGTTAAGAAAATGGGACCTGGATAAATTGGAGCCTGACTTGAGAGTTTAGGAGGAAGCATGAGGCAAAGTTTGACAGAAACGAGGGAAAGCATTACAATAGAAGACGAATGGCTGACTTCGAGAGATGAAAGTGTGATGGTACAGGGGGTCAAGTAAGTAGCAAGACGAGGCTGATAGGACTCCTCGGATACCACCCAAGTGACATTGAATTTAACTGACGAAAGAAGAGCGTATATAAAGGTCTCAACTGAAAGAGGCAACAAGTAATATAGTCGTCTAAAATGAAAACTGAAAGAAAATGCAAAATGGCTAAGCAGGAAAGGTTAGAGGACATATACAAGACAGTAGAAGCATACGTCACTAGGAAAAGATAGAGCCGGCCGCTGTGGCCGAGCGGTTCTCGGCGCTTCAGTCCGAAACGGCGCTGCTCGGGCATGGATGTGTGTGATGTCCTTAGGTTAGTTAGTTTTAAGTAGTTCTAAGTCTAGGGGACTGATGACCTCAGATATTAAGTCCCATAGTGCTCAGAGCCATTTGAACCATTTGAAATGGTAGATGCCGCGTATGGGAAAATTAAAAAGCCTTTGGAGAAGAGATAGTTGTTAGTGTACTTGATATTCTTGCAGTGATCATAAAATCGGATTAAATTTACAAAGAAGTTGGGAGTACGAACCAAATTATCAGTATGACGTTTCACCTTCTCTGGTGTAGAGGCATTTGGTTAGGAAGACTGTCATAAAGTTGCTGTACACTCGTCTGAGACAATCTAGTTTCAAAGTTGTTCTTAATATCCTGGATACTGACACTGGCACGAAGTTGACATCTGAGGTGTCGCCACACATTTCCTATCAGAGACAAATCATCATGGCGCAGACTACTCATGGAGACATACGCTATGTGTGGACGAGTGTTGTTTTGTTGCAAACTGGACAAAGATACTGTGGCATTACAGATAGCACATGACCACTCAGGGCGTTCGTGACGTACCATTATGCCTTTAGTTTCCCCTCAATCGTACCAGCAGTATCCTGAGGTCATACCCGATGGCTGCCCCTATCATGACGGAACAATTGACACCGCTATGCCTCTCCAAAATATTAGAAGAATGGGACGTCTCCCCAGGTCGTTAGCGATGATTATCTGAGGTAGTGCAGAACTGCACTCCATCGCTGAACACAATGCGATGCTAGTCATCGGCAGTCCATGCTTCCCGGGCAAGGCCACTCCAAATGGAGCTGTTAGTGTTTAGGGGTTAAGGAAAACTTCCCGATGAGACAATTATTCCCATTCCAATTGTTGATAGCCTGTGTCTGTCGGTGCGGGATGAGACAGAATGTTGCAGGGGGTCCATCACTTCTTCTCGGATGGCTGGTGCAGATATGAAAGGGTTGTGGTGTGTTTGGTGCACAGTACGGTTACCTTCTCTTGTGGTGGTTCAGAAATTATTGAGGGGAACTCTGACGACGGGTACGTCGCCCTAATCTTCCCAGGCAGTCCAACAAGGGGCCACTGTCACATCTGAAAGTCTCACAAATCTGGAAATTGCATGCTTCGACTAGCCTGTGACATGAAGACCCAGAATTCAAACTCAGTCAGGTGTTAATAACGCCATGTTATAAGGGTACATGGAATCTTCGTGTCCTTCACAGTAACCGTCTGAAGCTGTGCACACCAATTTCATAACCTAACAGGTCTGGTAACAATGTTAAAAACGAGCAACACTTATGCACTCTAGTGATCGTTCTATCACAGAGAATTACAGCTCTACACATTTATATACGTTGTCTGTACGTGTACGAATTTATATTGATAAGCGACCATTTCTTTTTGGTGCTCCATTTTTTGTGTTGGGCAGTGTATAGGAAAAGGCAGTACAAGAGAAATGTATTTCAAGATGATTAAGAAATACAAGATGAAGTATATGAAGCATTCACTGCACTTCATTGTTGGCTGATTGATACAGAAACTGGTTGTCATGATTACACTGAAAATCAAACAATGACAGCTGCGAAGTTATTTTTATTTAAAAATATCGCATTGCGCTGTGGTTAGGCATCATCAGATTATGTAGAACTCTATTGTCAAATGAAGTTCATTGTATCGGCATCAAAACTCTGTGTCAAGCACATAAACATAAAATCGTCTGGATCAAAATGCAGTCCTCAGAAAAGCTAAAAGGAACTGTGGGATCCTTTGAAGTGTTATAGCAGCAAGTAGAGTGCTGCGCATAACTAAGCTTACGTCATATTGGGATGGAAGCTAAACAGCTGGGACATCTGGATTTTCATCCAGACGGTTTTATATCTACGTGATTGACACAAGGTCTTGGTAGCCGGCGCAGTGAACTCTGTTTGACAATTCTACATTATATAACGATGCCTAACCATGCATATATGCGTTTTTTAAATAAAAAAGAATTTTGCAACTGTAACTGTTTTGTTTCCAGTACAAGAGGTAAATGAAGTTGAGATGGCAATATGGTACTGTAAGAAGAATCTGACAGTGCACTGAAAGACCTAAGTAGAACCAAGGCTCGTGGAGGAGACGGCGTGCCCCCAGGACTAATGATACATTTTGGAGAGTCAGCAGTGACAAATTATTCCAACTGATGTGGAAGATTTATGCGAGACAAGTAAAAACAATCAACCTGGAAGAAGAATGTAATAATACCAATTAAAAAAAAAATACAGTTGCTGACGTGAGTGATCCCTACAGACAGTTCTGTTTGGTAAGTCCCAGCTGCAAAATATCGGTACAAATTATTTACAGTAGAATGGATAAACTGGTTGAAGCCGACCTCACAGAAAGTCAGCTTGGTTTCTGGAGAAATGTAGGAACACGCAAGACTATACTCACCTAACGACTTGTTTTAAAAGATAGGTTGAAAAAAGGCAAACTACGTTTATAGCATTTGTCGAGCTGGAAAAATGTTTGGAGATTGTTGACTTGACAGCTCACTCTGAAGTTTTGACTGTAACAGGGATAAAATACATGGAACGAAACCTTATTTAACACTTGCACAGGAAGCAGACTGCAGACTTAAGAGTTGAAGGACATGAAAACTACGCAGTAGTCGGAAAGGGCTGGGATGGGCTGGTTAGCTTACCGTCGATGTTATCTGAACATTGAGCAAGCAATAAAGGAAACTGAGCAGGAATTTGAAAAAGGAACTCAAGCTCAGAAATGAGGAAAGTGAAGTTTGTTGGTGATAGTGTAACTCTGTCAGACACAGAAAAGGACTTGGAGTTTGAAGGTAATGGATAGAGTCTTGAAAAGAGATTATAAGATGATCATCAAGAAAAGTAAAACAGAGGTAATGGAATATACTCGAATTAAATCCTGCGATGAGAAGTGCATTAAATGAAGAAGTTGTAAGGAGTGTGTCAGAACTCTCCATCACATAAAACAATATAGTCAACGCAATTCTTTGCAATGTGTAAGCACTCAGATATATATAATAACAATCTGAGGGCAAAGCATGAGAGCGCAATTTTAAGCATTGTTATGAGACGAAGTCTGTCTGCAAGAGTGAAAATAGTAGTCTATGCAAGGTTGTAACAATAGTCCTAACAACTGCAACTGCATCACGAACAACAAAACCATTGGAAAAATTGTGATCAAGTTAGTGCGCTTACTCAACAATTCAATGGCACCTCTGGTAATTTCCAAAGAAACAGTCGCAATGGAAATTTCCAGACTGGATACTTTAATGGTAACAAAAATTTTCGAAACAAGGGTAATAGAAAACACAATTATTATAACAGTGTCAGTTTCCGGGGAAACAATGCTCCCCAGAAAATGCATTATAATAATGCAGTTCGGTATAGTTTTGACAATGGTGGTAACTATCCACCAGATAGCTACAGCAATCAATGTGATTTGCCATCTAATAGTCATGTAACGCAAACCAAGGTTGCGCAATTTCTATTCAGAGGAACAGCCATAATAATTCAGCTCCCAATTTTCACAAAAGACAACCTCAAGCGTCAGCAACAGATTGGCAACCCAACGATAATGTAAAGCAACAGAATCACATTGAATTTGTTGCAATAAGGTCACCAGATCCTCGAAATTATTCCTGTCAAATAGCACTGTGACTAGCACAGCCAGCAGCAAAAGCACATGAAACTCTACGTACTCACAAGAGTAAAGGCTTGCATAATAATATACACATAGAGCCATTCATTGAATAAGCTGTGTAATATTCAAGTTTATTCTTCTATGTATATTTTCCATATTACGTGTTACTTTTAAGATGCATTTCCTTCATTATGTTAACAACAGGTGTCCACTCAAGGAAAGAAAATACGACGCCACAACAAGTTTTTGAGAGACAGCAAAGGGAGGGAGAAGCATTTCAATCTTTTTTCTTTTGGCTTGACGCAGCTGGCCAAAGGCTTAGCTAGAGCTTGTCACCCAGCGTAGGACGCTGTTACCAGCTCACCCTTTTTTTGTGTGTCACTCCAGCGGACAGGTCGTAAATACATCACAGCCCTCGCTGAAGCATTCCTTTTATGAGAGAAACAGATTTCACCACTTTGTGAATTGAAGCGGTCGCTGTTGTCTCTACGGAAAAAAATTCCTCTGTCCTTCCACTTTTAAATAACAAACGATACTCATTGTTTTATCATTAGCTTAATAAAAGAATCCAGCGCTTACTAAGTGATGAAATGATTATTCTTCACAGATTACGACAAGACATGTTATGTGTAGAAACTTCCACTTGCTAAAGCATAATGTTAGTTTTCAGAACACTCCAGAAGTTGATGCATAACAACATTAATCAACTGTATGAGCTGTCAGTAGAAACAGATTCAGAAAACACAATTAAAATAACAAGACAACACGATTCCCAGAAAAGCGTAGTGTTAAGTAATACTAGAGGATTCAAAGGAATTCCTCCACATTAAAGTAAGTAAATGAATGTAAGATGCCTTGAGGGTCCATTATAGACGTCTCCAATACTAAATATTTTGTAAGAAGATCTGTAGAAGGCACTTGGATTATTATATTCTTAATAAATCGTTATTGTTTCGATTATTCTAGGTTAAACAAACTTTTCTAAGGAGTTAAAGATTTGTCTCGCAGAAAATAATTCAGGGCACAGCTAGAAAAGAAAAACAGCAGAAATGCTTGTAATGCAAAATACGGAGTAAGGTAAAACTAAAACCGTGGACCAAGATAACATTCAGGTTTGTCTTATATAGTTTTTCACTGTCACAAGTAAACATAGACAAATATAGCGCTGTAGAATTTATAATGCATCTGTATATGTCACTAATGAAATCTTTTCAGATAATAGAAGTCAAACAAGGAAGAAAGGACCAGAGATGGAAGTAAATCTTAATAAAATAAAAGCAAAGGAACCACAAAGCCTTAACTAATAAAAAAACATAAAAGTATTTCATGTACTAATAATCTTTTCACAGGTCTCAGGAAACTGAACTTGGTAGCCACTCCAGAATGAAGAAAAATTATTACTTGTTGGCTTAGACACTAAGAAATTTCTTCCTTTAGAAACCACAATGACGACAATACACGTGCTAGCACCGAGTGCAACGTAAATCATTAATGTGAAAATAAGAATTTTATGTAACATTTATTCTACTTTTAGTATAAGGACTTACCAAATTTTTTCAGATGAAAAGACAAGAGCGAACATATATTGAACAGTATTTCACAGTGAATACAACAATGAAAAGCTAACTATACCATTTACCTTTACTACAATCCATATCCTGTAGAAAGATGGATCCGATTTATGTGTAGTATAAATCCCTGTGTATTTTGTGGTAGTTAGGGTGATGGTAAGATAGTAGCTCCATTCCTGAACAAAATTGCAATTCTCATCATACAAATAATTGTTAAGATTTTTAATCAATATGCACAAAATACTGTCTGTGCATACCAATATTTTATTTGCATATAGCTGCCTCAAGAAGTTTATCCTATGCCCATATATATACGAAACATTTGTTATGCAATATAATGTTTTTTGTCTTTTGTGTGTGACACTGCAACATGCAAAGCATTGCTTAGGCAATATAAATTTTTGTGTCATTTTATGTGTAACACTGTACAATGCAGCACACTACGTTTGATGTTTATATAATAAGGAAACACTGCCTGTGCAGAATTACTTAATATTCTATATGTTTACTGTAATAAATTTCATGAGCAGATATCTTAATTAATAACTAAACAATTCTCATAATACCACACATGAGTTTTATGTACAATAATTTTAGATTCATATAATATATTTGTGTCTCATATGCAACAATTTATAAACTTTTATTCATACAAACTGCATGTGCAGTTACTTACTTGACTACCTTTACTTATGTTTACAGGAACATGTAAACATACTTGTAAAGTTGTTACAATAAGTTGTTTCTGTCCATAGAGTACCAAGTAAATGGGATCTGCAGGGCATAAACAAGTTACAAAATACACGTGTGATGTCTGCAAGAATGATGCCACTTCCAATGATGGCAGAAACTGAGGAAGTTTGTCATAATGAAGGATGTCTGCAGTAAATACCTGTTCTTGAGTGGCAATCAGTGACCAGTGCTGAGCCTTGCCTTCGAGAACAACAATTACACAGTACTGTCTCAGTAAAAGGACACTGACAAGACAAGCCACTGTGTCAAAAACGCTGAGCTTGCCTTCGAGAGCCACAATTACACAGTGCTGCCTCAGTGAAAGCTCACTGACAATACAAGCCACTGTGTCACCAAAAATGCAGTTTCTCCAAGTAAAGGTGCTAGTGAGATAGAGACTGTACACAGTGCTGCATGATTCTACTACACTCTAAATAAGTCGAGGTGTTAGTGATAGACACAGTAAACACGTGCCTCTTGTATTTCTACAAGTGTGCAAAGTGCATAACAATACAAAAGCTCCCTGTGCATTGAACAGTTCCCTGTCTTTACAAAAAAAAAAAAAAAAAAAAAAAAAAAAAAAAAAAAAAAAAAGTATACCCTATATGTTTTTCTTTTTATTTTTCTAAACTTAAGAGTTTAAAATTTTGCATATATTAAAATGTGGCTAACTACTTATTTTAAAAGGCTCACAAAACGATCATAAGATAATTGAGACAATGATGAACAATCCTTCCAACACTAATAGAACTTCCACACCTCTATGTATTCTGTTTAAACATTTGAACAGTTTTAGTAAGAAAGAAATACTTCACTATATTCTTTGTAAAAGCAATATTTACCGTTTAGCTATAGATAGTTTAACTACACTTGAAGATGGAATTCAAGGTAAAATTTGCATGCATAGCGGAAAAGCAACTGCAGGGTTAGGCTCGTGATTGTTGGTCCGAGTTTGCAATAATCCCATGTTTTGCTTATCGGTTAAAGAAGCCTCCTTAGCCTCCAAAATAATAGTAATTATTCTCCATATCTAATTAATATGCTGTTGTTACTAAGTGTTAATGTAAGTTTGAAATTGAAATAATTTGTTAATCTTGCACTCAGCCATTATTGACACATATGTTACTGTCATTGTCATTATTAGTACTTGTGCATAATGACACTGAAGTTTTAAACAGGCTTAATTAATGAAATCACTTCTCAAAAGTTATTTAGTAGTTAACTGGACCCAAGGAAACTCCTTTTCATTAAATTCATTCTTACTAACAATAAGCTTTAGCCGCTGCTGCTACATGGTGCCGCGAATTCCTGTAAACCACTTGAAAAAAGGGAGTCATCTAAAGAGTTGAGTAAAACTTACGGCCAAAACAGAGACACTACCATACCACAACATGTCATGTATTCTATTCCAGTAAATTACGCTGGACAAGTCAGATTCTACATCACTTGTAAATTCGTGTTCAAAAACGCACTCAGATGGCTTATCTAAACGTTACTTTTAAGTTTTTCATGTAACGATCCGTTGAGGGCTTAAATGACAGTGAAACTGACACTCATACAACACGCACACAGTGTTATTCAGGTTCGATTCCGTTGGCTGGTAGCTCAGGTTTCTTATCGAGTCAAGTTTCACAGACGAACATAGGCAAATTGGTGGCATATACGTTACTTCAGCCGCCGTTGCTCTGGGATTGAGAAAAATCTAAGTACTTAAAGAATTATACAAAACTTGTACTGAAGTGGTATTAGCTTTCTTTACATTTCAAGTAAGTGATTTTGGCAGTAAATTCCTTTACAGTCTGTACAACAGTAATACGGACATGTAGTTCTCTGTTTGTCGAATGTGAGAGGTTACTAGGTAATTATTAATTAATTATTTGACTTCTGTCAAAGTTCTTGATTTTCTAAAAACTTTTCTGTATCTGTTATGACCTCGCATGTAAAACATTTCCGCTTTTCCACAACAAATAACAATTATTTGGCTCTGAGGAGTATGGGACTTAATATCTGAGGTCATCAGTCCCCGAGAACTTAGAACTACTTAAACCTAAGGACATCACACACATCCGTGCACGAGGAAGGATTCGAACCTGCGACCGTAGCGGTCGCGCGGTTACAGACTGAAGCGCCTAGAACCGCTCGGCCACACTGGCCAATAATTATTTTTTGCTTATACTAATGTAATACGATATTAGAACCTGTCAGGCAAATTATTACTGAATCTAAAATAAAAACTGGAAACAAGTTGAAATTGTAAGAGAAATATACAAGATGAAAAATTGTAATTTATTTAAATTAATAAAATTTAATAAGGAACATCAATTAGGTAGAATTTAAGGAACATAATTTACGAAAACGTAGAATCACAAATGGGGCTATGCTATAACATAGGAATACTTTTCGCCAAGAAAAGGGATTCAGTATGAACTATTTCCTAGCAGAAATTTCCACTTTTTTTTGTACACTGCAACACACGAAATTTCGTAGTATTTAGAACAGCTGTAGTTATCAAATCAGTACGTGTTCCTTCAGATAGGCATGCATATCTGAAGGACATTTTAAAGTGACATAATGTAATAGTTCACACACAGACATTGTAATAATCAATAATATTAGAAATTACATTCAACCAACATTATAGACGAAAAGCTTCATGACTGAGAATGCGCTGCTCCTCTTGAATGAGCCATGCGCACCTATCACTAGCGACACTGAAGTAACACTGTTCTTGCCTTGGCGAATCGTGAAGTAATGTATAACAATAATGACACAACTGCTCTCAAGTGGACGATTTGCGAGATGTGACATTTTTCGTGTTCTTTGGGGCACTCCATACGTTTATTTCAGCGACAAAATCCTAAAATTGTCTTATTTTTTGGACTTGTGACACTTTTGTTGCGGGAAGTTTGAATTTTGGTGGGAAGATAGGTTACTTGGGCTACCTCCTCCAACCTAAGTAATCTGACTGCCACCTCTTCCTAGGAATTGGCGCCGACTTTTTTAATTTTGGCAGTAAAGAAAGGTTACTTGGGGTTTCTCTACCAATCTAAGAGAACCGTGGGAAGATAGGTCACTTGGGCTACCTCCGCTAACCTAAGCCAGCTGACTGGCACCTCTTCCTAGGGATTGGCGGGAAAAGGACTCAGCCTGCAATAGGCTGGTGGAGAGAGGAAGGAGTGTACTTTCTTTTTGATGGAGTGTATTTATCACAGTGATACAGAACAGTTGCTCTGACATGCCACACAGCATACAAACCTGCAAACTACTACTAAATAACTCACATATAATGCACTATACACATGCCTCCTAATTGTAAACTGTCAAAATAACGCTTTGCACAGCCTACAGACATGCAAACCACACGTAAATAATGCAATACATTTACGTCCAGAGAGCCAAACAACTCGTAAATTGTCAAAATAATAATCCATCTAAAAAACTCTGCAGACATGCCTGCTAATCGTCAGCTGTCGAAATCATGCACCAATTTAAACAATCAGAGACAGCACCACCACCCAGTGTGCACTTCAACTGACCAAGTACACTGTACCACCACCAGAGGGCACTGTTGTCCATTCTATGATGTAATCCAAGATGTCAGCCATGATGTCAGCTGATGACACAAGTACTGTTATCCGAGATGGCGGCAAACTGTGTTCACCATGAGGTCTGGACCAGGTACACAGTACCATCACCAGAGAGTGCTGTCGTCCATTTCGTGACGTAATCCAACATAATGGGAGGAAATGGCGGAAAAAGGACTCTACCTGTGCTGGACATGGTGAGACCTAGAGTCCAACTGACCTAGTACACAGTACTGCCAGCAGAGGGTGCTGTCATCCCCCCTGTGATGTAGTCCAAGATGGTGGTCTGGAGGGGGAAAATGGCGCGAAAATGACTCAGCCTGAGCTGGGCTGCTGGGGACAGTAAGGAAGGAGTTTAGTCTATTTATTTTGGAACATTTTATGTAGGGATGGAGTATATTTATCACACTGACACAAAACACTCGCCCTGGTGTGCTTGGGGTCACAATACAGTCTGCAGACCTGTGAACTACTTCTATAAATGCTCTCCAGACAGCAAACAGCTCCTAATTTACCAAAATAATTTCAGTACAGACATGCAGACTCCTCCTAAATAATACAGTACACAGATTTGCAGATACGAAATCAACTCATAAACTGCCCAAATAACGCATAGTGCAGTCTACAAACCTGCTCGCAAAATAATGCAATAGACACGCAATCAACGTACGCAGCCACCTCCACCACCCCCTGCCTAGTAGACTGCACAGGAGGCTACCTAAAGCCCCGTGAAGTGACACAGCCATCAGCTGTCAAACCATGCACAGATACCTGCATGCATGAGGTGGCGACATCCCTTTCATACTTGATAACTGAGAAATTCCTCTCGAAATACGTGTTCACCTAGGCAACATTGCTGACGCAACCAGGCGGGAGTGCGGAGACTCCAGGGACGCGCGCGCCATCAGAGCTGTGAGCTGTTGCTGGATGTAGGTGAAAGTTGCCTCTATTTTCGAGTATACAGTCGGTGTTATACTGAAGTCACAGAACGCCAAGCCACACTAACACAGCTCCCATACGCGAGACACCTCCGGGCAGCACATGTCTTTACTGTTTATAACAAAGTAGCAAAGGAGGCTAAATAGGACTTCTGCAGAAAAAGTGGAGGATAAACAAGACTTTTGCAGAAAAACATTGTTTTTAAATAAATTTTATGAATTAATACTAGGGGAAGCTAATAATGTGAATTTGTTCATTTTAAGAAAAGACATAATAAATAAATTTATACACTTTATTGAAATCAATGATGTGTATGGCGCAATGTCGCTTGTCTTTACAACTCGATGATGTGTCAGCTAGTACACAGCTGTATCGGTGACACTTGACTCTACTTATTTCCTCAGTTCGGATGGCATAACAAAAACAGTCTGCAATGAAATCAGCACTGTCTATGACACGTTGTCACTTTGAGAATGTTCCCAGACTTCACTGAAATGCCACCTAACAATACAGAAGTATATTAAAGAAACAAATCGGTGAAGTGAAGTTGCGTGATGTATTGCCTTGTAGTGAGTATTGTTTTAAGTGTAATTTTGTCACGCCTAAACAGAAATCGTCAGAAATTGCTTGTGTCCTGCAAAAAATTGGGGAAGCCTCCAATGTCACAAATGAAGGACGATAATTTTTTGCCAAGCCTGTCAAAAACAGAAAAGGAACCATGTTATTTTTATCAGTCATTTAATCTACCAATCTTCTTGCTAGTCTTCTTCCCTCAGATATTCTAACGATCAAGTTCTTATTTTTTTAGTTGCTGTCATCTTTTTAGTGTTCTTTTGTTTTAATAAAGTCTGTAGCCGAAACCTATGGATATTACAGGAGATTTTAATTTAACTGATGAAAGCAGAAAAAATAAAAATGCAGGAAATGTTTTAATAAAGTCATGACGAAACGTCAAAGATTCTGGAGCTTACATTACGATCTTCGCAAGGGAGAAGAACAAACAGCAGATTCAAACATTAATTACCTTTGTCACAAATAGTGGAGTGGGCACCTCTATTCTAGACTTACGTGAGCCGTTAGTGTCGGCTAATGTCAAATGCAATGTGCTGAAGGATTCTACCTTTAAGGGCTTCCAGGGGAGTATCGGCGGCCACAATATAGCAGATTAGTCAACAATGCGCAAAAATTAATTGAAACAGTGATGCGAAAAATCCACTGCTGACATTGGTGACCAGTCTTTTGGTCGACGAGACCACTGAAAGTTCTGGCAGTTGCGGAAAAATTACATTCCACAGCGTCAGGAAAAGCACGAATCCATGAAAACTGCGCCCAGTGAAATTTGCACCCAACCAGAAATCTGTGAAATGTGCGCCCAATACCTGATTGCTTTGTGTCACGGCTTACCTGTGCCCGGACCGTCATAATTACTGTAATCTACCTCCTTCCCAGACACGGGCGAACTACGCCCCGGTAGACCACCTCTATCACAGAAGCCGACCGTCTACACAAACAACCTTAGTACCGCTCTAGCTGTCGTGGAGCTGACATCGTGCGACTTGTGTATTTCTGCCACAGTAGTTCCGATATGGAAGTTTCAACGACTATTCGCGGTAAGCCATGCTGCCGCTATGAAGATTATTCTTACCTAACGAAGAGAACGAAAGAAGGCGGGTCTGTGACGTGGCGCTGTTCGAGACGGAAAGCAAACCACTGCCGAGGAATGCATAAAACCAAGAATTCGGTGGTGTGGAGCTCCGGATAACGCTCGGCTGGAAGCAAGGAAAACTTTGAACCAGGAGAAGAAAAAGGCGATAGAGGGAGAGACTTCTATTTCCAAATTATATTTAGAGGAGCTGGGGTGCCTGCAAAATCGAGGGTATGATTTTGTCACTGAAATGCCAGAGCAGCAAGCAACGAGGAGAACTTTATACTGCCAGCGGGAAAAACGACAGGGAAATGAGAGAGATCCCCAGACACGAGACGAAACTGATCTCAGAGCAGAGCTTCTAGGAATGAATGATGGCGGTAGTTTTCTGTTAAGCGACGACAGATTACGAGAAAGGATAATAGTTTTTAGCGAAAGAGCAGGGAGACAAGCTCTAAGAACTAAACAATTTTTTTTATGGATGGTGAGTTCAAGTGCTGTAGCAAACAGTTTTCACAAATATTCATCATTCACGTCGACTTTGGAACCACAAATAAAGAGACAAACATCTATCCAGTTGCCTTTGCATTATTGCCAAACGAAAGGAAAGAGATATACATCCGTCTTTTCCGAAATTTTGTGGAAACCTACAAACGTGCCGGTATGTTTCGAATCAGCAGCGATTTCTGCGACTAAAATTGCAGTACCGACAACGGAAGAGCATGGATGTTATTTACAATTGAATAGGTCTCTCTGGAGAAAAGTACAAGATATAGGACTTACTCATCAATACAGAGAAAACCAAGAAGTGCGACAACAAACTCGGATATGTGCGCTGGCGTTTGTATGGCATGACGGAGTATGTGACAGCTGGCTCGTGATGAATTCTCATGCACCAGATATCACCAGGCTTTATGAGTTTTTGACTAATTTGCGGACAGATGGTTGGAGAATAAAGGAAACCTTATCAGCCTTTGGAATTGCTACAAACGGTGTCATCGAACGATCAACGCTGTAGAAGGTAGGCGCAACAAAATTACACTACTGGCCATTAAAATTGCTACACTACGAAGATGACATGCTACAGACGCGAAATTTAACGGACAGGAAGAAGATGCTGTGATATGCAAATGATTAGCTTTCCAGAGCATTCACACAAGGTTGGCGCCGGTGGCGACACCTACAACGTGCTGACATAAGGAAAGTTTCCAACCGATTTCTCATACACAAACAGCAGTTGACCGGCGTTGCCTGGTGAAACGTTATTGTGATGCCTCGTGTAAGGAAGAGACGTGCGTACCATCACGTTTCCGGCTTTGATAAAGGTCGGATTGTAGCCTATCGCGATTGCGGTTTATCGTATCGTGACATTGCTGCTAGCGTTGGTCGAGATCCAATGACTGTTAACAGAATACGGAATCGGTGGGTTCAGGATGGTAATACGGAACGCTGTGCTGGATCCCAACGGCATCGTATCACTAGCTGTCGAGATGCCAAGCATCTTATTCGCATGGCTGTAACGGATCGTGCAGCCATGTCTCAATCCCTGAGTCAACAGATGGGGACGTTTGCAACACAACAACCATCTGCACGAACAGTTCGACGACGTTTGCAGCAGCATGGACTATCAGCTCAGAGACCATGGCTGCGGTTACCCTTGACGCTGCATCACAGACAGGAGCGTCTGCGATGGTGTACTCGACGACGAACCTGGGTGCACGAATGGCAAAACTCATTTTTTCGGATGAATCCAGGTTGTGTTTACAGCATCATGATGGTCGCATCCGTGTTTGGCGACATCGTGGTGAACGCACTTGGAAGCGTGTATTCGTCATCGCCATACTAGCGTATCACCCGGCGTGATGGTATGGGGTGCCATTGGTTACACGTCTCGGTCACCTCTTGTTCGCATTAATGGCAGTTTGAACAGTGGAAGTTACATTTCAGATGTGTTACGACCCGTGGCTCTGCCCTTCATTCGATCACTGCGAAACCCTACATTTCAGCAGGATAATGCACGAACGCATGTTGCAGGTCCTGTACGGACCTTTCTGGCTACAGAAAATGTTCGACTGCTGCCCTGGCCAGCACACTCTCCAGATCTCTCACCTATTGAAAACGTCAGGTCAATGGTGGCCGAGCAACTGGCTCGTCACAATACGCCAGTCACTACTCTTGATGAGCTGCGGTACCTGTGAGTGAACTTGTCATATACTTCATAATGCTTCTAAGGGAGAAACACATACTTTAATGATGTAAAGATAAGACTCGTGAGCTATTTAAATGTTATTGAATGTCTTGACGATATTTGCTGTGATCAGTTTCGAACTTGTACAGAATTGTACAATGAATTCCCTGTTTGGTTACCCACACATCCAATATTTTACTCTCGTTCATATTAACGTTTACACAGTGGCTTAGCTAGGCAGTTTGGTAGCCGGTGCAGACTTTCAATTTGTCGGTCTCGCCCACCTCCTCCCCCAAATTGCCTAACAAAACCACAAAATACAACATTTGTATATAGGAGTTTTTTCATGTGCGTGATTAATTAATGAAAGTATAATGTTAACCAGTTCGCAAACAGTTTTCTAGGGATGAAAACGAATAAGTGAAAAGCATCTTTAAGAAAAAACACACAGTCTAACTTATTATTAAGAAAGCAGAACAAGTAACCGAAGATCTCCTTAGTGACAGGTGGCTAGCACGTACCTTAGAATTTCTTCCTTCTTTTTCGGCTGCATATTTTGAAATTGCCTCATCAATATCGATATCTTTAGCTTGCCCATTTTTTATTCATTAACTGCTAAATCACACAGTCGCGTTTGACTCATAGTGGACCCACGACGATTCTTAATTAATTTGACTTTTTAAAAAAGGAATTCTCTTACATAACGCTATTGAAACACACAAAGTTAAGAAAAATCTTAGCGCCAAAATAAAGTTCAGAACACTTTCGGAGAAAATTTTCTTAGTCGTGAAATTTGCACAATGCCATCTTCAGGAATCTCGTGATAATTTCCAACTGATTTTTGTTAAATGGTGGAAATTTTCGTTTCTGAAGTTTTAATCAAATGACTAGGATCTAAAACAGCATATCTTATACGTTCCATTGTTTTTAAACGTGTATCGATTTCTTGCAGACAGTTGTTGATGCAGTCTTATCACTGATCTTCTCAGTTCATAGTGTTCTGCATAATACGGCTTGAAAATGTGAGCTCGGAAACCTCTACGTAGATACGATATTGCAGTGCCTCTGTTATTCTGATTACGATGCAAAGTTCCTTTGGAGATGCGTGCATGCATGGATGCCCAGAGGAAATTTGCATCGTAATCAGAATAACAAAGGCACTGCAATATCTTATTTATCTGCCGAGACCGGGCAAGCGACTTTCAAGTACAAGGTCTGACCTGCACGGGAGTATAGCTACATAATGGATGTGCGAGTCCAGGTCGTAGACGCATGGTTGACGGCATGTGGAAATTTGGGTCTGACCGTGAGTCGTGCACGGATAGCCAAATTGTAAAGTGACTGCTCCGGCACAAATTTTCATTGTCGTCATTCAGTCCTATAGCTGATGGTAGTCATTATTCGCAATGGCAAATTCATTTCATGTACCTCTAGGTAGCGACCCTCAGATCTGTCTGCCGGGCAAGGGGATTAGTGGACTGTTCCTCGACCGTTTCTGGGCGCAAATTTCAGTGGGCGCAGTTTTCAGAACACCAGAAAACACCACCTACAACAATATAAAAAACTGGTAAAGATGAATCACAATACTATAGCCCGCACTGTCAGGAATGCTCTACGCATCCTATGTCCAGAAGGAAATAAGAATGGGGAAACTTCGTTGTTGGTGACAGACTGTGCTACCTATGAGTTAAAAGCGGGAAGAATACTGAAAAAGTCCTGTCCTAGTACGATCCATTGCACCTGCCTTGCCCATGCCCTACACCGTCTAGCAGACAAAGTAAGAAATAATTTTCCTGGGGTTAACAGAATCCTCTGTTCATGAGGTTGACGTATTTCTCAAAGCTCGTACTCGCTTTCAGTTCATTAAGGAAATAGCTCCAAAGATTCCCATCCCACATGAACCTATACTTGGACGTTCATATACTTGGATCTTGACAGATTTATATTCTGCCGAACGCTACGCAAAAGTAAAGAAGTAGAGACACATTTGATTCTAGTGAATCAGCTTGGAAAAGCGAAGGTGATGCTTCAAAATAACAAGAATGTTCCACCTTTGGCGTTTTCAGGAGCTCGCTTTCGACATCTAGCTGTTGCATTTACACAGGTAGAATCCGCTGCTCTACCGCTGAAAGATGCTGTAGACGGGATCTCTGAGGTGCAAAAGTATGTGGAGGAAATACCTCGTTCAGAGGGTACAAAATGCCTCAATAGATTAAAGGATATTCTTCTGAGCATTCCCGCTTATCAAGATATGAACAAAATGTCCGCCATTATTCAGGGGGAGAAGTTCGAAGGTGGATTGCATTGGGGTCCACGAGCAATTGCGTCGATGAAACAGGCACCATTGCGCTCTTGTGCTCTAGAGAGAACTTTCTCAGCCTACAAACGAGTACTGAGAGAATACAGAAATGCTTCGCTTTACAAAACTTGAAGGTAGTGAATTGTGTAATGCTATACCAAAAAGTAATATAAAAGTTTTGTTGGTTGTAGCGTTAAGCCGCGGATTGTGGTCATACATAGATACATACCTCAAGAGTGTTTTTATGTGAATGACACATGAAACGAATTTTTCAGTAAAAGATTTTTCATCAAAATATTATAAAAATAGAAAATAATTGAATCACAGAAAAATATCTCAGTTGTTTATGCGTTTATTCGAGAGCTGATACAAGGAAGATTAACTGTTTATTTTCCGCAAGAAACTAGAAAAAAATGAGTCAAAATTACAGTAAAATTTTTTATATTAATATAAGTGTGCATTATATTTTCCGTTAAAGAACTCCAAAAGGCTAAAATAATATGTTCAAACCTAAAAAGGTCTATTCCAGGAAAATAAAGGGCTAAAATCTGTTTAATAAAAACAAAGTTGGGGTGCTAGTTGTAACAACCAGTAATTAGCTAGGTACATAACGTGGAGTGAATTCCCTGGGAACCGTTTCCGCGGAGGAGCATTTTCGTGTCAGGCGAAAAAAATCAAGAAGAACGAAAGAAAAGGGGAAGAAATAGAAAAAGAAGTAACTTCGTTTGACAACACCCGATGCACAACGTGCATCGGCGCATCTTCATTCCTTTTCCTAAACTAACCCACTTACGTCAGCAGAGTTCCTCAGAAACACTGCCTAGTTCATTCTGAAAAGCTGTTTAAAAGATAGGCTGCACTCCAGGTGTGAATGGAGTGCATGAAAATTTCTCTCTCGTAACTGAAAAGATAATTCATCTTATCAGAGCTGACTGAGGCTACTAAATAAAAGAAGTTCTTGGCTACAGTGTCTGAGCCGTATTATCATTTCCCCCATAAACATACTATTACCAAGCTCGCTTTAACACACAGTCCCCGACATAAAGACAAATAATTGATCAATTTTTATACTATTCTTATCTTTCACTCAGCACATTTCGTTACTAGTCGCCAGCTTAACTACAGCATGTGTTGTCCATAGAACAGCCATGTTAATCACTCAATAGACATTTTGAAAATCCACATGATATTCATTAGGTTAGTATTCTCACCGAATACTGTCAGGTCTCCATTATCCTGCTATTCGAAATTTTTGAAATACAACTGCATAGCTTTCCACGCTGAGTTTTAGCCCACGGGAAGAAAGTCACAATTTCCCTATAAATACCAAAACTTCCGAAAAAAGTCGTTTATAGCGGATCTCATCAGTTTTCAAACTGCTTAGCTTCACAACAAAAGAAATTTAAAAATTTTCATAAAACTACTATAAGGTAGTACGCACTTACGTCACTAAAACTCATCCCAGGCTCCTGACGAAGATTGTGTACGAATCTCTCACGCTTTCAGAACACACAGTCACTCTCCTCTCAAACTGGCTGCCACAACCTCCAGCCAATCATTTTCATAACATTTCTCGAACATGGTAATTTTCCTCCTCCTCCTGTCGTTCCCTCCGAATTTAATTTAATAGTACACCAAAATTTACACTTTCCTAAAAGCAAACAAACTCAAACAGCCCCGTCTTTGCTGCTCTAAAGAATGGAAGTAAAGAATATTTTTTTGGAATAGCTAAATTAACTACTTTACAGTAAGCATTTCATGTTTGAAGAAATTCTTGCGTCGTTTGGGTTGTACATGCAGGAAACTCTTTTTTCTGGGAAGTTTTTGAAGCGCCCCGTTTCCATACTTTAAACTTGTTCGAAGCTGTTAAAGCTTAGTACGAAGGTTGTTAAATGGATAAAGTTACAACCAATTTTTTTCTATCAAATAACCTTTCTCCGTTGTTGAGATTAGAGGATTAAAATCAAGCTATTTGCTGCACGTGAAATTCGTTTTTACGTGAAGTTAATACACGGAGACTCTTGAAAGTGAATAAAATAAATAAAATATGGAGTCTCAAGATAAAATTGAAAACCCGCTTTCATTTTTTTTTTTTTCACGCGCCACTGGTATGTTTCAAACTTGTGTGAATCAGTGACTTCTCAGTAAGCAAACAGAGTGGACCACTTTAAAATTTCGATTTTGCCACCTAATTACAGCGTAAAAACACTAAACTTTAATCGGTTTGAAGGTCAAACATTCATGAGAATAATTGTACAAGAATTTCTAAAAGGAATCAAAGTAGAATATAAACAAGAACAGTATAATTACGTGGGTACGCCTCTTGCAGCCGTCTTTTTTTTGTGACGTATATCTAAGTAGCCGTCATCTAATAAAATAGACTAAAATGGGATGACGCATGTTGTCTAAAGTACCCGTAGTGGCACAATAACTAACATTCGCGTCCATGGCCTGTATATCTCCATAAAACTACCCTTGGAAGACAATCTTAGAGGTAACACAAGTCAACACTTCGGGATAAAAAAGGCGAAATCAAAGAGATACCAAAGAACAAAGATGATGCATAACCTAGCTGGGAAGCACAGATTTCAGATTCCGTAAAGAACCGATGGCCAACGGGATAGCTTTATTTCAAGCCGCCCAAACAAAGAAAGAGGTTAAAAAATAATCTGAAACTGCTCTAGCAGATGCAGTTTCATACTTTTATCTTTCTTATTGTGACATTCTTATTACTATTAGTACTCAGGAAAACATTTGCCTATCCGTTTTAGTCTATTTTATCAATTGATGGCTATGTTGATCTACGTCTCAACAAGACATTGTTGCAACGGAAATAACCACGTAATTGTATTGCGGTTATTTGCAATTTTTTCTTAATCGTCCTTAGAGATTCTTGTGTAACGAGTCTGATGATGAAAGCTGGACCTTCAAATGCCTAAATTTTACTGTTTTCCCGACCTGCCCGTTATTCCTCAAAGAGGCTCCGTTAGTCTCCTGACACTGAAGCTCTCAGTTACAAGCATTCCCTCCCTCTGCACTTGTTCGGGCGCCCTTCGCGAAGAACGGCCACCGTTTCTAGTGGCGAAATCAGCAGTTCCAAATAGCCAAGTGTGGCTATCCTACAAAACGCAGTCCAGCTATGTGTGCCTGTCGACACCCTGCCAGAGAGTCCCTACGTCTCCCAGTGTCCTAATTCAGAGCAAACCTGGCTCGTTAGCATGAATTTTTCTTGCAACGAGTCATCTCACTGGTTACAAACGAAATACCTCCCACTCTCCGAGTTATGAAACTGTCACCCAACCATTTTCAGCTCATATTCCGTTGGGTAGAAACGTTTAGAACAAATTGTGAAACCTCATCTCTCTACAAGTTTTTCTGACAAGATACATTCCTGTAACTTTTTGTGGTAATATGCCTCTGGGTCTGTCACAAGAACTTCTGTACTGTTAGTCTCCATTTGTGGTAGACATTCTCCAGTGTGTTCCACCGTGCTAAGAAGGCTGGTGGCAGCACTTTCAACACACTGTCTCAACCATCTAATGCTTTCTACATCGTCTAGTTCCCATTTCCTCAGCGACTTTAGGTCTGTCCCAAGAAGTCCCATTTCCACCGGCCTCATGACTGGACGCCGCTCCTAGGCTGTAAACGCCCGGCGTACTCTTTTCAGAGTCATAAAACTACCATAACTACAACCTTTGTCCCTTGGTTGGTTGCTTCTGGGGAGAGGACCAAACAGCGAGGTCGTCGGTACTATCGGATGAGGGAAGGATGGGGAAGGAAGTCGGCTGTGCCCTTTCAAAGGAACCATAACGACATTTACCTAAAGCGATTTAGGGAAACCATGGAGACCTAAATCAGGATGGCCGGGCGCGGGTATGAACCGCCGTCCTCCCGAATACGAGGCCAGTGTGCTAACCACTATGCCACCTCTTTCGGTGGACTTGACCCGTGTCAGTCACACAGCCCATGAGGGCCCACGTTCACCTTGCTCTCAGAGCCAACACGAAATTGCAGTCAAAGCTTGCACTTCGACAAAAATGTTAGTATGTGGCTACGCAGTATTAAGGAGTAAATGATTAACTGATAAATGATAACCATACCTAATGATGTGATCCTATACTGAGTAAATGAAATATACATTTCATTTATTCAACAAGCTCCATACCAATATGTGTAATACATCACATTTAGATACCAATATACGTAAAGAAGTAGTGTGATTGAAACATATTACAATAGTGTGGATGAAAAGTATTCACGATAGAAAATTTGTGTATGTTTGATATAAGATTTTAAGGTAGAACTTTTTTTTTATTTTTAATAACATAAATGTTCATATGCTGGGAATCGTTATTAAATTACAAAATTTGTAAAATTCATTCACGTATAGCTTTGCTAAAACTGGTTTATCTATGGGCGAGCAGCCTCTTTTTCCTATAATACTCTCCCTTAAGGCATCTGTCTCCGATTAAGTTCGCAACACATCCATAACAGGAGATCTACTGTCTGATCACCCTCTCCACACAGACAAGCAGCACTTGGGGCTAGCCTGAACCGATGGTAGTAAGACATTGTCCATGGCCAGTTAACATAGTTGTACAGTTAGATGGCTGCAGTAATAGAATATGCGTTGACCAAATTATCCATGTATGGTGGCAAAATATTGCTCCCTTGCATTACCTACCCCTTATAAACTAATTTTCGGTTGTATCACACAATATTGTGGTGTTGCATGATCCAGCAGAAAACTTACTTCAAAGAACATAACCCCACGAGTCTCAACCTATGTGATGTTGTGTCAATCTATTTCCGTACTCATTTCCTTAGAGACTGTGTACTCTAATAAATTAACCTCTGATCACTTAGTTATAATCTTGACGGCCCCATTTGATGGAGAACTCTTGGTTCTGTGTTTTGGCAGTTACAAATCGAGCATCAAAAACGACCAGGGACAAAAACAAAGTTACAACGTATCAGTCTTAACGTTAACAAGTTTCCTAGGCAGTCTGTTTAGCAAAGACAGCTTCGAGCCCACGCTTGAATGTGCTGATGACACTCAATTTGAAAGCCTACCACAGTCACACATAACATATAGCTTTGAAAAACACGATATCTATAGCGCTTCAACGTGATAAGGACTGCATTTTGTTTAAGTTATTCACATGATTTCAATGTAACAGCAGGCATCACCACTCTCTAGGAATTTCAAAATACAAAACCCTAAAATTAATACTTATCTGCATTTATAGCTAAGAAATTAAAATCACATTACTCACAGAACAAACATGATCACATCTTTACCTAAACGAGTATAGTGAATCACAGGTGACCTGCATTTACTTTTACCTTGAACTATGAAATGATTCAGCTGTACAGTTATCATAACCATCATTACTTCAACTAAGCAAAACATTAAAACATACCCATTTTTAGACAGTTACACTGAAAACATCATGACCAAAACATTCAAATAGAAAACATCATGAACAAAACATTAAACATGTTGGTTTGTGGAAATGCGAATTCCTGTGACTGTGGGCTCTTCTCTTTCATTGCATGGGAATCGAACTGAAATGTTTGTGTGACATAGGAGAAACACGGTGTTTTTGTGGGGTGGCGCTGGAAAGAGTTTGTGTGTGACATCACATCACTACACAGACTGCTCCGAAGTTTGGGCCCGCGCACTCGCTCGATTCCTAGTGAGCGTTTGAGTGTGTGCTGCATTCTGGTAGTTCGGGTATTGCGGTTGCTCAAGTGTTGGAGGAGATGGTATATAGTCTGCTGGAAATGCGCTGGGTACTTCTAACTGTTGCTCTCGTCAGTAGGCTGGTGCAGCAGACTGGTGAATGAGGCCCAGGGTACTGTATCATCAAGAGATGCGAGACTGTCTCTGAGAATGAAGCATAACGTGAGCGTGTATGCATTCAACAGTCCTCATCTGATTGCCTTGGTTTACTGAACTCTTTCTGTACGACAAATACTTATTTTTGATGAAAAAAAGAGAAGATCTGCTTCTACACCTAGATGTCTTCGTTCGCTTGTGGTCTTCTTTCCATGTGCCTTGAGCTTGCCCTCTGGGATTTCTTTCTTTCTTGTGTCTTCCCTAATGTTTTATAACCTTCTTGTATGCGTCCTCTTCTTTTGTCTTTGGCCCTTGTTAGGCATCCCCAAGACTGATTATGGGGTGGCTGTAAGCTTATCTGACAGCTGGTGAGTACAAATGTTTTTAAGCATCTTGGGCCGATATTTAGTGACAAGAGATACTCCAGAAGAGTACCGTTTAGCGGCGCCGTGGCCACAACTACTGAATTTTGGGTTGAAGAAGAGTAACTGACAAAATAGTGCTCCTAGTGCTCAAACTAACGCCTGCCCCTCTCCTCCCCGCTACCCCCTGGCTCCACCCTCCCCCCCCCCCCCCCCCCCCCCCGTTATTGCGAAATCCTGAACTCTCTCGTCGTGGCAAATCTTTTCACTTGGACCGTTTGACGTCCACCACTGCATAACTGTTTTGCAAACGCCCGGATGGCTTGCGCCAGCACCTCGGATGGTTGCTCGTCATCCCACGGGATCTCTCGAGGCAGACGTGCTGTGCATCCCCTGCTGTTGTCTCGACCCAGATATTCACCTTCCCATTCTTGTACTATCCGTAGCACCCCGTACCCCCGACAATTTTCCACAACTTTTTGTACAAAAAATTGTAATCCTGAGTATTATGACTAATTACAATATGTTCTGAATAAACATGAGTTTACCCCATTTAAACATTTCTTTAGATTCCTTAAAAATATTGTCTGAAGGCCCATCAGATTAAACACTTTTAATGAATCAAAACTGAGTTTTTATAAAACAGATCTGAAGATGGTCATTATAACCGAAACCGGTAGTCTGATGACTGTTTTATTCGCCACCATGTCACAGCTTGTGAAAACTGAGCTAATTAAAAATTTGTCTGAAATCAAATTAAATTAAAAATATTGACTGAAATGAAATTGGACATAATTTAATTCAGAATGCCGTCTGAAGGACTCAAATTATCATTTTACATTTCGAAGCTCATCTTCAAATTATCTTTGAAGGGCTTACGTCCAGGAAAGGCCAGTGCCTGGTTCGTCAAGCAGCTAACATACTATTAATAAATTAGTACTGTCTTCACATAAGTTACTATGTCACCGCTAAGGTTAGTATGTTACTATGTTATTAACCTTTAAATTAGTAGTGAATAATTTTATTTACTACGACACTGCTAAGGTTAGTGAAAATGTTTTATAATTTTCTGTAAATTTATTGAAGTCCGCCGCCCATCGCGGGCATGTGGCTGCACCTGATCTTGCAGCCAGGCTGCCACCAACATCTGAGAACTTTCTGCAATGTACGGATCCACGTAGAAATGTTTATCATCTAGATAAGACTTAACCTTGTGACTTCGTAGGCTTTCCCGGCGTAATAACTCTTCAAAGTGATGGGCGGCCCATGCGTAGTGTACGCTGCGGTGGCCTGTATTGGACATCGATTTGCAGCCTGGCGTCAGTTCTCAGCGGGACTCATCAGCAGAAGCAGCATTATGCTGAAGATGGCGACCAGATGGATCGCCGAAATGTCGAATCGAGTTGATTTTAGGATGCGGCAGCAAACCCGAAAAGACTTTCAAGACTTACTATGGCGGGAAAGCCTACGAAATCATATCAAGTATCTCTGTGGGGAGGAGACGGTGAAACTTCGGAGGTAAAAAGGAAAGCTGTTGAGTACACTCGCCTTCTTGCTGAGATGCAATGACGAAGGTATTATTCCTAATATTGCCAGAATTGTTCATTTTATTAATAGTAAGAGAGCTAATAGGCTTAAGGAGCGTGCAAGCCAAGCACTTATAAGAGAACGCTTTCGTTTTACCCGTAGACAGCTGGATATTGTTTCCAAAGATTTGTTTTACTTACATTTGAAATTGCCATCAAAGTCATCAAGTGATGTTCGGCAGTGGGTCGACGATTCCACATGGGAGCTATCGGATTGGGCACATAGGAGCGCCGTTACCAGAAATTCTTCGAAATTTGAACGGCTCTTTTCTCGTTCTACAGCATCAGATGAGGATAAACGTCGACGCACTGTGGTTAATCTTTCTAGCAAGGCGTTGAATGGGCACACAGTGGCGATGCTGGAGAAAGGTTTAAATTTTTCCCCCACTCCAAAGAGACTTGTTGATATGCTCTGTAGAACAAGCAGTACACAGCCTTCCCGAGGACCAAGCGGAAGAAATAAGGCAAGAAGTGTCCCACACATTACGCCGGGCTCGGCAACCGCGAGATAACATCTCTTCCGCAGAGAGAGCAGCCATTCGTTCCCATTGTAATGACGCGGGATGATTATGTCCTAAAAATGGATTTACTACTCAACGACCCGGCGTGCAGAAGTCTTTCTAGTAATCTCCAGAAAGGATTAAGTGCAAAACACTTTCATTGTTGAAAGAGAGTTCGTTGTCCGAAGATCTACGTAAGAAACTTCAACCTGGTGCTGCCGTTCCATCTAGGTTGTATGGTCTGCCTAAGTTACATAAGGAAGGGGTTCCTCTACGCCCTATTGTTAGTGATTTGGTTGAACCCACTTATAACCTGACGAAGTATTTATCATATGTTGTCAGTCCCTATGGTGGCAAGTGTGAACACCGTATCTCCGATTCGGTGGATTTTATTCGACGACTGAAATCTTTGAGGCTGAATCCTTCAGATTTATTAGTGAGTTTTGATGTGGTATCTCTGTTTACACGAGTCCATCTGGAAGAGTCCCCTAGTTTTGTTAGTGAAAAACTGGATGAAGGGTTTGTGAAGCTTTGTCATCATGTGCTAACATTCACGTATTTTTTATTTAACGGCAACATTTTTGAACAGAATAACGGAGTGGCTATGGGTAGTCCTTTATCACCCACAGTCGCCAATTTATTTATGGAGGTCTTCGAGGATGTACACTGAGGACTTCGGCTTTGCAACCAACGTGCTTCTGGAAATATGTGGATGATACCTTTTTCGTCAGGCCACATGGACGTGATGCTCTTAATAGATTTTTGAACCACTTCAGCTGTCGTCATCCCCGCATTAAATTTACCATGGAGGTTGAAAGTGATGAGATGCTTCCATTTTTAGACGTTATGGCTTATAAAAAACCAGATGGTGCTTTGGAACATAGCGTTCACCGAAAGCCGAAGCATACAGATCGGTATCTGCATTCTACGAATTATCATCGACCACACCATCGCTGTGGCGTCCTTAGGACTTTGGTACGGAGAGCGTATGCCATTTCCGACGCGAACAGCATAACCCAAGAACTTGTGCTTTTGATGGCTGGTTATAAGGAAAATGGATACTCTGAGAAGCAGATTCGTCGTGCTATGGAGTTTGGCCCATCACTGGAGGTGCATGAAGAGGAACATAGGTCTGTGGCCTTTATTCCTTATGCTGGGGGCATATTGCTTAAGAAAGGAAGAATTTTAACAGTAAGAGTATGTTCCGTCCACTTTCTAAGACTAGGGCACTACTGGGCTCTGTGAAAGATGATTTGGGGCTTAGGAAACCCCGTGAATACAAAATTCCGTGTCAGTGTGGGAAGGATTACATCGGCCGTTCGATTGGCACAGTTCATGACAGGTGTGTGGAACATCGCCGTCATACGAGGCTACAACATCCGGAAAAATCGGCAGTAGCAGAGCACTACTTAAATGATGAACGCTGTATGAGATTTGACGAAATTATGATAGTTACCGACATTTCCGGTTTTTGGAACAATGTCTACAGAGAAGCAATTGAAATTAGGTTGGCGGATAATTTAATTAACAGAGACATGGGTTTTCTCTTAGCAGGACGTGGAATCCTGTACTATCCCACATTGAAACAGAACTTCTTCGGTGGTTCCAGTCCGAGTATTCAAATAGCGTCTCTGAGTTCGATATATCGTTGCCGCCAGTGTTCTACTAAGGGCGGCGCTACCTCCGTGTCTCGGAGGGCAGCAACCGTGATGGGCGGCGCATGCGTCGTATACGGCACGGCGGTCTGTATAGGACGTCGATTTGCAGCCTGGCGTCATTTCCCAGGGTGATTCATCAGCAGAAGCAGCATTCTTTTGAAGATGTCGAACAGTTGGTTCGCCGAAATATCGAATCGAGTTCATTTTAGGATCCGGCAGCAAACCCGAAGCGACTTTCAATACTTAACCTTCACTGTACTTGAACGTATGCCTTAATTAATGATGCAAAAGAGTTAGTACTTTGTTCTCTTCTCATGGTTACCTCGTTGGAAGATGTAATCGTTTTCTTTGCTTCTGATTTCACATTATGGGTAACTTCTGGCTTCACGCATGCCATTGATTTCCTGTTGTAAATCAAATAATAACTAATGCTAGGGAACTATATAAATAAAACTATTACTACAATTCCTTAGTTTTTCTATCACAAAACTCAGTCTACCATACCACTCTTGTTTGCAACATGATGAAAACATGCTAGTACTTCGTTTGACTATCGTCTCGTATTTCTGTACATACACTATGAGATAGAAAGTATCCGGACACCCACAAAAACACACGTTTTTCATATTAGGTACATTGTGCTTCTACCTACTGCCAGGTACTCCATATCAGCGACCTCACTAACCTTTAGACATCGTGAGAGAGCAGAATGGGGCGCTCCACGAAATTCACGGACTTTGAAAGTGGTCAGATGATTGGGTGTCACTTGTGTTATATGTCTGTACGCGAGATTTCCACACTCCTAAACATCCCTAGGTCCACTGTTCCCGATGTGATAGTGAAGAAGAAACGTGAAGGGACACGTACAGCACAAAAGGGTGCCGGCCGACCTCGTCTGTTGACTGACAGAGACCGCCGACAGTTGAAGGGGGTCGTAATGTGTAATAGGCAGACATCTATACAACCTTGCCGACAGTTGAAGGGGGTCGTAATGTGTAATAGGCAGACATCTATACAACCTTCACAAAAGAATTCCAAACTGCACCAGGATCCACTGCAAGTACTATGACAGTTAGGCGGGACGTGAAAAAACTCGGATTTCATGGTCGAGCGGCTGCTCATAAACCACACATCACGCCGGTAAATGCCAAACGACGCCTCTCTCGGGGTAAGGAGTGTAAATAATGGACGACTGAACAGCGGAAGAACGTTGTGTGGAGTGACTAATCACGGTACACAATGTGGCGATCCGATGGCAGGGTGTGGGTAAGGCGAACGCCCGCTAAACGTCATTTGGCAGCGTGTGTAGTGCCAACAGTAAAATTCGGATGAGGTGGTGTTAAGTTGTGGTCGTGTTTTTCATGTAGGGGGCTTGTACCCCTTGTTGTTTTGCATGGCACTATCACAGCACAGGACTATATTGACGTTTTGGTTCAAATGGCTCTGAGCACTATGGGACTAACTTCTGAGGTCATCAGTCCCCTAGAACTTAGAACTAATTAAATCTAACTAACCTAAGGACATCACACACATCCCTGCCCGATACAGGATTCGAACCTGCGACCTTAGCGGTCACGCGGTTCCAGACTGTAGCGCCTAGAACCGCTCGGCCACCCCGGCCGGCTATATTGACGTTTTGAGCACCTTCTTGCTTCCTACCGTTGAAGAGAAATTCGGGAATGGCGATTGCATCTTTCAACACGATCGAGCACCTGTTCGTAATGAACGGCCTTTGGTGAAGTGGTTGCACGACAATAACATCCCTGTAATGGAGTGGCCTGCACAGCGTTATGCCCTGAATCCTATAGAACGCCTTTGGGATTTTTGGAACGCTGACTTCCTGTGCCAGGCCTCACCGACCGACATCGATACCTCTCCTCAGTGCAGCAGTCCGTGAAGAACGGGCTGCCATTCCACAAGAAACCTTCCAGCACCTGATTGAACGTATGCCTGCGAGAGTGGAAGCTGTCTTCAAGGCTAAGGGTGGGTCAACACCATATTGAATTCCAGCATTACTGATGTAGAGCGCCACGAACTTGTAAGTTATTTTCAGCCAGGTGTCCGGATACTTTTGGTCACATAGTGTAGCTCCACTCGTGAACATTGCTTCAAATCGTTTCACAATTAAAGTTAACCAACGCTCTTGCACGTACGAGTAACCCATTAAGCCTCACAGTAAATGGCTTTATATGTCGGTCTGACAGGCAGAAAGTATCACAATATTCGTCTGACTTGACCAGGAAATACTGAATGCCTCTTCGTAAACTTTCAATGGAAAATCACAAACTTATGTTGCATAGCAAAATTCTGAGGATCGCTCTGCGTCGTGACTTCTGGAAGATCTTGTCATATTGAAGGTACTTTACAGTTCTTTGCCTTCAATCTGTGGTGTAACCTCACATCTTCCTACCTAAAATGATCAACATTTCAAAACAACAAACTCTTTTCTGGTAATATAAGTTCTGACTTTTCTTAAAATTATCAAAGAAAATGCAGCCTTGTGCCAATATTTAGGTTATGTCGTTGCAGTGTTCCACCGATATTTCCCAGATCTTCTGGCGCATCTGATGAACGCCTTGTTTGGAACTTACGTAACTTACCCTTCCTTTACTTCGAGTTGGTTACAACACAAAAAATTTTGAATGTCCGTGTCCAATCCTATATTACTTCCATATTTAAAAATTCTAAATGCTACACTGTCTCTTCTACAAGTGCTATAGGTGGCTCACATGGTGGACCCGTACTGATTTCCCAATTCGAGACTTTCCATTTCTACGGCGTTAGCATGGGCAATCCGGCGCTCTCGTACTGGTCCATAATAGATGGTAAAAAATTTGTGACAAAATCTCTTTAGCCTGTTTGACAAATGGCAGACTTTTGCAAAGATTTTTTGTCCATGTATAACTATCTCACTGCTGCCGTCTTATCAGCTTTTTATTTCCTTTTTCGCCCTGCTAATCTGATGACGGTTACTCCACTATTTCTCTGTGCTTCAGTTGCCGGTCGTCCTCTAGCAGGTAAATCAGATATATCTCGCATTAACTGTGGAGGGTGATTATCCTCCAACACACTCATCGCCGGAAGTTGTGTTGCATCATGAGGTAGCTAATTTATGATACCTTAAAAGTCTAGCAGGTACACGTTATAAGTCACGTGTTTCTTGGCGCAATATAACCTAAATCTTCATTATGCGCTCATAGGGCTCGGGCTTGGGTGATACCCACTGATGTACACTGGTTCGATTTCATGTCTCCTCAATGTGTTCTGCCACGTTTGTGACCGGTATTTGTGGCCATTATCAGACGAAATTTGGGCTACGAGTCCCATTTGCACCAAAAAGTCTTTGTATTGCTTATCGACTACCCTGCTGCTTATTTCAGTATGCTGTATGTCACATACTTCCAGGTTAACTCGACCACTACCATGATACAATTAATTCAACTTGACGTGCATTACGTATCCGCCTCGCAATGTTCCTGAAGTGGCATAGACTCCGCAGTTTCAGGAAGCACTTTATGGTACCAAAATGTGCACAGCTGAGATGCGTGTACAAAATTGCTTTATTTATTAGCTCTTCCGGTTCATACGCTACCCATTAGGGTCTGTTCACATTCTGTCTGAAGAATAATATATCTTTCCTCAAAAGATAGTGCTCCTAAATTTGCGCTTGGGTCTTTTCTTTTTCTTTAGTTTTAATCCCTGGAAGAGGGGGTCTTTGCCATGTTCTGCTATGACATTTTTTATCCCTTTTTCAATCTTATCTCTGATGTTGCTTGATTGTGTGACCAACCGAGCTTTCTACTTGTAATTTTAGACGGCTAGAGGGAACCTATCCCTTCGTAGCTCCGTCAACGGATCTAATGTTGATTTCACCTTCTATCCTAGGGTCAGGTTTCCTCGTCCAGTGTCCGTAATTATCTTATGCTCACTCAGGAAGTCCATCTCGATAATAATTCCTGTGGCCAAATTAGACTACGAATAAATCCTTCATTTGTGTGGCCATAGTGTCCGTAGTTGTTTTATAATTCATGTGGGTATTTTTGATCCGTCGTTGCAACTACAAAATTGCGTGATTTTTTTCACCAGACGCGTTTCGCTTTGCTGATTAAGTAAACCACTGATGATGATTTACCACAATAAAGGGAAACGCGTCTGTTGAAAAAAAAAATCACGTATTTTTGTAGTTGCAACGACGGATCAAAAATACCCACATGAATACGAATAAATTGGCTACAAGCTTTTACCATCGGCAGAGTTGCTCCAACCTGATCTGTCTATTTATCTCACTACTTTCTCCTTGTGCTCCCCTCTCCCTTCTCCCAAGATATTTTTACTTTCTGAACTGTTAACATTGGGATATATAAATATTTCGCGCATGTATTATATAAATGCTCCGAGATAGCTGCCAATCGACTGCCACTATCCAGAACAGCTCCTGCCTTGATCTCACCTACTGAAGTCTGGACTATTAGATGGTTCTCATCCATCAGCTTTGTGTCCGTTTCTTCAATTAGTAGTTCTCCAATGTCATTATAATCTAATAATTTTACATGACTGCTTTCGATTCTAGACACAGGTTTCTATGCAGTCTTTCACGCTTAGGGTACTAGTCAATTTTGTATTCCTTTCTCCCTTGCTCGTTCTGGGTTTGGTGAACAGATATCCACTATCGCAGCCCCTCGCTGAGCTTCGATTCACTCTTTTACACTCTGTTGAAAATGTGATCCTTTATTCTTGCGGTCACCATTCCAGTTTCGTCCGTTATTATCGTGGTTTCTGATTTGCTGACCGTTATTCTATGGCCTGCTTTTGTTACCATTCCAGTTATTCGACTTCTTTAAATTCCCTTCATTATTGATACTATAACGGGGCTGCTTCGAATTTGCTCTACGTTGACGTCTCCTCTTACTCGTGTGGTCTTCATTGCTTACAAACTGTGCTTCCTGCAAGATGCCTTGGAATGTCTCAGTATCATCTCCACATCTGCCTATCAGCACCTGCTGATACGACAGCGGCATTTTCATGAAACACATGCGATTTAACTCACTGTCGCTTCATGGTTCGTCGAGGTATAGGTTTTTCTTGGTCATCTGGTCAAAGAATTTCACCGGACTCTTAAAATCAGACGACTCCGTATCTCTGCACACGACTAATTCATATTTTATTCGATCTTGCATGACCCGCGACAAGTAGAGATTGAGGAACGTGTTTTTAAATTCTTCGTACGTCATGCAAGATCAGGAAACGCATTGTTTGTGCGACAATACCTTTCAGATGTGTAAACAAGATCAATCTTCTTGTGTTCAGGCCTTTGTAAATAGCTCGATAGAAGTACTGAGATGCAGCGTATTCCTGTCCCTTTTATTAAGCTGAAATTTCGTGTCGGAGAGGTACCGTTTCTGCTCAAATACCACTTCCGATTCTCTTGTATTGTTCTCAGTTATAACATTTAGTGCATTCGAATGCGTGTTTTCCATTCTTTCTACCGCTGTTGACTGGTGTCACCCGCTCATATTCACGATATGCGTGTCGGATCTCCTTAAAGGAATGCAATTATTGTACTGCTGCGATTCCTGATTTTCGCTGATTTCACGCACCGGTTGCGTCTCTTCGCGATCAGTGAAATCGGAACTGCGCTCTGTCAACTTGGCACAGGCCATTGCTATGTCGCTTATCGCCGGAAAAATCTGATATCATGCACACGTGGTATGTTATCTAATCCTTTCGAGACCCTGCGCTTTGTCGCGAGGTTACACTCAGCGTCTCTGTACTCGTCACACCGTGGCTGCATGTGTTCGTTTCCTGTTCATGCGATACTGAATCGACAGATTTTTTTTTCTCTAAAGATTATAGGAACCTCTGCTCCAGGTCTTTCCTATTTCCCTGAATTTTGAATTGTGCTCTTCAGCCGCTTAAATGGTCTGAATGTTACACCTTTTCCGGTTCTAGCTTCTTTATTCTACTGTGTATTTTGCTTAGAACGGATTTTTCCGCTTTTGCGGAACTTCATGTTTTCGTCTGTATTTTCTGCATAATATTTTTGGCATCTCTGGTCGTTATTATAGCCTCCTTCGCTTCTTTCTTTGCATCTGAAATGTCTTAATTCCGTACGGAATACTAACATTTGGTTCTTCAGCTCTTCAGTTCTCATTTGTTGTTTCATCTCCTACTTTCTGTACCTTCTTCCACGTACTGTAGGCCACTGTCTGTACCGTCTCGGTCGCGGTCTGCAAAAGTTTTATATTCATTTTCCGTCTCGTTTTAACTTTCAGGTAATCGAGTATACACGATACCTCCTTATTTATTTTTCTGCCTCGGGTTTCTCCCCCTCCATCTACAATGATGGGAGAATGTGTCACTTCTCCTGAATCTGCTCGTTCGCTATGGAACATTTATCGTCAATGTGTACCCATCAGACCACTCCACTCGGATGCCGCCGACGGTGCCCGCTAAAATGCCTTCTCTGTACTCTCAAACTGCCAGATTCGTATTGATAGTTTCGAGCCTATATTACACCCTCTACCTGACTAGTCGTGTTATTCGTTATGTGACTGATATCCCATTTTCTAGTGTCACCAAGATAAGGTAATTCGTTGCCAGAATTCTGTTGTTCAGCTGGAATGATGCCATCTGCGTCATCCAAGACATTTTCGCATGTCTCACGTCCTTGTGCCACTCGTTTTATGAACATTGCCACGTGTTAACGCGAACACCGCAGGCTATTAATCGATTCTAAACGAAAAATCACTTCACACAACACATGAAAATTCCTACATACTAATTGAGATTAACGTATATCGGATCTTGCCTATCGGTTCCCGGCATACTACCCAATCCTAACATTCCCTACGGTAACGGCCTTGCCGCAGTGGATACACTGGTCCCCGTGAGATCACCCCAGTTAAGCGCTGTTGGGCGTGATCGGTACTTGGATGGGTGACCTTCCAGGCAGCCATGCGCTGTTGCCATTTTTAGGGGTGCACTCAGCCTCGTGATGACAATTGAGGAGCTACTCGACCGAATAGTAGCGGCGTCGGTCAAGAATACCATCATAACGACCGGGAGAGTGGTGTGCTGACCCCACGCCCCTCCTATCCGCATCCTCCACTGAAGATGACACGGCGGTCGGATGGTCCCGGTAGGCCACTCGTGGCCTGAAGACGAAGTGCTTCCTTTTTTAACATTCCATACAAATCTCTATCCGCACGACACATACCATCAAAGATACAACATAACAACAAGCAGATACGACGACGAGAGAACAACAATCATTCGTATGAGATATAATACGAAAAAGAAAAAAAGAATCCTAAAAAGAGAAATTTAACGCGCAGCAGAAAACAGAGACACAACGTAGTCCAACGAGTGGATATGATATTACAAATTACAAATCTCATCAAACTAATTAAAGTTCCATATAATTTAAATTTACTAATCCAATATTGTCAGTCCTCCTATCAATTAAGTCTACACTCAGTGTGCTGAAACTAAACTAATTCCTCACAAAATTTCCTATTTGCGCAATATCCTGCTCACGATCGCCTTCTCCAACGCTACCCGCTCAAACTGCGTGTTCATGTGTCAAAGTTATGTAAAAAAGGTGTGAATTAAATTAGCCCTGCCGTTGACAAAATGAAACGCGCAGTAACGTGTGGGTTAATTCCCCAAGTTGTGAGATAATCCACTCTAACTTAGTCAGGATCGAAAGTTGGTGTCTAATCCTGGGAAGAGCAGAACAACTTGGTAATGAGCAACACATATCTTACAAAATGCCTTCAAGAAAAATATGCAAATTGTGCAAGTACAGACGTAGGACGTTAGCTTCTACTCATTAAGCTAAATTTGAGAGTGAAAAACGTCTATGACTTGACTTAAAATCACACCCACGTTTATACGACAGAAACACTAAGTTGTCGATACTGCCTAGCGTCGAAGTTCATATGTCAGTGAATTCAGAGTTGTGAAGTGCAATTCTGCAGCGGCGATATGCCCACTGCTGGCGACGGTTTAGCAGCAAACATGCGCTGCGTAGCTGAAAATTCTGAAAACACAGATGACGTGAAACACCGTCATAAACCTCGCAAGGTCTAAGCCACTTCCACACAATGCGCACGCGAATAGAAAGCCAGGAGCAGAGACTTTACCGCAGTGTGCGGTCGTAAAGAAGCACTTTGTAGTGCCACAATCTCTACAAAGAAGCTGAGGTTCGTTTCTCTGCTCACAGTGAATTTAATGATACTGTTCCTGGTGGCAAAATCAGCAGTTCCAAATAGCCAAGTACGACTATCGACACTCCGTGAGAGAGCCCTATGAACCGCACTCTAACGATGTGTGCCTGTTGATACGCTGCCAGATAGTCTCTATACCCTCGAGCATTCAAATTCAGAGCAAACCTCCGCTCATTAGCATGAACTTTTCTCGCGACGAATCCCGTGCTTATTACAAACGAAATACCTCCCACTCTCCGAGTAATGAAACAGTCATCCAACCAAATTCAGCTCATACTCCATTGGGTAGAAAAGTCTAGAACAAATTGTGAGCCCTCCTCTCTCTACGTTCTTCCATTCTGATACTTTTCTCTAACTTTTTGTGGTAATATGTCTGTGTATCTGTCACAAGAATTTCTGTACTGTTAGTCCCCATTTGTGGCAGACATTCTCTAGTGTGTCAGTGAGTTCCACCGTGCTAAGGAGGATGGTGGTAGCACTCGTAAGACACTATTTCGACCATCTTATGCTTTCAGAACCGTCTCGCCTTCACCTCCTCATTGCCCAAAGGTCAGTCGAGAGAAGCTTGGTTTCTTCGGGCCCCGCAACGGAGTGGCCAATATACTGTATTCAGTCACAAAACTTTCCTCACTGCACCCTTGCCCCTTGTCGATCACAGAGACCGCGAAAGGCCGACGTTCAGCCTCCGTCACAGCCAGCGTGCAATTACAGTCAAAGCACGCACCTCTACAGAAATGCTAGTATGCAGCTACTCTGCATTAACCAATAAATGGTTAATAGTTCGGTAGCCCCGCCTAATGATCCGATCCCACACTAGGTAAATAAAAAAAAATCATTGTCCAAATTATTCACGAATGGTGACAAAACCGTGCCGCCTTACTGTTTTACTCAAAAAGCTTTAAGATTTTTCACATAAAAAATTCGGAGGCATTACTGTTCAGTATGCCATCGTATATATACACATTGAGCAACATAATTGGGGAACCACTTTTGCGAAACCTCATAATTGTCTCCTGTTGGGATGTATAATTTTGAAATTTCACAGAAAGGCGCCTGCAGCCTTTCTCTGTAATGGTGCAAAAGCATGGTGCTCTGCGACGCCTCCCTTCAACTCGACCACACTTCAACCGATGAATTGTTGACAAATGTGAGAGAAAGGCCATAGCTCACAAGTTTTTGTTATTTTCAGCTAGGTGCCTGTAGGCAGACTATGGCTTGACATTCCTCAGATGCTAGGCGTCTAGGACTACTCCGTGAGTTTTCTCTGCAAAGGCACATTTTTAGAACTTGCAGTAAATGTTAGCGTGTCGAACCGAGGCTATTACTGAACAGGTGGGTCTTAATGTGACCCTTTGCCATTGTATTTCCGCATGTGTCAATATCGCGCTCATCTACGACAACGTCACAGGAGGGCCTGTAACCACAGAGCTGAAGAAGCATAAGCACCTTTTGCTCCTTTAGATCACCACTTGAGACCTTTTGAGTATCTATTATGAATGCTGGTGTGTCTCAAATCTTTTCCTCGGGCACATTGGATGTCGCTGTTCTGTCCTCCATAGAGGGCGCGTTAAAAGAAGTCTTGAAATGAGTGACACCCTGCTGGCGTTGGTCAGAATTGCGGTAAAATTTGGTGCCAATGTTACATCGTTATCCCGTCTCACATGTCTCACGAACTTCTGAGCTCTCACCTTTTTCTTACGTGTGTCGATGTCTTGTTCTTTGAAGCGTCGTTGGCCCGGTCAGTGTGGCCGAGCGGTTCTAGGCACTTCAGTCTGGAATCGCGCGACCATTGCGATCTGAGGTTCGAATCCTGCCTCGGGCATGGATGTGTGTGATGTCCTTAGGTTAGTTAGGTTTAAGTAGTTCTAAGTTCTAGGGGACTGATCTCAGATGTTAAGTCCCATAGTGCTCAGAGCCATTTGAACCATTTGAAGCGTCGTTGAGTCCTAGAGCGACATTGCAGACCGCCACAGTTTTGCAGCAGTAGAGAGGAAGTGCTTGAAGAAAGTACACACCAACAGCCATAATTTCATTATACACGAGTGTTGCCCAGAAAGTAATGCACCGCATTTCTTTTTCTCAGCCGGAAACAACGCAACGAATGTGCAAAGTTACGAATGTATTATTTGACATTTCCTGATTGAGCGTGGCAAGTTACCCTCACTTCCGACAGATAGCGTAGCGGCAGGACAGTTGCAAGATGGCGGCTGTAGGTGATGTACGTTACAAGCAACGTGCTGTCATTGAACTCCTCACTGCAGAGAAAGAAACTGAGGAGAATATTCACAAACGCTTGTGCAAAGTCTGTGGAGCATCTGCTGTCGACAGAAGTACGGTTAATCGCTGGGCACGGAGGATGAGGTCATCAGAAGTGGTTCGGCGGAGCTCCACACCATCCATGGCTGTCACACCTCACGTGTTGCAGCGGAATTCCACTTGTTTGGGCCATTAAAGGATGCCATTCGTGGACGTTGAGGAGGTTATTCAAAAATTAAGGACGCACTCTGCTACCAGGTCAAGGATCGGTATCGACCGGGCATACAGGCCCTTGTTTCGCGGTGGAGGAAGACCATAGAATGTGATGGAGATAACGTGGAAAAATAGACTGTGTAGATAAAACACCATTCTTTCGTGTATGTAATTCTCTTTGTGTTCAATAAAGAATTTTTGAAGAAAAAAAATGCGGTACATTACTTTCTGGGCAATCCCCATATATATATATATATATATATATATATATATATATATATATATATATATATATATATATATATAGGGTGGTCCATTGATCGTGACCGGCCCAAATATCTCACGATATAAGCGTCAAACGAAAAAACTACAAAGAACGAAACTTGTCTAGCTTGAAGGGGGAAACCAGGTGGCGCTATAGTTGGCCCGCTAGATGGCGTTGCCAACGGTCAAACGGATATCAACTGCGTTTTTTTTTAAATAGGAACCCCCATTTCTTATTACATATTCGTGTAGTACGTAAAGAAACATGAATGTTTTAGTTTGACCACTTTTTTCGCTTTGTGATAGATAGCACTGTAATAGTCATAAACATATGGCTCACAATTTTAGATGAACAGCTGGTAACAGGTAGGTTTTTTAAATTAAAAAACAGAACGTAGGTACGTTTGAACATTTTATTTCGGTTATTCCAATGTGATACATGTGAACTTATCATTTCTGAGAACGCATGCTGTTACAGCGTGATTACCTGTAAATACCACATTAATGCAATGAATGCTCAAAATTATGTCCGTCAACCTCAATGCATTTGGCAACACGTGGAACGACATTCCTCTCAACAGCGGGTAGTTCGCCCTCCGTTCGTTCGTACACGCATTTAGAATGCGCTGACGCTTGTTGTCAGGCGTTGTCGGTGGATCACGATAGCAAAATTCTTCAACTTTCCCCACAGAAAGAAATCCGGGGACGTCAGATCCGGTGAACGTGCGGGCCATGGTATGGTGCTTCGACGACCAACCCACCTGTCATGAAATTTGCTATTCAATACCGCTTCAACCGCACGCGAGCTATGTGCCGGACATCCATCATGTTAGAAATAAATCGCCATTCTGTCATGCAGTGAAACATCTTATAGTAACATCGGTAGAACATTACTTAGAATATCAGCATACATTGCACCATTTAGATTTCCATCGATAAAATGGGGGCCAATTATCCTTCCTCCCATAATGCAGCACCATGCATTAATCAGCCAAGGTCGCTGATGTTTCACTTGTCGCAGCCATTGCGGATTTTACGTTGCCCAATAATGCATATTATGCCGGTTTACGTTACCTCCGTTGGTGAATGACGCTTCGTTGCTAAATAGAAAGCGTGCGAAAAATCTGTCATAATCCCATAATTTCTCTCGTGCCCAGTGGCAGAACTGTACACGACGTTCAAAGTCGTCGCCTTGCAATTCCTGGTGCGTAGAAATAGGGTAAGAGTGGAATCGATGTAGATATAGTATTCTCAAAACCGACGTTTTTGAGATTCCCTATTCTCGCGCAATTAGTCTACTACTGATGTGCGGATTAGCTGCGACAGCAGCTAAAACACCTACTTGGGCATCATCATTTGTTGCAGGTCGTGGTTGACGTTTCACATGTGGCTGAACACTTCCTGTTTCCTTAAATAACTTAACTGTCCGACGAACGGTCCGGATGATGTCGTCCAGGGTACCGAGCAGCATACATAGCACACGGCCGTTGGGCATTTTCATAACAATAGCTATACATCAACACGATATCGACCTTTTCCGCAATTGGTAAACGGTCCATTTTAACACGGGTACACGAAGCAAATACCGTCCGCACTGGCGGAATGTTACATGATACCACGTACTTCTACGTTTGTGACTATTACAGCGCCATCTGTCGCAAAGCGAAAAAAATGGTCCAACTAAAACATTCATATTTCTTTACGCACTACACGAATATGTAATAAAAAATGTGGGTTTCTGTTTGAAAAAACGCAGTTGATATACGTTTGACCAATGGCAGCGCCATCTGGTTCCCCCTTCAAGCTAGACGAGTTTCATTCTTTGTAGTTTTTTCGTTTGATGCTTATTTCATGAGATATTTGGCCCGGTCACTATCAATGGATCACCCTATATATATATATATATATATATATATATATATATATATATATATATATATAAGTATTGAAATTATGCTCTAAGATAATATACTATAATAATAGTGCACAAACTGTTTGATATGTGATTAAGTTCACAATCAAATGGTACTTCTTTTAGTTTCAGGGTAATAATTTCTTAGTTTCCGTTAGTTTATTTGTTATGGTTCTGCATATAAGAGCGTAACGATGATGATGATGTTGGGTTGTGGGGTGCTCAACTGCTCAGGCATCAGTGCGCACTCAACGTCAAAATTTTTACACAGTTCTATTTTTTTTACACAGTCTTATCTAGCCACTGTAACGAATGATGATGAGCAGGATGAAACGATAACATAAACGCCCAGTCCCCGGCCAGAAAAAAATCCCGAACCCGGTCGGGAATCGAACCCGGGACCCCGTGATCCAGAGGCAGCAACACTAGTCACTGGACTACCAGTTGCGGACTAAGAGCATAACGAATGACATTTTTGACATTTTCATGCAGTTTCGTAAGACTTAACTATGAATTCGATCGTGGAATTTTTTCTTCTGCAGACACCACTGTTACCGACTGAGCATTTCCTGCGTAACTTGTGAGCAGCGCCTAGTTAGCTCTGTCGGTAAGAGAACTGCCAGCAAAAGGGAACATTTCGGGTTCGCGTCCCTATCTGACACACTCATAATTTGTTACGAAGTTTCAAAACACCGCACGCTACACTGCACAGTGAAGAGTGATACTGGCTGAATATGCTTACAGAGGATAGCATAGCTTTGAAACTGCTCCTTATTCTGTTATCAGCGACAGTGTTGCTAAACTGCATTGTACTAGTTATCAAACAATAAGTACGGTAGTTACCGGTATGAACATCGTAACACACGCCCTCAAGCAGGCACGCATGCCTATGTAGTCGCCGCGTTCAGCCCGGTTGCCACACTGCGGACGGTCCGGACATAATGGAAGTGGTGTGAGCCGGAATATTCATGAAGCTGTCGGCCGCTGGCTTCCATTATGGCTGGGTGGCGTGTCTCCATGTATTGCCGGCGCCGTGTTTGAGCTCGCGCCTTGTCCGGACCCTTGCCCATCGCACCGGTCAGTCCTCTGCAGCAGCCACGCGCCGAGACCCTGCCTAATGTGCTACAGCACGTACTGGGGCGGCCGTCAGTTGCGTGGGGGCTCATCAGTGTTCCATGATAATTAGCTTCTGTCAATGACGTCGATGTTTCATGCTAATTAGCTTCTGTCAATGACATGTACATAAGAAAAGAGGGACGGTTACTCATTGCAGCTAAGATGGGATATTGTCTACCCTTCGCTGGTGGTCTTAACAACAAGAACTTATTTCTCGATCGAATTTTTACCATCATTATCGTTTCTACTATTGTTATACTATCGTATTAGACTACAGAACATACAATTGTACGTGCACATTCTGTATATAGTGTGGTGTGTGGGGTTGATCTGCTATTCTGTTAGTCTGCGCAACGGATTAATCTGAGATGTACCCTTTACCCTGTGGCTCCTGCAAGATGCAATTTCCAACCCCACACTACTACAGAAGTCAGGCAGACGCTCCTAACGTTCTAAAGAGAAATGCCTGAAAAACTTTCAGCAATAAATATCTTCTGGAGTCGTCCGCTGTAAGGAAATGACACAAAAATTCACGAAATTTCTTACGTAACTAGTGGGATACTTGGGTACTGGAGTAGTGCTAGTTAGTGTAAGAAAAATATGAAACTAACGAAAATTATTATTTATTTTACAAAAATTCTGAGAAATCACAATGGCACTTTTAGTTATGAATTGAACAAGTTATATCCTGGTTCTTTTCTTTTCGGAATGTGAAGTTACCTCTCAAGGATAGGATTCGCTAATGAAATTTCTATACAAAGTTTAAGATTGTTTTTGACTTGGCAGAATGGCTGAGAGGCGCGCCTAATCAACTTGAATAATTATCCTTTAGAATGTTGCCAGGTACGGTCGAGGCTGTCGTGTGTGAAATGCAGTGAAGTGTACTGTTGTGGACGAAATATGGGGCTCGCAATAGCTGTAAGCTGCGATGACTGCTGTCTGCACCACTCGCTGCTGACAAATAACTCTCGTTCTATCTGGATTGACCTTCACCAATCAAACTCTCCCTACGCCTTGATAAAGTCAAGGATTCCTATTCGCCCCTAGTCTAACTATTGATGTGGTACACCGGTCAGATAACCAGTCCACTGATGTTGTAGTGGTCTTCAGTCCTGAGACTGGTTTGATGCAGCTCTCCATGTTACTCTATCCTGTGCAAGCTTTTTCATCTCCCAGTACCTACTGCAACCTACATCCTTCTGAATCTGCTTAGTGTATTCATCTCTTGGTCTCCCTCTACGATTTTTACCCTCCACGCTGCCCTCCAATACTAAATTGGTGATCCCTTGATGCCTCAGAACATGTCCTACCAACCGATCCCTTCTTTTGGTCAAGTTGTGCCACAAACTTCTCTTCTCCCCAATCCTATTCAATACTTCCTCATTAGTTATGTGATCTACCCATCTAATCTTCAGCATTCTTCTGTAGCACCACATTTCGAAAGCTTCTATTCTCTTCTTGTCCAAACTATTTATCGTCCATGTTTCACTTCCATACATGGCTACACTCCATACGAATACTTCCAGAAATGACTTCCTGACACTTAAATCAATACTCGATGTTAACAAATTTCTCTTCTTCAGAAACGCTTTCCTTGCCATTGCCAGCCTACATTTTATATCCTCTCTACTTCGCCCATCATCTGTTATTTTGCTCCCCAAATAGCAAAACTCCTTTACTACTTTTAGTGCCTCATTTCCTAATCTAAATCCCTCAGCATCACCCGACTTAATTAGACTACATTCCACTATTCTTGTTTTGCTTTTGTTGATGTTCATCTTATATCCTCCTTTCAAGACACTGTCCATTCCATTCAACTGCTCTTCCAAGTCCTTTGCTGTCTCTGACAGAATTACAATGTCATCGGCGAACCTCAAAGTTTTTATTTCTTCTCCATGAATTTTAATACCTACTCCGAATTTTTCTTTTGTTTCCTTTACTGCTTGCTCAATATACAGATTGAACAACATCGGGGAGAGGCTACAACCCTGTCTTACTCCCTCCCCAACCACTGCTTCCCTTTCATGTCCCTTGACTCTTATAACTGCCATCTGGTTTCTGTACAAATTGTAAATAGCCTTTCGCTCCCTGTATTTTACCCCTGCCACCTTTAGAATTTGAAAGAGAGTATTCCAGTCAACATTGTCAAAAGCTTTCTCTAAGTCTACAAATTCTAGAAACGTAGGTTTGCCTTTCCCTAATCTTTCTTCTAAGATAAGTCGTAAGGTCAGTATTGCCTCACGTGTTCCAACATTTCTACGGAATCCAAACTGATCTTCCCCGAGGTTGGCTTCTACTAGTTTTTTCATTCGTCTGTAAAGTCTGATAGTCTGCGACTGATAGTTCGGTAATTTTCAATCCAATTTTCACATCTGTCAACACCTGCTTTCTTTGGGATTGTAATTATTATATTCTTCTTGAAGTCTGAGGGTATTTCGCCTGTTTCATACATCTTGCTCACCAGATGGTAGAGTTTTGTCAGAACTGGCTCTCCCAAGGCTGTCAGTAGTTCCAATGGAATGTTGTCTACTCCGGGGCCCTTGTTTCGACTTAGGTCTTTCAGTGCTCTGTCAAACTCTTCACGCAGTATCATATCTCCCATTTCATCTTCATGTACATCCCCTTCCATTTCCATAATATTGTCTTCAAGTACATCGCCCTTGTACAGACTCTCTATATACTCCTTCCACCTTTCTGCTTTCCCTTCTTTGCTTAGAACTGGGTTTCCATCTGAGCTCTTGATATTCATACAAGTCGTTCTCTTATCTCCAAAGGTCTCTTTAATTTTCCTGTAGGCAATATCTATCTTACCCCTAGTGAGATAGGCCTCTACATCCTTACATTTGTCCTCTAGCCATCCCTTCTTAGCCATTTTGCACTTCCTGTCGATCTCATTTTTGAGACGTTTGTATTCTTTTTTGCCTGCTTCATTTACTGCATTTTTATATTTTCTCCTTTCATCAATTAAATTCAATATTTCTTCTGTTACCCAAGGATTTCTACTAGCCCTCATCTTTTTACCTACTTGATCCTCTGCTGCCTTCGCTACTTCGTCCCTCAAAGCTACCCATTCTCCTTCTACTGTATTTCTTTCCCTCATTCCCTTATGCTCTCCCTGAAACTCTGTACAACCTCTGGTTCTTTCAGTTTATCCAGGTCCCAGCTCCTTAAATTCCCACCTTTTTGCAGTTTCTTCAGTTTTAATCTACAGGTCATAACCAATAGTTTGTGGTCAGAGTCCACATCTGCCCCTGGAAATGTCTTACAATTTAAAACCTGGTTCCTAAATCTCTGTCTTACCATTATATAATCTATCTGATACCTTTTAGTATCTCCGGGGTTCTTCCAAGTATACAACCTTCTTTCATGATTCTTAAACCAAGTGTTAGTTATGATTATGTTGTGCTCTGTGCAAAATTCTACCAGGCGGCTTCCTCTTTCATTTCTTACCCCCAATCCATATTCACCTACTATGTTTCCTTCTCTCCCTTTTCCTACACTCGAATTCCAGTCACCCATGACTATTAAATTTTCGTCTCCCTTCACAATCTGAATAATTTCTTTGATTTCATCATATATTTCTTCAATTTCTTCGTCATCTGCAGAGCTAGTTGGCATATAAACTTGTACTACTGTGGTAGGCGTGGGCTTTGTATCTATCTTGGCTACAATAATGCGTTCACTATGCTGTTTGTAGTAGCTTACCCGCATTCCTATTTTCCTATTCATTATTAAACCTACTCCTGCATTACCCCTATTTGATTTTGTGTTTATAACCCTGTATTCACCTGACCAGAAGTCTTGTTCCTCCTGCCAACGAACTTCACTAATTCCCACTATATCTATCTTCAACCTATCCATTTCCCTTTTTAAATTTTCTAACCTACCTGCCCGATTAAGGGATCTGACATTCACGCTCCGATCCAGAGAACGCCAGTTTTCTTTCTCCTGATAACGACATCCTCTTGAGTAGTCCCCGCCCGGAGATCCGAATGGGGGACTATTTTACCTCTGGAATATTTTACCCAAGAGGACGCCATCATCATTTAGTCATACAGTAAAGCTGCATGCCCTCAGGAAAAATTACGGCTGTAGTTTCCCCTTGCTTTCAGCTGTTCGCAGTACCAGCACAGCAAGGCCGTTTTGGTTATTGTTACAAGGCCAGATCAGTCAATCATCCAGACTGTTGCCCTTGCAACTACTGAAAAGGCTGCTGCCCTTCTTCAGGAATCACACGTTTGTCTGGCCTCTCAACAGATACCCCTCCGTTGTGGTTGCACCTACGGTATGGCTATCTGTGTCGCTGAGGCACGCAAGCCTCCCCACCAATGGCAAGGTCCATGGTTCATGGAGTCTACCGTGATGCCACTCAAAAATTCGCTCGCAGGCGTTTAACTATAACTCTGTCCATTCACACCACACAATAAGTGTGTCGGCCAACACAGTGAACAACGCTTAATTGCAAGGACTCAATATAGAGTCGCACTTCGATTCACTCTCGACATAGGTGCTCTCCCAGTGAAGTACTGAGGACAGACTTGTTCCTCGCTCCAAGAGCGACAACGGAATGGCGCCTCTCCATGCCAGATGTGAAGGGGTATATCGTTCGGTCTCTTCCATTATTCCTTCAGCTCAAGGCATTAGAAATATCGTCTGCCAATCAGCATTGCTCTTCTAAAATGGGAGAATGATGTTTCATTTAAGGTGACCAATCCGGAAATCTGTAGTATCAGCGTTTGGCGTTTGCTGTCTCCCTGTGAAAATCTCTGAAACTGTGCGCTATGTGTAAAGAATGCGTTGATTGGATGCTCCCACACAAGCAGAATTTGCTTTCAAGGCGAACACGGGGTCATTCCCCCTTTCACTCTGGCACACACTGTCTGCTGCGTGGGCGGCTGTGGTTGACTCGTCCTCTGAATGGACCGGCCTCCTGGTGTGTGGTCTGCCTCTCTCGAACTAAAAGCTCCTGTGACTGGAATGTATGTGTGTACGCCAGTCTTGAGTATTTCAACCCTGGTGCGCACTTGTTATTTGCATATCGTTTACATGAATTCATACAACATTGACTTTATCTTATCGAGTTCGGGTTCGAATGGAGCATCTTGATGTGCGGAATATGATTGTGAGGGCGGAATATGTAAGCAATGAAGGTCAGGAGACCACAACGCCTTACAATAGGTGAACTTTTAAATTTAACAACCATATAGCAGCAACTGGTATCACTTCATATAAGTCTTTGAGACCACCTTTAAAGGCACGAAGTTATCAGTTCTCTATGATATGTTTTATTGCCTATTATTCTTCACCATAGACACACAACTCACAAGAGCCCACTTCTTCACGACGTGCCCATATCTTCCGTGTCCCATTCAGATGTTGCTGTCTCGAACATCCGTGATGTGGAAGATCAAACTGGGCAATCTGAGTCTTTAGGTTTCGAATTAGGTGGACGTTCTGAGGTGGATGTTCATTGCGGCGTTTTTTGCAGTTCTTTGTGACATGGCAAGCGTCTGTCACCCGAAGATCGACCCACAATGGATTCAGGCGAATGCCTTGCGGATTCTGGAAAATACTTAGACCTAACTCTATGTCTTCACCAGTTAGCACTACACCAGATTTTCTTCTGAGTTACGGAGGAGCATTTTAGGCGAACGAGCAACGATTAACTGGAATGGATCTGACAGTAACAGTAATGGTTTTTGCATCCCCATTCAGACATTCGTTTATCTCAATTGTGTATGCTCTGAATCAGCAATAATCAACGGAATGAGGATGCAGAAAGCAATGGAAAGCTCTGCACTAAAGACACTTAACGTGCATCCACAGGACATGTGGCCTGTTATTGAAAAAGTGTCATGAAGATCTATCCATTGGCAAAAAATTCTGAAATAGTCCCCCATTCGGAACTCCGGGAGGGAGCTGCTAAGAGGGAGGTGACCATGAGAATAAGATTGAATGATCAATGAAAGGATAACGTTCTACGAGTCGCGCCGTGGCATGTCGGAAGCTTGAACGTGGTAGGGAAACTAGAAAATCTGAAATGGGAAATGCGAAGGCTCAGTACACTAGGGGTCACTGAAGTGAAATGGAACGCAAAGAAGACGTGCATTTCTGGTCAGATGAGTATAGAGGAACATCAACAACAAGAGAAAATGGTATCAATAGAAAAGTAGGACAGAGAGTGTGTTACTGTGAACAGTTCAGTGATAAGGTTATTCTTATCAGAATCGACAGCAAACCAACGATAGTTCGGGTATACATGCCGACGTCACAAGCTTAAGATGAAGAGATAGAGAAAGTATATGAGGATAGTGAAAGGGATATGAAAATCTAATAGTCATGGGCGTCTGGAAAGCAATTGAAAGAGAAGGAGCACAAGGAAAGGTTACAGGAGAATATGGGCTTCGAACATGGAATGAGAGAGGAAAAGACTAACTGAGTTCTGTAATAAATTTCAGTTAGTAACAGCGAATACTCTGTTCATGAATCACAACAGAAGGAGATGTACTTCGAAAAGGTCGGGCGATACGGGAAGATTTGAGTTAGCTTATATCATGGTCAGACAGAGATTTCGAAATCAGATTCCGGATTGTAAGGCGTACCCATGAGCAGATATAAACTCAGATCACAATATAGTAGTGATGAAGAGTAGGCTGAAGTTTAAGACATTAACAAGAATCAATACGCAAAGAAGGGGAACACGAAAGTACTAAGGAATGACGAGATACGATTGAAGTTCTCTTAGGCTATAGATAAAGCAATAAGGAATAGTTCAGTAGGCAGTGCAGTTGAATAGGAATGATCGTCTCTACAAAAGGTCTTCACAGAAGTTGGAAAGAAAAAAAAATGGTTCAAATTGCTCTGAGCACTATGGGACTTAACTTCTGAGGTCATCAGTCCCCTTGAACGTAGAACTCCTTGAATCTAACCAACCTAACGACATCACACACATTCATGCTAGAGGCAGGATTCGAACCTGGGACCGTAGCGATCGCGCGGTTACAGACTGAAGCGTCTAGAGCCGCTCGGCCACACCGGCCGGCTGGAAAGAAAAACATAAGTACGAAGAAGGTAATTGCGAAGGAACCAGGGGTAACATAGGAAATATTTCAGTTAATTGATGAAAGAAGGAAGTACAGTAATGTTTGGGGAAGTCAGGAATACAGAAATACAAGTCGCTGACGCATGAAATCAGCAGGAAGTGCGGGGAAGCTTAGAAGAAATGGCTGCAAGAGAAAATGTGAAGAAATCGAAAAAGAAACGACTGTCGGATGGATAGAGTCAGCATACAGGAAAGTCTAAAAAACCTAAGCATTAAAAGCAATAGTGATAATATTAAATGTGCAACGACAACTCCACTGTTAAATGTATGGGCAGAGCGGATAGTGGAAAGAATACATTGAAAGCCTCTGTAAGGGGGAAGATTTGTTTGTGATAGAAGAAACAGAATTCGGTTTAGAAGAGATAGGGGATCCATTATTAGAATCAGAAGAGAGCTTTGGAGGACTTACGTTCAAATAAGGCAAAAGGGATAGATAATATTCCATCAGAATTTCTAAACTCATTGGGGGAGGTGGCAACAGAACGACTATTCACGTCATTGTGTAGAATGTGGCTGCCGACATACCATCTGACTCTCGGAAAAATATAATCCACATAATTCCGAAGACTGATAGGACTGACAAGTGCGACAACTTTTGCACACTCAGCTTAACAGCTCATGCACCCAAGTTGCTGACAAGAATAATACACTGACGAATGGAAAAGAAAATTGGGGAAGTTGCTAGATGACGATCAGTTTGGCTTTAGGAAAGGTAAATGCACGAGAGAGGTAATTCTGAGGTTATGGCTCATAATAGCAGTAAGACTAAAGAAAAATCAAGACGCATTCTTAGGATTTGTCAACGTGGAGAAAGCGTTCGTGTATGTCAAATGGAGCAACACACTGTAAAATGGTGCAACATGTTCGAAATTCTGAGAAAAGAAGGGGTAAGTTATAGGGAGAGACGGGTAATATACAATATGTACAAGAACCAAGAGGGAATAATAAAGAGTCGACGACCAAGAACAAAGTGCTCGGATTAAAATGGTGAAAGACAGGGAGCAGTCTTTCGCCCCTACTGTTCAGTTTATATATCGAAGAAGCAATGATGGAAATAAAACGAAGGTTCAGGAGTGGAATTAAAATTCAAGGTCAAGGATGTCAATGATACGATTCTTTGATGACATTGCTATCCTGAGTGAAAGTGAAGAAGAATTACATGATCTGCTGAATGGAATGAACAATGTAATGAGTACAGAAAATGGACTGAGAGCAAATCAAAGAAAGACGAAGGTACTGAGAAGTAGCAGAGATGAGATCAGCGAGAAACTTAACATCAGGATTTATGGTCGCGAAGTAGAAGAAGTTAAGGTAATCTGCTACCTAGGCAGTAAAATAACCAATGAAGGACGGAGTAAGGAGGACATCAAAAGCACACTAGCAATGGCAAAAAGGGCATTCCTGGGCAAGAGTAGTTTGCTGGTATCAAACATAGGCCTTAATTTGAGGAAGAAATTTTTGAGAATTTACTTCTGGAATACAGCACTGTGTGGTAGTGAAACATAGACTGTGGGAAAACCGGAACAGAAGAGAATCTAAGCGTTTGAGATGTGGTGCTACAGACGAATGTTGAAAATTAGGTGGACTGAAAAGGTAAGGAATGAGGAGGTTCTGCACAGAATCGGAGAGGAAAGGAATATGTGGAAAACACTGATAAGGTTGATAAGACATCTGTTAAGACATGAGGGAATTACTTTCATCTCGTACTACAGGGAGCGCTAGATTGCAGAAACTGTAGCGGAAGGCAGGGATTGGAATACATCCAGCAAATAATTGGGGATGTAGGTTGCAAGTGCTACTCTGATGTTCAAATGTGTGTGAATTCCTAAGGGACCAAACTGCTAAGGTCATCTGTCCCTAGACTTACACACTACTTAAAATAACTTATGCTAAGAACAACAAACGTACCCATGCCCGAGGGAGGACTCGAACCCCCCATGACACTGTGCAGGGAAGGAATTCGTGGAGGGCTGCATCAAACCAGTCAGAAGACTGATGATCCCCCCCCCCCCCCCCGCTCCCCCTCCCCCCAAAAAAATATGTATGCACTATATCCCCACGTAAGGGCAAAGTATATGTTAGCCGAGCGCACAGAAGTTGCGCCATTGTGTAATGTATCTATATTTGCTCTCCAGGTTTTTCCAGTTTTTTGTAGACTAAATGTACTCTTGTGTCGTCATTCTTTGACGTGTTTGTGCAGTGCTGCATAAATGGCAGTGTGTGGTGGAAGACTCGCTGATATTTAGGAAAGTAATTATGGGAGCTTCAATTCCATCAAGTAGCACTTTTAACTTGTGTGTGTCTTTATTACGGAGATGGAACACTGTAAGTGCATTTTAACTGAGTTTGTTGAGTCCCCGTTTGCAACAGAGCGAGGTGACGTCGCTTTAGATTGTACTCTCACACTGTTTCAAACCTATGGCATATTAATGCCAAGTCATCTGCATACTGGATTTTCTTGGCTTTAGTAGCTGGTAAGAGATGGGGACACAGGAAGAAACGGGCAGCCAGGACCGATCCATGAGAAAGACGATTCTTCAGGGTTCTCCAGCCATTAGCATTTCACTAATTCGATAGAGATTTGAAAATACCATATTGGATTCTATATTTGGTTCCAGTTATGGTATCTAAAATTATATCAATACCTCCATAACGTGAGAAGTATTGGTTACGACAATATATATGTTTGAGCATTTCTTGAACGCCACATCTGAGTAAAAATCAGATTTGGTATCTATGAAGTGTTTTGATGAAAAACTTGAGTATAAAATCAAATACCTTATAAGGACAACAATTTCAGCTGCAAACATTGTAGCTTTCAGTACTGGCTCTTGTAAGACATATAACTATTGTGAGATATGCGTATTATCTTCGTTACTCTGTAAATTCTATTTCTTAGGTAGATATCGATATTCGTAGCTCACACATAAGAAAACTATTTAGCTGAGTCATATTTAACTATTGTTAGAATATCTTTGTCTTTTTACACCGCCTCTGCTTGAGAGCACTAGCAAAATTACGCGCTTAAACGTATTTTGAAGAACGGTCAGGAAAACTTCTTCATAAGGGTGATGTGAGATAGATGGAATTAAGTACGAATATTTTTGATGCAGTTATGGAGGGAGAAGGTAAGGAAAATATTTGATTTTCTGGAATGTTGTGAGACTGAGCTAAACACGTAAGTGTGTAGCATTGTTTTGTGTTATTGAGATTGTAGTAACGAAGCTCAGATAGTAGGATTGTTGTATGGATTGCCCTGATAGGTAGATGAAATTCCTCTTGTTTAGAATTGTTCCTTAAATTCATGTTATGTAAATACTGTTATGAGCATTCAGTTGATTTTTAAAGCATTTCTTTTGAATATAGAGATCCATTTGAATTTTGTCAGAAGTCGTTTCATACCAGTTACAAATTATTCAGATTATTATGTACGTACACACATTGCACTTTGTGGTACAGAATTTTCTGTCGTAGATTTTAACGCTGCCTTGCTGCTGTATGCTGTGGGCTGTTTCCGGGAAATCTGTGAAAAAGTTTGTCAAGACACGAGATAAACGAAAACACAGGGTATCACTGCGTTTTTATAGAAAGGGTTAGCTTCAGTTTGAAGACAGTGTTGAGAAAATTATGGTGAGTGTTTGTATAATTCAGTACAGTCAGTGTTTTGCACAGTACATGAGTTTATGTTAGGAATTTGTTTGTCTGGTAATCATTTTTGAGAAATTTTGTTAGACAGTATAAGAAATATTCATTCAGACAGAGAAAAGCAGACAAGCGGTTAAGTTACACTATATTTTGCTCCATTAATTAACAAAAAATAAGCAGCAAAAATTTTGTATTAGATGAAGGTCATCAGAGTCAAAAACATGCATTTTCCCACGACCCATCGTTACTGTGTAAGTTTAATCTGTACTATTACGAGAGAGAGTTCTATCTACTAAAAAAATTGCAATGACAAATTTTGAGTAAGTCTCTCTCTTAGGTAACTTGCAGTTGGCTGTCTATAGTCCCTCGTGACAAATTCGCAGCAATCTTACTTGGAATTATTTCATACAAGAATTCTTAAAATTTTAATTCTTTATTAATCAAATCATTTGAGAAATTTATTTTCCTTCGATGTTATTATTTCTTGTTGATGAATTTACCTGATTAGCTTTCCTGTTCCTGTCAATTTCGATAAGCAAGAAAAATTTAAAATAAAAAAAGAAAACCTGAAAAATCTGAATAATTTGTTCGTATTGAAAACGTGCTTTTTCTGATCCACAACCAGAGAGACCTTGGTCGCTACGCCAGGGCGCTCCTGTTTAGCAACGTCTGCCTTATGGACACGTAAGGGGCGGTCGTAACAGTTTGTCTCCTCAGTTTCTAGAAAAATGTATGTTTGCGAACGCTTTCAGTAATTTATCGATCCCGTTAATTTCGGGTCGATTCCATGACATGAAAGTTTTCTCAAAAACGGAGGGGCGTTGAGCCAAGAGATTTTAGAGTCTTCCATTTTAGGATGTCCACAAGTGACATGCGAAATATGAGACGAATCGGCTGGCCATGTCTGTGGTCAGTGGGAGAAAACCAGGGAAGTTCGGCCAGTACAAACCACAATAAAGGAAGCATTTTACAAAAGGTAATCCACTGTTAAGAAGGAATAGTGGGAGAGCCTCAAGTGCGAATAATACTCTTTTTGAAGCGTTCAGCCGGCCGAAGTGGCCGTGCGGTTAAAGGCGCTGCAGTCTGGAACCGCAAGACCGCTACGGTCGCAGGTTCGAATCCTGCCTCGGGCATGGATGTTTGTGATGTCCTTAGGTTAGTTAGGTTTAACTAGTTCTAAGTTCTAGGGGACTAATGACCTCAGCAGTTGAGTCCCATAGTGCTCAGAGCCATTTGAACCATTTGAAGCGTTCAGAGGCAATAAGGATACAGTGTTTCCTTATCTGCTGAGAGCGATGAACTGCGGAGTGAATTTTTGACTTACAACCGGAAAATAATTCTGAGATTGTGTGTGTTCGTTTTACTTCAACTGCAATAAATAGGTCGTGGTCTCCCTCTACATTTACACTGACAAACAGAAGTCATGGAATACCTCCTAATATCTTGTCTGGCACTACATTTACACTGATATGACAGAAGTCGTGGAATACCTCCTATATCTTGTCAGGCCCTACATTTACACTGACATGACAGAAGTCATGGAATATCTCCTAATATCTTGTCGGGTCTCCTTTCGCCCAGTGTAGTGAAGCTACTCGATGTGGCATGGACTTAACAAGACGCTGGGAGATGGTTGCAGAAATAATGAGCCATGCTTCCTCTATAGGCCTTCATAATTGTAAAAGTATTGCCAGCGCAAGATATTGTGTGTGGACTGATCCCTCTATTACGACTCATAAATGTTCGACGAGATTCATGGCGGGCGATCTGGACGGCCAAATCATTCGAATTGTCAAGAGTGTTCTTTAAACCACCTGCGAACAACTGTAGTCCGGTGAGATGGCGCACTGTCACCCATAACATCTCCATCGTTATTTGCGAACATGAAGACCATAAATGGCTGAAAATGGTCTCCAAGTACCCGTACACAACCATTTACAGTCAATAATCTGTTCAGTTGGACTAGAGGACCCAGTCCATTCCACGTAAATACGGCCACCACCGTTGTGGAGCCACCAACAGAGTCTTGTTGACACTTGGGTTTTTCGCGTCCGTTTCTCTTTTCGTAAAAACTCTTTTCTCTTATTTTACTTTGTTTTATTTTTATTATTTGCGTAACAACGCATATACGAAAAGAGCCGCGAAATACCTTTTATTAATGCTGTGCCCTGAATTTCTTTATAATCATTAATTTTCAACAAAACAGAATATATTGGGTTCTTATTGTTCTGTAACTGGCTTTCTATTAAAAGAACATTTTTCGTTACTGTAATTCACTATAAAAGTCAACATATCTTCCCTACTTTATAGATATTGAAAATGAAAAATTATTTTGTTATGAAATATTTATGTTACAGTTCGCAAAGATTGTTCATCATCAAAATAATTTTGCAGTGGATTTTTGTTAAGAGTAAAACACCAATAATTACCACGACTAGCACAAGAACATGAGACTATTGTCGGAGAAAAATACGTTTTCACTATAAGGTTTGCCAGACAAGAACTAAGCACGGCGAAATTCCTATTATGTTACGAAGGTAAATTATCTTTTTTGTACTGTTAGTAATATATTATCAGCAGCCCGCGTCAACCTCCAAAACACATCATAAAATCTGCTGCTCTGCTCTGCAAGTCCGGAAGCTGAAAGAGATGATTTTATTTCACTATTACCTTCCCGCTTCTTTGCGGTATGATCGATTTCTTTTTATGCAGTTTGAATGCGCCGCGGCAGCGGCTCGTTCGTTCGTAGCGCAGCTCTGCACCACGGATAATATTTAAATAACTGAAAATATCTCAAAGGGATGGGATAATATTCCAAGCAAGCTACTACAAATAATAATGCAAGGCCTCATTAAATAACTCTATTCAAAACATTCAAATATGTTAACTAATACACACCTTTTACAATGAGTACGTAATGGCGTACATCTATCGACCTTGACAAAAGAAGACTACGTTAGCATATACTACAGCGTCAAAGGCTATCTTACTCGTATAACTCCAACAAGAAGACAGAGAAATTAATGTTCGTTCTGTATTATTTATACTAGTGGTATATTCTTATCTTTGTATGATATTTATCGTCTGTGCGATTTCAGTACTCGCCGACACAGATATTATCTAAAATAAATAATAATAAAAAAAATACATAATTCCATACAATAACAGAATATAATGCACAATGTTCTCTCTTTACTACAAAATATGTACTTTGTTAATAGACGTTACAGGTTCATAGCCTCGAGTGTCTGTGCCATAGTTAAACCCTATCATTAGCTGTTACAAACTGAACGCGCCAATCTGACCTGGTCACTGTTTCCCGGTCATCTAGCGTCGACCCTATGCCGTTACGAGCCCAGGAGAGGCGCTGCAGGCGATGACGTGCTGTTAGCAAAGGCACTTGCGTAACTGCCGTCACCCATTAATGATAAATTTCGCTACATTGTCCTAACGGATACTTTCATCGTACGTCCCACATTAATTTCTTGGGTTATTTCACGCAGCGTTGCTTCTCTGTTAGCACTGACAACTACGCAAATGCAACAGCTCTCGGTCCTTAAGTGAAAGTCGAGGGTCACTGCGTTATCAGTGGTGAGAGGTAGTCACTGAAATTTGGTATTCTCGGAAAATTCGTAATACTGAATCCCCTAATGATTTCCGAAATGGAATGTCCCATGCGTCTAGCTCTAGCGTTCAGAGTCTCTTAATTCCCGTCGTGCGGTCGTAATTACTTCGGACACCTTTCTACATGAATCATTTGAGTACAAGTGACAGTTCTACTAATGCACTGCTCTTTTATACTGTCATCTGCAAATGTACCTATCGCTACCCCATGACTTGTCACGTCACTGTGGGTTTTCCCAAATTGGTTTTATTCTGTTGTATTACATCCCTCAAAATCGTGAGCCTTGTTTAGTGAAGAGAATCTGTAAATGTATAAAGACTGATTCTTCCACTCTCATCGAAGATGGGAAACCAGGTTTCACGGCATGTCTGGAATGAGATGGAGCGCCCACAAGGAAGTGTGTTGGCTCTGAGGCGTACCCACGGGAGTCCTAGAAGGCCTTCCGTCCCGCAGGCGGCGAAGTCCTGTGAGAGTCCTCGCGGGTCGCCACAAAAAAAGATAACGTAGCAAAAGCGGAAGAGATCCCGAGGGCAGCGGCCTCGTGAACCGAATCCGCTGGTGGCGCTGCAGCCTCGTGCGGGGAATTGTGACAGAATGTGGGCGGGAAAAACAGCACGTTCCCTCGTGAACGCTGCAGCGGTGCGGGATGCCACGGTAGACACCCTCCAGTTTTCCAGTCAATCTCGTCTCGCCCCTGTGGATTACCGATTGTTGCAAAGGATGAAAGGAAGGAGGGCAGAAAACAAGAATATCACATCTCGTCAACATCGCCGTCGGGTGGCGAAATTAGTAGTGGCTTTGTTTTAGAAATCATTGCAATATTCGCCTAAAGCGTTGCGAGACAATCACGGCGAACTGCATTAGGACGTGCAGTTCAGGTGCTGTTCATTCTGAACACAAATTTATGGGCTGCGGTACAAAATGCATAACTTTTAGCAGTGGTATAAAATGCAGAACTTTTACCATCTTTTGCAGGTTTCAAATAAAAAAATTAAACCTGTATCCTATAAAAGAACAGTCACTGGAATAACTGTATTCACTATGAAACTTCCTGGCAGATTAAAACTGTGTGCCAGATCGAGACTCGAACTCCGGACCTTTGCCTTTCGCGGGCAAGTGCTCTACCCATATATATATATATATATATATATATATATATATATATATATATACAGGGTTATTACAAATGATTGAAGCGATTTCACAGCTCTACAATAACTTTATTATTTGAGATATTTTCACAATGCTTTGCACACACATACAAAAACTCAAAAAGATTTTTTTAGGCATTCACAAATGTTCGATATGTGCCCCTTTAGTGATTCGGCAGACATCAAGCCAATAATCAAGTTCCTCCCACACTCGGCGCAGCATGTCCCCATCAATGAGTTCGAAAGCATCGTTGATGCGAGCTCGCAGTTCTGGCACGTTTCTTGGTAGAGGAGGTTTAAACACTGAATCTTTCACATAACCCCACAGAAAGAAATCGCATGGGGTTAAGTCGGGAGAGCGTGGAGGCCATGAAATGAATTGATGATCATGATCTCCACCACGACCGATCCATCGGTTTTCCAATCTCCTGTTTAAGAAATGCCGAACATCATGATGGAAGTGCGGTGGAGCACCATCCTACGGTACGTTTAGCTCCCTGCTTGCTTTATTCGTCGACTTCCGCGGGCTACGCGTGAAACTTGCCCGCATGCGTTCAACCATTTCTTCGCTCACTGCAGGCCGACCCGTTGATTTCCCCTTACAGAGGCATCCAGAAGCTTTAAACTGCGCATACCATCGCCGAATGCAGTTAGCAGTTGGTGGATCTTTGTTGAACTTCGTCCTGAAGTGTCGTTGCACTGTTGTGACTGACTGATGTGAGTGCATTTCAAGCACGACATACGCTTTCTCGGCTCCTGTCGCCATTTTGTTTCACTACGCTCCCGAGCGCTCTGGCGGCAGAAACCTGAAGTGCGGCTTCAGCCGAACAAAACTTTATGAGTTTTTCTACGTATCTGTAGTGTGTCGTGACCATATGTCAATGAATGGAGCTACAGTGAATTTATTAAATCGCTTCAATCATTTGTAATAGCCCTGTATATATATATATATATATATATATATATATATATATATATATATATATATATATATATAATCTCATTTTGTTCGTTTTCGTTCGTTGTATCTGTTCGGGTCGGACGTCGCAAGGCACCCGTTTCAGTTCGTCGTTGATTCATTACCTCAGTTTTTTCATTACCGAGGGCAGCTAACCCTCTGACCGAACACGCTGAGTTACCGTGCTGGCACCATCTGAGCTACCCAATCACGTGCTACCCAAGCTCAGGTGATAGAGCACTTGCTCGCGAAAGGCAAAGGTTCCGAATTCTAGTCTCTGCCCGGCACACAGTTTTAATCTGCCAGGAAGTTTCATATCAGCGTACACTCCGCTGCAGAGTGAAAATCTCATTCTGGAAACGTCCCCCAGGCTGTGGATAAGCCATGTTTCTCGCAATATCCTTTCTTCCAGGAGTGCTATTTCTGCAAGGTTCGCAGAAGAGCTTCTGTATAGTTTGGAAGGTAGGAGACAAGATACTGGCAGAAGTAAAGCTGTGAGGACCGGGCGTGAGTCGTGCTCGGGTATAGCAGATTGTAGAGCACTTGCCCGTGAAAGGCAAAGGTCCCGAGTTCGAGTCTCTGTCTGGCACCCAGTATTAATCTGCCAGGAAGTTTCATATCAGCGCACACTACGCTGCAGAGTGAAAAACTCATTCTGTATTAATTATGTATAAAATAAACCAAAAATTAAAACTTCAGTTGATAGAGTACTGAACTAAGATGTTCAGCATTTATAATGACGTGATTGATGGTTAACTGGATCTGTGATGATTCACGTACGTTTCGTGGGTCGCGTAACTCTTATACTTGAATTACTTGATGTACAAGAACACTGATCAGGGACTCCAGAAACAAACTAGCAATGCGTACCCGCAGCTTCATTAACAGCCGACATACGGGCATCAACTATTTAATGAAACAATGCTATTTTCGCTGCCAGAATAGCACATAGTGGGACAAAATATCACCAAATAAAATATATATGGAAAGTAGGGATTTTCGTGTTGTAACTCATTTGCGGATCTTTAAAAAATCACGAAGCAAAAATATGTGTAATATAGGGCTTTTAGTGATGGTTTAGTTGGTTGGTTGGTTGATTTGAGGAGGGGACCAAACAGCGAGGTCTTCGGTCCCATCGGAATTAGGAAAGGATGGGAAAGGAAGTCGGCCGTGCCCTTTCGAAGGAATCATCCCGGCATTTGCCTTAAGCGATTTAGGGAAATCACGGAAAGTCTAAACTAGGACGGCCGGACGCGGATTTGAACCGCTGTCCTCCCGAATGCGAGTCCAGTGTGCTAACCAAAGCGCCACCTCGTTCGATTTTTAGTGATGCTGTTGCGGTTATTGCATGATCGCCACCTGGGAGTTAACACTAGTCTCCAAGGAATCTATACCGAGGGCAAGAAAGAACATACTTGCATTTAGGAAACCACGTTGATGCCCCTGTATCTGTCGTTAATGAAACCGTGAGATGATGTGATGTGATGTTTGCTTTGTGGGACGCTCAACTGCGCGATCATCTGCGTCCGTACAAATTCCCAAGCTGTACACAGTCCAGTCTAGCCACTTTCACGAATGATGATGAAACCGTGAAAACAAATAGGTTTTTGTTTCATGAGCCGCTGGTCACTCCTCGTCTAGGTGAAAACAGGTCACAAGTTTCTATGACGGGACGATAGTAGTTTGAGAAGGAAAAGTTGGGCGCCTCACTGATTATATTATTTGCTGGTTTAGTGTGGCTTACAATTTAGTAACATCATTTAAACACTTTACACCTCCGGTCAACAACCATTTGTGATACAAAACTAAAACTAAATAAGACAAAAATAATGTACAGACGCTCGAACAAGGGCATTTTTAGAATATGTAAACGAAAATGAGGGCAAATATGAGATAGAGTATGGCTTAGAATCTACTATTCAAAACCAAATCCAAATACTAAAAGAAAATATACAGATACTTGCATTCGTTCTTCCCATAGTTGGCTGTGTCTTTATATCACTGTCTCTGAAGGTGGCAGATTATCTTAAAACAGCTTTGTGTTATAAATAAATTGCGATCCAGCCTGAGCTGCTAATAGAAACACTATCGTGATCGCTCATATTTTATAGACAGCTAACTAGCCATGTCATGAATGAAGTATACGATGCAAAAAGAAAAGAATATGGTATGTATATAAACAAGCTTTGTTAAATGTTTGAAACGATCAACAATCGTTTTTAACTTGTGCGTCGCATGGACTTTGGAAATAGTGTAGGAAACGTTTGCGACGCTAATGAAATTCCCTAGGCAGCGGACATTACTTCGACTTGCAGAAAAAATTGCTGTGTTGGCGTTCTTTATACGAGCAGACAGGCTGCTTTGTAAGGAAGTTGTTTGAGGAAAAGAAAAAGTATCCATAAAACATCAACTCAGTGTCAAAAACTGGGCCGGCACAGTAGGAAATGCGGAAGAATTTTGTTATATACGAAGGAAGTGCCGAAATCAGTTGATAACAACAAACAGGATTATTTTGTCAACAGTCACTGGTTAGCACCGTAGAGTTATGTTTGCGAATACCTACAGTTTAGACCCTACGATGTCCTCGCACTGCAGCTCATTGAATCCATTGCAGGGAAAACGAAGGAGTGACAGTGGATGGCACTGCAACAACTGTAAGCGTTAGTCATGGTTTAGCATACTGCAACATCCATTACGCTCTCTAATTTCGCAAAACAACTGCAAGATTGGTGGCCCGGTATGTCAACAGAAATGTTGACGTTTTGGTGGGCGTCAACAGCTTGTGCTGGACAATGTACGGTAAGATGATGCCTTACTACCGGGAATCCTTCCGTCTGAAGGGCGAAGTGGAGCACGTAGTGCACGAGATGTTGCGAAGAACTTTTTTATTTCGAAATTCACGCACTTCCTAAGTGGCGAGTTTGCTATGAGTGTGGAGGAGATTATGTGGTAAAGCTTAGCGCCGTGTGCATAAGTAAATAGCATTTAAATAAGAGTCTATGGTTATCATTACACTCACCACAGCACATGAAATCGATAAATACATTTCTAATGACGTCACTGTTAGTGCAATGGTAAATGTCTTTGATTGCAAATGTAAAGATTGATGAGTCCATATAGAACCTACCAGGAGCGGAAAGTTGCCAATTATGGCACATTTTCACACCCGATAGTACTGAGGATTTAAGCACTGTGCTCATTTACATGACAAGTGAAAACCGTGGGCTGGGGACGCAGTCGAAATCGCTCTTGGAATTGTTACGGAAATACCCCAAAGTTAACTTGCGCTAGCTTTTGTTAAACTCTTGCAAACTCCAGTGCTTTGGAGTGGTGCCCTGACCGGGAAGCATAGGCTACGGCTGAATGGCACCGCATTGTGTTCAGTCATAAATAGCGGCTGTGCATGACACAAATTCAAATGGCTCTGAGCACTGTGGGACTTAACTTCTGAGGTCATCAGTCCCCTAGAACTTAGAAATACTTAAACCTAACTAACCTAAGGACATCACACACATCCATGCCCGAGGCAGGTTTCGAACCTGCGACCGTAGCGGTCTGGCGGTTCCAGACTGTAGCACCTAGAGCCTCTCGGCCACACAGGCCGGCTCTGCATGACCCTTGTAAGTGACCAGGGGAGAGGTCCCATCCTTCAAATGCTTTAGAGAGGTACAGCGGTGTTATTCCTGTCGTCGTGGTATGGGGAACCGTGGGTATGACATCAAGTCACGGCTGGTAGTGACTGAGTGAAGACACAACGGTAAGTGACGAACATCCTGCGCCCTCATGTGTTACATCTCATGCGACAGTATCGTGTTTTGTTTTTCAACAGGACAATGCACGTTCATACATGGTACATGCCTCTATGAAGCGTCTGTGTGGTGGGCAGACCCAGATGTGTCCCGGATAGAAAATAGACAGGACCTCCTCGGATGTCAACTCAGGCTCAGTGCCAGTATACAGAACACAAATGACACTTTACAACAGCTGTAGAACAACTTGCATCAAGAGAGGATACAACGACTCGATGGCACGCTTGCCAACCGAAGCAGCGCTTGCATCCAGGCCAGAGGAGGTGAAAAGCTATGCTGACTATGGGCCTCATACTGTCAAGTTCTTTGTAAATCTCACTCGATTTTGTAATCACTGAAATAACATCACGTACGCTCTCAATCCGTGAAGTTTTATTTCGTTTCTTAAACTTGCGTGCTCCACTATTGCGTGCGGCAGCGTGTTTGATAACAGAACTATGTGCTCTGTAAACGGTTGTACTGTATCAAGTGGGAAAATAAGGGTAGCCGTTAGAATACCTGGTTTCCGATGTAAAATGGAAGATCTTCTGTAAACGGTTGTACTGTATCAAGTGGGAAAATAAGGGTAGCCGTTAGAATACCTGGTTTCCGATGTAAAATGGAAGAAGTATAATCTTCTATAGTTTGCTATTCCATCGATGATGGGATTATAAGAAAGGGACAGTAAGCTTTGATTTCAGGAAGGAAGAGGAACAGACTACGTCTTTTTCAAAGATATTATACTGATATTTACCTTCAGAGATTTAGTGAAACCACGAACAGTCGTCTCGAATGAGAGGGCATCGTGCCCACTGTGGCATCCTGTTGGGTGTTCCTAATGTAGCCATGGTCCTTGGACATACTGACGTGCGTTTGTAGTTACGTAGTAAAGTTACTAAGCTCTCATACGACAGTGGCGGAGTGGAAATTTGAGGCAGTATAATTCTGAAAACGTGTCAGTTGACCTGTGTAATCATCCCATTAGCTTCATATTCTCTCTCTCTCTCTCTCTCTCTCTCTCTCTCTCACACACACACACACACACACACACACACACACACACACACACACACACACACAAATATAGACACAAAACCTTCTCTATGGAGGAATAATTTACGTACAGAGAGGGAAAGTAGCAGAGTCAGTTCTTTCGAATCGTATGAGGAATAATCTTTATTCTTGCGCTTGCTGGCATGGTACAGGAGGAAGAATAATAATTAAAGAGAAAGATAATTTTAAAACAGGGGCAACAACAGCTAAAATAGTTTTACTTGATTGTTTGACAACTCATTCAGCGACTTTTTTTTTTTTTAAAAAAAAAAAAGGAAGCAGGTAGTACGGGTCCTGTATAACATCTATGAGGGGCCCTCTGTTGCTTGACATAGGTGGACAAGAATCGGAAGGTGTACAGCTCGAGACTTGACACAGTCATGACATTCATCATTGAGAACGCTCTTTTTATCAATTGACGATGGTTTTTTTATTAATTTGGAGGGCTGAGAACTCTGCGCCATTCTGTAACCTATGACACAGTAATTATGTTTGCACAAAAAGATGCAACTGTAAAGCTGGTAAAGCGGTTTTGTGGGTTGATAATCGACCTGAAAAAATACAGCTACAGCGGACCATTAGACATTTCATTCGCTGTTTTTAGAAAATAGTTTACTGTATGAATTGTCATGAATTGTCAAGTAATCACGTATAAAGAGAAAGAGCGAAACCAATCCAAAATAGTGAGGTAAAGACTATAAGACTTGTTTTTATTTATTTGACGGGTACCTTCAGACGAATTCTGCTTATATTTTCCAACACAGATGTTACAGCGTCCAGCATAGTCGAAACTGATGACGTCGTTTAGTCAGTGAGAATCCTCTTCAAAGCACATTCGATGAAATGTGTGCTCCCACACATTTACATCGTCCACGTCGCTGTACTGCATCATCTGTTGTACTATAGATATTAGAATTTTTCCTATAACTGCAGAGACAGCACAGACGGGGGGATTACAAAATCAATAGCTTTAACTGTTGGATCGTCGCGCCGTTTTCCTTACATTAAAAAAAAAAAGAAGAAGAAAGAAACACGAAGTCTGAAGAAACACATACAAACTCTCAGGTTTCCGTAAAGCTCGCCACATTTCCTGTAGGGAACAACCTTGCATTGATCTAACAACAAACCTGAAGAATGAAATTAAATTTCGATGTAAAAGTGCTAAAATTATTTTATGTACTTCGAGGAGCTCTCTGTCGGCATACACAGACCATATTCCTCGGACAGTAACAGCTGATGTGCTTTCACTCATGCTGCAGCTACACTTGGGTGGCGACTTAGTGGGCATTCATCGAAATCGATTGACTGTATCGCTCATATCTGAAGTCACACTTAGTCAAAATAATAAAATATTAACAACAAAACGCACTGAAGGCACTGCACTGTAGTCGTAAGCAAGCAGTTGCGGTTTCTTTCCTGAGTAACAGTAAAAACAATTTTTGGCGATTTAATTCGAATGTCACGTTTCCGGGTATTCATCATTATGAACAATGACACGACCCCCACTGTTTTTTAATTACTACCGGTTACAGTCACGGCGCTGCGGAGTGTGACACACCTGTCACAGTAGACGCCGCGAATTTTATTGGCAGACGTGCGGAAAACACTGTGTCAGAGGCAGGGTATTTATTGAACGCCGGACGCCACGGTAATGAAATTGCGGCCTAATTAAACTGCGAGGGCGTCACGTAAAACATGGCGGCTTCCCAGCGCCTGTCCTCCTGGTGAAATTCTGTGCTGGGCTCTGACCTAGCACCAGCAGCCTGGTGATGAAATGATGCCACAGCAGGCGTCACTGTAGCGGCTGTCACTTATTAGCGTATAGGCAAAGCTAGTATAGAAATAAATATTGCAGTAACATGTACAGTAAACGATAATACAAGGTATAATCATAAATTTTTAACTGTCATTCCGAAAAAATGAAGCCACATATTTAATTTCTCAGTTGTTTGTAGGTACGCCTTTGCATTGATGGTGCAGATTGAACTTAGTAACGTAGCACGCCGCTACAGGGGCAAAATCGAAATGGAGCAGCTAATCCCCACTTCATCAATGGGTTGCGCCAGTTTGTCTTGGTTACACTAGTGGCATGATACGGTAAGATGCGAATATTTAAACGAGTATCACGATTGCACGCGTGTACCTGCAAACAAAAAAAAAAAAAACTGAATATGCAACACTTTTCTTCTAAGTGACAATTAAACATTATGGCTTCATCTCGTATTATTACGTCTACACTGGTGAACTCAGTCGAGGCTTTAAGGGCCTCTCTTCCCCACCTCTCTCTCCACACACACACACTACAGTACACCCGTGAGGTTTTCAATTTAGGTTGTGAATGTGGTATCGACTGAACGAACGCGTTGGTCATAGCAAGCCTACGCTTGTTATTTGCATTCTGCCACTTTTTTGAGTAAGCAGCTTTTCGCTTTTCTCTACAGTGAGACTCAAAATTTTTACTTTCGATAAATAACGTTCCGCTTTACAAAATTCAATTAAATTACGATTTGTCACGTTTTTTGGGCCTCACGGTGTAGTGTAAACCGCCTGCCTGGAACTAGGAAAATCGGAGGATCGAGCCAAGCTCGGACCACGAAATATTTCATTCAGCCTTTAACCAAGCGTTCGCCTCTCAGTGATATGGGAATTCACCAGGTACTGCGCTTGGTTCATATTTCACGTTAAACTATACGTTTTCTTACCCTGGGAGGGTTATTGATAGTGATGGGAATGACCGAATGGAAACAGTCGTCTCATTCTGTTGTATTTATTCATTCATTATTTTGAGAGGAACAGGTCTATCTGAGCAACCGAACGAAGACTGCAGACACATTCCGTTGTCAGTTTCTGTACTGAAAGAAGTATTCATTCTTTCTTTTTAAGTAGAATCATTCTGAAGGAGGAATAGTTGAAATAAGCATTATACGAGTAAATATCCATTTAATCATGTGCTAAATAAACTTATTCTTTTCATAATCTACAACTGACTAATGTATTGCTGTGCGTTAAGTTGTTCCATTTGCAATTCAGATATAACTAATTAAGCTTATGTATCGTTGAGGGATACAAGAAAAAAATTGCCTTATTTTAGCGACTGCATTTCGTTTTACTGAAAAAAAAAAACCCGTGATGACGTGCATTAATTAAGTATATTTGAATTTAGCCCTTAAAAACTTATTCAGCCGTTTATTTGTATGGAAGCCACATATACAGTGCAGAAAATTACGTTACCGGCTAGATAATGTTAGTAAAAACCATGTCCTTATGCACAAACCTGTTTATATTGTACAGCCGTTGAAAACCAGCAGTATTACTCATAGCCGGCCGCGGTGGCCGAGCGGTTCTAGGTGCTTCAGTCCGGAACCGTGTGACTGATACGGTCGCAGGTTCGAATCCTGCCTCGGGCATGGATGTGTGTGATGTCCTTAGGTTAGTTAGGTTTAAGTAGTTTTAAGTTCTAGGGGACTGATGACCTCAGATGTTAAGTACCATAGTGCTCAGAGCCATTTGAACCATATTACTCATATTTCATGGGCATGAAGAAGTACTTTTCGTATTCACACATTGAAGTCTATTTCTAACCATCACTGTAAATGGTCTGTATCCACGTTTTCACATCCCATTGGACAATGGAGTATATATATCCATGGAATGAACATGGCCTACTGCACATGTTCTCAATACCAAACCGGGCTAGTCATGTGGTCTTGGGACTAAGTTTATCGTCTATGTTTTGCGGTTATAGTGAAACTTCAATATTAAACGAATTCCCCTTGTTTCGTATACGTTTCTGCACGTTTGAGGATTAGTAATAGCTACGGTGCAGTTTTGTCATTGCTACGGGTGGGAAGAGCAGAACGTGAAAGGAAGACCAGTGATTTTTCATGGGTATGTATAACAAATGTCTAATTGTAAATATCATATGGGCTTGAGTCTCTTTATGTCTGAAAAATATAGAAGTCTTTGTAAAGCTAATATCCGCGTCTTTTTTTTAGTCACGTGTTTGCGAGACAAGAGGACGATAAATTCGCAAGTATGTTTGAGTAAACTGTCAGTCAGTGTATACGTATTCCTGCCATGTTCATACGTAGATAATATTTATACCAGACAGTCTGATAACTTTCCTCTAATTTATGCAGCTTCCCAAGCCGTATGTAAGAACTTGCATTGACAGTGATTTTTGTGTTCCAGTTTTTCGAAAGATGAACAAAGAGTGGAAATATGGCTCCACAACATAAAAAAGAATTTCGTTCACGCAAAATATCCAAAGTGTGCTCTAAACGCTTCAAAAAATATTTTTTTTGGGGCCAGGTTTCGAAATGTGTGTTTGAAATATGACGCTGTGTCAACAATTTTTGATTTCACAGAGCACCTATTACGAAAAGTGACGTTAAAAAAATCGCCAACGAAAAAAAAAAAAATATTATCAGGTACCAGTATGTGTGGATATTACTTATGATACCATTGTCGAATTTTTTAATATACAAACATATTCAATTTAACCTGACTTGTCATCAGGACTTTCATAAAAGTTACGAGAAAGTGTCGGTGAAGGTACACAAAATCTAGATGACACCTGGGAAGAGTTGCTGAAAGTGGTACGTCCTCTCGACATCAGAAAGCAAGAAGAGACCTCATAGTATGGTAATGCAAGCACGTTTTCCGAACTATTGGTATATCACTAAATTTTACTTTTAACTTTATAGCCATTTCCGTTGTTTCAGATTACTCGAAGATTTCCCAGCACAGAACATGAACTCTCCCACCAAAGCAAAGAAGCCTCTTATTTTTTTGTTATAAATCCAGTCATGGATCACAAAAATCTATTAACTAGGTGATTGATTTCGGTCAACTGTGATCATCTACAGACCTAAAGTCAGCTTGAAGTATAATGTCTCCAAATTACATAAAATATGGAATCAGAAATCAGTATTAGAGAACATGATAGTATTTCCATGTCTTAGTGATCCATATTATAGTAGATAAGTAAATCGTACACACACAGACACACACACACACAAACACACACACACACACACACACACACACACACACACACACACACACACAGCACAAAAAACAGTCATACAAGCGTGGTCACAAAATCTCAAAATATTTAAATATTTCCGTGTGTCATGGATCCTATTACGCCAGACATGTTGACACCTTAAAGACATGAGGTGCACTGCCGTGCACCGATGAGTGACATGCTTGCAGTCTGGCACGCTACGTGTCACTGCTGCAGGTCCGTTCACTTAACTTCAAGGAACTATTCTTTTTTATTAATTTTACAAAATCTATCTCACATAACAGCGCAAATAAGTCTCAAATCGCAGATTACCGTGCTTATAATTTATGTAAAAAGAAAAGAGGGTTTACTGAAAATACAGGCAGTGTTGCAAAATTACTGGTAGAAATCAATTGAACTCACACAAGTGCTAGATCGATCATCTGACATCTTCAGGCATAAGGTGTAAGAAAAAAGTATCTTCTTTATATTCTTAACTTGCACAGCTATAAGAGAAGACAAATCTTTCAGATGAAGTGCATCGAGCTTTAGAGGTAGCAATAAAAGAATATTATTACACTGCATTCTTTCTGTGGTGTCACCGCCAGAAACCACACTTGCTAGGTGGTAGATTAAATCGGCCGCGGTCCATTTAGTACATGTCGGACCCGCGTGTCGCCACTGAGTGATCGCAGACCTAGCGCCACCACAAGGCAGGTCTCGTGATACGAACAAGCACTCGCCCCAGTTGGACGGACGACCTAGCTAGCGACTAGATGTACGAAGCCTTTCACTCTCATTAGCTGAGAGACAGAATAGCCTTCAGCTAAGTTAATGGCTACGAACTAGCAAGGCGCCATTAGCCTTACAGTGATTGTAATTAAAGTCTCCTGTGTATAGTCAAGAGCGATGTACCACAATGATTGATTAAAGATAAGTATTAATCCAGCTACGTACTTTTCTTCATAGCATTAATTACGTAGCCTGTTCCAGTACTTGACGCCCGTCGGCGTGTGTGTGTACGCGTGCCTTTCTTTCGGCTACCCGTCACTGTGGACTGGCTGCCTTGTCAGTCCACTTCACTTTCATTTTGTAATAAACAAGTATATGAAAATTTCATGTTTACTTAAAATAAAGGGAAGATAAATCACCTATAGCTGACTGATGTGCCGAGCACAGAAACACGCAACAGATATCAGTATTTACACTATCTTTTGGACTCTTGCTCTTTCTATAGTCGAAGTACACACACGCACACACACTCGGCTGCAGTTGTGTGTGTGTGTTTGTGTGTATGTATGCGTGAGGGGGAAGGGGTAGAGAGTGAGTGTGTGTGTGTGTGTGTGTGTGTGTGTGTGTGTGTGTGTGTGTACTTCTGCTAAAGAAAGAGCTTTAAAGCTACTGTAAATACAGTTTTCCGCTGTGTATTTCTATGCGTCACTCATCAGTCGGCTAAAGATGAGTGGCTGCCTTCCTTTTATTTTACACATTATTCCACCGAGGCATTTCAAGAATGTTCCAGACATCACTTCCAGGACTTTCAAAGGAAGAGATGAATAGCGCTTTATCAGATTTAAAGAAGCGGCAGTATACAGTTGACCTTACATTGTTTGCACTGGCACTTCAATTCTACTCAACTAAGGCTCACTGACAGGAATGTGAGAGAGACTTATGAGTTTGCCTTACCCCGTGAGGTGTCATTGAGGAATTAGTGCCATGCTGTTGATGGCTCAGCAGGTGTTACCTCTGGAGTTCTAACTGCTCTGAAAGCAAAAGTTATCGAAGCATCAAATAAGATTGAGAAAAAGTATTGTGCAGTGGTAGTGCACGAAACAGCAACTAGGCAAAATGTTGAATGGGATGGGCAGAAGTTAAATGGGTATGTTGATTCGGAACAGGTATAGTCAATGATCAGCTTCCAGTAGTAACATTGGTCTTCATGCAAACTTTTGTTAATCTACACTGGGAAATTCACTCTGCTTATTTTATAATTAATAGTTTGAGAGCTTCAGAGACGGCCAGTTTCATTAACATAGCACTGAATTCCATTGCTGAAATAGGTTTATAAGTTATCTTCTGACATTTGATGGTACTTCATGTGATTTAGCGAAGGCGTTGATGTTAATAGCGAAATATTTCAGAAAGTGGGAATATAATATACACGGTGGTCCATTGATCGTGGCCTGGTCAAATATCTAACGAAATAAGCGTCAAACGAAACAACTACAAAGAACGAAACTTGTCTAGCTTGAAGGGGGAAACCAGATGGCGCTATGGTTGGCCCGCTAGATGGCGCTGCCATAGATCATACGGATATCAACTGCATTTTTTAAAAAATAGGAACCCCCATTTTTATTACATGTTCGTGTAGCACGTAAAGAAATACGAATGTTTTAGTTGGACCACTTATTTCGCTTTGTGATAGATGGCGCTGTGATAGTCCAAACATATGGCTCACACTTTTAGACGAACATGGAGATGTTCTTCAGTTGCATTAGGAGTACAGATGGGTTAATTAATAATCTTACAGCAAAGCAATTTACAGCAGCATACAAACTGTGGCTTGTTCATCAATTTCCTAATTGTATTCCATAGGACTAGAAAATTCTTATCGTTACATCAGTGAACGTCACTAATATTGCTAATAGTGGCCTACGTCAACAGTTTCCTCTATGTGTAGCTGAAAATGATCACTCATATGAAGTGATAGCAAGTGCTGTCCAAAATACTTTTCCTTGTTATGTAGCAGATATTTTTGCACATATTGCCGGTATTGTTGCGATCAAGATTTCCCGTACGGCTACGAAACACAGACCGTGGGAAAACCGGAACAGAAGAGCATCGAAGCATTTGAGATGTGGTCCTACAGACGGATGTTGAAAATTAGTTGGGCTGATATAGTAAGGGATGAGGAGGTTCTTCGTAGAATCGGAGACGAAAGGACTATGTGGAAAGTACTGACAAGGAGAAAGGACAGGACGATAGGAGATCTGTTAAGACATCATGGAGACACTTCCATGGTACCAGAGGCGGATGTAGAGGGCAAAAACTCTAGAGGTAGACAGATATTGGAATACATCCAGCAAATAACTGAGGACGCAGGTTTGCAAGTGCTACTCTGACATGAAGAGGTTGGCACAGGAGAGGAATTCGTGGCGGAAGTTAACTAAAAAAAAATGGCTCTGAGCACTAAGGGGCTTAACTTCTGAGGTCATCAGTCCCCTAGAACTTAGAACTACTTGAACCTAACTAACCTAAGGACGTCTGGAGTACAGCATTGTAAGGTTGTGAAACAGAGACTGTGGGAAAACCGGAGCATAAGAGAATTGAAGCATTTGAGATGTGGTGCTACAGACGAACGTTGAAAATCAGGTGGACTGATAAAGTAAGGGATGAGGTGGATCTGCGAATAATCGGAGAGGGAAGGAGTATGTGGAAAGCACTGACAAGGAGAAGGGACAGGATAATAGGACATCTGTTAAGACTTCAGGGAATAACTTCCATGGTACTAGAGGGAGCTGTAGAGGGTAAAAACTGAAGAGGAAGGCAAAGATTGGAATACATCCAGCAAGAGCTACGCTGAGATGAAGAAGTTGGAACAGGAGAGGAATTCGTGGTGGGTCGTATCAGTCCAGTCAGGGAACATAGCAAGCAGACTTGCTACCTTTTAGTGACTTGGTGAATTCTGTAACCTCATTAGGGGCTGCTGTTTTGATACTAATGTGTGTTGACAGTGCATCAGTGTCTGCACAACCATTTCAAGGAACCAATCATTGAATTCAGTACCCAATGATTTGAACGGGTCACCAATTCGGCCAAAACTATTGCCTGACGCCTCAATTTCAGTTGGGTTACTGGTTTTGTTTGTTTCTTGTTTAAAACGTTCCCAACACTTTTTACCTCATACTTGGAGTCTTATTTGTTGAGCATGATGCATGAGTTGTCACCTTTTAATGATGAGATGAGGATTTAACAATTCTGATGGTAATGAAGTTTCAATTCTTCACTACGGCTTGTTCTCTGAATCACACAGAACTCTTTTTTCCCAGGACAAGATACTTTAATTTCGGAAGTTATCCACCCTGATCCCTTCTTTTTTTCCTCTTACTTGCTTTAGTGGAAAACATGACTCAAAATTTTGCAAGTATATGGTTAAGAAAGAGTTAAATTTTTCATTAATACTATCGGCTTTATAAATTTCTCTCCGGTCTTCATCCTTGTCTGAAAATTGCAATACTACAAGCTTGCGTCTTTCCGGATCCAATATTATGGCACAGCATTCAAAAGACTATTCGACACAGTGCCCATCAACCTCCATGGACTGGGACTTTATTTTTGACGTATGTAGAGCCACTCTCCCTTTATTTTTACTGGTTCTACAATAGTTTGCTAGTAGTTTATATACATCAAGATGAATCTTTTCTCTTATAGTAATTTACGTATGATGTTCTGATATACACAACAAGTAAGCTGAAATCCCATCATCCTTTTCATCTTTATGAATGAAAATCAGAAGTTCATCTTTTTCGTTTTCCCTGAGACATTTAAATCTCAATAATGATTGAAGCAGAAAAAAATGAATAAAAGTTTGTGCTGCAGCCATGACTAGAAATGCTAACCATTACAGTATCAGAGTACTATTGTTAGCATTGCTGCATAAACTACCCAAGTTGATTGCCCTCCTCAACACAAACTTCAGTTTATATCTTCTGCTTATTTTTCCTTACATGTCATATTAACATTTATAAGATCACCTACGGTACAGGACTTTCTCAATATGTCCAACGCTGGGATGCTATTACAATGCCGGAGAGGCCTGGCAGTAATGTCAATGTATGGGAAAATAAGCGGAAAGTATTGTAAGTAGGCTGTTTAGGTTTTTATGTTGGTAGCGCCACGTAGCGCTCTATATAAAAATCACTGACTGTGCTGTGTGAAGGCTGCAGTTGGTTTGCATTGTTGGTGTATATGCTATTGTAGTGTTGGGCAGTTGGCTGTTAACAGCGCGTAGCGTTGCACAGTTGGAGGTGAGCTGCCAGCAGTGGTGGATGTGGGGAGAGAGATGGCGGAGTTTTGAGAGCAGATGATCTGGACTTGTGTCCATCAGAGACAGTAAATTTGTAAGACTGGATGTTATGAACTGCTATATATATTATGACTTTTGAACACTATTAAGGTAAATACATTTTTTGTACTCTATCAAAATCTATCCCCATCAGTAGTTAGTGCCTTCAGTAGTTTGACTCTTTTATTTAGCTTGCTGTATTGCAGTAGTTCGAGTAACGAAGCTTTTTGTGAGGTAAGTGATTCATGAAAGGTATAGGTTATTGTTAATCAGGGCCATAATTTTGTAGGGATTATTAAAAGTCAGACTGTGTTGCGCTAAAAATATTGTGTGTCAATTTAGTGATGATCAGAATAGGTAAAGAGCGAAATGTCTGAGTCTGTTCAGTTTTGCTCAGCTGTTTCAAAATCAAATAGCATAAGAGTTTTATCAGCACAGTCATTCATAAAATTTTTCTAAGGGGACGTTTCATATGGCGACCCTGCCAGGATATGCCGACCCTTAGCCGAGGATACCTCAGTGGAATCTTCTGATTTTTTCTTGTAGTTTGTGTAATTAGTGTAGCTATTGTTTATTGCTAGCAGGTAATTATAGAGAGAATTTCATATGTAGTTGTAGTTTTTCATGTTGTACAGTAGAACAGTTGTGGCATGCATGTAGATTTGCACCAAGTATTTCGCAGCTGCGCTTGCAATTAACTAGATATTATTTTCAGTGCTATGGTAATGTGTTTTTTTTTATTTTGCTCTTCAAATTGTGCTTTTCTGTGTTATCATGTGAAATACTGTGACAATAATGGTGTGTGGAAAACATAATACTAGGCTCCAAAGTACACTGAGAAATGATAGTGAAGACGGAAGCAGTGTGTTAGCGCCACCATGTATTGAATTAACTAATGTTCAAAGTAGTAATTTGGTAACTGTGCATATGGAAATGGAGCAGGCTGCAAATAATGGTGTAGATAGTGAAGCAATTAGTGAACAGGGAAGCATTATCGGTCGATCTGTCGGCAACAGCTCGCCTCAGGAATCCGAAATGACAGGACACAATCTCGCAAATACTGTAGATTCAGGTTTTGCGTCCTCACAGTTTTCTCAATTAAGTCAAGACACATTTTCTGCTTTTCAAAATGCGAATATTGCCGGTTCAAATGCACTGCCGAATAGCACTGAGGAACATGTTTCAGACACCAGTGCATTGTTATTACAGTTAATGCAAGAAATGGGACAAAGGCTAAAAAAGTTAGACACAACGCTTGAACATAAACAGAAACAAATGGGACAAAATCTTCAAAAGTTAGACACAAGTCCAGATCATCCGCTCTCAAAACTCCGCCATCTCTCTTCCCACATCCACCACTGCTGGTGGCTCACCTCCAACTGCGCAACGCTTCGCGCTGTTAACAGCCAACTGCCCAACACTACAACAGCATATACACCAACAATGTAAACCAACCACAGCCTTCACACAGCACAGTCAGTGATTTTCATATAGAGCGCTACTTGGCGTTACCAACATAAAAACCTAAACAGCCTACTTACAGTATGAATTGAAGTTTGTGTTGGGGAGGGCACTCAACTTAGGCAGTTTGTCCACCTATGTTAACCATAGTGCTGTGGTGGTTTAATGATAGCCGGCACGGTACCTCAGTGAGCTCGGTCAGAGGATTAGCTGCCCTCTGGAATAAAAAAGAAAAAGACTGAGTAAACGGATCAGCGACGAACTTAAACGGACGTTATAGGACGTCCGCCCCCAACAAACAGAATACACTATAACGAACGAACAAAGAAAAGGTTAGCATTTCTGTCTCGCAAGCAAGAAGGCCCTGGTTCGAGTCCTGGCCGCAGCACGCATTTTAATTTATTTATTCTGCTTCAATCATTATCGTTTTTCATTGTTACTCACAATCATAATTTTTGTTAGTGCTTCCATTTCCGAAGAAGCCATTCACAACAAGTGCTTCTCAAGTTACTTTCGCATGGTCGTAGAGAACTTGAGCAAAGGTTTTGCCTTTAAAACGACGAATCTGGAGGCCAGTGAAGGTACCTTCTGTAACTGTAGCGTCACTGATCTGTGGAAATTGTCCTCTGAGGTAGTAAGTATTTTTTCCACCCTGTTCCGTCGCCTTTACAAAGTTTTTCATTAATCCAAGTTTTACGTGTACAGATGGCAAAAGAAGTTTGCTTCTTTCTACAAGAGGATTTTTCTCTGTGGGAGAGATATTATCTCTTGGGGGCCAACCTTTACCTTGTAGTGAAATGACATAGCCCGGCTGTCCCGCTGACACAGGAAACAGCAGTACTTTGAGTAGCCCAGTTGCACGCCCAACAATATTGCAATGATCATACAAATCTTTATAGATATGCCACTGATGGTCGATATACTTAAATTACCTCAGAAGTGACTCCACATTTTCATTTTTTTTTTTTTTTTTGATGCGGACAGCGTGGTCTATAGCAACTGAAGTGAAGTGAAGTGTGTGAAAGTATAGCTTTTAAACTTGGTCCTGAGGAGAAAGAATAATCATCAGGCTTTTTGATTATATTCCAAATGTGAAGCTGTCATGAAACGACTCACGCTGCAAAAGGCAGAAAGACTATTTTCCTTGCTAAAGTAGGCCTACTGTGTCGAATATTTTTTCCGTGTCCTGTACGCAGAGACTTCAACATTAGGTTGTGGAAGATTCCATTCCTGAAACCTTGATGCCAGTAGCTCTGTTTTGTCTTTAGATAGGTCCAAGTCTGTGATTAAACTGATATGGCTGACTGGTTAGTTTATTTACAGGCACAAAATCAGCATTCTTTGAAGATGAAGGACGTGGTGATTTCTCGCTCATGCTGTCTACATCTGACTGCTGAGTATTCTTCCGGAGGGTATGGTACATGCTGACTGTCTCCAAGTGGTGCTGGTCGAATGGCTGATGGGATGTCGGGGTATTGTGCAGTCCGCTTCTTTTTCCCCCGACATTCCATGCTGTAGGTGTGGTGTCATGCGGGAATAGCAAACGTGTAAGTGGTTTGAAGGCTTTCTCCAAATCGCTGGGACGGCAAACGCCATTGAACCAACATTTTGTTTAATAATACACATAAATTCACATCACATTCATTGCAGATTGCATGCGGGCCCAGGTTTTGTCCTGATCTCCTAATTGCATCCCAAAATAGCGGTGACATGCTGAATTTGTGATTAGATTAAATGAACTGTACCTGAGAAAAGGGAGTTTTAAGTAAACTGAAAATTTTGAATGTAATTTTCGTTTTTTCCTTAATGAAATGAAATGAATAAGAGGTAGCTGTTTTCAAGTCATAAAATTTTTACCGTTGACCATTGTAATTTTCCATTAAATTTTTTCAAAATGTCACATTTCAGCTATTGGATATTGTCATTTTACATTCTCCAAACACTTCGAATTCCCTAATCGTACTCTTATTTTCAAGACACTAATACCGTCAAAGTTATGTGGTTCCATTTAAAAAGAAACATAGCTGTTTCAATAGTTTGGTAGACACAAAAGTCGTTTGACTAAACTGTAGAACAAATTATTTAATCTTTTGGATATTATGAATAGCCAAAAACTTGTTTAGATTTTTCGAAACGTTTTGAAATAATGTACCACATTGCGAGGGACGCTCTGTATGTGGCTGAATTTACAAGTGTCATATAGTGAGAAAAAACATAGTTTTTAATGTTGACAATCTCGACACGCAGGTTAGTTTAAACGGCGATGACACACAAGCAAAACAAGGAGAGGGATTGCTTCATTAGGCAGGCATCACGAGAAATTCCCTGTGCAGCGAGTGGCCTGTTTGGAGAGCCGGACACGTGGACACTCACGATGGCAGTCGAAGTTGCGAGCGTGGCGCTTACCGTGATGGCAATTAAGGGCAGTTTTTGTCGACGAGAGCAGAGACGAACTGAGAAAGCTGACGCTTGAGATCAAAGGATCGAATGTGGAACTAGCCACGGTTACCGAGGGCCCTTGCTTTGCCTGCCACCGTCTTCGCAAAGTCGCAACTGCGCTCCAGGCAGCAAAGGGAGAGGCTACCACGTGCCAGTATATCGTTCCCTTTAAAAACGACAGTTCTTTTGCTCTTTTTGCTCAATCGGTAGATAAGAAAGGTGTTACAATCCCGCCAAATACTCGATCTATCATTTGGTGGAAAGTTCGTTTCGATAACAGTTGTTTACAACAGTATTTGAAGTTAAATATATTTATCTTACTCATCCGTTTCACTGGCAGTCGGTTTCCTCAAGTTTCGTTCTTGTGGAAAATGATCGTCAGCAAAAGGGCGGGTAACTTGCTGTAGGGATAACACTTGTGTCTTTCTTATCTGGCGGCACTGGGAGGCCTATATTAAGTTAAATTTCTGGTTTGTACGGTCACCTCGGCTCTTTGCTGCCTGCACCGCAGGTTTGTCTCTGCAAAGACCTCAACAGACAAAGTTCGAGGCCTTGGTAACTCATAGCTCATCCCGTATCTGGTCCTTTTCTGTTCAGCGTCTGCCTTCTGACAATGACATTCTGATGCGTACAAAGACGTTATTTTGAGCAAATATGTGTAATTTGCAGACGAAAATTACTCCTCCACTCATTTTCTTGGACAGCGGTTTAGTCTAGAATTAACGCCGCTGTTTTATATATTTTTTTGGGAGCCACCTTTGCGAGGGGCTTGTGACCTGAACAGACTGCTCTGCCTGAATGAGCAAGCAGCCTCGCTGAAGACATTCTCGTTCATGTAGATCACTGATAGTAAACCTTATTCCTACCGCCCACTAGTGGGTGTTTTGGCTTTCATGGTGGGCCGTGGGAATTAGTGGTTTCAAAAACTTTTCATTATGTTTGCCTGAAATTTTGTCATAAAGCATTTGGTAAGTAATTATTTGAACCGTGGCCAGCTCGCGTAGATGCTGTGTGTTCTTTGGCATTTTGTCCCAAACGAGTGGCGTCTTATTTCTCCCTGAGTTACTACCATAATGAGCTGCTGACGTGCCTCTGTCAATGGCAGCGGCAGTGCTTAACGATAATAGTACTGCTGTACCATGTTTGGTGTGGCCGCTATATGTCCATGTGGTGGTGTGTGTGGCAGGTGGTCGGTTGGGACAGAGCAGCAAGGAAGTCTCCGCAGTGCGAGGTCAGGCTGGGACCACTGGCGGTGTGCACATGCAATTGGATTGTGAGGCGCTAGCTGCAAGAGCTACAGAGTTGGTTGCCCACTGAACCTGGACACTGAAGTTGAATGATCAATTAACCTGTTATGAAACCTGAACTGCTGTGACATCTCCTCATTCATTGCCCATTGTTCTTTCCTGGGCCGTTCTGGCTAGCAGCAATGTGTGGTGTGTTGGAGTTAGCGAAATTTTGTAGCCGTCTTCCTGTATTGTCTTTAACTTATCAGTGAAGGGCACCAGCGGTATTTTCTGCCTTGTGGCCATTAAGGACCCACCTACCCTGGTCGTTAGCATAGTTTTCCAGGCGTGTGTTTTTCCCCACCGTGTTGATGCTGTCCGCAATGGCGTGTAGTTCGAGAGCCTTTTAGTTGTTTGTTCATATTTTCTTTAGAGTACTTATTGTGGATTGCCTGATTTTAGACACAGTCAGAGAGAGTCCCTTTAGTCAACCATAGTGCCAGTAGTGCTAGTGTTTGTTTTCAATACAGTCCAGAGACAGGTAGTGCTATTTTCATTGTTTTCTACAAGAAGTGGCTAGCAACCAAAGTTAGTACATTAGCAGTCTAGTTAAAAGTTGATTAACTCTCTACTGTAAATTGATTTCTTAGGATGGATATGATGTGTGACTGCTGTGTACGGACGCAGGAGGAGCTGGCCACTGTTCGCGAACAGCTGAGCGTGTTGATGGCCGCGGTGAGCCGTCTTCAGGCTGCTGCCTCGGAGTGCAGCGTCAGTGGGGAGTCTGGTGCGTCGCGTGGTACACCCCAGGTGTTACATGCTTCACCCACTGCTGTCGAGACATCTTCGCGGGTACCGGGCGCGGTTAGGCCAACCACTCCCCAAGGGGAGTGGCGGGTTCAGCGGCGTTCGCGGCGCACGAGGCGGAGGCTGGCCGTGTGGCATCGCCCGCTCTGCCTGTGAGTGGACATGTGGCCGCTCCTTCGGCAAGGTCCGAGCAGGCACACGGGGGGAGGGGTTTATTAGTTATTGGGAGCTCCAACGTTAGGCGGGTGATAGCGGAAAGATCGGGGAAGAAGGCCAGTGTTCACTCTGTCTGCTTGCCGGGGGGTCTCATCCGAGATGTGGAGGAGGCCCTGCCGGCGGCGATAGAGAGCACTGGGTGCACCCGACTGCAAATTGTTGCTCATGTCGGCACCAATGACTCCTGCCGTTTGGGTTCAGAGGTCATCCACAGTGCGTACAGGCGGTTGGCGGAATTGGTGAAGGCGGCAAGCCTCGCTCGCGGGGTGGAATCAGAGCTAACTATTTGTAGTATCGTTTGGAGCCGAGTGGAAGGCTTAAACCAGAGGCTCAGACGATTCTGCGGAGATCTGGGGTGCAAATTTCTCGACCTCCGCTATCGGGTGTAGAACTGTAGGGTCCCCTGAATAGGTCAGGCGTGCACTACACGCCGGAAGCGGCTACAAGGGTAGCGGAGTACGTGTGGAGTGCGCATGGGGTTTTTTTAGGTTAGAGAATTCCCTCCCTAGGCCCGACAAGACACCTCCTGAGACGTGGCAAGGTAGGAGTAGGCAAAATGTGACAGGGAATAACAATATTAATGTGCTAATAGTAAACTGCAGGAGCGTCTATAGAAAGGTCCCAGAACTGCTCTCATTAATAAACGGTCACAACGCCCATGTAGTACTAGGGACAGAAAGTTGGCTGAAACCAGACGTAAACAGTAATGAAATCCTAAACTCACATTGGAATGTATACCGCAGAGACAGGCTGGACAGTGAAGGGGGAGGCGTGTTTATAGCGATAAGAGGTGCAATAGTATCGAAGGAAATTGACGGAGATCCGAAATGTGAAATAATTTGGGTGAAGGTCACGGTTAAAGCAGGCTCAGACATGGTAATTGGATGTCTCTATAGGCCCCCTGGCTCAGCAGCTGTTGTGGCTGAGCACCTGAAGGATAATTTGGAAAATATTTCGAGTAGATTTCCCCACCAAGTTATAGTTCTGGGTGGAGATTTTAATTTGCCGGATATAGACTGGGAGACTCAAACGTTCATAACGGGTGGCAGGGACAAAGAATCCAGTGAAATTTTTAAAGTGCTTTATTTGAAAACTACCTTGAGCAGTTAAACAGAGAACCGACTCGTGGCGATAACATATTAGACCTTCTGGTGACAAACAGACCTGAACTATTTGAAACAGTTAACGCAGAACAGGGAACCAGCGATCATAAAGCGGTTATTGCATCGATGATTTCAGCCGTAAATACACTCCTGGAAATGGAAAAAAGAACACATTGACACCGGTGTGTCAGACCCACCATACTTGCTCCGGACACTGCGAGAGGACTGTACAAGCAATGATCACACGCACGGCACAGCGGACACACCAGGAATCGCGGTGTTGGCCGTCGAATGGCGCTAGCTGCGCAGCATTTGTGCACCGCCGCCGTCAGTGTCCGCCAGTTTGCCGTGGCATACGGAGCTCCATCGCAGTCTTTAACACTGGTAGCATGCCGCGACAGCGTGGACGTGAACTGTATGTGCAGTTGACGGACTTTGAGCGAGGGCGTATAGTGTGCATGCGGGAGGCCGGGTGGACGTACCGCCGAATTGCTCAAAACGTGGGGCGTGAGGTCTCCACAGTACATCGATGTTGTCGCCAGTGGTCGGCGGAATGTGCACGTGCCCGTCGACCTGGGACCGGACCGCAGCGACGCACGGATGCACGCCAAGACCGTAGGATCCTACGCAGTGCCGTAGGGGACCGCACCGCCACTTCCCAGCAAATTAGGGACACTGTTGCTCCTGGGGTATCGGCGAGGACCATTCGCAACCGTCTCCATGAAGCTGGGCTACGGTCCCGCACACCGTTAGGCCGTCTTCCGCTCACGCCCCAACATCGTGCAGCCCGCCTCCAGTGGTGTCGCGACAGGCGTGAATGGAGGGACGAATGGAGACGTGTCGTCTTCAGCGATGAGAGTCGCTTCTGCCTTGGTGCCAATGATGGTCGTATGCGTGTTTGGCGCCGTGCAGGTGAGCGCCACAATCAGGACTGCATACGACCGAGGCACACAGGGCCAACACCCGGCATCATGGTTTGGGGAGCGATCTCCTACACTGGCCGTACACCACTGGTGATCGTCGAGGGGACACTGTATAATGCACGGTACATCCAAACCGTCATCGAACCCATCGTTCTACCATTCCTAGACCGGCAAGGGAACATGCTGTTCCAACAGGACAATGCACGTCCGCATGTATCCCGTGCCACCCAACGTGCTCTAGAAGGTGTAAGTCAACTACCCTGGCCAGCAAGATCTCCGGATCTGTCCCCCATTGAGCATGTTTGGGACTGGATGAAGCGTCGTCTCACGCGGTCTGCACGTCCAGCACGAACGCTGGTCCAACTGAGGCGCCAGGTGGAAATGGCATGGCAAGCCGTTCCACAGGATTACATCCAGCATCTCTACGATCGTCTCCATGGGAGAATAGCAGCCTGCATTGCTGCGAAAGGTGGATATACACTGTACTAGTGCCGACATTGTGCATGCTCTGTTGCCTGTGTCTATGTGCCTGTGGTTCTGTCAGTGTGATCATGTGATGTATCTGACCCCAGGAATGTGTCAATAAAGTTTCCCCTTCCTGGGACAATGAATTCACGGTGTTCTTATTTCAATTTCCAGGAGTGTAGAAATATTAAAAAAGGTAGGAAGATTTTTCTGTTTAGCAAAAGTGACAAAAAGCAGATTACAGACTACCTGACGGCTCAATACACAAGTTTTGTCTCAAGTACAGATAGTGTTGAGGATCAGTGGACAAAATTCAAAACCATCGTACAATACGCGTTAGATGAGTATGTGCCAAGCAAGATCGTAAGAGATGGAAAAGAGCCACCGTGGTACAACAATCGAGTTAGAAAACTGCTGAGGTAGCAAAGGGAACTTCACAGCAAACTTAAACATAGCCAAAGCCTTGCAGGCAAACAAAAATTACGCGAAGCGAAATGTAGTGTGAGGAGGGCTATGCGATAGGCGTTCAATGAATTCGAAAGTAAAGTTCTATGTACTGACTTGGCAGAAAATCCTAAGAAGTGTTGGTCTTATGTCAAAGCGGTAGGTGGATCAAAACAAAATGTCCAGACACTCTGTGACCAAAATGGTACTGAAACAGAGGATGACAGACTAAAGGCCGAAATACTAAATGTCTTTTTCCACAGCTGTTTCACAGAGGAAGACTGCACTGTAGTTCCTTCTCTAGATTGTCGCACAGATGAAAAAATGGTAGATATCGAAATAGACGACAGAGGGATAGAGAAACAATTAAAATCGCTCAAAAGAGGAAAGGCCGCTGGACCTGATGGGATACAAGTTCGATTTTACACAGAATACGTGAAGGAACTTGCCCCCCTTCTTGCAGCGGTGTACCGTAGGTCTCTAGAAGAGCGTAGCGTTCCAAAGGAGTGGAAAAGGGCACAGGTCATCCCCGTTTTCAAGAAGGGACGTCGAACAGATGTGCAGAACTATAGACCTATATCTCTAACGTCGATCAGTTGTAGAATTTTGGAACACGTATTATGTTCTAGTATAATGACTTTTCTGGAGACTAGAAATCTACTCTGTAGGAATCCGCATGGGTTTCGAAAAAGACGGTTGTCTGAAACCCAGCTCGCGCTATTCGTCCACGGACCATAGACACGGGTTCACAGGTAGATGCCGTGTTTCTTGACTTCCGCAAGGCGTTCGATACAGTTCCCCACAGTCGTTTAATGAACAAAGTAAGAGCATATGGACTATCAGACCAATTGTGTGATTGGATTGAAGATTTCCTAGATAACAGAACGCAGCATGTCATTCTCAATGGAGAGAAGTCTTCCGAAGTAAAAGTGATTTCAGGTGTGCCGCAGGGGAGTGTCATAGGACCGTTGATATTCACAATATACGTAAATGACCTTGTGGATGACATCGGAAGTTCACTGAGGCTTTTTGCACATGATGCTGTGGTGTATCGAGAGGTTGTAACAATGGAAAATTGTACTGAAATGCAGGAGGATCTGCAGCGAATTGACGCATGGTGCAGGGAATGGCAATTGAATCTCAATGTAGACAAGTGTAATGTGCTGCGAATACATAGAAAGATAGATCCCTTATCATTTAGCTACAATATAGCAGGTCAGCAACTGGAAGCAGTTATTCCAGAAATTATCTGGGAGTACGCATTAGGAGTGATTTAAAATGGAATGGTCACATAAAGTTGATCGTCGGCAAAGCAGATGCCAGACTGTGATTCATTGGAAGAATCCTAAGGAAATGCAATCCGAAAACAAAGGAAGTAGGTTACAGTGCGCTTGTTCGCCCACTACTTGAATACTGCTCTGCAGTGCGGGATCCGTACCAGATAGGGTTGATAGAAGAGATAGAGAAGATCCAACGGAGAGCAGCGCGCTTCGTAACAGGATCATTTAGTAATCGCGAAAGCGTTACGGAGATGATAGATAAACTCCAGTGGAAGACTCTGCAGGAGAGACGCTCAGTAGCTCGGTACGGGCTTTTGTTAAAGTTTCGGGAACATACCTTCACCGAAGAGTGAAGCAGTATATTGCTCCTTCCCACGTATATCTCGCGAAGAGACCATGAGGATAAAATCAGAGAGATTAGAGCCCACACAGAAGAACCGATAGAGTTGCTCAGGGTACCCTCCGCCACACACCGTCAGGTGGCTTGCGGAGTATTGATGTAGAATTTTGAAGACGTAGTGCTGCTGGTATCTTCATCCTCAGCTGATACTTTCCACTGTTGTGCCGTTGGTCGGGTGGAAAGGAATTGATTAGGTTGTTGGTCGGTTCTTCAGCTGTCCCTGGGTCGGGTTGCCATCTGATAATTTAACCTTACTCTTGGCCTCCTGTCTCACCTCACCTTACATTAGAGCTACGTCCTCAGGCCGACCCTTGCAACACTTCTGAGCACCACTGTTCTGTTGGTTTTAGACTGTAATTTTTATTTTAGTCTAAAGTACTGTGCGATGTCTTCATCCGTCTATTAATTAATTTGTTTTATTTTTAACATAAGGCTTTCAACTGTCTTAAATTAAAATTTGAAGATTCATTTGTTTAAAACGATTTTTTTAAAAATTTTCTCTATCTGAAATTCTTGTTATCCAGGCCCTAGGCCCTGAATTGTTCAATGTCTTGTGTGTGCCCTTCAGCCAAGTATTTACGTGGAGTATTTTTTAAGTAAGTCCTTCAGCCACGTGTATTCTTTAAACCAGTTTTTTATAACTTGTGTCAGGCCTTCTGCCATTCTTGTTTTTGGTGTGGTTTTGGGCCTTCAGCCCACGAGGTATCTCAAGTTTCCTTAACTAGACCTTCAGCCATATTGTTTTATTTTGATCCTTGTAAGGAATGTGTAATCAAGTGGTTCTTAGGAAAATAACGTTTGTGTGTTTTGTGCAACTGTCAGTAACTGATTACAGCCCCCTCCACAGCCGTAACCTGATCCGCTCAATCCTGCAAAACCAGATTTCATTATTATTGTTATTATTAGCTTTAACTTCCTGTAGTTCTCTTTTATAAATTTTATACGATAAAGTTACTTCCTTACTTCATAAAGACCAGTTCTGTGGAACTGATGTGCGGTTACTGCTAAGAGAGATAGAAAAATGGACGGTAAGCTAAAGGAAGTTGACTACCCTCGATGTAGACAATAAGCCACTGATACAAGGAAATGTGTGCCACATTCGCTACAAGACGGCACTTACCACGTTGCTCTGTTCCCAGAGTTACAACGCACTTTCACTTCGTTCATTGCTAAAACTTTTCGTACATTTATTGATCAGGGTGCTTCGTTTAGAACTAGCATTTCCATAAAGTCTTTATAATGTTATCGTTTGATGCATGAATTACACTGATCAGCCAGAACATTATGACCACCGACCTACTTAAGATAAAAACCCGACCAGGTGATAGCATCATCATCTGGAGAGGAATGACTGCTAGACAGACACTCGCACGTAGCACGTAGTAACAGTGTGTAGACCGGGGAACATGCGCGAACTGTTTGAGTTTGACCGAGGGCAGAATGTTTTAGGCCAGAGGCTCGGCACGGGCATTTCGGAAACTGCACGACTTGTCGGGTGTTCGGAAGTCTTTTGGTAAGTGTCTTCAACACATGGCGAAGCCAAGGTGAAACCACGTCCAGATGTCGTGAGATTGGGCGGCCACCTCTCATTACAGGCGTCGGAATCGTAGGCTGGGCAGATTCCTAAAGCAGGACAGGGCGGTGAACTGTGACGGAATTGGCATCAGACTTTAATGTTAGCTAGAGTACAAGTATATCTGTACACACAGGGCATCGAATCCTCTAAACGAAAGGCCTCCGCAGCCAACGGCCCACGACATAGGCACTACGACTGAAACGGACACGTGACCATCGGCACTGACCATCGGCACTGGACGTTCGCGCAGTGCCAGAGCGTTGCATGGTCTGATGAATCCAGATAGCTTCTCCATCATGCCGATGGGAAGACGCGAATTCGTCGTCTCCCAGAGGAACAGCTGTTTGACACTTGTACTGCTCGACAGACACAAGCTGGCGGTTTCTGCGTTATTCTCTGGGAAACATTCACTTTTGAATCGATTAGTCCAGTGGTGCTCGTGCAAGGCACCATGACGGCCAATGCAGAGCAGGTATACCCTTCATGACAATCATGCGCCCGACGGGAGTGGCATTTTTCAGCAAGATAATGTGTCACGTCACAAGGTCAGTAGTGTGATGAGTAGTTCGTGGAACACAGTGGCGAGTTCCAATTGATGTGTGCTGCCCCCCAACGCACCAGATCTGAACCAGGTCAAACACATTTGGCATGTGATTGTACGTGGCGTCAGAGCTCATCGCCACCCTCCCCAGAATTAGTGTGTATTAGATGACCTGTGTGTGCGGATGTGGCGCCAACTCCTTCCAGCAAGCTACCGAGGCCTCATTGCTTCCAAGGCACGACGTTTCGCCGCTGTTATCAGTGCGAAAGGTGGACATACCGGCTATTAAGTAGGTGGTGATAATGTTCTGCCTGATCAGTGTAGTTTTATGAAGCTGATATTTATGAGCTACATAAAAATAGCGATATCCCTGTAAATATTGGTTCTTTGTGAAAAACATACACAACTTTCCGATTCTTTTCAGCATCATCTACAAGTCATCTGATTTTGTGTAAACATCGGATAGTCACTCGGTGTAGTGGGTGTGCGTGCTAAGAGTCATGACGTGCTTTTCTCTGGAGTTTCGGCAGATATTTACAGCTTCGTTTTTGCAATGCGTAGCTGGACTAAGCCCAGACAAATCCTGCTCATTAGATCTTTCACGCGAGTCGACGGAAAAATTCGGTTTGTTTCCAGTCACAAACAAAATGAGATAAAGCGGAATTTCGCTGGCCCAGTCCATACATCGGCCCCAAATTAGTGTAGTTCGATTTTTATCTGTATGTATTATCACTTCTATTACCACTAGGGTCAATGTGACCCCATAAGCACACTGGAAATATCTATCTCCCTAATTTTTAAAACCATCGTTATCGTAACATATGACTTTCTCCCTGTGAGTGAGTTGTATCCAATGATGATTCGTTCATTTTTAAATTTATTACAAATTAAAATTTATTCGTGGTTTTTGCACTGAGTATTACTAGTGTCTCTAACACCCTAACATAAATTGTTTGTTTGTTTCTTGGATGTAATATGTCTGAAAATAGAATGATGAGTGTTATGTTGAACAGCTGATATACGATAAGCCCAGAACAATGAATATATTATTTCCCACTTATTTTTGTACATATTGTTAGGGTTTCTTGCACCAGCCATTATTGTACCCTTCCTGGTACGATTAGGGTCAATATGACCCATAAGCACATTGGAAGATCGTATCTTCCTTTTTTTTGAAAGTAAGTTTTCCTCTCAGTGCGTTAATTGCATCCATTGATGTTTATTCAGTTTTATATTTACAATGTATTGAAATTTATTGATGAATTTTTTCACTGTGTACCACTGGGGACAGTATGATCACTTCCTAAGTTTCTATTTGTTTCGTGAATGTCGTGTTTACGGAAGTAGAATCATTATTGTTACATTGAGTAACTGTAGTTTTTGTTTTTATGTTAGTTCATTAACATACATACCATTATGTCCGTTGTAACTTACTTAGGGTCTATACGAACCCAGTGATCCTGGTAGTAGGATGACAAAAAGGAACTGCCAACAGCAGGACTCGAGCAGCGACTCAGCAGCATTGCTACATGATGGTAGCTGTCAGCGTGGGCCATGACGACACTGTCGCCGCGGGAATACTGGTTATTTTTTCGTGTTTTACTGGCCCTCTTAATAAACAAAGATAACGAAGTAAAAGAAAACAAAATAAAAGAGACAAAAACAAAACACAATCAACTATGACCCGCCTCCACGTGTCGGGGCACGGGCAACGGTGCGATCGGATGCGGGAACTGGTGTGGAGGTTCAGCCACATCAGCGCCCATATACCGACAGCAGCGGCCAAGTGGTCAATAAAGACCCACCTTAAGCAATTAGGTGGTGGGTCGTAAAATCATGGCGGCAAGTGAAGAAAAGGTGTCCCTCTTAATACATTTCCAATCTGGGACAGGTCTATTGAATGGGCATCTAAAATTCCTCTTTAAAAATCATTTTGTTTGTAACGGGGAAAAAGCAGACGCTTTCCGTCGGGACTGAGCGTCGCATGAGATATGTGATGAGGTTTACGTTGCGAAACGGAAATTGCAGATATCTGCGGAAACACCAGTGAAAATGCGCCTAACGTTTTTTTAGGTGGGACACAGTGTATACGGCGAGGTTCGTAAGACGCGATACGTCTTTTATTTCACGAGTCTCACAATATTTACAAATGAAATTTTGGGTAAATGGTAGTCCGCTGATGGTCTAGTTCTGCGACATTCTTAATACTTCTACTGGTCTAGATACTGAAGCAATCATGATTTTGTTGGACAATCCGCCTCTTACTTTCTTTACTGGCCTTCCAAAGCTCTAGATAGAGATGATTTTAATGGTTTCGCAAAAGTTGTTAAGAAATGGATTGAAAGTGAGAAACAAAGAGGACACCAACCAGGACTGCGATCCTTGGATGTGTCATTCTGTACAGGAGGACCGGCTCCCTCGCCTCTCTGCTTCAGTACGTCTCGCAAATTATTTCAACGTCAACATTAACGACCGTGGTAATATTATCAAAAGTTTGAGAATGCTGTTAAAAACTATACTGTTGCACAATAAGACATATATTACTAACTTCATAAAAGAGCTTGAAACGTCCCCTTTGAACAATTTATATAATGACTGAGCTTAACCTGACACACAATATTTTGTTAGCGCAACGCAATCTGACTTTCAAAATTCCCTACAAAAGAATGGCCTGACTAACATTAAACTATACCTTTCATAAATCACTTACCTCACAAAAATCTTCGCTGCTCAAGCTACTGCAATACAGCGAGCGCCACTACCGCCAGCTAAATAAAAGATTCAAACTATGGAAGGCACTAACTACTGATAGGGATAGTTAGCAAATGAAAGATATTAATAGAGAACAAACAATGTATTTACCTTGATATCATCATGTATAAATATAGCAGTTCATGACAAATTACAAATCTCCGCCATCTCTCTCCCCACATCCACCACTGCTGGCGGCTCACCTCCAACTGCGCAACGCTATGCGCTGTTCACAGCCAGCTGCCGCTGCCCAACACTACAATGGCAGACAACAATGCAAACTAGCCACAGACTGCACACAGCACAGCCAGTGATTTTCATATTGAGCGCTATGTAACGTTGCCAATAAGAAAACATAAACAGCCTACTTACAAGCTGTCAGTATTAACAAGTAACAGTATTACGTGTCTCTCAACGTTTTCAATTCTGACAAGGTGTAAGTAGGTTGTTTAGGTTTTTATGTTGGTAATGCCACGTAACGCTCTGTATGAAAATCACTGACTGTGCTGTGTGCAGTCTGCGGCTGGTTGGACACATTTTTGGAATATTCGCTTGTGTAGTGTTGCGCAGTTGGAGGTGAGCCGCCGGCAGGGGTGGATGTGGGGACTGAGATGCCAGAGTTTTGAGAGCGGACGATCTGGACGTGCGTCCGTCAGAAAGAGAATGAACTGATATATATGTAATGACTTTTGAACATTATTAAGGTAAATACATTGTTTATTCTCTATCAAAATCTTTCATTTGCTAACTATGCCTATCAGTAGTTAGTGCCTTCCGTAGTTAGAATCCTTTATTTAACTGGCAGTATTGGCGCTCGCTATATTGCAGTAGTTCGAGTAAACAAGATTTTTGTGAGGTGAGTGATTCATGAAAGGGCCATTCTTTTGTAGGGATTATTGAAAGTCAGATTACGTTGCGCTAAAAATATTGTGTGTCAGTTTAGTGATGATCAGAATAAGTAAAGAGAGAAATGTCTGAGTATGTTCAGTTTTACTCAGCTGTCTCTGTAGAAGTTTACCAGCACAGTAATGTATAATTTTTCTATGGGGGCGTTTCAAAGGGGATCGCGCCTATTCGTCGTCAGCGATTTCATCCAAATATATGGTATATGAAGAGCTTGGCCAGAAATGAAAGTGACAGAAATAGTAGCTGCAGATGGACAATCGTTTAGAGAAAATAGCTGTTTTGGCGCGGGTCGGGCGACGCATGAGCAGTTTGTGTCAGTGTGCTACTCAATCACGAAATTACTGCAGTTGGCCTTTATCGGAAACACTCGGTGACGCTACAGTAAACAAGAATAGTGGTGACTAAGGGAAACGCACCGCACCGTCAATGCTCTCAGGTCGGTTCTGTACACACTATGAACCCCCTATTACGCTCTGACTCACAATAAGCTGACCGAAGCGCTCTCACTCTCAGCTGCGGTAATGCTGTGGTCGGCTGCTATGTTACAAGCAGCGCAGCGGAAAGCGTACAGAAATCCCAATATCATGCGTTCAAGTCACTATGCCGAAGTCTTTTAATTTTTAGGTGCTTACAATGCAAATAAACCGAAATATTGTCCAATATACTTTGTTTGTTAGTATTTTCGCAAAAGGGCATGAAATGAGAAGGTAAAGGAAAATTTGCGATTTGTACGTTTCTTGGAAGCGATTATAGGACTTACATGAGAACTATGTATATAAAATTAATATTTTTGTTATTTTACAACTGATGATTTATATGTGCATGGGATAAAAACAATAGCAATAATTTTCTCGCCGTCTTGCACACATTATGAAAGCAGCATTTTTACAATTACACAGTTGCTCTGAATTTTCTACGGAAACACAAGCGACTGCGTTACTGTCTTCGTCTTTCGGTTAACTGCAGTGTAAGCAACGTAAAAATTGTAAATAAAACGATAGTTCCCGCATAGGGACTCGAACCAACGACTGTCCGAGTTTCGTTCTGGGCTCGTTACGCTGCCCCAACCGCTGCGTAAAATCTAACATGAATGGCTCAGGTTTCACCTGCTCCGCTCCTTAAAATGATATTTCCTTTGAACGCTTGGGCAACTGGAGTGCCCACTTCAGCCACTTTTATTTCTGCCCGAGACCAGCAATGCCATACGTTTGGACGAAATCGGTGATGGACAATAAGCGCGATTCTCTTGTGAGTTCGCTAGATGCTACACATCAACTGGTTTAGCGATTAAATTTTACCTTAAGATCCATTATTGTTTATTAGGAAAACGTGAAGATATGGTGTAACAGAAACTACGATGGTATTACAGCTATAACAATATGTCTAGCTCATAGCAGTCACAAACACTGAAAATAATTGATAACTGCCGTATCTCACAAAGCAGACTTCTAATGACTGCCATTTGCGTTCGTAAATGCCTATCAACACTGCAAGACGTGTGCGAATATTGTACAATGTGTCATCTCGAATGACAGTCAAGGCTACACGAAGAGTATTACCTACTCAAACACGATGGTTTTTTGGTTTCTCTTATGTCTGGCAGCATCGTTTGCACTGCACAGTTATGTCTTAGGTCACTAAACGAGATATACTGAATTATTTCCACTTTGTTCAAAATAACTAGTATTCGCTGTTACGTGCATTCTTGCCTTGCAGTCTTGCCAATTACTAGTTATAGGAGATTTGTTCTTGCAAATGTAAAGTCCAACCATAGTTTCATAAAAAGTATGTTTGTTTCCAACGTCGTTATGGCATCACATAGGGGAGGAGGGCAATTAGCAGCACGATTTGCACTGTGTGATCAAAAGCGCCCAGACACCTATTTGTGTACAGTAATTTGGGGTGTGTCCATCCTAGGCCTTTATGACAACCGTTCTTTACTGGGGACTCTGTTCACTGCGGTGACTGAATTTATGTGGAGGCATGTCAGCCCTTTCTTCCTCAAGAGTTGAAGGCAGAGCAGATTGGACGCTGCGGTTTGGAGCGAATGTTCAAACTCATCCCGAAGGTGTTCCATTGGGTTCAGCTCGGGACTCGAGGCAAGCCAGTCCATTTCAGGAATATTATTGCCCACAAACCATTGCCCTTCCTTTACGACAGCATGTGTCGTCATTCTTACAGAAACAGTCATCGTCTCTGAACTGTTCTTCAGCTTTACATAATACGCATTGGTGTAAAATGTGCTCGTATTATTTTGCATTTAGTATATTCTTAAGAGCGATAAAGGGACCACACAGTAACCATGGACACCACCATCATACCTTAACATCATCTTCACTGTTGGCACTACATTTGGTGGCAGGTAACGTTCTGCATGGATTAACCAAACCCGAATTCACAGGGACTCACCTCAGGGATTCATCAATCCAAATTATTTGTTCCCAGTCATCCACTTTCAAGTGATGCTGTTCTTTACATCACTTCAAGCATCCCTTAGTGTTGTCTGCAGAAATGTGTGGCTTATGAGGAACTGTTCGACCATTCTACTCCATTCTACACTCCTGGAAATGGAAAAAAGAACACATTGGCACCGGTGTGTCAGACCCACCATACTTGCTCCGGACACTGCGAGAGGGCTGTACAAGCAATGATCACACGCACGGCACAGCGGACACACCAGGAACCGCGGTGTTGGCCGTCGAATGGCGCTAGCTGCGCAGCATTTGTGCACCGCCGCCGTCAGTGTCAGCCAGTTTGCCGTGGCATACGGAGCTCCATCGCAGTCTTTAACACTGGTAGCATGCCGCGACAGCGTGGACGTGAACCGTATGTGCAGTTGACGGACTTTGAGCGAGGGCGTATAGTGGGCATGCGGGAGGCCGGGTGGACGTACCGCCGAATTGCTCAACACGTGAGGCGTGAGGTCTCCACAGTACATCGATGTTGTCGCCAGTGGTCGGCGGAAGGTGCACGTCCCCGTCGACCTGAGACCGGACCGCTGCGACGCACGGATGCACGCCAAGACCGTAGGATCCTACGCAGTGCCGTAAGGGACCGCACCGCCACTTCCCAGCAAATTAGGGACACTGTTGCTCCTGGGGTATCGGCGAGGACCATTCGCAACCGTCTCCATGAAGCTGGGCTACGGTCCCGCACACCGTTAGGCCGTCTTCCGCTCACGCCCCAACATCGTGCAGCCCGCCTCCAGTGGTGTCGCGACAGGCGTGAATGGAGGGACGAATGGAGACGTGTCGTCTTCAGCGATGAGAGTCGCTTCTGCCTTGGTGCCAATGATGGTCGTATGCGTGTTTGGCGCCGTGCTGGTGAGCGCCACAATCAGGACTGCATACGACCGAGGCACACAGGGCCAACACCCAGCATCATGGTGTGGGGAGCGATCTACACTGGCCGTACACCACTGGTGATCGTCGAGGGGACACTGAATAATGCACGGTACATCCAAACCGTCATCGAACCCATCGTTCTACCATTCCTAGACCGGCAAGGGAACATGCTGTTCCAACAGGACAATGCACGTCCGCATGTATCCCGTGCCACCCAACGTGCTCTAGAAGGTGTAAGTCAACTACCCTGGCCAGCAAGATCTCCGGATCTGTCCCCCATTGAGCATGTTTGTGACTGGATGAAGCGTCGTCTCACGCGGTCTGCACGTCCAGCACGAACGCTGGTCCAACTGAGGCGCCAGGTGGAAATGGCATGGCAAGCCGTTCCACAGGACTACATCCAGCATCTCTACGATCGTCTCCATGGGAGAATAGCAGCCTGCATTGCTGCGAAAGGTGGATATACATTGTACTAGTGCCGACATTGTGCATGCTCTGTTGCCTGTGTCTATGTGCCTGTGGGTCTGTCAGTGTGATCATGTGATGTATCTGACCCCAGGAATGTGTCAATAAAGTTTCCCCTTCCTGGGACAATGAATTCACGGTGTTCTTATTTCAATTTCCAGGAGTGTATTTAAGGCCCTACGCACAGGAATGGAGCTAACTGGACTGTTGGTAGCACTATGGAACTCACGAGTGATTTCTTCTGCTGATTTCATGCGATTTACTTACAGTCTACAGTGCTAGACTGACTAAGTTCATCACTACTTCAGGTATGCCTGGTCTCACTTTAAGCGGTGTGAGTTCCTCCGCGTTTCCACTCTACTATCACTTCGCTACGTGAGTAGCTTTAGGAAGATAAACACGTGGATTTGTTAATCCGGTGAGATCAAATGATTATTAGTCCGCGTTCGAATCGCTGACCAGCAGATTTTGCTGTTACTGCTTCTCTACTGACAACGCAATAATGCAGGCCTCCTTTTACAATGGCTGGTCCCCATATCATGACGTGTAATGGTCAATTCCGTATTACACAGTGATCCTGGACACTTGCGAACAGATAAAGTCCACTTCAAATCCTCTCTGTGCATTACTGCTGCTGCATATTTTGTAACACTACACTCATCTTCCTTTGTGTTATCGCCTCCATGTACCTTGGAATCCGATGAACAACATCGTGGGCAATCTATCATCCAACCATCCATTCACCTAAGTACACGTCCATTCCTCCTCCCTTCTGTTTTCATCACACAGTTACTTGCATCCGAGAGTGCAGTAGTGTATCTCCCAGTGCGCGATGAAAAATTCACCGATTCTGTATAGCTCTGGACCGAAGATTAATGTAGATCAAAACTAGTCATATGTACTACTTGTGAAAGTTTCGCTTAAGAGTTACGAGAAATTTAACTGTGAAAATAATTTGCTCATCAGGAGCCACGGACGTCCACAGATATTTACCCAAGAAGGGGAAAAATTCTGAGATGCTCACTTTTGATGTAACTGATTCGGTGAGTTTGAGAACGTTTCTTACCCCAGAATTAAAATTGACAAGAAGTACACAAAACAATAGCTAATTTCAACTCAATATTTTTTGAAGATAGATTACTTTGATGCCCAACAACAAGACGGCCTACAAAAAAGAGCTCAGTGTCCACTTTGAAGGATGAGTACTCAGACATAATAGAAACCCAAAATATCTGGGGATCACGCTTGATAGGTCAGTTACAAACAACATCTAATAAGAGCAGCTGTCAAAACTAAAACTCGAAATAACATCCTCCACGACCTCAGTGGCACTTCATGGAGATCAATTACTCTCCGTACTTCAGCTATAAGATTGCTTTACCCTCTGGCCGAGTATTGCTCACCAGCCTGGATGAATAGAGCTTACATAAAACTTGTTGCTACGCACCTCAACCATACAATGCATCTTATATCCAGTGCCATATGGCTTCACAAATTTAGGTCCACACCATCTCTATCTCTGTGGCGGGAAAGTGTACGAGACTACAAAAACCAACAGAAAAATCCTAACGTCCCTTTTTATGCAGACAATACAAGCATCAGAAAAAGTAGGCTTCGCTTTCGTCATCTATCCCTAGAAACCGCAAGAATTTTACTTGGAAATGGCTCTAACGCTGATGAGTGTTGGAGACACAAGTTGGTTGGTTGGTTTGTGGGATTGAAGGGACCAGACTGCTACGGTCATCGGTCCCGGGGACACAAGTGGCAGATTAATGCTACGACAGAACAACTTAAGAAACCATGCATATCGACCGAGCCACCTGGTTCTGAATTGCCAGGCAAGATCTAGTAGGTTAACCGTATGGAAACCAACACTGGAAGATGTGCCGACTCTTTGTACAATTGGAAGAAAATAACTTCAACAGGTTGTGAATCTAGTGTTGAAAAGCGGACTGCTCGCTGCGTAATTCAAGAATATCTTCTCAGAGTTTTCTCTGCGTATCCGACAAGAGTTCCTGGTGATGACGGGGGGATCAGTACTCTATACTCGTGCCGTGGATGTAAGTATGTAGTTTGAGATAACTGTATGATCATTTTTTGTTATGTAACCATACACTAAATAAATAAAATACCTACAATGTTTGCATACGTCAGTAGTAAGTAGGCAAAATACAGCTTTCTGCACTATTAAAATGAATTTCGACCCCGCCTCTTCGAATAAACAATTTGCAATATGATTAAACCCAACGAACCCAGGGAGCTAGGACAAACCTACAAAATATTTATAAAAGTATTATTGGTAATATACCAATCATCCATAGATCAGTATGATCACGAAAATAAAAAATCTGAAATTAGAAAAAATTGTAGAAAACAGGATAAAATGCAGAACTTTACATTTGGTCATGTTAGTGGATTTATTACATTATTGGCATGCGTTCTGCTTCTTATGAGTGAATTGTAACTGTGTCAGCATTAGACGAGACGAATGTGGGAAAGGACCCCGAACAGTATAGCCAACTCTCAACAGCCTCGAAATGAAACAAGAAGGTTCTTGTATGTCCGGTTTGACACATCATTGCGCAGCGATGGACACTAGGCTCCAGCATTCGTAATTCTACGAAACTACCATTGTGACTGAGTCGTGCAGTGAAAGGAGAGTGTGGTAAGTGCAGAAAATCGTATCTTCTATTTTTGACTGATGTATTTCTCTCCACATATATGAAGTTCTAATGAATACCTCCGGTAGAACAAGACAATGTTCTACGGAGTCTGCTCCAAAAGCTCTGCGCTTGTTATAACTAATGTGGTTCCGTCCACAGACAAATGATAAACTACTGTCGTACAACAGGAAGAGGCGGATGTTGGACACCTGTACCGCAGCCATGTTGATCTTGCGCTCGGAATAGCCGATGGAGTAATCGCGGCAGCTCGGTAATCTGTATGATAAAGAGACAGAGAATACACTCCTGGAAATGGAAAAAAGAACACATTGACACCGGTGTGTCAGACCCACCATACTTGCTCCGGACACTGCGAGAGGGCTGTACAAGCAATGATCACACGCACGGCACAGCGGACACACCAGGAACCGCGGTGTTGGCCGTCGAATGGCGCTAGCTGCGCAGCATTTGTGCACCGCCGCCGTCAGTGTCAGCCAGTTTGCCGTGGCATATGGAGCTCCATCGCAGTCTTTAACACTGGTAGCATGCCGCGACAGTGTGGACGTGAACCATATGTGCAGTTGACGGACTTTGAGCGAGGGCGTATAGTGGGCATGCGGGAGGCCGGGTGGATGTACCGCCGAATTGCTCAACACGTGGGGCGTGAGGTCTCCACAGTACATCGATGTTGTCGCCAGTGGTAGGCGGAAGGTGCACGTGCCCGTCGACCTGGGACCGGACCGCAGCGACGCACGGATGCACGCCAAGACCGTAGGATCCTACGCAGTGCCGTAGGGGACCACGCCGCCACTTCCCAGCAAATTAGGGACACTGTTGCTCCTGGGGTATCGGCGAGGACCATTCGCAACCGTCTCCATGAAGCTGGGCTACGGTCCCGCACACCGTTAGGCCGTCTTCCGCTCACGCCCCAACATCGTGCAGCCCGCCTCCAGTGGTGTCGCGATTGCGTGAATGGAGGGACGAATGGAGACGTGTCGTCTTCAGCGATGAGAGTCGCTTCTGCCTTGGTCCCAATGATGGTCGTATGCGTGTTTGGCGCTGTGCAGGTGAGCGCCACAATCAGGACTGCATACGACCGAGGCACACAGGGCCAACACCCGGCATCATGGTGTGGGGAGCGATCTCCTACACTGGCCGTACACCACTGGTGATCGTCGAGGGGACGGTACATCCAAACCGTCATCGAACCCATCGTTCTACCATTCCTAGACCGGCAAGGGAACTTGCTGTTCCAACAGGACAATGCACGTCCGCATGTATCCCGTGCCACCCAACGTGCTCTAGAAGGTGTAAGTCAACTACCCTGGCCAGCAAGATCTCCGGATCTGTCCCCCATTGAGCATGTTTGGGACTGGATGAAGCGTCGTCTCACGCGGTCTGCACGTCCAGCACGAACGCTGGTCCAACTGAGGCGCCAGGTGGAAATGGCATGGCAAGCCGTTCCACAGGACTACATCCAGCATCTCTACGATCGTCTCCATGGGAGAATAGCAGCCTACATTGCTGCGAAAGGTGGATATACACTGTACTAGTGCCGACGTTGTGCATGCTCTGTTGCCTGTGTCTATGTGCCTGTGGTTCTGTCAGTGTGATCATGTGATGTATCTGACCCCAGGAATGTGTCAATAAAGTTTCCCCTTCCTGGGACAATGAATTCACGGTGTACTTACTTCAATTTCCAGGAGTGTAGATTGAGGACTATTTTGGCAGCGTTCCGCAAATATCCAGATCTGTCTTGACTGGAGGGCAGTGCCAAAGCCACCGCCGCGCCAAGGAAAAATCGTAATTCCCCATGAAGAGCCAAACAATCAAACGAATCGAAGTTATAAACTAATATAGACCACTCATTTCTAATGTAGGCTAGCACTCTCACAGTGAGGAGTTAGCAATCACATAAATTTGATCCTATTTATTTAATTTTGTGAAACATCTTCAGGTTGAAACACTGCTATTAGCGGACAATAATATGATGTGTGTCCACCCTTCGCCTGCAGTGCGCTGAGGAGTCTTTGAATGCGGTGACTGAAGAAATGGCAGCCCCTCCTTCCTCAAAAGCCGAAACCGGAATAGGTAGTGGTGTTGGACGCTGGGTAGAAGTCGACGTTCTGACTCATTCCATTGGTGTTTCTGTGGGTTCAGGTCGGGACTCTGGGCAGTCAGTCCATTTGAGGAACTTCACTGTCCTCAAACCACTGCCAGCTCCTTATAAACTATCATCGTCTCCGAACTATTCTTCTAGTGTACACAGTACACAATGGTATAAAATACGTTAATATTCTCCTGCATACTGTAACACCAGTTCCGCCGTACTACACAGTTGGCACTACATATGATGGAAGGCACTCACAAAAACCAAACCTTTCCATCTGACTGCCGAGGTTCATCACTCCCAATCATTGGCTTTCAGTCATCGGCTGTCTAAGGCGCCGCTCTTTACAAAACCTCAAGCGTTGTTAACAGAAACGTGTGGCTCTTGAGGAACTGATAGACCATAATACCACATTCTTTATAGCTCCCAGCGCCCAGTAATGGCGGTAGCTGGACTGCTGGTAGCACTTTGGAACTCGCTAGTGATTCCTTCCGCTGATTTCATGCGATTTACTTAAAGCCTCCAACCCCAATGCTCGGAGATGTCTCTCCTTCAGTTCGTGAGGTCTGCTTGGTCTTGATTTAGCTACGGTTGTTTCTTTGCGTTTCCACTTCACAGTCGCATCACCAATAGCCGACTTTGGTAGCTTTAAAAGGTTTAAATTTCCTGATGGATTTGTTACTCAGGTGACATCCAATGTCATGTGCGCCTTAGAAATCGCTAGAGTCTCTTGACCGATCCCTTCTGCTGTTATTGCTTCTCTGGTGACAACACAGTACTCCAGGCCCCCTTTTGCACTGGTGAGTCCGTCTTTGGTGACGTCTATTGGTCAATTCTGCAGTATGTAGGAGAGCCAGGATGCTTTGGATTGGGTAGTGTTTAGTTGAGGAATAGCATTTCTTGCATAATCTCCCATTGGTAGTCAAACTAACGTCTTTATTACTTTGTTATGATTCTTAAAATATACACATTAACACATACACTGCCTTTAGATAGAATAAATCAATGAATGTCGCATTCACTAAGTATTGCCGCGCGGAATGGTCGCGCGGTTAGAGGCGTCATATCACGGACTGCGCGGAGATTCGAATCCTCCCTCGGGCATTGGTGCGTGTGTTGTTCTTAGCACAAGTTAGTTTAAGTAGTGTGTAAGTCTAGGGACCGATGACCTCAGCAGTTTGGTCCCCTAGGAATTCACACAAATTCACACACTAAGTATTCTGCAGGTACAGTAGGAAGTATTGTCAGAGACACAGGTGTGATGCCAACGCCGCGTGGCAGAGGCTGCGTCCCACTGTGCCGATTATTAGGGTTTCTTCCAGTTCCACTCACGCATGGAGTGAAGGAACAATGGTTTTCAAACGCCTCTATCCGTTCTGTAATTAATCTGTTTTTGTCCTCACGCGCATATGTGACCAATATTCCTAGAGTCACTATTTAAAAACTGTTCTTAAAAATTTTTCTGTCTTCAAGAGTTTGCCAGGTTAGATTCTTCAGCATCTCCGTGATACTGCTCATCAGGTCAGACAATCCTGTGGCCATTCGTGCTGTCCTTTCCAGTGTACGTTCAATATCTCCTGTTAGTCCTATTTTGTACAGGTCCCACGCACTTTAGCAATGTTCTAGAATTGGTCGCACGAGTAATGTCCTTCGTGGACTAATTGCAGTTCCCCAGTTGACACCAATAAATCGAAGTCTACCACCTGCTTTTCACTGAGATTTGGGATCATTCAGATTCACATCCCTACAAAGTGCTATACCCAGTTAATTGTTTGAGTTGGCCGACTGCAACTGCGATTCATTGATATTATGGTGATAAGATACTACGCGTTTCGTTTTAAGCTGCACAGTTTTACATTTCCAAACATTTAAAGCAAGTTGCCAATCTCTGCATCACTTTGAAATCTTACCGGTCTGTGCACGACAGAGGAAGAAGAACAGACATACTGTATCTATCCTGCACCACAGGGCCGAAATTTAAACATTACACACTTTCTCCAGCCCAGGCAAATAATAGGAAATCGGTTGTTACTTTTGTATTAGGTGTGGGCTAGGATCTGTACAAATACGTCCAAAGTGGTACTGCAGTGGCAAATACGGGCTAGAAAGGGACTGAACAAGCATAAAAAGAACATTAAAGGGACAACCAATTACGATAAACTCAAGGTAGCCTATAAAATCACCTTTTGTTCATCGGCAGGTCCTGCGAAAAAGCCACGATTTTTGGGTGCGAAAAGAGGCAGTTATAGAAGTGGCCACTTATGTAACTTCTGTTAATGACATATCGTCGAATTTTTGCCACGCATTCTTAAGATGATGTTCTCAGGGTAACTTCAAATCTTTTTCAATATAATTATTCGTTAGGAAGATCCAGAGATTCGAATTTACCGTACTTATGCACGTAAAATATGCATGTAATATACACTCTGAGGCGTAAATGTAGTTTTAACTGACATTCTGAGTACATGGCAAAGGTTATAGGACCATCTCAATGGTTCAGACGTCAACAAATTATGCTATTCGTCATCATTTTTCACAACTAAAACCTGTCTCCCTATAATGAGCATTTCACGTGTCTGGAAAAATGTTCAAAGTGGTACTGCAATGGCAAATACGGGCTACAAAGGGACTGAATAAGCCTAAAAGCTGGCCGAAGTGGCCGTGCGGTTCTAGGCGCTGCAGTCTGGAGCCGCGAGACCGCTACGGTCGCAGGTTCGAATCCTGCCTCGGGCATGGATGTGTGTGATGTCCTTAGGTTCGTTAGGTTTAACTAGTTCTAAGTTCTAGGGGACTAATAACCTCAGAAGTTGAGTCCCATAGTGCTCAGAGTCATTTGAACCATTTGAGCCAAGCCTAAAAAGAACATTAAAGGGACAACCAATTACGTAAAACTGGAAAGATTCCCGCCAATTCAATAAAATATTTCTAATTAAAATTTTTTCTGTTTGAAGACACAAATCATAATAGCGGTGTTTCGGATGAATTGCGATCGATGAAACAATACATCCAGAAAAAGTGTAAAGTAAGTTTACTTCATGTTAACCCTATACACTCCTGGAAATTGAAATAAGAACACCGTGAATTCATTGTCCCAGGAAGGGGAAACTTTATTGACACATTCCTGGGGTCAGATACATCACATGATCGCACTGACAGAACCACAGGCACATAGACACAGGCAACAGAGCATGCACAATGTCGGCACTAGTACAGTGTATATCCACCTTTCGCAGCAATGCAGGCTGCTATTCTCCCATGGAGACGATCGTAGAGATGCTGGATGTAGTCCTGTGGAACGGCATGCCATGCCATTTCCACCTGGCGCCTCAGTTGGACCAGCGTTCGTGCTGGACGTGCAGACCGCGTGAGACGACGCTTCATCCAGTCCCAAACATGCTCAATGGGGGACAGATCCGGAGATCTTGCTGGCCAGGGTAGTTGACTTACACCTTCTAGAGCACGTTGGGTGGCACGGGATACATGCGGACGTGCATTGTCCTGTTGGAACAGCAAGTTCCCTTGCCTGTCTAGGAATGGTAGAACGATGGGTTCGATGACGGTTTGGATGTACCGTGCACTATTCAGTGTCCCCTCGACGATCACCAGTGGTGTACGGCCAGTGTAGGAGATCGCTCCCCACACCATGATGCCGGGTGTTGGCCCTGTGTGCCTCGGTCGTATGCAGTCCTGATTGTGACGCTCACCTGCACAGCGCCAAACACGCATACGACCATCATTGGGACCAAGGCAGAAGCGACTCTCATCGCTGAAGACGACACGTCTCCATTCGTCCCTCCATTCACGCCTGTCGCGACACCACTGGAGGCGGGCTGCACGATGTTGGGGCGTGAACGGAAGACGGCCTAACGGTGTGCGGGACCGTAGCCCAGCTACATGGAGACGGTTGCGAATGGTCCTCGCCGATACCCCAGGAGCAATAGTGTCCCTAATTTGCTGGGAAGTGGCGGTGCGGTCCCCTACGGCACTGCGTAGGATCCTACGGTCTTGGCGTGCATCCGCGCGTCGTTGCGGTCCGGTCCCAGGTCGACGGCCACGTGCACCTTCCGCCGACCACTGGCGACAACATCGATGTACTGTGGAGACCTCACGCCCCACGTGTTGAGCAATTCGGCGGTACGTCCACCCGGCCTCCCGCATGCCCACTATATGCCCTCGCTCAAAGTCCGTCAACTGCACATACGGTTCACGTCCACGCTGTCGCGGCATGCTACCAGTGTTAAAGACTGCGATGGAGCTCCGTGTGCCACGGCAAACTGGCTGGCACTGACGGCGGCGGTGCACAAATGCTGCGCAGCTAGCGCCATTCGACGGCCAACACCGCGGTTCCTGGTGTGTCCGCTGTGCCGTGCGTGTGATCATTGCTTGTACAGCCCTCTCGCAGTGTCCGGAGCAAGTATGGTGGGTCTGACACACCGGTGTCAATGTGTTCTTTTTTCCATTTCCAGGAGTGTATTATGGGTACTTATTTATTGTTCTGTAAACCCACATGGTGTATGTAACATGTATCGTGTGTATGTCTGTTTACCTAACGTTGTCCCTGTAATGGCATTCTCACGTCTACAAATAATTAAAATGACCCTGCCACTGACAATTGACACTTAATGATTTCCATAAAATGAAATCATGTTGTGGTTTTACTTCACTTCAGTTTCGCACATCAAACGAGTCATTCCTATCAAGATGCTACTAGAATGAATCATTTACTCTCAGAAAACGTAGAGTACAAAAAATTGAACACAATATCAGATTCTACCGTACAAGTTGTTTAGAAATTGGCAATTTTGACTTTCCTTAGACCGCCCTCCGCCCCCTCCCGTTATTAGACGGACACAAAGTTGGCTGATACTCTTGAAAAACAGTGACAAGCAGAAGACCCACACACTGATTGGCACTTTCACCGAAATCACATTTACTGTGCTTGTTTTCCTACCTCCCAAACCGCAGTGCGCAAATGAATTATGGACAGTTGTTGTACGGCACTGATGAGCTGCTCACTGGAGCGCTGGCCGCTTTGCACGTGATGGACATGGCATATTCGCAAAAAATGCTGCTACGGTCGCAGGTTCGAATCCTGCCTCGGGCAAGGATGTGTGTTATGTCCTTAGGTTAGTTAGGTTTAAGTAGTTCTAGGTTCTAGGGGACTGATGACCTCGAATGTGAAGTCCCGTAGTGCTTAGAGCCATTTGGACCATTTTTTTCGACTCAAATACTCTCCAGCAAAGAAGCATTTCAGAGTGCGTCGGACACCACAGATAGCTAAAGAATTGTCACGTGATCGTTGTGTCAAAAGCAACACTTCTCGAAATCTAAACGCCAGATTCTCCACTGTGGTTCTCGCCAGGAAGTCTCTAGGTCGATCCCCAGAGGGAAGTGTTTTCGATCCGAGCAGGGAAGTGCCCCTCCACGCTATACCCCGCTCTCTGCTGGGCATGCGGCAACTACGTTTGCACTCAAACGATGAACCCAAGCAACCGTTGCAAAACCATTATCTGTCACCGCATGGGTCATGAATCCACCAGCCAAGCTTAACTTTGCGCTAAAAGCACATTTTTCACATTGTTCTGCCTCCGACTGTCTTCCTACAGGTACACTAGTCTGAAATTTTTTCAATTCTATCAGAGTGCAATGTCCTGACTGCACTATCTGTGGTACTAGCAGTCTGCAGCCACCAGTACTGTAAACCACCGCCCCTTTACTCTGCTCTCTCTCAGGACGGTAACTGTACGCCCTTGAAGGACACGACATGTCTCTTCCCAGCCCCTACTTAGCCGGCAGCGGTTTCAGAGGAACACATGATCCAGGTCGCCCTTTCTGTCAGCGCTCAGCTCCAATTAACTCCCAGACACGCAGTACTACAGAGATTGTTAATATGTGGTGTTAGTGAGTATAAGCCAATTAAATGATTAATAATCCGATTTTTTATCGTAAACAATGATCTCATACAAATATAATCGAAAAGAATATACAGGATATTGGATGTTTGGTGGCAAAATATTGCCTCCTTATAGATTATGTCAAAATGTGTAAACGTGTCGGAGTATATAAATAAACTTTACTGATCCATAGAACTCGTTCTATACACGTAGCATCCCCTGCTGTTGAAGGGAAAGAAAGGAAAAGTGGAATGGCACTCCTGTTGGAGTTCCTCTTTAAAAGATTGTGCCAAAAAGTGCCTCACTCGTCGTTCAGCCCTACTCACAAAAAATTAGGCAATATATTCGCAGTATGTTGTACTGAAAGAAAGCACTAGAAAGACAGTGACAGTGGACGGGAGAGGGGGCGATGCCACTGGGAGAGAAAGAGAAAAGAGACGATAAAGGTGGGAGAGGGAAAGTCGCAATAAAAGAGAGATGGGTAGAGGCTGAAGCAGTGGGTGCATAAAAGGGGAGACAGTGGAAAAGAAACAATACGGATTAGTGGAGACCATGTGTAGGCTTGCAGGGGAAGGGGGGGGGGGCGGGGATTAGCGGCTGGCAGCTGGCGAATTTTGACACGTAGGTATAGCGGTGAGTGTATTTTGGACCAAAAACATGCATGTAGGGGGAAAATAAGTTTTACACCCGAGAATTTTTTGAGCTACTGATGTATGGCGAAGACGGTTACAGTTGGGTGAAAGACAAAAGGCGATAGCGTTAGTCAGAGAAGAGACAGTGGCAGTGGGGTATATGGTAAATCTATAGGAGGAAAAGGACTGTATGAGAGAGAGAGAGAGAGAGAGAGAGAGAGAGAGAGAGAGAGAGAGAGAGAGAGAAGTATGTACACAGTGGTAGTGACAGTGAGATGCTGTGTACGGAGGATTAACTGCAAAGAGAGACTAAATGGAAGAATATAGAATGTTCACTGTTAAGAGAGCACGAATGTGTTCGTGTGCCAACATTTTTGGTGAGGAAGGCGGAATGAAGATTGAGGCAGGTCGTTACCGACTTTACTATCAGTTTCTTTTAAAGAGAAACTTATTCGCCTCTTTTGTGCTCCAACAGGAGCATTTTTCTGCTGATTAAGATAGGGCTGAATATTTACGCAGCTTCCTGCAGACAGTACTTTTTTAGATAACTGCATCACCTGCAAAACGTCTGAGGTTACTATTAATATTGTATGAAAAACCACTAGTATGCAACGTAAGCAGCAAGGGTCCAAACACACGTACCTGGGACACCGTCAAAGTTACTTTTAAATCTGATGATGAGTCTCCATCCGAGGTAATATACTGCTTCCTCCCTACCAAAAAGTCCTCAGTTCAGTCACAAATTTCGTTTGATACCCCATGCGGTCTTACTTTTGACTATAAGGGTAGATGTGGTAGTGACTTAAATCCTTTCTGGATACCAAGAAATACTAAAGCTACTTGACTGCCTTAATCTAAAGATTTTAAATGTCATGCGAGAAAAGTGTGATTTGAGTTTCATGTGATCGATGCTTTTGGAATCCATATTGATAGGCATGAAGGAAGTCTTCTCTTAGTGATATCTCAGAATATGTTCTAATATTCTACAACAATTTGATGTCAAGGATATTGGGCGGTAGTTTTGTGGATTACTTCTACTACCCTTCTAGTAAACGGGTGTGACCTGCGACCTGTAGCTGCTCGAGGTAAAGGGCATCAGAAACTACCTCGGTAGACCACGGACGCCACAGCAACCACATGCGTCATCTGGCGCTCATCGATTAGCGAACACGACCCTCGGTCTATTGCAGGCAGCCGCTTGTAGCTTCTGCGGAAATTGGCAAACTCGTAACTCTGTGGTTTGCTGTTTCGATTATGTGCTGTGTGGGCTGTCCTTAGCAACAAACAAGACTCGGAATCCTTATCTTGTATCAAAGATCATCATAAAGTTCGAATTCTATTTTTTAATATTCACGCCTGCAGTCGCAGTACACATAGATGGCAACACCGCACTAACGTAAAACAGTAGTTAAGTGCTTCTGAAGTTTCTAGTGTGGTAAAACAAGTCTTATGAACCAGAGAGGTGCCCTGGTGTAGGGGCAGCGTCCTTGGTCCTGGGTTATAAACCCGCCACTGCTTGAATTTTGCTTAATAATTAGCATTGGTGGCCGAAGACTTTCGACGTTACAAGTCACCCTCATTCTGCCAACGGCCTTGTCAAAGAGGGTGGAGGAGCGGACAGAGGTTCAGTGCACTCTTGTGCTAAGGGAGGGAAACTGCCCCTAAAGGCGGAAGAATCAGCAATAATCGACGGCATGAGGCTGCAGAAGGTAATGGAAACCACCGCATTGTCCAGTATACACAGGACATGTGGCCTGTAATTCAAAACAGTGTCATGATGATCTCTGTATTGGTAAAAGCTTCCGTAATAATCCCCCATTCCGATCTCGGGTAGGGGACTGCCAAGTGGGAGGTGACCATGAGAAAAAGATTGAATAGTCAACGAAAGAATAACGTTCCACGAGTCGGGGCGTGGAATGTCAGAAACTTGAAAGATGGCAGGGAAACAGAAAATCTGAAAAGGGAAATGCAAAGGCTCGATCTAGATATACTCGTAGTAGGGGTGACTGAAGGGAAATGAATAGAAGACAAGGATTTCTGGTGAACAGTTCTTATCAGAATCGACGGCAATCCAACACTAACAACGATAGTTCAGGTGCACATGCTGAAATCGCAAGCCGAAGAGACAGTAAGTGTATGAGGATATTGAAAGGGTATATGTAAAGGGAGATGAAAATCTAATAGTCATGTGAGAATGGAGCGTAGTTATAGGGGAAGGGGTAGAAGAAGAGAATGTCGGCTTTGGACAAGGAATGAGAGAGGAGAAAGCCTAATTGAGTTCTATAGTAAATTTCAGCTAGCAACAGCGAATACTCTGTTCAAGAATCGCAAGAGGATGAAGAATACTTGGAAAAGGTCGGATGCCACGGGAAGATTTCAGTTAGATTGTATCATGGTCAGACAGAAATTCCGAAATTAGATACTGGATTGTAAGGCTTTCCCAGGAGCAGATATAGACTCAGAGCACAATATAAGAGCGGTGAAGAGTAGGATGAAGTTTAAGACATTAGTCAGGAAGAATCAATACGCGAAGAAGCGGGATATGGAAGTGCTACGGAATGACGAGACACATTTGAAGTTCTCTAGGGCTATAGTGGTAGCAATAAGGAATAGCTTAGTAGACAGCACAGTCGAAGAGGAATGGAATCTCTAAAGATGACCATCACAAAAGTAGGAAAGAAAAACACAGGTACAAACAAGGTAACTGCGAAGAAACGATGGCTAACTGAGTAAATACTTCAGTTGATCGATGAAAGGAGGAAGTACAAAAATGTTCCGGGGAACTCGGAAATACAGGACTCAAGTCGATGACGATTGAGAGAAACAGGAAGTGCAACAAAGCTAAGAAAAAGTGCCTGCATGAAAAATGTGAAGAAATCGAAAAAGAAATGAATGTCGGAAGGACAGACTCAGCATAGAGAAAATTCAGTCTTCGGTGACATTAAATGCAAGGGTGGGAACATTAAGAGTGCAACGGGAATTCCACTGCTAAATGCAGCCGGCCGCGGTGGCCGTGCGGTTCTAGGCGCTCCAGTCCGGAGCCGCGCTACTGCTGCGGTCGCAGGTTCGAATCCTGCCTCGGGCATGGGTGTGTGTGATGTCCTTAGGTTAGTTAGGTTTAAGTAGTTCTAAGTTCTAGGGGACTGATGACCACAGCAGTTGAGTCCCATAGTGCTCAGAGCCATTTGAACCATTTTTGCTAAATGTAGAGGAAAGAGAGGATAAGTGGAAAGGATACATTGAAAGCCTCTATGAGGGGGAAGATTTGTCTGGTGTTATAGAAGAAGAAACAGGACACGATTTAGAAGAGATAGGGAACCAGTATTAGAATCAGAATTCAAGAGACTTTTGGAGGACTTAAGATCAAATAAGGCAGAACGGATATACAATATTCCACCTGAATTTCTAAAATCGTTGTGGGAAGTGACAACAAAACGACTATTCACGTTGGTGTGTAGAATGTGTGAGTCTGGCGACATACCATCTAACGTTCGGAAAAATATCATCCACTTAATTCCGGAGACTGAAGGAGATGACAAGTGCAAGAATTACCGCACTATCAGCTTAATGGTTCATGCATCCAAGTTGCTGACAAGAATAATGTACAGAAGAATGGAAAAAACAATTGGGGATATGTTAGATGACGATCTGTTGGACCTCAGAAAAGGTAAAGGCATGAGAGAGGCAGTTCTGACGTTGCGGTTGATAATGGAAGCGAGACTAAAGAAAAATCAAGACACGTTCATAGGATTTGTCGACCTGGAAGAAAGCATTCGACAGTGTAAAATGGTACAAGATGTTCGAAATTCTGGGAAAAATAGGGGTAAGCTACTGGGAGAGACGGGTAATACACAATATGTGCAAGGGCCAAGAGGGAATAATAATAGTGGACGACTAAGAACAAAGCGCTAGGATTAAAAAAGGGTGTAAGGATATAGTCTTTCGCCCGTACTGTTCAGTCTGTACACGGAAGAAGCAACGATGAAAATAAAAGTAAGGTTCAGGAGTGGAATCAAAAATCAATGTGAAAGGATATTAGTGATAACGATTCGCTGATGACATTGCTATCCTGAGTGAAAGTGAAGAAGAATTACATGATCAGGTGAATGTGATGAGTACAGAATATGGATTGAGAGTAATTTGGAGAAAGACGAAAGAGATGAAAAGTAGAAGACGTGAAACAGCGAGAAACTTAACATCAGGATTGATGGTCGCGGAGTAGACGAAGTTAAGGAATTCTGCTACCTAGGCAGTAAAATAATCAAAGACGGACGGAGTAAGGAAGACAACAAAAGCAGACTAGATCAAATGGCTCTAAGCAGTGTGGGACTTAAGATCTGAGGTCATCAGTCCCATAGAACCACTTAAACCTAACTAACCTAAGGAGATCACACACATCCATGTCCGAGGCAGGATTCGAACCTGCGACCATAGCAGCAGCGCGATTCCTGACGGAAGCGCCTAGAACCGTTCGGCCGCAGTGGCCGGCAGCAGACTAGCTGTGGCAAAAATGGCTCTCGTGGGCAAGAGTAGTCTGCTAGTATGAAACATAGGCCTCAATGTAAGGAAGAAATTTCTGAGAATATATGTCTGCATTACAGCATTGTACGTAGTGAAGCATGGAGTGTGGGCAAACTGTAGCAGATGTGAATAGAAGCATCTGAGATGTTGTGCCACAGACGAATGTTGAAAATTAGGTGGACTGATAAGGTAAGGAATGAGGAGGTTCTGCGCCGAACCGCAGAGGGAATGAGTATGTGGAAAACACCGATAAGGAGAGCGGACAGGATGACAGGACATCTGTTAAGACATGAGGGAATAACTTCCATGGTACTAGAATGAGATGTAGAGGACAAAAACTGTAGAGGAAGACAGAGATTGGAACACATCCAGAAAATAATTGAGGACGTAGGTTGCAAGTGCTACTATGAGATGAAGAGTTTGGCGTTTGGCACAGGACAGGAATTCATGCCGGGCTGCATAAAATCAGTCAGAAAACTGATGACCACACCCCTACCCCCTCCACCCCACAAAAATAAAAGAACGAAGCGGAAAAGTGAATATCAGCTGTAGATCAGCTTTTAACGTTTCGGACGTTTGCTGGTTCCTGGACTATTCACAGCCATTCAACATTGATGCGGAACTGAAGTAGCAGCTGACAACCAAAATTAGCTATCACCAAAACTTTCAAGTCCAGGTACGTTAGGAACTCCAGTACCACCACGTACAATGGCTACAGTGAGCCAACCATTACCATGTGAGAAAGTATCATTAATGTCAATACTAAAATTAAGTCTATAGCCACAAAATACACAGGGTCCATCGACAAGAGCGTGGGCTGCAACACTCTTCACTGGTATGCGGTTCTTCTTGTCTCCGGCTGTTGTGGCGAACTCGATGTTCTCGATGGTTTTATAAACAGTCTGTTTAGAACGACGACGAAATCTCCTGTAAGGCATCGTGGCGGCTTTCAATGCACTTGCCTGTGCAGCAGCAGCAGCGCGAATGAGCCTCTGCGCGGCTTTCGCTCGCTTATATAGTATTTGCAGTAGCTTGGACTAGAGTGCCAGCGGAGTGTTATCCCGGACGCGCACACTGGGTGTTCTAGATGTGCGCGTCCGCTGTGTATTGGTCACATTACTAGGGTTCGCACCAAAGGAGCGAAGCAAGCCATGGAAATATGTCGCCTAATCACCCAACCATCATCGGGAAAGGTGATAGTAAATATACTTCTTTTGGACTGCCATGGCGTGGCGCTCACAATTTACGCAGGAGCATCCCAGCGAAATCATCTGACCCTATCGCAAGAGGTTGTCAACATGAAGCGATGCAGATAGCAGTTGAAGTAAGTACTGCTCCACGACAAGGCCTCTTATTCTGTACAGAAGGCACAGTCTGCTCCTTACCAAATTTTGCCCTCCCCTCCCACCCCATCCTCCACCGGTATTTTCCTCAGACGGTAGTCAGCGCTTCCTTATGCTTTCCTACGATGAAGGAACAACTGCATGGCACGCTTTTCCAGATTGGAGACTTCTACAATCAACGCCTCCCCCAACTAATCCACCTTTGGGAAAATGTTTCACATTGAGGAGTGAGTAGAACTAACATCAGTGCCGACTTTCATGGTCCAAGTTTATTTTTCCGAGGAGATAGTTAAAACTTTGACTACTCCTCGTACATAAACAAATTGTCACCACATGTCTTTTTCATACGCAATTCGGAACAAGTAGTGCTCTACTAGTAAACAGCGGCTAACTAGGACTGCGTAAATTACAATCAAATCACAATTACCTTCGTTCTCTTCGCTGGCTTGTTGCCGGCTTTACTCCATATAGTGTGAGCCCGCGAACGAATTGTCGCATCTTCCCTGGCCACCAAAGCCACCAGATTTCAGTGCTACTGAGCATTTATAGTCTACTTTGGAGAGGTGTGTGGCATTACTATGCTCTTCCATCATCGTTACTTTCCAATACTTTGCATGAAGGATGCTGTAAGCTACCGTTCAAAATCAAACAGCACCTGTATTTAACCATTCTCAGACGACTGGAAACTGTTTTGAATGCAAGCGAAATCCCTACATCTTATTAGGCACGGTAATGTGTTGTTTTTATGGAGTTTTCATATTTTTGTCAACCCCCGTAATTGTATTACACGCCTGTATTTAGTACCGTCTACCGTCACTAAATACACTACTGGCCATTAAAAATGCTACACCACGAAGATGACGTTCTACAGATGCGAAATTTAACTGACAGGAAGAAGATGCTGTGATATGCAAATGATTAGCTTTTCAGAGCATTCACACAAGGTTGGCGCCGGTGGCGACACCTACAACCTGCTGACATGAGGAAAGTTTCCAACCGATTTCTCACACACAAACAAAAGTTGACCGGTGTTGCCTGGTGAAACGTTGTTGTGATGCCTCGTGTAAGGAAGAGAAATATGTACCATCACGTTTCCGACTTTGATAAAGGTCGGATTGTAGCCTATCGCGATTGCGGTTTATCTATCGCGACATTGCTGCTCGCGTTGGTCGAGATCCAATGACTGTTAGCAGAATATGGAATCGGTGGGTTCAGGAGGGTAATACGGAACGCCGTGCTGGATCCCAACGGCCTCGTATCACTAGCAGTCGAGATGACAGGCATCTTATCCGCATGGCTGTAACGGATCGTGCAACCACGTCTCGATCCCTGAGTCAACAGCTGGGGACGTTTGCAAGACAGCAACCATCTGCACGAACAGTTCGACGATGTTTGCAGCAGCATGGACTATCAGCTCGGAGACCACGGCTGTGGTTATCCTTGACGCTGCATCACAGACAGGAGCGCCTGCGATGGTGTACTCAACGAAGAACCTGGGTGCACGAATGGCAAAACGTAATTTTTTCGGATGAATCCAGGTTCTGTTTACAGAATCGTGATGGTCGCATCCGTGTTTGGCGACATCGAGGTGAACGCACATTGGAAGCGTGTATTCGTCACCTGGCGTGGTGGTATGGGGTGCCATTGCTTACACGTCTCGGTCACCTCTTGTTCGTATTGACGGCACTTTGAATAGTGGACGTTACATTTCAGATGTGTTACGACCAGTGGCTCTACCCTTCATTCGATCCCTGCAAACCCTACATTTCAGCAGGATAATGCACGACTGTATGTTGCAGGTCCTGTACGGGCCTTTCTGGATACAGAAAATGTTCGACTGCTGCCCTCGTCAGCACATTTTCCAGATCTCTCACCAATTGAAAACGTCTGGTCAATGGTGACCGAGCAACTGGCTCGTCACAATACGCCAGTCACTACTCTTGATGAACTGTGGTATCGTGTTGAAGCTGCATGGGCAGCTGTAGCTGTACACGCCATCCAAGCTCTGTTTGACTCAATGCCCAGGCGTATCAAGGCCGCTATTACGGCCAGAGGTGGTTGTTCTGGGTACTTATTTCTTAGGATCTATGCACCAAAATTGCGTGAAAATGTAATCACATGTCAGTTCTAGTATAATATATTTGTCCAATGAATACCCGCTTATCATCTGCATTTCTTTTTGGTGTAGCAGTTTTAATGGCCAGTGGTGCATGTGACATTTAAAGATTAAACACATCCTTTCTAGTTTCTTAGTTTACATTTCTGCACCGCTGTTTCAGACTTTGGACGCACATCTGTGCTGTACGAGACAGGTCTGAGACAGCGACAGCGACATCCCCATCAGCCGAGCTGGTGGATAGCCTTGTGGAGAGTAACGTGAGCCAGCTTATCGTCCCCTCCGGCCACGCCCGCAGTGTGCGCGGAACTCGGCCAATTACCCGCCACGGTGCTACCTAAACGGCAGGACGCGCCGCGCAGAACGTAATTAAGGCAGCGGTGCGACTGAGGGACATGCTGCGAGTGGCGTCTCGTCCGATTCCATCGCGCTCTGTTTAATCTGTGCGCTCGTCTGCTTCTGCAGAGCTCTCAGCCAACTGCGAACATACGCGCACATTTAGGTGCATGGGAAATACAGGAAGGGGCAATCACGTAGCAGAAACTGGGAAAAAATTCATATGTGACGTTCGTGTAATTAATTCAGTTAGCGGAGGAATAAACGCAGACTTTGTACCCTTTTAGTAGGCCATTACAACAACATAATGTACAAGTAGTATGGTGCACTACTCTGGAAATTCCGAGAAAATCGCCAAAGAAGTCTTTTATGTGGCTTATACCGGGTGATCAAGAAGGCAATATAGATTTGAAAACTTAATAAACCACGGAATAATGTAAATAGAGAGGTAAAAATTGACACACATGCTTGGAATGACATGTGGTTTTATTAGAACAAAAAAAAAAGTATTTGCTAGACGCGTGAAAGATCTCTTGCGCGCGTGGTTTGGTGATGATCATGTGCTCAGCCGCCACTTTCGTCACGCTTGGCCTCCAAGGTCCCCAGAGTTCAGTCCGTGCGATTATTGGCTTTGGGGTTACCTGAAGTCGCAAGTGTATCGTGATCGACCGACATCTCTAGGGACGCTGAAAGACAACATCTGACGCCAATGCCTCACCATAACTTCAGACATGCTTTACAGTGCTGTCCACAACATTATTCCTCGTAACAGCTTTTTTTTTTTTTTTTTTTTTTTTTTTTGACTGGTTTGATGCGGCCCGCCACGAATTCCTTTCTTGTGCTAACCTCTTCATCTCAGTGTAGCACTTGCAATCTACGTCCTCAATTATTTGCTTGACGTATTCCAATCTCTGTCTTCCTCTACAGTTTTTGCCTTCTACAGCTCCCTCTAGTACCATGGAAGTCATTCCCTCACGTCTTAGCAGATGACCTATCATCCTGTCCCTTCTCCTTATCAGTGTCTTCCACATATTCCTTTCCTCTCCGATTCTGCGTAGAACCTCCTCATTCCTTACCTTATCAGTCCACCTAATTTTCAACATTCGTCTATAGCACCACATCTCAAATGCTTCGATTCTCTTCTGTTCCGGTTTTCCCACAGTCCATGTTTCACTACAATACAATTCTGTACTCCAGACGTACATCCTCAGAAATTTCTTCCTCAAATTAAGGCCGGTATTTGATATTAGTAGACTTCTCTTGGCCAGAAATGCCTTTTCTGCCATAGCGAGTCTGTTTTTGATGTCCTCCTTGCTCCGTCCGTCATTGGTTATTTTACTGCCTAGGTAGCAGAATTCCTTAACTTCATTGACTACAGCTATTGTTGAGGAATGATGGTGGACATATTGAGCATTTCCTGTAAAGAACATCATCTTTGCTTTGTCTGTCGAACATTTTTTGAACTTTTGTATTTTTTTGGCTCTAATAAAACCCCATGTCATTTCAAGCATGTGTGTAAATTTGTACCTCTCTATCTACATTATTCCGTCATTTATTCAGTTTTCAAATTTATACTGACTCTTTGATCACCCAGTATATCTGTGCGTAGGTACCGGACGTTCTACATCTGCATCTACATCTACCATTATGCTCCGTAAACCACCCAACGGTGTGTGGCGCAGGGCACTTTACGTGCCATTGTCATTACCTCCCTTTCCTGTTCCAGATGCGTATGGTTCGCGGGAAGAAAGACTGCCGGAAAGTCTCCGTGCGCGCTCGAATCTCTCTAATTTTACATTCGTGACCTCCTCGGGAGGTATAAGTAGGGGGAAGCAATATATTCGATACCTCATCCAGAAACGCACCCTCTCGAAACCTGGACAGCAAGCTACACCGCGATGCAGAGCGCGTCTCTTGCAGAGTCTGCCACTTGAGTTTGCTAAACATCTCCGTAATGCTATCACGCTTACCAAATAACCCTGTGACGAAACGCGCCACTCTCCTTTGAATCTTCTCTATCTCCTCTGTCAACCCGACCTGGTACGGATCCCACACTGATGAGCAATACTCAAGTATAGGTCGAACGAGTGTTTTGAAAGCCACCTCCGTTGTTGATGGACTGTATTTTGTAAGCACTCTCCCAATGAATCTCAACCTGGCACCTGCCTTACCAACAATTAATTTTATATGATCACTCCACTCCAAATCGTTCCGTACGCATACTCCCACATATTTTACAGAAGTAACTGCTACCAGTTCAAATGGCTCTGAGCACTATGGGACTTAACATCTGAGGTCATCAGTCCCCTAGAACTTAGAACTAATTAAACCCAACTAACCTAATGACATCACACACATCCATGCCCGAGGCAGGATTCGAACCTGCGACCGTAGCGGTCGCGCGTTTCCAGACTGAAGCGCCTAGAACCGCTCGGCCACTTCGTCCGGCTGCTACCAGTGTTTGTTCCGCTATCATATAATCTCACAATAAATGATCCTTCTTTCTATGTATTAGCAATACATTACATTTGTCTATGTTTATGGATCAGTTGCCACTCCCTGCACCAAGTGCCTATCCGCTGCAGATCTTCCTGCTTTTTGTTGCATGGGTCATGCTGCTCAAGTGATACTACGCCAACTTTATAGGTAGTGCCTTCTTCAATCATCCCTGCAAAATCAAATGGCTCTGAGCACTATAGGACTTAACTTCTGAGGTCATCAGTCCCCTAGAACCTAGAACTACTTAAACCTAACTAACCTAAGGACATCACACACATCCATGCCCGAGGCAGGAGTCCAACCTGCCACCGTATCGGTCGCGCAGTTGCAGAGTGTAGCGCCTAGAACCGCTCGGCCACCCCGGCCGGCAATCATCACTGCAGCTGGGGTGTCCCTCGTATGAGAAGGTGATTTCACAGAGATTGTGTAATACCACGACTAGGTGTAGTGTACCGGCAAAATGCAATATTCTTAGTGAAGACGTGCCTGGAACATGGCTGACTGCCTTGGGTTTCAGTATGCGTCTACCAACGAGTTAGCGGGACGCGGATACCATTTTGTTTGTTCTGCCGAGAGGGCGTTTTCTTTAATTTATGTATTTCCCTTTATATTTTGTTTGTTATTGATGGTAATTACACATCATTATTTTTCGCCTGGTGGGCGTCTTATGTGATCTCAATAAATATTAAAAATAAATAAATAAATATGTTAGTATGATACATGATCTGAAAAAAACCTGATATCGAAAAAGTATACTTATTTAAATTTTCATGAAGTACTAAAAAAAGAAAAAAAAAAGAAAAAAGTGATTGGCGTTCGAGCTTCGCAAGTCGAAAGTGCATGAGACGACGGTTCGACTCCCGCTCAAACTTAATAATTAATCTATTTTTTCCATCACTAGTCATATTATTTAATTTATATGATGTCTAAGAGGTAGTACAATGGAAAAAAAACAACGTGTATTTGTATAAAGTTTCAATTTACATTTTCCATGTCCGTATGACAAATACTCCTACAAAGTGTGATGTCGAGAGCACATCCTACAGGTAATTGTGGTTGGCACATTGTGACTTACTATGTTACTGATTTTGAATAACGTCATTCTCATCATTATTTATCAAGGTTTGACTTGGGCCTTCCATGCCTGTCCATCGTTCTTGGAAATTTAAATACAAACAGGAAATAGTCGAAGAACAATGAAATTCACTACAACTTGATAACAATGAAAATGCGTTTTTTATTACATTACCTCTCAAATGCCATAAATTAAATAATGTGACTAGTGATGAAAAAAATATAGACTGAAAAACAAAATGTTAGTGGGATTCGAATAGTCGCCTAGCCCACGAGTCTTTCGCGAAGTGCGGACGCTAATCACTTGCCCACAACGCCTTCTTACGCCCGGCATCTTCGCACAGATAAATCAGTTACATAATAGACGCATAAAACTCCTCTTGCGATTTTATAGAAATTGCCACAGTAGTGCACCTTACAGTTTTAATGTCCTACTAAAGGGGTAGAAAGTTTGAAGTAAACCCGTGATCCCTACATCGTGGCCTCCCCTTCTTAGGGAAAAGATTTCCAAACATTAATCTTGTATGCTCGCGAGATGAAAGACAGTTTCAGGAGGAACAGCAGCACCGAGTGATTCAGCAGGATTGATCTGATTTCACGAGATCTTGTCTTTTACACCAGGCGTGGCCAAAAACACCCCGTGAGAGCGAGCGCTCCAGCCTAGCGCTCCGAGCGCAGCGGCGAATGGCGCTGATGTGTGACAGGGAACATGAAGAGAAAGGCTGCACGTGGACGCCGCCAGGGAGAGACAATCGGCTCTGTTTTGGGACCAAACCGCTGAGGTCATCGGTCCCAATGCTTACTTAAACTAACACACACACACTCTCTCTCTCTCTCTCTCTCTCACACACACACACACACACACGCGCGCTCACACACACACACACACACACACACACACATACACACACACACACATACCCTTGCCTGAGGGAGGACTCGAACCGCCGACGGCAGTGGCCGCGCAATCCGGGACATGGCGCCTTAAACCGTGAGGCCACTCCACGTGGCGCAATTGGCAATGGGCTTGTCATAGTTTGCTAACAGTAGCAACAGTTCTAAACTGCACCGATGCTCATAAATCAAGGATAATTGCAGAATGTGGTGCCACAAAACGTGGCACTACACAAAACTGGCGCTAATAGCATAGGCACATAGGGTACACACACGACACAGATCTGTAAGTCCACGGTATTGGTGATAAAGTTGAGAAAACCGTCCCCAAGTATATGTCTTACAAAACGCCACTGTTTCCTCCGCATGCACCCCGACATCAATATGGGATGTTATCACCATGCACACGTACACAGGCCGCACAACGGGTTGGCATACTCTGGATCAGGTAGTTGAGCAGCTGCTGGGGTATAGCCTCCCATTCTTGCACCATTGCCTGTCGGAGCTCCTGAAGTGTCGTAGGGGTTTGACGACGTGCAGCGATACGTCGACCGAGAACGTCCCAGACGTGCTCGATGGGGTTTAGGTCTGGAGAACAGGCTGGGCATTCCATTCGCCTGATATCTTCTGTTTCAAGGAACTCCTCCACGATGGCAGCTCGGTGGGGCCGTGCGTTATCATCCATCAGGAGGAAGGTGGGACCCACTGCACCCCTGAAAAAGATGCACATACTGCTGCAAAATGATGTTCTCATGCACCTGACCTGTTAAAGTTCCTCTGTCGAAGACATGCAGGGGTGTACGTGCACCAATCATAATCCCACCCCACACCATCAAACCACGACTTCCATAAAGGCCCCTTTCAAGGACATTAAGGGGTTGATATCTGGTTCCTGGTTCAGGCCAGATGAAAATCCGGTGAAATCACTGTTCAGACTATACCTGGACTCGCCCGTGAACATAGCCTGGGACCACTGTTCCAATGACCATATATTGTGTTCTCGACACCAGGCGTTACGGGCTCTACTGTCACCAGGGGTCAGTGGAATGAACCTTGCAGGTCTCTCGGCGAATAAACCATGTCTGTTCAGTGGCTGCGGTAAGGCTATCTGCAGTACTCCGTCTGCGGGCACTGATGGTGAGATATCGGTTTTCTTGTGGTGTTCCACACTGTGGATGTCCCGTACTTAAGCGCCTGGGCACGTTTCCTGTCTGCTCGAATCGTTGCATAATCTTGAGATCACACTTTGTGGCACACGGAGGGCTCGTGCTACGACCTGTGATAAATGAACAAACACACATCAGCACAGGCTCCCTACTACACTTAGTAAAGGAAATGATAACATAAAACAAAAAATAATAAAAAAAAGAAAAAAGAAAAAAAGAAAACTCTTCCCCACATCATCCGGAGACACACACACACACACACACACACACACACACACACACACACACACACAGCACAAAAAAATATATATCACACAAACACACACACAAATGCATACATGAACAGACCACAGATACTTCAATAGTTAGACTCATAAGTTCGGCAATAACATTCGATCTTTGGCAAAAACATTTGACAGTCGGCAACAGAAACCAAAACATTGCTTTAAAACAAGCGTTCAGTGCATAGTGTTATGGAATGGGGAAAAAAACCGCAAATTGGCGTTCATAAGAAGAAGAACAACACCAAAAATACAACAGGAGCGTAATATGTAGGAAATTGTCCACGCAACCTGTAAGTACAGTTCAAAACATTACTACTTAATAGGAAATACCATTCACAAGAACTGTTTATAACCTATAGGCACAATGACAAAAATGTAAATAAAATAGCTAACATGTGTACATATTCCAGGCCACTGATGATGCCTTGCAGAAAATAAAGGCGAAACGCGTATGGCACCCAAATTGTGTTTTATTCAGTTGCTGTCAGACGGTCCATAAGTAAAAATTATTAATATACCGTAATAATGCACTAACACACCTCCGCGTATGTGGACTGCTGCCAGCGCCACCGTGCGACGACCGCAGGTCAAATGCACCGCATGGTCATACCCTGAGGTGATTTAAACCCGCAAACCGCCCACCAGAGCGTTGTTTCACCAAGTGTCAGTATTATCCTTAATTTATGAGCATGGGTGTAGATATTTAGATCCTGTATCAGGAACACTGTAGCCTCTACATACTTGTCCCAAAAATAAGAGAAAGCGGAGAAGTCACATCATTCAGGGTTGAATGGAAACTACTTTACTTTTCGTACAGTTTGGAGGCCTAGCTTAATACCCCACTGCACTATTACGAGCTGGGAAAACATTCACTGGAACATCATTACAACACCAGCCACGAAGACGATACAATGCAAATGTCTTCTGAGGAGCGACAGTGAATGCTCGCTGATATGAAACTGCGCTTTAGGGAAAACACTGAGTTAATGATAACAAAAGTAGCGACAAAATGTTTTATGGTCGACATCACCAATTGTTCGAATTCATTAGGTGTCTATTGCAAGGGGAGAATTATTTGCTAACAGGTATGATAGGCAAGATGGATGTCAGCCAACAATGATTAATCACATGGAAAAATCAGCTCCAAGATAATAACCTAGATATCTCCCACAACTCATTTCAGTCATTTGTGGACAAGGCGTGACTGATTATCCGCCAAGATAATAACCTAGATATCTCCCACAACTCATTGCAGTCATTTGTGGACGAGACGTGACTGGCTGTTTCAGTAATTGAAATATTTCATCTTGAGTTCTCAAAGAGATTCCAAGACCCTTCTCGCTTTCGGCTGCTGATGTACCTCTCCATTACTTTCAATTTAAGTATGGCACCCAACTGCGACCGATTTGTCCGATACAGGAATTTACAAGACTCTTATAAAATGTTACCCCAACAGCAATATTCTCAACTTCACAAAGTCGCTGAAGTTTATTTCAAAGTTTGGTTAAATGTATTTGAGCGATCGATTTTTTTTCTGTTGTGGAATTGAGGAAGTTCCGCAAATTTTAATCTGTTTAACACCACATTTTGACACCACAAACCACGATTCTAGATGTATTCCATATTCTAAAATCGAAATACATATACACTGATAAATATCACATCTTAACGGCAAAAGCCTGTAATTAGAGCTTTTTTTAGTTCTACTCATTCTATTAACACTGTCGAATGTATCCATTGAATTAAATAGTAAAGTTATTGCTTTGGCGGAAAAATACAAAGTTGAAAATAAACTCTAATAATAAAATCATCATCATTATAAAAGCATGCAGCAATATTCGTCTTCTGAAATATCGTAAATATCGTAGAAACTTCTTAGTTTCAATACCATCGGACCTTACAAGAGTATGTCAGGCGATGTTGCAGACCGATGGTACAATGCGAGATCTGTAAGCCTCTCACGCTGTAGGAGGTGCAGTATTGTACTTTCGAAAATCACAATTGCATCTAAATTGCACCTCCTGAAACGGAGAACATAGAACGCCTTTTGTTGCTGTGTTGTTCCCAATTCGTGTGCATTGGGATATGTACTAGCGAACAAGCTGTACCATGGATGAACTTCTACCGGCAGTTTACAACCAGCGACGCCTACATTTAAAATTTCAATGTAACTTCGTACACGTACTCACTATTTTCGGGTGTGTAAATGATTACAGTTGCAATTTTCTGTGCCGGCCGGTGTGGCCGTGCGGTCAAAGGTGCTTCAGTGTGGAACCGCGTGACCGCTACGGTCGCAGGTTCGAATCCTGCCTCGGGCATGGATGTGTGTGATGTCCTTAGGTTAGTTAGGTTTAATTAGTTCTAAGTTCTAGGCGACTGATGACCTCAGAAGTTAAGTCGCATAGTGCTCAGAGCCATTTGAACCATTTGCAATTTTCTGTGATGGGTAGAATGGTCAACGAAGTGCATTGTTGTTGTTCGTGTATTTATATTAATATGAGTGTAATATTATCAAGCCTGGTAGGATACATAAGGGACGCGAAAAATGTTGAGTGATCACTGCCAAGGAATTTGATATGCCGCATACTCGCGTGACACAGCTATGTCAGTACCTGACAAAGACTGAAAGGGCCTCATTGTGGTTCTCCATTTAGCACTACATCGTATGGTAGTGAAGTAGAGAAGAGAATCGAAGCATTTGAGCTGTGGTGCTACAGAGGAATGTTGAACATTAGCGGGAGTGATAAGGTAAGAAATGAGAAGGCACTCCGCAGAATCAGCGAGGAAAGGAATTTATGGAAAACACTGACAACAAGAAGGGACAAGAGGATAGGACATCATCGGTTAAGAGATCAGGGAATAACTTCCATGTTACTGGAGGGAGTTGTAGCGGATGAGAGTTGCAGGAGAATTTGCTGGAATATGTAGTTTGTTTGCGTGGCCATCCTCCGTAGCGAACAAAGAAATACTGGTTTTGTAAATAAAACCACCTTTTCCTGGTGCCACATAATTTATTTATCCTAGGCGCGTTTCCCCTTTTCTTTTTCTAAGGCATTATCTGTGGGATCTATAACGATACAGTTTTGTTAGTTTTAGATTATTACACAGTTCACGTCGCAATTTTTTATGTAAAAAAGTAATTTGCTGATCTGCGTTTGCTCTCATCTGGTCTGGAGGTCGCACTACCACGTTATTACTGACATATAAGCACAACTTTGCGTTCTTACCTTCTTCACACTGTTCACCATGTTTCTCTTTCTTTTTTGTGGTGTGCCATTATTCTTTTTGTATGGTTTGTACTAGTTGTTAGCCACGGTGACAGCTGATTTGACTTTTCGTTTCAATATTCTGTGGAGGGGTTCATGGATAAGTGAGTGTAAAGATGTTGGGTGGTATTATTATTATATTGGATAGTATTATTATATTAATATTCTTTGCGGGCGTTATTCTATTATTTTATCTATTAGAGTAAATAATGAATTGCTTAGCATGTGTAGTTGATCATTCAACAGGGTTTCCCTTTCTGCTTTGTTTTTTCTCTATGAGGTATTTTTCTTGCTGGGTTAGGAGGTGTTTTTTTTATTGTTGATTCTAATTATTTTCATGTCATCTTCTCTAGTGGTTGGTTTGTGGTCATGGCCTCTTAGGTTTTCGGCAAATGTGGAGAGGTTTGTTCCTTATTTCCAGGCTCTCGTGTGTTCTTTGTATCTGACATCAAATGTTCAATCTGTTTGTACTATGTATCTGCCTTCACTAGCGTTACACTGTAGCTGATATACACCTGATTTCTGGTACGTCTATTTTTTGTCCGTGTATTTTTGTATACAATTGTCTGCTGTGTATGCTACGTTTATTCCCTGTCTTTTGAAATGTTGGTGACTTTATTGGTGAGTTTGTGTTTGTATGTCATTGAATACCATCTTGTGTTTTCTCTCATCTTTTCTGATTATCCTGTGTAGTTGTTATGGGACTGCGTGTTTGAGTTTGGTCCCACTCTTCAGCTCTCTCGCTCTCTCATACATACACACGGTATAAACATCATGAACAGAAGCTAGTCTTGAACATACACTTCGTTAGGTTGGCAACAAGTAAGTAAACATGCCAATGAGGAGGAAACACGTAATGGAGTTGCTATATTTACGTTGTGAAAATCGGTGTCCGACGAAATAGCTAGACCGAGTGGCAAAAGGACATCACAAAAAAGAAGGAGAAACATGGTGAACAGTGAGAAGAACGTCAGAACGCTAAATTGTGCTTATATGTCAGTAATAAAGTGGTAGTGCGACCTCCAGACCAGATGAGAGGAAACGCAGATCGCCACGCGGGATTAGCCGAGCGGTCTCAGGCGCTGCAGTCATGGGCTGTGCGGCTGATCCCGGTGGACGTTTGAGTCCTCCCTTGGGCGCGGGTGTGTGTGTTTGTCCTTAGGATAATTTAGGTTAAGTAGTGTGTAAGCTTAGGGACTGATGATCTTAGCAGTTAAGTCCCATAAGATTTCACACACACTTGAACATTTGAACAAACGCAGATCAGTAAATCGTAATTAATTACTTTTTTACATAAAAAATCACGATGTGAACTGTTTAGTAATCTAAAACTAACAAAACTGTATCGTTATAGATCCTAGAACACGAAAAAGGCGAAACGCGTGTGGGATAAATAAATGAAGTGGCAGCAGGAAAAGGCGATTTTATTTACAAAACAAGTAATGCTTGAATACATCCAGCAAATAATTGTGGAAATAAGTTGCAAGTGCTACTCTTAGATGAAGAGGTTTACAAAAGAGAGGAATTCGCGGCGGGCCGCATCAAACCGGCCTGAAAACTGATGACTGAAAAAAAAGTGGCCAACTACTTTTTTTATACAACATTACTGATTTTTCTGTCTCTAACTATTCCGGTTCAAGACTTTTAAGAGTGCCGGAGTAAAGGCCGATGGCACAAGGACATGTTTTTAATTTACAATGAAGCCAAAATGTTGGCTGAGAAGCTCAACGCCTCTGCCGACAGCGCTTTCGACATTGCGAGAGATTCAAACGGTTCAAATGGCTCGAAGTACTATGGGACTTAACATCTTAACATCAGTCCCCTAAACTTAGAACAACTTAAACCTAACTAATCTAAGGATATCACACACATCCATGCCAGAGGCAGGATTCGAACGTAGGACCGTTGCAGCAGCGCGGTTCCGGACTGAAGCGCCTAGAACCGCTCGGCCAAAACGGCCAGCATCGCGAGAGGCCATTTCCTAAAACACTACATGGGTTCATATGAAGTACAGACTAGTGAATAGGTAAAGAGAGGCACTGCTGCGCAAACTGAGTTTGATCTACTGTTGGTTCAAACAGTTGGTTAAAACACTAGTTTTGTCTACAGTTATCTTAATTGTCCGCCAAGACGTATTTTCATACGAGGACTAGTTAGTCCTCCAGCAGAGCAATGGAGTCTGATGCTTTACGAAGAAATCCACCAAGAGATAGTTTACATTACCACCGTCAACGCTGCCTTTTTGTACTACCTCTTGCCATTACCAAATGTTCCATGAAAACTGCGGTGTACATATACTTACACCCCTCCCGATTTTGCATAAGAAGTATAGACTGTCAATTACAAACAAGGGAACCATATATGTGCGTAACGTTGATTAACAGCAGTTTACAATCATCTGTCAGACATATGTTACTGTGGCGTGCTATAGACAGAGTCTAAAATGTTCTTCTTCAGCTTTTTCATAGTATGACGTTTATGGATAATATATTATCGTCTACATGAAGCTGGTACATTATCCCATTAGCACATTCATTTCTACATTAACCAGTTCCACTTTGTAGCAAGAAGGTTGTGTTGATTTGGTGGAGGAGAGCAAACAGTGAGGTCATCTGCCTCTTCGGATTAGGGAAGGATGGGCAAGGTAGTCGGCCGCGCCCTTTCAAAGGAACCATCCCGGCATTCACCTGAAGCGATTTAAGGAAGTTACGGAAAACGTAAATCAGGATGGCCGGACGCGGCAGTGAAACATCGTCCTCCCGAATGCGAGTCCAGTGTGCTAACCACTGCGCCACCTCGTTGTAGCAAGAGTTTTATTTAATTTTTTAATTGTGATAATGCACGACGAGAAATGTTAGACAGGCTGTTGGTGCCTGTTCTTTCATGGAAGCATATTTTACCGGATATGTCCGGACTGCTATCAGACTGAGTTGTGAAACGAACAACACTCGCTAACATTACTCACATGTCACAGATTTTGTGTGTTTTTTAATGTCTGTGTCAGTATCTGTGATACTGGTCTGTACTCTAGGTGAGAGTCATGTGATCATAATGTCTCTTACAGTTATGACTCCTGAATTTTTAGAAACACCTACTTCTCCATATACACTTCGTATGGTGGAGGGTACCTTGTTCCACTCACAAGTAGAGCGTCTGTAGCAGCCTTAATTTCTCTTATCTTCATGGTACTTAAGTTAAATGCACGTTGGCAGCTGTAGAGTCGTTCTGTAGTCAGCTAAAAAAGCCTGTTCTCTAAATTTTCTCGACAGTGTTTTGGTGATAAGAACATCGTCTTCCCTATAGATATTCCCATTTCGGGTCCCTAAGTATCTGCATAATATTTTCATGTTGTTCGGAACTACTGGAAACCAACCTATCTGATATAGCATTACGTGACTGATTTAGAGAAAGCCTTCTGCCAAATCAGGCATCAGTACATAAAGAACGTGTTACAGCATTTTCACCTTCCCACGAGCAACAAAAGATTTACTGCTACGAAATAGTATCTAAAATGGACGTGACAGGCAGATGCTAGCAACCTAAGAAGCCGCGAAGTAACATAAATGCCGAAACTTTCAATTAGTAAAATTATTATCAACGATTGTTAACGAAATAAACACCGAGAAAATAATGTATATGAACGTTAAGGAGTTTCATGTCTCATAGACGAAAAGATTTGCATGGTTCTCTAAGGCTTACAGAGACACACTACGTGATCAAAAGTATCCGGACACCTGGCTGAAAATGCCCTACAAGTTCGTGGCGCCCTCCATCCGTAATGCTGGAATTCAGTGTGGTGTTGGCCCACCCTTAGCCTTGAGGACAGCTTCCACTCACGAAGGCATACGTACAGTCAGGTGCTGGAAGATTTCTTCGGGAATGGCAGCCCGTTCTTCACGGGGTGCTGCACTGAGGAGAGGTATCGATGTCGGTCGGTGAGGCCTGGCACGAAGTCGGTGTTCTAAAACATCCCAAAGGTATCGATAGGATTCAGGTCAGGACGCGCAGGCCGGTCCATTAGAGATGTTATTGTCGTGTAACCACTCCGCCACAGGCCGTGCGTTACGAACAGGTGTTTGATCGTGTTGAAAGATGTAATCGCCATCCCCGAATTGCTCTTCAAATGTGGGAAGCAAGCGATGCTTAAAACATGAATGTAGGCCTGTGTTCTGATAGCGCCACGGAACACCGAGGGGTGCAAAGCCCCTCCATGAAAAGCACGACGTCACCATAAAACCATCGCCTCCGAATTTTATTGTTGGCACTACACAAGCTGGTAGATGACGTTCACCGGGGATTTGCCATATCGACACCTTGACATCGGATCGCCACATTGTGTACCGTGAGTCGTCAATCCACACAACGTTTTGCCACTGTTCAATCGACCAATGTTTACGCTCCTACACCAAGCGAGGCATCGTTTGGCATTTACCGGCGTTATGTGTGGCTTATGAGCAGCCACTCGACCATGAAATCCAAGTTTTCTCATTTCCCTCCTAACTGTCATAGTACTTGCAGTGGCTGTGATGCAGTTTGGAAATCCTGTGTGATGCTCTGGATAGATATCTGCCTATTACACATTACGACCCTCTTCAACTCTCGGCGAACTCTTTTCAGTCAGTAGACGAGATCGGCCTGTACGCTTTTGTGTTGTACGTGGCCCTTCACGTTTCCACATCACTATCACGTCGGAAACAGTGGACCTAGGGATGTTTAGGAGTGTGGAAATCTCGCGTACAGACATATGACTGAAGTGGCTCCCAATCACCTGACCACGTTCGAAGTCCGTGAGTTCGGCGGAGCGCCCCATTCTCCTCTCTCACGAAGTCTGATGACTACTGAGGTCGCGGATATGGAGTACCTGGCAGTAGGTGGCAGCACAATGCACCTAACATGAAAACCATTTGTTTTTGGGGGCGTCCGGATACTTTTGATCACATAGTGTATGTAACAAAGACTACGAAGTGTATAACGAAGCTTGTATTCTCCATTTGTGCTGAGTGCTGCACAGCTGCGTGAACACCGGTATAGCGACATATCCGATCAAAGGTGCTACCAGCTCATGGGCGTTGCGGAATTCCTCTGGCTGTTCTATCGTTTTAACAAGCTTTCTATGGGTATCTGTATTTTGGACATTACTGCTGCGTCTTATCGGCAGTTTATCTGGCGTGTGTGGGCATATTAGCAGTACATCTACATTATATTGCAGGCAAGGATGTGGAGAGGAGAACTCGGTCGTTAGCTAGAGAGACACGTGTTGGTGACTGCCCATCTACCAGATGCTTAGGATGCTTAGAGGTCTCACATGCTACCATCGTTGGTTCGCAAACACTGTGGGTTGTGTCATCTCAGCTCAATAAAAGACGGCGGAGAGACGCAGTAGGTCTCTATGGCTGGACGCTGTCTTGCACTTATCGTGCAGTAGTAGCGTCGGTGACTTTGTATTTACAATTAGTTTCTTTGTTGTGCTGTGGTCATTGCCAAGTTCATTTGGGTGGTAGGGCCTGAATATACTTTTTCAGCTGTTATTCACAACTCTGCTTCGGCCAGTCTTAGACAGACGTTATTGTCTTATACTATGAAGTCATTTTTTTACTATCGCTGCCAGTAATTCCTCGCACTGTGTATTTAACTAAGTGTTGTGAGTGTACATACTCGAATTTTTTTGTAGCTATTTATGAGTCGTGCTGACTTGACTTAGCGGTGTAGCCACGCGGTCTTAGGCGTCTTTGTCACGGTCCGCGAAGCTCCCCCCCCCCCCCCCCCCACCCCCGTTGCCCGTTGGATGTTCGAGCCCTCCCTCGTGCATGGGTGCATGGGTGTGTATGTTGTCGTTAGCGTAAGATAGTTTTAGTTACGTTAAGTAATGTGAAACTTAGGGACTGATGACCTCAGCAGTTTGGTCCCATAAGCCCTTACCACAAAAGCCGCGCGGTCTCAGGCGCCTTGTCACGGTCCGCGCGGGTCCCCCCGGTACAAGGTTCAAGTCCTCCCTCGGGCACGGGTGTGTGTGTTGTCCTTAGCGTAAGTTAGATTAAGTAGTGCGTAAGGTTAGGGATCGATGACGTCAGCAGTTTGGTCCCATAAGACCTTACCACAAATTTTCAATTTTTTTCTTTTGCTGGTAATGAGACTAATTGTGTTTTACAGTGTGAATTTAGAAGTTTTGTGCGTGTGAATGTATCGTTGTTATTTGCAGACCTACTGTGGACACCCTTATAGTAACGTAATACAAACATTGATAATGTAGATAGCCCGTAGAATTTGTTATTAAATAACGCATTGCGGAATTTCTTAAGCTCAAGGTGACAGCATAAGTTGTTAAATAATGCACTGTGCTAATTGTTTAACATCGTATAGAATGAATTTGCTGATACTTTGAAGAAAAGAGGCTTAAATGTAGGCACTAGTAATAGGTGTAGTGTTTGTGTGGTTGTTTTTAACAAGCTATACCCTTGTCATTGCAGACATTGAGCCATAGGTGCAGCAGCAACTTCCGTTGTTTGTGCACAATGATTATGCTCCACAGATCTGCAGCATGACGCCACAGCCCTCTGTGGTCGCAGACAAATACTGCCTGACTTTAAAGCATAATGTGAACGACAGTTGGTCCTAGATAAGGCCGTGGCTAATGCCAAGTGCACTGTTCGCATTACGTCTCTCCCGCCCAGGTTTCAAGGAAACTGCTTGGTGTTCTCTCAAGGCTAACCTTACAAAGATGAGGGACATGCAATTCGCCCAGAGGTAGGATGGACTAGCATGCAAAATATGCCAAGACGTCATTACATTATAGTGATTCAGCTACGCCGTAGTCACGCACATACGCTGCACTGTCAGTCTTCTGTCATAAATTTTGTTAACATTAACCGATATGTTACAGAATATGCCGTGACGTCAATAAATTACAGTATTTCTGCCAATAGCGTAACGTGATTATTTTAAAATGTACACTGTGACGTCACACACACTAGGGCCGTTGTAATGAGGTGGATTCGTTTGAAGGAAGAGTTAATTTGTTGGTGTATCAATGCGGAATGCCAAACTTCTCTACAGAAATGGTGCACTCCTTGCAGGAATGTAGCCCGTCGTATGTATAGTGGTCGTAAGAAGTTACATGCCGACAGGGAACACAAAGAACTGTCATGCCTTCTAATTGACACATTGTTTCACACCCAACATGAATGAACTTAAGTCCGTGGCAACCAGTTTCCGAGTGAACTTTGAGAAGGGAATTGCATGCGATTCACATTTGGAGCCGAGAACATCGCAAAAAGTCATTGCTGTCAGCGGCATGTAAAGCTTCACAATTTGATTTAGGCAGACAACATAGGAACTACCGAATGTTGTTCTATGATGATTTCGGATGTTTCTTACTACGATTTGGGCCTGTTCATTCAGATGAGAATGGACCAAAATGTTTATTTCAGCATTATCGGCTCCTTTTTTCGACATCTTCGTGATATGTATGCTGTGGACAATCCCATCTTTAAGATGACAACAGCCGCGGACGGCATGCATACATTTCTGGTTCCAAAAATGGTTAAAATGGCTCTGAGCACTATGGGACTTAATATCTGAGGTCACCAGTCCCCTAGAACGTAGAACTACTTAAACTTAACTAACCTAAGGACATGACACACATCCATGCCCGAGCCAGGATTCGAATCTGCAAGCGTAGCAGTCATTGGTTCCGGACTGAAGCGCCTAGAACCGTACGGTCACATCGGCCGGCATACGTTTATGGTTCCACGAGTGCTCTGGCACCGTATTGCACATGAATGCTTAGCTGAAGCACTCCATCTTAACCCCACAGTAAATTACTGGGCCACTTTGCAATAGCCGGTGAAACACAGCAGTTAACACGCTCGAAATCTGGTCTTTAGCTTCGCATGTATACGTCATACCTGATGGAACTTATGGACGCTCTTCATCGCCGAACTGTGGCTCTTAAGACGGTTAGAGATGGTGTTAAATCCCGTAAACTGCTTCATGTCTTCATCCAAAAATCTCCATCTTCCAGTAATAAATCACACAGCGCCAAGGGAGTAAAATGTCAAATTTTGACAGCTAACAGCAGCTTCTACGACGTAAGTAATCGGGTTTGTTGATGCTTCCGCTCGGCGTGAGCACATTTTGCAGAAGGTTCCTGAAAGATAAACCACTTGTCAGTGTAGTGATGAAGTGCAACGTCTAAAAAGTACAGCTAGGTTTTCGCGGCTGTCAATCATCTCTGCGCCACTGCTCCTAGTCCCATTCATTATTTATTAGCGTCCCCGCCATTTGTCAGACATAAAATAATAATGAAATCTGTTCAATACTGATGCTAACGCGTACTACCAGCATTAGGTAAATTTACGAATTCAATTAGTAGGCATCAACGATAAATATGAATTTCTAATGCACACCTAGTATATCTTCCAAACTCACAGCCAGTTGGAACTGTTCGCATTTTTTTTTCCATTATTAATTCATATTTCATACCGGATTTAAGAAGCACTCCGATTTTAAAATTCTCAAAATTTCCCCAGCGATTTCGTAAATGATAAATAGAAAAATACCGAAAGAAAATCAGCCTGTCGTCAATAGCAATAGCAATACTGAGGTTAAGGTGATTAAACTGATGGTTGTTATTTTCTAATTTACAAGTGAAGCTGACTTCTTCATGAAGACTCAAACATTTCAAACAAATGCTCAATTCCTCACGGAACCACTGTATATGGTCAAAATAATGTCAACTTACCGAGAATAAGACAAAATACCAATATCATCAACTGAAAAATTGTTGAAGAATTTGCGATTGAAAACAAACAAGTTTATTTTGTTTTACTTTCAGAAAACGAATTCCGTCAGTGATTTGCTCATCGGAATTATCTTAAATAAAAATTCATAGGTTTTTTTGTTCAACGATGTGAATGGTTGTTTGAACAGGTAAGTTAGTAAATTGGTTGGTAATGTGTAGTGAAAATAATTTTGTATCCTGATCACAATCTACAGTTACATCTACGTGATTACTCTGCTATTCAAAATAAAGTGCCTGCCAGAGAGTTCAATGAACCACCTTCAAGTTGACTCTCTACTGTTCCACTCTCGAACGGCGCGCGCGAAAAACGAACGCTTAAATTTTTCTGCGCGAACCTTGATTTCTCTTATTTTATCGTGATGATCATTCCTCCCTATGTAGGTGGGCGCCAAAAGAATGTTTTCGCAATCGGAGGAGAAAACTGGTGATTTAAATTTCGTGAGAAGATCCCGTCGCAACGAAAAACTCCTTTGTTTTAATGATTGCTACGCCAATTCACGTATCATGTCTGTGGCACTATCTCCCCTATTTCACGATAATACAAAATGAGCCGCCTTTCTTTGAACTTTTGGGATGTCAACCGTCAGTCCCTTCTGATGCGGTTCCCACACTGCACAGCAATACTCCAGAACAGGGCGGACAAGCGTGGTGTAAGCAGTCTCTTTAGTAGACCTGTTGCACCTTCTAAGTGTTCTGCCAATGAATTGCAGTCTTTGGCTTGTTGTACCCACAACATTATCTATGTGATCGTTATTTGTAATTTTAATCCGTAAGTATTTAGTTGAATTTAGAGCCTTAATATTTGTGTGAATTATCACGTAATTGAAATTTAGCGGATTTCTTTTAGTACTCACGTAAATAACTTCACACTTCTCTTTATTCAGGGTCAGTTGCCACTTTACAGATATCTTATCTAAATCATTTTGCAATTCATTTTGGTCATCTGATGACTTTACAAGACGGTAAATGACATCATGATCTGCAAACAATCTGATAAGGCTACTCAGATTGTCCCCTATGTCGTTAATATAATCAGGAACAATAGGGGGCCTATGACACTTCTTTGCGGAACGCTGGATATTACTTCCGTTTTACTCGGTGATTTTCCGTGAATTACTACGAACTGTGATCTTTCTGACAGGAAACCATAACACCGTCGCACAACTGAGGCGATATTCCATAGGCGCGCAGTTTGGTTAGACGACGCTTGTGAAGAACGGTGTTGAAAGCCTTCAGGAAATCTAAAAATATGGAATCAATTTGACATCCCCTGTCGATAGCACTTATTACTTCACGAGTATAAAGAGATAGTTGTGTTTCACGATAATGATGTTTTCTGAATCCGTGCAGATTATGTGTCAATAAATCGTTTTCATCGAGGTACTTCATAATGTTCGAACACAGTATATGTTACAAAACCCTACTGCAAATCGACGTTAGTGATATGGGCCTGTAATTCAGCGGATTACAGCTATTTCCCTTTTTGGGTATTGGTGTGACCTGAGCAATTTTCTTGTCTTAAGGTACGGAACTTCCTGTGAGCGAGGGCTTGTATATAATTGTGAAGTATGAAGCTGTTGTATCAGCATACTCAGAGTGGAACCTGGTTACAGTCTGGACCGGAGGCCTTGCCGTTATTATGTGATTTAAGCTGCTGTCTCTCACCTTGGCAGTTGTTCTTGATTGGAATTCAGGAGTATCTACTTCGTCTTCTTTGGTAAAGGAGTTTTGAAAAATCGTGTTTAATAATTCTGCTTGAGTGGCACTGTCATCAGTGAGTTCACCGTTTTTATCACGCAGTGGAGGTATTGATTGCGTCTGCCACTGGTGTGCTTTATGTATGACCAGAATCTCTCTGGTTTTTCTGCCAGATTCCGAGACAGAGTTTCATTGCGGAAATTATTAAAAGCAGCTCGCACTGAAGTATGCGCTATATTTCGAACTTCGGCAAAACTTTGCCAAACTTGTTGATTTTGCGTTGTTTATCCACTAAATTTCGATTACGTGATAGAGACATGCTTTTTTCTTTTTGTTGCTTCTGCAACAGCGTTCTGACATGTTTTGTGTACCATGGGGGATCAGTATCATCACTTATTAATTTCTGTGGTATGTATCTCTCAACTGCCGTCGATACCATCTCTTTGAAATCATTCCTCATCTTTCCGACCCTTACGTGATCGTCCGCGGCTCGTGGTCGTGCGGTAGCGTTCTCGCTTCCCACGCCCGAGTTTCCGGGTTCGATTCCCGGCGAGGTCAGGGATTTTCTCTGCCTCGTGATGGCTGGGTGTTGTGTGATGTCCTTCGGTTAGTTAGGTTTAAGCAGTTCTAAGTTCTAGGGGACTGATGACCATAGATGTTAAGTCCCATAGTGCTCAGAGCCATTTGAACCATTTGAACCTTACGTGATCAGATCGGAAGGAGTGGAGACTGTCTCTTGAAAAGGCATTAAGAACATTTTTATGAGCATTTTTCAAATTGATGTACTTTGTGTTTCTTTTTGATGGGTGTAGGTGTTACGGTATGCACCCTAGCAGCAGCTGCCTTGTGGTCGCTAATCCCTGTATTCGTCATGATACTCCCTATTTGTCCTGGATTATTTGTTGCTTTCGCAACCATTTACGCTTCTAATTGTCCAAAATAATTTTCTGAGAAAGCTTTCAATGCAATTTCGGATGGCGTTTTATGCCTTCCGCCGGCTTTAAACGCATAATTTTTCCAGCATATCGAGGGTAGACTGAAGTCAGCACCGACCATAATTGTATGAGTGGGGCAACTATTTGAAATGAGACTCAAGTTTTGTTTGAACTCGTCAGCAACAATATCTTCTGAGTCGGGGGTCGGTAAAACTATCCAATTAATAGTTCAGTCCGATTGTCAAGTATAACCTCTACCCATACCATTTCGTAGGAAGTATCTACTTCAATTTCACTACAAGGTAAACTACTTCTGACAGCAGGAAATATTCCACCACCAACTGTATTTAATTTATCCTTTCTGAACGCTGTTAGGTCCTTTGAAAAAAATTCAGCTGAATTTATTTCCGGTTTTTACAAGCTTTCCTTACCTATAACTACTTGAGCTTCAGTACTTTCTATTAGGGCTTGGAGCTCTGGTTCTTTCCCAACACAGCTACGACAATTTACAACTACAATACCGACCGTTTCTACAACTACCTTACTGTGTTTTACCTGCCCCCTTTTAGACAGACGCCCTCTCTGTGGTTTTCTGAGACCCTTTAACCTAAAAAACCGCCCAGTCCCTTCCACACTGCCATCGCTACCCGTGTAGCCGCTTTCTGTGTACAGTCTTTGAGGTTACTGACGGTAGATTTTGACTGCTGACGACAGAATAATCATTTGGAAAAACAGAGTTTTTTTAATTTTTTCGTGAAGAATCCTTGATGTCTCATAATATGCACTGTTCACACTGTTCAAGATCGAACGTATCGGATGGTGACTTACGCACTTTAAACTGGGAACGCCATTTTTAGGCCTGTATATTTGTATTAATAAGCTGTTTTTTTATGAAACAGTTTGAGCAAATGCGTAGAGCTGTTAACGGTAAGCTTAAATTCTTTTTGCATCATGGAGTTCGGATCCTCATCGAACTCGGAAACAATATTGTCCTCCAAAAACTTTTAATATTGTAGATACATATTCGTTCTGAGTAGCAATAATTACAGCATTTACTTTGCCACATTTAGTTACACAGGCTTCGTTCTATTTTAGCCTGTCATTAATATTTTAATGAATTTGTTATAACTATTATACTGACAGGAATGTTTAACTGCATGTTTATCAAAAACACTACATACGTCATGAGCTTCACTCGTTTGTTGAGAAGCGTCTACTTTGACGCTATCAAGACCCATTTTGAGATCCAGAATCATATTTTCTACAACATTTTAATCTGACAGGTTAGGCATTTATTTGTATTTTAGTCCTTTTTTCAACAAGACAATTTCTTCTGATGCAAACTCTACATCAGTCTTATTCAGAATTCTGTTAAACAATGTATGCTCACACCTCTGAAACTACTAAAAGGCTTTTTTACAGATAAAAAGCTCTTAAGATTAGCCAGTTTAAAACTGTTAGTGAGCTCAAGATACACAACATAGGCCTCTTCATTTAACCTTTTTCTTGTATAAAGCAGTCATGTTGTCGTAAATAATTTTTTGAACTAGCCCCTGGGCCGATCAGTCTGATGATTTTCCCAGCTAGGTACACGTGGCAAAGGCAGGAACTCTTTGTTTCACTTTTTACTTGAACTTAGCTGCTCTAAATTCTTACCATCGCTTTTTAACAATGTAGTTTTACGTAAGTAACTTTTGTACATCTTGAAAATTGTCATCCTGGTTAATGTATATTTGTTACACTTAATTTTCTATTTATTATTTTATAGGATTTATCAAAATTTCATTCGTGGAGGTACGTACCGTCTATGCAACTAAATAAAGGCAGTTTGTTTATTGCCATAAGCTTTTCGATTCATTTATTTGGGAAGCATAATGAGTGGCCTGAAATACATGAATACATGTTTCTTTTTATACATACAATAAACGTATTATGTGATAGATATAATATGCTGATATATTACATTTTATCGTGTTTTTCTCTTGGTTTTTAGATTAGAAGCAACTATTGTAGCACAAGTTTCGTATTGTGAATAAATCGTTCGGTGTTACGATTTCCAGCGCTGTTAACACATGTGTGTGTTCCTGGAGATGTATTCGTTGTTCTTCATACTCCAGCTGGCGTTGTTTCATACATAGGGTGACCAGACGTCCGGATTAATCCGGACATGTCCTCCTTTTTAGCTCTTTGTCCGGGGTCCGGGCGGATTTTTAGAGTGTCCGGATTTTTCGCAAAGTTGAGCGTAATACAGTTAAATTTACAATTCGTCCCGTTCTATTGCTCTTTTCTTAAATACTTTAACTATTGGCACTGCCTTCGTGATAAACCTGCACGAAGGCGATGTTAGTAGGTGGCACCAGGATCGTCGATGTTATCGTTGATCTACCTATAAGCGAATGCAAATATCGATTATTTAAAATTTTCGTTTCGTATCTTCACTTTGTAGTGGCTTGGCTTCCTGTAGTGCACGTGTGATTTGTGACTGTAATTTTTAACCGACTGAGTTACGTAAAATATTTGGCTATGCCTAAACGAAAGTGTACATTTTCTGATGTCCTTTCCTGCAAATATCCGGTTTTAAGAAAGGGAGAAATGAATTTGAAGCGGAATGTAAGATATGTGGAGCTACAACGTACGTCTCAGTGGCCAATTAAGGTAAGAAATAACTCGACAGATTAACTGTCATGGTTTTATTTCATTGTTTCATAGTCATTCAATTTATTTTGTATTCGGAAGGTTAAAGTGTAGTTTACATATCGTCAGCTGCTGCATGAATTGTAGATGTTGCTAACGGTGCATCGTATGAAGGGAGACGAATGGTCTTACGTTTTTCGCTTTCTGAGCAATTCCGTGTTGTTGACATAAGAAAACAATTGACGCCACACTGTCACCACAATCAATGTTTTTAATTTTTTTTATATTGCTCACTTAACCACCACCTGAGCATCAGTAACAATTATCTGCTAGTTTTACCGGTAATTCCCGGCAGTCACGTGACTTGTCCAAAGATGACGGGTGGTATCCTCATCTGCAGTTGACCCGTTAGATGTGTCCTCTTTTTTCTTCCTTTATCCTCCTTTTTGAGGCTGTTTGCCCTCCTTTTTAAACAGTTGCATCTGGTCACCCTATTCATACACACTTGTAACATCGCATGTTTCACTTTCACTTCCAGTTGGTGAACAACATATGTGTGCTTTCGGTGTGCAATATTGCCAAGTGTTGTGTGTTTGTTTGTCAAAAATGTTTCAAATGGCTCTGAGCACTATGGGACTTAACTTCTGAGGTCATCAGTCCCAAAGAACTTAGAACTACTTAAACCTAACTAACCTAAGGACATCACACACATCCATGTCCGAGGCAGGATTCGAACCTGCGACCGTAGCGGTCTCGCGGTTCCAGACTGTAGCGCCTAGAACCGCTCGGCCACTTCAGCCGGCGTTTGTTTGTCTTTTGTTTCTGTTGTGCTTGATGTTTTTTATTTGTTGTGTCCCTCCCGACATTTAATAATGGAAGTTGCGCTTCAAATATATCCTTTACGTAAAGTGAATATATCGCAATGTTAGGCATTATTATTCTGGGATCATAGATATATTTTACTGCTTATCTCTGGTGTGGATATTAGACATTTTTCTATCTCACTCGGAATAAATTGAAAATTTCAGTCTGAGATATTGCTTCGTGAGGCTCAAGCCAAATATAATGCAAGCTTCTGCTAGTGTGGTTTTATGTATAGATAAATTTCCAACAATCAAAGATAATCGTGCTGCGTTAACTGAAAATCAGACTTCGTAAATAACTTTAAAATGCAGGTTGTTCAGAATGTAGAGCGCGAAAAATCAAAAACATTATTTTAAGCTACTTTTGGAAGTAAATTAAAATACCACACGAGCTTCCACCCGTACGAAGCATTGGCCACAATTAAATAGATAGTAAGGTGAGGAAACGGTTTCCGTTTCGCAGCAAGAACTTTTTTTTAAAATTCAATGCTGATAATTATCATTTAACGGTAATTCAACTTACATGAATAGGCAGCAAGCCTCTGTACACCGAAGGGCATACAGAGGAACAGCACAAGACAAGACAGGAGCAAAACAACGAGATAAAGACAAGGAGTCAGAGAGAGACAACATGGCATCTTTCATTTATGTAGTAGTTCACGGAGTCTGTTTATTTCACTGAGAAATCTAAAGCTTCAATACACTGTTTGTGATAAATATTCTTCGTAAAACGGATGTCACTGTAATGAGGAAATGTCGGTGAATGTGCCCAATTTTTGGTGTTACCGTGAGTTTATGTAAATTAATTCATGCTCTGCTAGCGGTTTTAGGTGGCGTTTGATTTTATTTAAAGGCCTACCCTGTTAAAATTACGTAATTTTGTTCTCAAATACTCACTGGTGTAAAACATATTTGGTAAATTTCATCATCTCTAACTCTCTGCTTTGCAATGCTGTTAGTTTAGAAATTAGTAACTACACCCCATGGTTTTGGGGGCTATCCTTTTAATTTTGCTACTTTGATGCACTATGTGGAATTTATAATTTTAGTAGACTCTAGTTCAGAAGTTCATTAACGAACGATGGTCAATAACTGTTTGCCCACGCCTTCCTTGTCCTGCCTAATAGAGGTGTATTGAGGCGTCTTAGTGTATTTAGGTTCCTATAAGTTTTGCACTACGAGAATAACCTTAGTTGAACGTTTATGTCATCTCTATCATTTGTATCTCATCCCTTAGTTATAATCAGAACTTATTACTAATGATTATATCTTACTAAGTACAGCCTTATGTTCAGCCGCATCACAGGCCTTAGAAACATGTAGGAATAAGTCTGCGACGCACTATTCCTTGTCAAGACCAACAAAGTACTATATTTTGAATTCCTATCGCTTCTGAACCCAAACTGTGATTCGCTCAGAATTTTGTTTTTATTCAGGCGATTCGTTAATCTCTCATAACTGATTCTATAAATTTTGAGAAAGATGACAACAGGAAAATTTGCCAGTATTTTTTCTATATCTCCCGCCATATCTTTTGTAGCAGATACACAGTTCATGTTTATTGCAAATGATCTGGAAAGTTCTCTAAGGCGAATGTTTGTTAAGGGAGCACGTACACACCGTATGCATTCTTTGGGCACATACAGGGTGTTACAAAAAGGTACGGCCAAACTTTCAGGAAACATTCCTTACACACAAAGAAAGAAAATATGTTATGTGGACATGTGTCCGGAAACGCTTACTTTCCATGTTAGAGCTCATTTTATTACTTTTCTTCAAATCACATTAATCATGGAATGGAAACACACAGCAACAGAACATACCAGCGTGACTTCAAACACTTTGTTACAGGAAATGTTCAAAATGTCCTCCGTTAGCGAGGATACATGCATCCACCCTCCGTCGCATGGAATCCCTGATGAGCTGATGTAGCCCTGGAGAAATGCGTATTGTATCACAGCCGTCCAAAATACGAGCACGAAGAGTCTCTACATTTGGTACCGGGTTGCGTAGCCAAGAGCTTTCAAATGCCTCCATAAATGAAAGACAAAAGGGTTGAGGTCAGGAGAGCGTGGAGGCCACGGAATTGGTCCGCATCTACCAATCCATCGGTCACCGAATCTGTTGTTGAGAAGCGTACGAACACTTCGACTGAAATGTGCAGGAGCTCCATCGTGCATGAACCACATGTTGTGTCGTACTTGTAAAGGCACATGTTCTAGCAGCACAGGTAGAGTATCCCGTATGAAATCATGGCCGTGAATCGAGGAAGTACAGTACATACTGACGAAACTAAAATGAGCTCTAACATGGAAATTAAGCGTTTTCGGACACATGTCCATATAACATCTTTTCTTTATTTGTGTGTGAGGAATGTTTCCTGAAAGTTTGGCCGTACCTTTTTGTAACACCCTGTATATTGGTGTTAATCTAAACCTGTTGACTATTTATACTTCAGCTTTAGTTTTACGTACTCCGTGCTCTGTTGTTGGTAAGAACACCTTTGTACTTACTTCACACTTATTTATAGTTCCTAAATTTGTTTTTGGGAATGTTTGTTGCATTTTATTTGCAATACTTGAAGAACGAACATTCACATAGTTTGCTCGTTGGTGTGAATCATTTATTGCATGAGCGCCCTCCATTGTATGTTATTATGCTTTTGTTTGGCTATCACTGTTTCCTGTTTAATAACATATCACACTGCCTTAATTTTATTCTATGCACTGCATATACTTTATCATTAAGTTACTCTTTTTTAGAGCAAACAGAATCATTCTGTAAATCTCTGTGTATCTACAGTAGTAATTTAGGAGCACTGGCTCGTTAAGACTCTTAATTAAGTTACGTAAGGGTCTGTGAGGACTTTCTGGTATTTGTTTCTAGGTGATTGTCGTGAAACATTACGACGGTATTTTTGAATTTTTTTCCAAAATTAAGATAAAATAATCTTTAGAACTTACAGGATTTCGCATTTACATTGGTTTCTCTAGACACTTCACCCCAAATATCGTTTGCTAGATCCCTTGAAAAATGTTGCATTTTGTCTTCTGATAAAAGTCTCTCTTAGGCCTGCAGTTTAGACGCATTTCCTGCATCTGAATTTGTTGTTATTATTTCGCACAAATGGTCTCAGAGACCAAGATCTTTCACAGCTACATCCTAGTTTATCGTGTCCATATTTGAGCCACAAGGTCGAGAACCAGTTTTGTCGTTGTAGTTATTCTTGTTGCACTGTTGACGAACCAGCACATGTCGAAATTATGAATGATTTTTATAGGGGTGCTACTAGTTGCTTTTCCGGTGTTTGTGTTTACGTTTATATTTTCACACGAAATTCTGTTAACTTTTGTAGGTGAGAGTTTTTCTAGAATTTCTGTTAATTTACTAAGAAAACTTTACACACTGATACTGGGTGATCGTATACATACAAAATTATTTTCTTATTAATGTAAGCTCTGTTAATTCAACATATGATATTTCAAAGCCTTTGTCTCGTTACCTGCAGTGGTGTCATGTATAGATTTAAACTGGAGTTCTAAATGTACGAACCTCCACCTTTTGATGACGTCCTGGAGTAAAAGTCTCTACTTTTATAGGAGGATAATATTACATGTTGCATTTGTGTGTCTCTACACAAGTACCTATTGAGAAAAATTACCTTGCGATTCAAAGATTAGAGCTCAACTTGAATCTACCGAATTTATTTTTATTGATTACACGTTTTGAGGTAAGATTTTGAAGTCTGTGAAATGTGCGGTATTACTTGCCACAACACCATCAGCCCACCTCTGAGTGGCTACTGCATCTACGTGTATGCATAGATTTTCGACCTGAGACCTACAAACTCTACAACCTTCAAACCATTTACTTCAGTTATCACAACGATAAAATTCTTGTGCTGTTGTGTTGTTCCATAAGTGTTGTCAGCCACTTAACCAGATGTGTACAGTTCTTCGTGATTGTACCTAATTACTACATACGAATTCCAGCCTTTCACCTAATGGACGAAACTGCCTGTATCCATATGAAGTAACTTGGTATGAGCGAAGTTTGTCTCAAATTCTTAGTGGAATGGTATATGTGGCGTTTCGAGAGCAACACATAGACAGTCTTTGTGAATTGCACTGAAACTTTGCCATTTTCCCAGCGACTGATTAATGAAGATTGTGGCCCAGTTTGAAATCGTTCTGGCGATGTAATCTCCTGCGCCATAACACCCATCTCAATGGTGAACTAAATGAATTTCGCGATACTCTCTGAAACTCCAAACTGGAGACTTTGTTGTATGGCGTACCTGTAGATGTCGTACACAGTGAAGTACAGAATTTCACATAAATCGTCAGATGGTCTGTACTACTCCTCACTTATTTGCAGGTTATTCACCTCGGCATACCTCTGCACATACTGAAAAAGTCGCTCGCAAATACTGTGTTCGAAGTAGAGCAGCACATCAACATCGATCAATGTCGATGTTGACATGTGTCTTCCTTAACATTGAGCCCCACCGATGCCCTGGTGTGGTGGTATAAAAAGTATCAAAGAGTATGTGCTTAGGCATGCACTCCGGAATTTCTTGAAAATGCCTGTCAGCAGGTATACATCGGCGTCCATTTATAATGCAGCACTTCCTCCTAAAGCAGAGATGTCGAATTCCTGCCAAACATTCACCACCTCCTCATACTCCGCATATATTACGCCAGTATCTGTCAGTTTACTGAAGAATGGGGTTATGCCTAGCAATGTGAGTTTGTGGAGTCTTTCCATCGAATGTCGGTATTTGTATGAAAGGTCTTCTTCGTCACAGCCGAAAGTATCAAGGAGGAAGCTAGAAAATTGGCAATGGATGAAGAATCGGACCCACTGATAGAAATGAGGCAGAAAATATCACACAAAAGATGAGAATTTCCCATGAAAAAGTGAGAAACGCATTTCTCACAAAGATAGTAAACAGAACAAAGGCAAGGCTTATGGACTGGAAACAACGGAGACCACACACTACTTTGAATTAGTAACAACTACAGAACTAATGCCAGGAATCATAGGAGGAAAGAACAAGAAAGCAGCGGATCTAGACAACATTTACATGGAACCTCTCAAAGGCTTCATTGACAGCGTGGAGGAACTATAAAAGAATCTGATGAAAAATGCACACAGATAGGAAAAGTCTCTGAAAGCTGGGAAACAGTTTCAATTGAGATGCTATACTAAGACATTTATTACTAGTAGGTTCGAACAACACGCAAGTGGTACGGAGATACTTTGGGAACTCAAATGGGAATCCCTGGAGGGAAGGCGACCTTCTTTTCTAGGAATATTACTGAGAAAATTTAACGAACGGGCATTTGAAGCTGACTGTGGAACGATTCTTCTGCGGCCAACGTGTATTTCATGTAAGGACCACGAAGATAAGATAAAGAAATTAAGGCTCGTTAAGAGGCAAACAGGCACTCATTTTTCCCTCGCTCTATTTGCGAGTGGCACAGGAAACGACATAACTAATAGTTGTGCAGGGCACCCTCCTCCACGCACCGTACGGTGGCTTGCGGAGAATGTACAGGATCTAGGTATAAATGCATAAGGGAGACAGGGCATCCCCGGATTCGTTCAGCGGTGTGGTGCTAGGAAACACTGCCTTCAAAGTGTTTCTGAAAATCTCCAACAAAAGACAAGGCGAGGGAACCGAGGGAAACATCCCGGAATGCCAATTTGGGCTTATGACGAGCAGGAGTACGCTACAGGTAGTGAAATACTTAGCGCGGACAGGGTAAGGGACACACTGGCACAGCAAGGTGGAAGAAATCACGTAGTCTTCGTCGATCTCAAGAAAGAGTTAGATTGAGAAAATTGAAGAAAACTGATGGAAAAATTGAAAGAAAGGACCAGGTAGAGAGAGAGAGAGAGAGAGAGAGAGAGAGAGAGAGAGAGAGACGCTACTGAGAGTAATGTCTTATACGAAAATAAACAGTGGGGTTGAAATCTCTGAAAATTGTGCAGACGAATGGGGTTCTCGTAGAGACACTAGGATTCCTACACGTTCCAAAATTATACGGTAGATGTAACAAACTTTTCAGAAGAAGACTCGAAAGCCGAATTTATTTTGTGCCGCCGCTGGATAAGCAGCTGCAGCAGCAAGTCGTATACTCCTAGCTCACTCATTTGTTACATAGTTTAATTCTTAATTTCTTTGCGTGTTTTTGGTACTTGCATTGTTTAATTCATAAATTTCGGGCGTATTATAGTATTTGAGAGTTGTAGCATCGCGTTTTAGTACCTGAATAGTGTAAATTCGCGTAGTCGTTTGTCTTCTGTTTTTGTTTTGAACGGCCAGTGTCGGTTGGTCACAGTTAGTGTGCTCCCTGCCGCCGTTGGATAAGCAGCTGCAGCAGCAAGTCGCATACTCCTAGCTCACTCATTTGTTACATAGTTTAATTCTTAATTTCTTTGCGTGTTTTTGGTACTTGCATTGTTTAATTCATAAATTTCGGGCGTATTATAGTATTTGAGAGTTGTAGCATCGCGTTTTAGTACCTGAATAGTGTAAATTCGCGTAGTCTCCTTCCGCCGCCGAGCAGTGTCAGCAGTGCGCAAGTAGCAGCATTACTGCATTTACTAGGCAACCTTGTATTTTAATAACCGTTTAAATTTTGTCGATTTGTTTGCGCTATCTGTAGATTAGTTCAGACGTTCTTTGCAAAACAGTTTTTAGCATGGATAGGGACTGCAACTGCTGTGTTCGGATGCAGGCTGAGTTGGCATCCCTTCGCTCCCAGCTTCAGGCAGTGTTGGCTTCGGTCACACAGCTTGAGGCTGTTGCCAATGGGCATCACTGTGGGGGTCCGGATGGGGGTTTGTCGGGGACGGCCAGCTCGTCCCACGCATCCCCCGATCGGAATACGACTGTGGTTGCCCGGGATACTGCCCGCATTGAGGCTGATCCCTCACCTGTGGTAGAGTGGGAGGTCATCTCAAGGTGTGGCAGGGGGCGAAAGACATTCCGGAGGGCTGAACAGAAGACCTCTCCAGTTTGTCTGACGAACCGGTTTCAGGCTCTGTCTCAGGCTGATACTGATCTTCGGCCTGACATGGCTGCTTGTCCTGTTCCAGAGGTTGCCCCTCAGTCTGCAAGATCCAGGCGGTCGCAGAGGGTGGGCTTACTGGTAGTTGGGAGCTCCAACGTCAGGCGCGTAATGGGGACCCTTAGGGAAATGACAGCAAGAGAGGGGAAGAAAACCAATGTGCACTGCGTGTGCATACCGGGGGGAGTCATTCCAGATGTGGAAAGGGTCCTTCCGGATGCCATGAAGGGTACAGGGTGCACCCATCTGCAGGTGGTCGCTCATGTCAGCACCAATGATGTGTGTCGCTATGGATCGGAGGAAATCCTCTCTAGCTTCCGGCGGCTATCTGATTTGGTGAAGACTGCCAGTCTCGCTAGCGGGATGAAAGCAGAGCTCACCATCTGCAGCATCGTTGACAGGACTGACTGCGGACCTTTGGTACAGAGCCGAGTGGAGGGTCTGAATCAGAGGCTGAGACGGTTCTGCGACCGTGTGGGCTGCAGATTCCTCGACTTGCGCCATAGGGTGGTGGGGTTTCGGGTTCCGCTGGATAGGTCAGGAGTCCACCACACGCAACAAGCGGCTACGCGGGTAGCAGGGGTGGTTTTTTAGGTTAGATGGCGTTGGGCAAGTAAAGAAAGGGCAACAGCCTCAACGGGTGCGGGGCAAAGTCAGGACATGTGGGCACCAAGCAGCAATCGGTATTGTAATTGTCAACTGTCGAAGCTGCGTTGGTAAAGTACCAGAACTTCAAGCGCTGATAGAAAGCACCGAAGCTGAAATCGTTATAGGTACAGAAAGCTGGCTTAAGCCAGAGATAAATTCTGCCGAAATTTTTACAAAGGTACAGACGGTGTTTAGAAAGGATAGATTGCATGCAACAGGTGGTGGAGTGTTCGTCGCTGTTAGTAGTAGTTTATCCTGTAGTGAAGTAGAAGTGGATAGTTCCTGTGAATTATTATGGGTGGAGGTTACACTCAACAACCGAGCTAGGTTAATAATTGGCTCCTTTTACCGACCTCCCGACTCAGCAGCATTAGTGGCAGAACAACTGAGAGAAAATTTGGAATACATTTCACATAAATTTTCTCAGCATGTTATAGTCTTAGGTGGAGATTTCAATTTACCAAATATAGACTGGGACACTCAGATGCTTAGGACGGGTGGTAGGGACAGAGCATCGAGTGACATTATACTGAGTGCACTATCCGAAAATTACCTCGAGCAATTAAACAGAGTACCGACTCGTGGAGATAACATCTTGGACCTACTGATAACAGACCCGAACTTTTCGACTCTTTAAGTGCGGAACAGGGAATCAGTGATCATAAGGCCGTTGCAGCATCCCTGAATATGGAAGTTAATAGGAATATAAAAAAAGGGAGGAAGGTTTATCTGTTTAGCAAGAGTAATAGAAGGCAGATTTCAGACTACCTAACAGATCAAAACGAAAATTTCTGTTCCGACACTGACAATGTTGAGTGTTTATGAAAAAAGTTCAAGGCAATCGTAAAATGCGTTTTAGACAGGTACGTGCCGAGTAAAACTGTGAGGGACAGGAAAAACCCACCGTGGTTCAACAACAAAGTTAGGAAACTACTGCGAAAGCAAAGAGAGCTTCACTCCAAGTTTAAACGCAGCCAAAACCTCTCAGATAAACAGAAGCTAAACGATGTCAAAGTTAGCGTAAGGAGGGCTATGCGTGAAGCGTTCAGTGAATTCGAAAGTAAAATTCTATGTACCGACTTGACAGAAAATCCTAGGAAGTTCTGGTCTTACGTTAAATCAGTAAGTGGCTCGAAACAGCATATCCAGACACTCCGGGATGATGATGGCATTGAAACAGAGGATGACACGCGTAAAGCTGAAATACTAAACACCTTTTTCCAAAGCTGTTTCACAGAGGAAGACCGCACTGCAGTTCCTTCTCTAAATCCTCGCACAAACGAAAAAATGGCTGACATCGAAATAAGTGTCCAAGGAATAGAAAAGCAACTGGAATCACTCAATAGAGGAAAGTTCACTGGACCTGACGGGATACCAATTCGATTCTACACAGAGTACGCGAAAAAACTTGCCCCCCTTCTAACAGCCGTGTACCGCAAGTCTCTATAGGAACGGAGGGTTCCAAATGATTGGAAAAGAGCACAGATAGTCCCAGTCTTCAAGAAGGGTCGTCGAGCAGATGCGCAAAACTAAAGACCTATATCTCTGACGTCGATCTGTTGTAGAATTTTAGAACATGTTTTCTGCTCGAGTATCATGTCGTTTTTGGAAACCCAGAATCTACTATGTAGGAATCAACATGGATTCCGGAAACAGCGATCGTGTGAGACCCAACTGGCTTTATTTGTTCATGAGACCCAGAAAATATTAGATACAGGCTCCCAGGTAGATGCTATTTTTCTTGACTTCCGGAAGGCGTTCGATACAGTTCCGCACTGTCGCCTGATAAACAAAGTAAGAGTCTACGGAATATCAGATCAGCTGTGTGGCTGGATTGAAGAGTTTTTAGCAAACAGAACACAGAATGTTGTTATCAATGGAGAGACGTCTACAGACGTTAAAGTAACCTCTGGCGTGCCACAGGGGAGTGTTGTGGGACCATTGCTTTTCACAATATATATAAATGACCTAGTAGATAGTGTCGGAAGTTCCATGCGGCTTTTCGCGGATGATGCTGTAGTATACAGAGAAGTTGCAGCATTAGAAAATTGTAGCGAAATGCAGGAAGATCTGCAGCGGATAGGCACTTGGTGCAGGGAGTGGCAACTGTCCCTTAATATAGACAAATGTAATGTATTGCGAATACATAGAAAGAAGTATCCTTTATTGTATGATTATATGATAGCGGAACAAACTCTGGTAGCAGTTACTTGTGTAAAATATCTGGGAATATACGTACAGAACGATTTGAAGTGGAAAGATCATATAAGATTAATTGTTGGTAAGGCGGGTACCAGGTTGAGATTCATTGGGAGAGTGCTTAGAAAATGTAGTCCATCAACAAAGGAAGTGGCTTACAAAACACTCGTTCGATCTATACTTGAGTATTGCTCATCAGTGTGGGATCCGTACTAGATCGGTTTGACGGAGGAGATAGAGAAGATCCAAAGAAGAGCGGCGCGTTTCGTCACAGGGTTATTTGGTAACCGTGATAGCGTTACGGAGATGTTTAATAAACTCAAGTGGCAGACTCTGCAAGAGAGGCGCTCTGCATCGCGGTGTAGCTTGCTCGCCAGGTTTCGAGAGGGTGCGTTTCTGGATGAGGTATCGAATATATTGCTTCCCCCTACTTATACCTCCCGAGGAGATCACGAATGTAAAATTAGAGAGATTAGAGCGCGCACGGAGGCTTTCGGACAGTTGTTCTTCCCGCGAACCATACGCGACTGGAACAGGAAAGGGAAGTAATGACAGTGGCACGTAAAGTGCCCTCCCCCACACACCGTTGGGTGGCTTGCGGAGTATAAATGTAGATGTAGATGTAGACGGAATGGTGGTAGGAACAGCAGTAAGAGGGTGTGTGTAGAAGGCACTACTTTCGTTACCACGTCGTGTCCAGATGGCAATCGGTTCCAGATGGCAATCAGTCCCTGCATGGGCGGTATTCGTGATACTTTGATTCAGCACAGTCGGTGAAGAGAGCAGTTACAGTCTGCTGCCAGATCGCTTCTGTGCCGGTGAAAAGTGACAATAAAGGGAAAGAAAACCAACATGTGCCTGCACTAAGAATAGAAACGCATAATTTTCACGAGAGATGATAGTGGAGGTCAGGATGTCGGTTGACGAAGCACATCGAAGTCAGGTGCTCCGCCTATATCGCCGGCAATAGTCCAGTGCTGCCGTGGAGCACACAATCCGCCCTTTATTCGCTGGCGGTCCGGGATGAAAGGCTCCCCCGTCTGAATAATGACAATGCTATCCGCTCTTTTTTCATCCCTCCACTGAAGTGCACTCCGTTAAGCTGCGCTATCGACACAGCTGCCAGGTCCGCCAGAGAGGGAGCCGATTTTATTGACGTCGACAGGCCTCGATAATCCCTCCGGAGTTTTGTCGATCCCCCCATTAAGCCATGACCGTCGTGAGCCTACTCAGTTGTTCTCTTTGCTCTGCGATTTTCGCGAAATGAATGACCATGTGGATCCAGATCGACCATTATGTCACCAACAACCAGCGGAAACTTAATTGAAAGATGAGTCAATGTACTTAATGAGTCTGCTGTCTCTGTGAAGTGCTGTATCGATTACCATATTCCCTTAAAGGCTTAAACGATCGATGTATTTGTTAGCGCCTCAGATAATCGGTTTACAGGTAATCCGAAAATTTCATTCTCTCCCCTAAAAAAATAAATTGCTTGTAAGCTGATTATAAAAATAATATTTGCATTAGTTTTTGTCAAACATTAGTACATGTAAACTCTAACTGGAACAAATACAAACCACTTCACAAAATAAATGCTACACGAAATTAAAAGAAAAAGTCTAGAGAGAATGAGGCACACGACAAAGAGATGTGCCACACGGAACTATGAGAATAATATAAAAGACAAAGCTATAGAAACCAGTTGGTAAATTCTCATGTCGGATACTAAAAATGATGAATATGCATGCTCCTCTTTAAAGACTGACAAAGGTGGGGACCCAACTGCTCCACTTCCCATTCAGCCTTCCTCAGCAAAGTTTCTCGCGTGCAAAACTGTCCGTGATCATTTAACACAGAACTCTGTAAATCCTTTAACAAAGTCTGTCTTTATGATTAAACCTCTCTCACTACCACTCTTTAAAATCTCTCCCACTGCCTTCTTTTTTTGCCATTGGCGCTTACTGCTTTCTGTCTTTATTATATTGTAATTTAATTTAATTAATTATCTAAGAAATGTTGTTTAAGAAAATTCTCTGCTTCCTATTTATTTTTGGTATTTTTAGTTATGATTTCCAGTGGTTTTATTTAGGTTTTAGCTTCAGTCTTTTAAAAGCTAAAGAATGTCTTTGGTTTTAAGTACCACAGGAGAGCTAGATATATGTCCCGCAGCGTCGATCTTGTTGACACTTCTCGCCGGAACTGCTCCACCTGAAATGTCTAAAATGTTTATTTCGCTACGAAGATCGTACAACTAGGTGCTATGTACTATGTTGGTATGATGCGTATGGATTGAGGTGTCTAACTTTTTTTTTATCAACGAAAAGTTTATTGCTTATGAGATATTCTCTCGAACAATACTGACAATGAAAAGATGCAGGCTCGCACTATCATTCCACACTGCACCTCCAATCGATCTACGCCACGTGATATCCGAAGAATGTTTGACAAATCTTTTATAAATTGATATATAAACACCTTGAAAGCGTATTATTTTCTTGAATCAGTTTATTGCACCATCGACTAACTAAACATTCACAATGGAGCTTAAAAGCGCCGCACAAAAATAGCAAAATCTCTCCAACATAAAACACGTCCGATCCCTGTAATCGTTTCACACAAAGTCTCCCAATATACATCTTTGGTTACTTATTCCAGAGAGATGCGTCCGTAGCACGGAACGTCCAATTCTCGCAGGCAGTTTATATTGTTGTTGTTGTTGTTGTTGTTGCTGTGGTCTTCAGTCCTGAGACTGATTATTCCTCTCTTGGTCTCCCTCTACAATTTTTACCCTCCACGCTGCCCTCTAATCCTAAAATTTGTGATACCCTGATGCCTCAGAACATGTCCTACCAACCGGTCCCTTCTACTTCGCAAGTAGTGCCACAAATTCCCCTTCTCCGCAATTCTATTCAATACCTCCTCATTAGTTATGCGATCTACCCATCTAATCTTCAGCATTCTTCTGTAGCACCACATTTCGAAAGCTTGTATTGTCTTCTTGTCCAAACTATTTATCGTCCATGTTTCACTTCCATACATGGCTACACTCCATACAAATACTTTCAGAAACGACTTCCTGACACTTAAATCTATACTCGATGTTAACAAATTTCTCTTCTTCAGAAAGTCTCTCCTTGCCATTGCCAGACTACATTTTATATCCTCTCTACTTCGACCATCATCAGTTATTTTGCTCCCCAAAAAGCAAAGCTCCTTTACTACTTTAAGTGTCTCATTTCCTAATCTAATTCCCTCAGCATCACCCGACTTAATTCGACTACATTCCATTATCCTCGTTTTGCTTTTGTTGATATTCATCTTATATCCTCCTTTCAAGACACTGTCCATTCCGTTCAACTGCTCTTCCAGGTCCTTTGCTGTCTCTGACAGAATTACAATGTCATCGGCGAACCTCAACGTTTTTATTTCTTCTCCATGGATTTTAATACTTATACCGAATTTTTCTTTTGTTTCCTTTATTGGTTGCTCAATACACAGATTGAATAATATCGGGGACGGGCAACAACCCTGTCTCACTCCATTCCCAACCACTGCTTCCCTTTCATGTCCCTCGACTCTTATAACTGCCATCTGGTTTCTGTAAATAGCCTTTCGCTCCCTGTATTTTACCCCTGCCACCTTTAGAATTTGAAAGAGAGTATTCCAGTCAACATTGTCAAAAGCTTTCTCTAAGTCTACAAATGCTAGAAACGTAGGTTTGCCTTTCCTTAATCTTTCTTCTAAGGTAAGTCGTAAGGTCAGTATTGCCTCACATGTTCCAACATTTCTACGGAATCCAAACTGATCTTCCCCAAGGTCGGCTTCTACCAGTTTTTCCATTCGTCTGTAAAGAATTCGCGTTTGTATTTTGCAGCTGTGACTTATTAAAATGTTGAGTTTTTTGAGGACTGGCTCTCCCAAGGCCGTCAGTAGTTGTAATGGAATGTTGTCTACTCCTGGGGCTTTGTTTCGACTCAGGTCTTTCAGTGCTCTGTCAAACTCTTCACGCAGTATCGTTTCTCCCATTTCATCTTCATCTACATCGTCTTCCATTTCCATAATATTGTCCTCAAGTACATCACCCTTATATAGACCCTCTATATACTCCTACCACATTTCTGCTTTCCCTCCTTTGCTTAGAACTGGGTTTCCATCTGAGCTCTTGATATTCATACAAGTGGCTCTCTTTACTCCAAAGGTCTCTTTAATTTTCCTGTAGGCAGTATCTATCTTACCCCTAGTGAGATAAGCCTCTACATCCTAACATTTGTCCTCTAGCCATCCCTGCTTAGCCATTTAGCAGTTTATATTACTCTCGGCATTAATAATTCGCCGCACTTTAACAATAGATTACACGTCCCTGCCGTTGTCACTGTAATCATACGTTTATCCCCTTTTAGTTATCACTCTCTCCTTGTCTGTTACTTTCTCTGTCGCTGTTTCACAATACCGATCTTTTACTCTCCCATTGCAATTGTCTTTCTTTTCAGTTAGTCTGCTGTCTTTCTGTTCAACCATCATTGTCCCTTCTCCACACATGCCCTAGGGGTTTCGACCCTAGACCAGGACACTTTAACCCCCCCCCCCCCTCTTTCCACTTCAAACTGGTGATTGGTGGACATGTAGACTCCTCTCTTTTGTTGCCACTGTGTACTCTTGTTTCCTTTTCTCACACTGACTGTGTCACCACTCTCACTTACAATGGTTCCTTCTGCCATTCCCTCCCATCATCACTGTATTCTACCTCTCATTTACACTGTCTCCTGTGTTTACAGCATGTCTCACTGCCATTCTTTCCCTTCTTTCCTTTTGCTTTCCTTTCCCACTGTCCGTGTCTCCAGCAAACGTCAGCAGTACATTTTGGCAGTATTAGGTGGAGAGAGGAGGGGGGGGGGGGGGCTGGGGTGCAGACCCAGTAAACCTGTACATGATCTCATCGCCGTTTTCAATTACCACTGTTTCCTCTTTTGCTCCTATTGCTTCTTTCTCATCCATCTCTTTCTCTTTCACTACCACTATCTCTCTCCTACCATCACTGTCTCCTCCATCTTTCTATCCCACTGACACTATCTCCTCTCTATTCAACTGCTACTGTCTTTCAACACAAAAAAAACGCTAATATGCTCTCATGCCGCAGTTTTTGGTGAGGCAGGCGGAATGAGGACTGAGACAGCTGGTTCCACACTTGTCTGTCAGAATGTTTTAAGGAGGTTGTAGAGGGGAGTTAACAGATCACGTTTTACACAGGAACCCATGTCTGGAAACGTCATTCACTGATGTTACTAGGCGCCTATAATTTTGAGACCTTATAGCATCGTTGGGACGTTTCTTGACATGGGTTCCTCTGTAAAATGTAGTCTGCTAAGTCCCCTCCAAAACCTCTATATGTGCGTGGCATGAATTGACACACCCCTACAAACAACAAGTAAGTACTCACAAGATAAGGCGTACACAAAATTTTATGTTTCAATTTTTTTTGCATACTTCTCTCATCGATCGCGTTTCACCGAAAACGCCCGGCTTATGATTTGTCTCCTAAAAAGCTCCTACGTTAAATTGAAAAAAAAAAAAATATTAAATCCGCTCCCTGAAGAATAAAAACAAAAGGTTTTAAAGCGATTGTACAAATGTACAGTGCTAAATGACCACACCACAAAACAGGTCCTTCATCGGATCTAACGCTGGTTCACTTTGTAGTACTTTACATAAAACGTATAACATCTTTAAGCTATACCTACAATATACCAAAAATGTGCTGTTTCATTGGAAGTACAAAGAATTGCGTACGACCAAACAATTTTTTACTAGGCCACCACTAAATGATTTCCACCTCAAGACAGTCTGCACTGAGGTGACGAAAGCGCGTCATTAAGTTGAATTGGTGAAAAAATGCTGGTGATCTCAACCGTTGCAGTGACCCCAGAATCGTTTTTTTCTGTTTTGTTTTAGGCGCAAAAACAACTAGGGTCATACGCACCCATGTCAGAACTGTAGAACACGAAGACAAAGAGACGAGTTAAAAAAAGACTACACGTTAATCCCCATTGACAGACGAGAAGAGAGCTAAAAGCAAGGACGAGGAGAAATGTCTATAAAGTACGCCATAGAGAAATGGAGGTCCTGAATTAAAAATTAAACGTTCTTCGCCATATTGCTACGACGGATAAAAAGTAAAACGTGGTCGACAAACCGCGTGTAGTTCGCTAAAAAGACCGGTAGCTCAGATGGCAAACACAGAGGAGAACGTAAGTCGTAGGAAAAGGGCATTCTGTGAGGAAATGGCGGACGGTCAAAGGTTGAAAGCAATGCGCAAAAAGCGGTGGGGGCACCACTTAACAAATGGCGATGGTTAAAAAGTCAGTGCAAGCTAGCTAAAATGATCTCACGGCGAGAGAGCCGAGAGGAGGTCGTCCAAGCCACTGGAAGAGCCTTAATAACCCGGAGCTTGTTCCCATGAAGGGAGAACCGGTGGTGATGCCAAAGTGACACCACCTGCTGACAGACGGCAACACAGAGATCATCGGAGTGAATGTAAGAACTTGGGGGGCCGAAGTACTAGGACTGCAGCCTTGGAAGCAGCGTCAGCAGCCTCGTTTACTGTCACTCCGACGTGACCAGGAACCCACATAAACATCACAGAAGCTCCATCAAGAATGAGCAAGCAACAGCATTCCTGGACACTTTGCACTAAAGAATGGACGGTGTACAGCACACGAAGGCTTTGAAGGGCACAGTGAGTCGGAGCAGATGACAATTAAAAAGCCTATGTTGCTGGATGTAGTGCGTGGCCTGGTACAGGGCGAAGAGCTCTGCTGTAAATACTGAGCAGTGTGCTGGAAGCCGGCACCAACGATGAAGGCACACCCGATACCATGATCAGTCCGAGAGCCATCAATGGACGCGAATGTACTATCGCGAAGTTTCGTGCGAAGGTCATGAAAGTGAGGGCGATAGAGAGAGGCTGGAGTAGTGCCCTTAGGAAGCGAATGAAGGTCAAGATGAACACGGGCCGCCACACGAAGCCAAGGTGGTTCAAATGGTTCAAATGGCTCTGAGCACTATGGGACTTAACATCTATGGTCATCAGTCCCCTAGAACTTAGAACTACTAAAACATAACTAACCTAAGGACAGCACACAACACCCAGTCATCACGAGACAGAGAAAGTCCGCGACCCCGCCGGGAATCGAACCCGGGAACCCGGGCGCGGGAAGCGAGAACGCTACCGCACGACCACAAGCTGCGGACAAAGCCAAGGTGGTGAAGGGTTTATACCTACTAAGTACCGTGAAGTTAAGGTGCTGGCGCAGGAGCCGAAAGTGGAATTCTGAAGGCAATAGAAGAGAAACGCCCCGTACTGGCGATTAAAGGAGTCATCGAAGAAAGAGGGATAGCATGGGTGGCCACGCATGACAAACGGCATGCATATCTGCTGAGGAGAAAGTCACGATGGTAAGACAGCTATAGTTCGGCAGCTTCTGCGTACAGACTCTCAACTGGACTAGTGTAAAAGGTGCTAGCGGCTGAACGGATGCGACGATGGTGAATAGTATTGAGAAGGCATAAGAGGGGCGGACGTGCAGATGCTTAAACGAAACACCCATAGTCCAGTTTCGAATGGACAAGGGACCAGTACAAATAGAGGAGGGTGGATCGATCTGCTCCACAGGATGTACCACTGAGGACATGCAGGACATTGAGGGACCGCATACGGCGGGCTGCCAGGTAATACACGTTGGACAACCAAGAAAGTTTGCTACCCAGCATGAGTCACAGGAATCTCGTAGTTTCAATGAACAGAAGAGCAACAGGACCAATATGTAAAGATGGTGGAAGAAACCAATTGCACTGCCAGAAATTCATACAAACAGTTTTGTCATGAGTACTCCATGAGTATACCATGGATACTCCGTGAGTACAGACGATCGAGACATCGCTAAAGACGCCGCACATTGAGACAAATCCTTGGAGAGCTGCAATAGACGGCAAAATTGCCAATGAAAAGACAGCCGGAGATGCAGGGTGGAAACAGGCCACCACAGAGTTAACGGTGATAGCGAAGAGTATGACTCTCAGGACGGAACCCTGAGGCACACCGTTTCCTGGATAAAGGTGTCTGACAACCCACACATACCTAGAAAACTACTTCTTTTAAAAACTGCCGAAGGAAATCGGCACGTCGCCACTGAAGCGCCACGTTAATAGAGCTAGCTAGCTCGCCCAGCTCAGCAGACGAAATGGTTTCTTAATCGTGTTAATTCTTAACTGGGTGCTTACGTACTAACGAGAATTAAGTATTCTCCTGAAAAAATTTATAGAGTCATACTGATTAATAGTACTACAACAAAATGCACAACTGTTCAGTAGCTGTAATTTAAGATCTGCATAAAGGGTATAACAGCTCGTTTATAGCATTTAATCTCTATTACTATCTAAAATTGTACTATACACAGTACAGCGTAACAAATTATTAGTACGAAATTACAATGAAATCCAGACCATTAGCTGCTTATAGGCGTTGATAAATATCAACGGGGACAGTTGCCCCAAGCGGGACTCGAACCCGGGATTTCCTGCTTACATGACAGACGCTCTGTCTTCTTCTTCTTCTTTTCGCATTTTGTTCGTTGTATTTGGTCGTAGCGGACGTCACGTGACATCCAATGAAGTTCCTTATTGACCCTCAGCTCTTTTATTACAAGGACTATCACGGTCTCTGACCGAACAAGCTGAGCTACCGTCCGGCTTCTATTCGCCTGAGCCATCGAGGACACAGATGATAGTGCGACTGCAGGTACTTATCTCTGGCACGCTCTCCGTGAGACCTACATTTCCGCCGGCCGAAGTGGCCGTGCGGTTAAAGGCGCTGCAGTCTGGAACCGCAAGACCGCTACGGTCGCAGGTTCGAATCCTGCCTCGGGCGTGGATGTTTGTGATGTCCTTAGATTAGTTAGGTTTAACTAGTTCTAAGTTCTAGGGGACTAATGACCTCAGCAGTTGAGTCCCATAGTGCTCAGCGCCATTTTTAGCCCACATTTCCAACTTACTGTTCGCACACTACATTTGTAGTGCCCCTGCCCACCATACTCATTCCTCGCGGCAGTCTATCTATCGATTCCCGTAAGAGTTTGAACAATGTGAGTGCATCCACACTGAAGAAGATCATTGGCCGGTAAGCATTATCTACACTCCTGGAAATGGAAAAAAGAACACATTGACACCGGTGTGTCAGACCCACCATAGCTCCGGACACTGCGAGAGGGCTGTACAAGCAATGATCACACGCACGGCACAGCGGACACACCAGGAACCACGGTGTTGGCCGTCGAATGGCGCTAGTGCGTAGCATTTATGCACCGCCGCCGTCAGTGTCAGCCAGTTTGCCGTGGCATACGGAGCTCCATCGCAGTCTTTAACACTGGTAGCATGCCGCGACAGCGTGGACGTGAACCGTATGTGCAGTTGACGGACTTTGAGCGAGGGCGTATAGTGGGCATGCGGGAGGCCGGGTGGACGTACCGCCGAATTGCTCAACACGTGGGGCGTGAGGTCTCCACAGTACATCGATGTTGTCGCCAGTGGTCGATGGAAGGTGCACGTGCCCGTCGACCTGGGACCGGACCGCAGCGACGCACGGATGCACGCGAAGACCGTAGGATCCTACGCAGTGCCGTAGGGGACCGCACCGCCACTTCCCAGCAAATTAGGGACACTGTTGCTCCTGGGGTATCGGCGAGGACCATTCGCAACCGTATCCATGAAGCTGGGCTACGGTCCCGCACACCGTTAGGCCGTCTTCCGCTCACGCCCCAACATCGTGCAACCCGCCTCCAGTAGTGTCGCGACAGGCGTGAATGGAGGGACGAATGGAGACGTGTCGTCTTCAGCGATGAGAGTCGCTTCTGCCTTGGTGCCAATGATGGTCGTATGCGTGTTTGGCGCCGTGCAGGTGAGCGCCACAATCAGGACTGCATACGACCGAGGCACACGGGGCCAACACCCGGCATCATGGTGTGGGGAGCGATCTCCTACACTGGCCGTACACCACTGGCGATCGTCGAGGGGACACTGAATAGTGCACGGTACATCCAAACCGTCATCGAACCCATCGTTCTACCATTCCTAGACCGGCAAGGGAACTTGCTGTTCCAACAGGACAATGCACGTCCGCATGTATCCCGTGCCACCCAACGTGCTCTAGAAGGTGTAAGTCAACTACCCTGGCCAGCAAGATCTCCGGATCTGTCCCCCATTGAGCATGTTTGGGACTGGATGAAGCGTCGTCTCACGCGGTCTGCACGTCCAGCACGAACGCTGGTCCAACTGAGGCGCCAGGTGGAAATGGCATGGCAAGCCGTTCCACAGGACTACATCCAGCATCTCTACGATCGTCTCCATGGGAGAATAGCAGCCTGCATTGCTGCGAAAGGTGGGTATACACTGTACTAGTGCCGACATTGTGCATGCTCTGCTGCCTGTGTCTGTGTGCCTGTGGTTCTGTCAGTGTGATCATGTGATGTATCTGACCCCAGGAATGTGTCAATAAAGTTTCCCCTTCCTGGGACAATGAATTCACGGTGTTCTTATTTCAATTTCCAGGAGTGTATATGAAAATGGTGTCTGTTCTTTTAGACATGTCTCAAAGAACAGATACCATTTTCACATAAATTATTAGTAGACATATGGTCTTTCGATCGTTGTAGGCTACATAATAGCGGATTCACAGGAGAAGATGCAATTCTCATTTGTACGTAAACACACAATTGTGTATTAACAGGTGTAGAACTGTAGTTTGTTTGCTGAGCTGAGCGAGTTAGCGAGTCAGGCATACCTTCGTGACGTACGCAGCGTCTCGCGGGCCACCCACTGGTCCGTAATGACGTATCACGACTATGCGGGTTACCCATGTAGCACTTTGCCCAGCACTGGTGTTGCAAGGCAGGTTGTGCTGAGAAATTATGAACACAAATCAATGGTTTGCGCCTTTCCGTGTCAATTACCACTGAAGGTAGCCAATAACGCCCTGGCACGCGCGAATTCAAGCGAGCGCCAGAGACGGTGTCGCTAAAGGTGATCTTCGTTTGGTTTCCTAAAACCGAACAGGATTGAGAAATTGAATATGATGCGGCAGTAAGAATCAATCGAACCTGAGTCAAAGGATGAGCAGTGTCGTGTGCTATCATCTACGCTGTGAGAACAACTGACAATAACTGTATCCCGCAGGCCGCTTGAATTTGTGCGCTGTTGGTTGACTTCAAAGCTACTTACCTCGGAAACGGCGCAACGTATCGAATTTTTTTGTTAATAATTATTTCTCAGCACAGCCTACACTGCAACACATTTACAAGCTTTTCAGGCTCTTTCTGACCACCCTGTATTTTACAATTCTGGTTTACTGGAAGACCACGTGGCATTATTGGTTCTCTGCACGGATTTTTCTATATTTACCTACAGTTTTATGACATTGCGACTTCGCTTCCGCCAACAACTTCATGAAGCCTCACACATTATGTTCCTGAATATTTACACATATGACGGATAATAGCTGCCCTATCAAGTTTTTTTGGAGTAGTCCCGAATTTACTTCGCCTTATTAAAACCGACCTGTTGAGTTCTGTCTGCTAATGACCTATAACTTGTCATGATAAGATATAATAGTAAGCGTCCTCGCACTGTGTTACCGGACGAAGTAATTCAGTGCTAAGTCCTTGCACTCGCATCCGGAAGAACTAAAGTACAACCTCCACCGTCAACCCTGGATCATTAACTGCAAATAGATGGCTCGTTTGTTTGATAAACACGGAGCCGATTTATCTCAATATCAGGATGTCCCGATCCTGCCCTTTCAAGCTATATGAACGTCTTATCTTGAATAAAATAGCACCACAACTAGAAAGGCAAATCATTCCACAACAAGCAGGATTCAGACCAGGTCCTCTGCCTAACACAATACGTAGAGGACGGTTTTGAGAAGGGAAAAAAAACTGGCGTTTGTCGTCTTGTCAGCAGCTTACGACACGATAAACCACAAAATCCTCCTGGGAAAAATTTACAAAATGACGGAAAACTACCACCTTACTGAAGTTGTGAGATCACTGATCTCCAACAGAAGATACTATGTGAAATTTCAAGAACAAAGAAGTCGCTGGAGGAACCAGAAGAACGGGCTCCCACAAGGTAGTGTTTTTTCCCCCCTACTTTTTAACCTGTATACAAATGACCAACCAGTTGGACCGACAACAAGAAGCTTTATCTATGCTGATGATGTAGCCATTGCATGCCAATCTAGATTAATCAAACAGATTGATAGAAACCTAACAGATGCCTTAGAATAACTAACTGAATATTACAACGGGGACCAGCTTCGACCTAATCCAGCAAAGACGCAGACTTGTTTATTTCATCTAAACAACAAGGAAGCAAACAGGGAATTACAATTGGAATGGAACTCAGTTAAACTTCAACACTGCCCAAACCCAGTTTATCTTGGAGTCACGTTAGATCGAACATTGTCTTACAAGAAACACGTAGAGAAAACTAGAGCGAAAGTCAACACACGGAACGGCATAATCCGTAAACTTACCAACTCACACTGGGGAGCAAACCCTGAAATTCTACGGCATCATCCCTGGCATTGTGCTTTGCTCCAGCTGAATATGCATGCCCCGTCTGGAGAAGATCGACACATGCTCAGAAGCTAGACGCAGCACTGAATGCCTCATGTTGATTAATCATGGGATGCCTGAAGCCTACAAACCGTGATCTCCTTTATATGTGTTCTGGAATAGGCCCCCCACAGATCAGACGGCAAACGTTGGCGGTGGCCGAACGAAGCAGGCAGTGCGAAGATAGAAGACATCCCCTGTACGCACATCAGCCAGCGGAGGCAAGACTTAAATCTAGGAAAGACTTCATAAAAGTTGAACGTCCACTAACCGAAAGTCAGTCTACAACTAGAGAATCAATGTGGAAACAGAAATTGGATAAAGGCAGTCTGAAAAGTTGGAACATTAAAGAAAAACTTCCTGCTGCATCACAATTGTAATGGAGAGTCTGGAAGAGCCTAAATAGACTTAGATGTCAAATGGGAAGATCACAGGATAACCTGATCAAGTGGGAATACGCCGAAGAAGAGCCCTGCCAATGTGGAGGAAAACAAACCATGACACACCTGCTGATCTGTCCATCTTTGCTGGCCCCATGAACTTTCCAAGACCTGTGGTTGGCCAACGACGCTGCAGTGAAGTGTGCCGAACACTGGAGAGAGATATGAGCCTTGCTTTAGACAATAATGACGACTTGCACTATGTGAAGATCATGAATGTATTATATGAATGATTAACTATCACTTACTTGTATTTGTAATCTAGTATATATAGCGTATTAATTAATTACAGATGTAGCTCAGACACGATTAAATAAATAAATAAATAAACTTCTCTTGGTCAACAATTCCCTTTCTGCCGGTGCTGTTATGCTTTTCACGTCTTCCTTCCTTCGTCCTTCATGAGATATTTTGCTGCCTAGGGAGCAGAATTCCATAACTTCATCTACTTTGTGATCACCTATTATGACGTTTAGCTTCTCGCTGTTACCATTTCTGCTACTTCTCATTTCTTTCGTCTTGCATCGATTTACTTTCAATCCATATTTTGCAGTCATTCATTCAACAGATCCTGTAATTCTTCTATCCTACAGCTAAAAAAGATTTTCTGAGCGTCTTAGAGGCGACGTTATCTGTCAGTGTTCGGGAAAAGTTAGTTACGGTACCGGATCATGAATTAGAATATTTTTGTCAGTTCTGGGTTCAATAGATGTAATTCGGGAGGGTGCTAACTGGTTTCGACAATGGAGGGTCGACTCATGTGATTTCAGACGGCCGCGGTGACAATAATGCGCCTAACGGTGGACACCATGTCAAGAGCAGGACGCCGCATTCCGGACAGCAATCAAACCACAAGTGAATACGGACAGGATGGACCGCAATCTTATCAGGTGTTGTGAAATCATCATGATTATACATTTCATCCGGAGTACCCGCCCATCCGTAAAGAGAATCCTTATAGTCACTTGCAGTTAAATTACAGGAGCCAGTGACATCAGATTCATGTATGTCGGTGGGAACGAAATATAAACAGTGGACCACAAAATATAAATCCTCATCACGGAAATAGAAGGATAATGACGGAACTCCACAGCATTGGGCACCACAGAACACTAATGATACAAAGCTGAGGACGACGAAACACGGCCTCCGAGTGGCTGATTCGACAAAGTAGAGGCGACGTCATGGAGCTCCTGCTGACAGTTACAGGATGGGGTGGGGTTCATTTCAAATGAGCAAGTTCAAACGTTCCGTTACAACGACGACATTGACATCCGCTAAGAGTTAAGTAATGATTGTGGAAATGTGCGGAAACGTCCAAAGAAATAGTAGAAGCCGCTGTTAACACGGTGGTGGGAGGAGTACCCACCGTGATTATTTTAGATACCGGTGTAAGTGCCGGCCGTTGTGGCCGAGCGGTTCTAGGCGCTTCAGTCGGGAACCGCGCTGCTGCTACGGTCGCAGGTAGGAATCCTGCCAAGGGCATGGATGTTTGTGATGTCCTTAGGTTAGTTAGGTTTAAGTAGTTCTAAGTCTAGAGGACTGATGACCTCCGATGTTAAGTCCCATAGTGCTTAAAGCCATTTGAACCATTTTTGTAAGTGTTAATGTGATAACGTGTAGTTTCCATATGAAGGTCTCTGAAACGTCTAAGATCTCCATGTTGTAAATGCAAAGCAATGTTGTATCTGGTGCTGTTGGTGCCAGAAGCCAATTTGTGAAGGTGCAGGCACAGATTTAGTCAACGGTCTTACCGCTGTGGTAATACCGGTTCCCGTCAGATCGAATTTGGGACTGGCTGGAACTTGGATGGGTGCCCATTCGCGTCTGCCGAGCGTTTATAGCAAGCGGGATGCACTCAGCACTTCTGGGGCCAATTGAGGAGCTACTTGACTTATAAGTAGTGGCTCTGGTCACGAAAACTGACAACGGCCGGTAGAGCGGCGTGCTGATCACATGCACCTCCATGCCCATAGACGCTAGCCGGCAGAGGATGACGCGGCGATAGGTCAGTACCGCTGGGCCTTGCGAGGCCTGTTCGGGATAGGGGAGAGAGTGAGGGAGGGGCAAATTAATCCAGAGAATGGACTTCATCGTACACAGAGCAAGGGAAGGCACGCGTTGCATGAGGTACTCACCTCTGGGACACCACTTGCTGTGATGTGGATCGGTGCGTCAAATACTCCCCGCAAATGCTGGCTCACTTCAGTCACATTGGCTTTGTCCGCTTCACCTCAAATGCATGACTCATTTTGTGGAGGAGCCTTCCTCAAATATTTCAATCCCAATAGGGTCCTAGAAGTCATGGCAACGTATCTGCAAACACACACGGTAATTAGACAATAACCTGGAATTCTTACCCTTAATATGTATATTAACTATTCCATGTCAAGAAATGCAACCTTTTCAGAGTAATTCCGCTCACTGCTTCTATTTGAAATACTCAGTTGGTTTGAAGTTTCAAATCAATTGAGCAGGTTGGCAAGGAAAGGTGCTGAACCTTCAGTCTAGACAGACTTATTACAGTAAATCTTTCATTACTTGGCGCTCAAAAGATATACACTGATAAAACGTCAGCTCAGTAACTACATTAGTCTTTAAAAACCAGAACACACAGGACTAAGTCCCAGCAGAAATAACAACAGAATGATACAATCATGGAGGAACTATTAACGTACTGTTATTTTTTAAAAGGGAACAATTTCGTTCAAGTCCTACATCAAACAATACATGAGTAAGACATTACAACACTGAAACAAAACTCGTGGAGGGGGGGGGGGGAATTCCAATTTAAGAAAAATATGCTGTCATCAATAAGCCACTACTGATCATTGGAAATTGGTAACAATGAGAGTAAGAATTTTTAGCAGGACATCCACTTCAATTAAACATTGCAGGACCAGTACTAGAGCCAGAATATGCCTTATCCTGTTGACTGGTCAAGAGCGCAGGCCACTTGCAATTACAAAACAATCTTTCGGTAGCACGGAAAACTAGTGCACAGTGTGCTTCTACAACAAACAGAAAAATGAAATTAGTTTACTATAATTATATACACTTCAATGCTTGTGCATAATTGGCAGTTGGAACGTGCGCAATCGACAAAACAACAACCCGAAACATTCTTTCATAAATGTTGCACTTGGCGGCGAATTGCGCCACCCCTCCCAAAACAGCTTCTTTCACAATTTCAACATTTAGTGGAGAAGATACACAATTAGCCACTTGAACAGAGCGTAAGGTGAGCTTAACCCTAGCAACTAAAGTTTTGAAATGTCCACAAGGACATAAATTCAAAACTCAATGACTGCTGTGGAGGAACCGTAAAAGCTACTTAGCTTAGATGTCGACACAGTCTCCCAAAGATCAAAAATTCCAGCTCACCATAGAAACAACCGTCCAACTTCGCTGCCGAAAGCCTCCCACATCACAGGTCGTCCGCACTTTGCATCTCATCAAAACGGGGCGTACAATTCAGATCGCAGTACCCAGTCACTCCTCTCGTACATGCAGGTCTCTCGTGATTGCCACACACAGAGCTACTTCCCGCACCATAGTCTTCAGCACCACCTAGTGGGCCGCTCGCCAACCTCCCGCTCTAACATTTTCTTACGAGACTTGTTCTCCACAAGGAGGATGTTCCCTCCAGCGACCCATCAGTGATGTCGCTGGAGTATGTTGCACCCACGCATCACAATGCACTCTCGAGACTTTCGCAATGGTTTCTGGAATTTTCCGACCTCATCAAACAAAGGTTTCAAGATCCTATTAATGAAAGACACGCTGCATTGACATTATTGCCTAGAGATGCGCCAAGGAAATCTTGTGGGATGTAGTCTCGAAGTGGGCGACAGTTAAACAGGTTATGACGAAAAACCCACATCACAAGATGACGCAGCATTATATGATGCATAACAATGTCCTGTTCCACAGGCGAGCGGACGACTCGGAATCGTGATGTGTGTGTATACCTTCTGCATATCGTGATCACCTTGTATGGTATACGCACCTGACATGGAATTACTTTGAGGTTGAGAAGTGTAAACAAAAGGTTTCTCAGTATTGGTACGTTCCAAACCTGCACTGACGTGTGCATTGGTTACTGCGAACTTGTCAAGCAAATGGACATATCGAATGTTTTGGTACCAGATGCAATTCTCACTGATGATGGTCTGAGTTATACTATTAAAAAGTGGAAGACAGTTTTACAACAGCACAACATTAAACGTTCATCCAGAATCGAACCCCACAGCAAGAGTTTTCCGCGAATTTAATAATTTTGTTAAGAGCTTAGTTTCACAATAACAAACTAAACGCTAAGTTGCAGTGCCTGTGCTGTGCAGAAGTATGGTACTGTGTTCTTTCGAACATGCACGTATGTCAAAAGGAACAGGAACTGTGACGACTGCAACTGCTATGATAGACAGGAAATGTATTCACAGTTACGAATATGAATCACTGCGAGGTGTATAATGTGATGATGACAGTGAAAATATGTACCAGTCTGGAACGTGAGCTTGGATTTCTCACTTTACATGAGCTCTGGGGACAGACTGGGCAGGGGTCTCATCCCTCGCCACCAGTGATCCTGTGGAGGGTCGAAAAGTTGAAATTTAGGAATCGACAGAAGTGGAAGGTTTTCTTCTTTTGTTTGTTTACTTTTATTTGCTTATTTTAATAATTTTGACTATTATTATGTGGAACAGACATTACCTACATTGAGAAAGAAAAGACTGAGAAAAAAAATCCGCGCATTTACGCCGCCATCTCCTGTCCACGGAGGTTGGATGCAGAATCGATCGTAGGCAGCTCAAACTCAGACACCACCGGAAGCGGGCTGATGCCCTCACCTCTCAGCAATTCCCAACTAAATGGAGCTCTAACAAAGAGCCCTCGAATATAGTTGGTAAATAAAAGTCGGTAATGTGTCGTATAATTAAAAATTACCAAATGAGCAGCAACCAGTCGCAAGATCATGTTTTCTTTATTTACTTTTGCAAGTCGATTTCAACTGATTAACAGCCATCATCGGTGCTTTCAACGTATATGTTCCCTGAGTAATAACACTGTCTTAAACAGACGCCAAACATTAAGTGTGGCGTCTGTTTAAGACAGTGTTATTAGTGAACATACAGGTTGAAAGCACCGATGATGGCTGTTAATCAGTTGAAATCGATTTGCAAAAGTAAATAAAGAAAACACGAGCTTGCGACTGGTTGCTGCTTATTCGGTAATTTTATGGTTTACGGTCGCTGCACAACTTGGGAACCATATAGAGCCCACCATTCAGAATCTGGCGTATGTTCTAGCGCTGCGTGGGCTATCCCTCACGGAATAGGCAACTGACCTCCCCCCCCCCCCTCTCCAAACAGTGGCACACTTAATTGGATAAAATTTGGCGGCTGGAAAATATGTGTCCTCCAGATATAGAAGTTCGATCTCATCTAGTGGCACTCAGATGTAGCAGGCACTCATTTGCTGCACGAATCGCCAGACTTTGTGCGAAGAGGTGCGGGTCAGACGTTGGTTATCAGTGCCGAGTTCAAAAATGTTCAAATGTGTGTGAAATCTTATGGGACTTAACTGCTAAGGTCATCAGTCCCTAAGCTTACACACTACTTAACCTAAAGTATCCTAAGGACAAACACACACACCCATGCCCGAGGGAGGACTCGAACACCCGCCGGGAGCAGCCGCACAGTCCATGACTAGTGCCGAGTTGCCGGCAAAAGAGCAAAGAGGGGGATCTGACAAACTGATGCTGAGTAGTCGCTACTTCGTGGAAAATTTCCTGTTGACTATGTGATACCACACGGGCCAGACGTCCATAGGGAGGAAGGGCTGGTGGTTGGAACTCCACACTATGGGCCACCGTAGGGAGGGAGATGTGGTCGTCGTTCATGTATGTACTCGTATCTCGCATTGATGTTATTCCCGCACACGTAGATATTTTATTTGAAAGTCGTAGATCCGGTGTCGGGCGATAAATACGAATCTGTAGTGCCTGTGTCGTGAAGTAGGATGGAATGTTACTTCGAACATGTATGCATATTAATGAGTTGTATGAAACATCGGTGACCACGTATGGCAGTTCGGGTGTGGCCATGATTCGCCCTTGAAGTAATAAAGGCGACCGCTCACGAAAAGCGGGATTTCCGGTTTGAGTCTCGGGTCGGCACCAAATTTTACTGTCATCATTCCATTATAAAGTTAGAGGCGGTTCATATTCGCAGCTGTGAGTACGTTTCATGCTTTCCTGAACAGCTGAATTTCGTATTTACCGGCCGACACTAGGCCTGCGACTTCAAAATACAATGCCTCCCCTGTATGAGAATAGCATTAATGATGTGTAGGAGTGCAAGTGTGACACATGGATGACGACATATGAATGTCCGAATCTGACCGTGAATCGGGCTGGAATAACTGATGCGAGAAATCTGCGTTCATGACCAAGTGCGGCACAGATATTCATTGTCCTCATTCCATTACACAGCCGGAGGTGGTTCACATTTGCAGCTGCAAATACATTTCACACGTGACAAGCTAACTTGTGTCTCCATTTTAACAGGTGGTAAATAACCTTCCACATATCTCCATACATCAAGCAAATACTGTGGAAATGCTGGGAACCGCAGAAAGAAATCAATGGGGAGACCCACTCCTCCAGTGCCCGCAGGCGGAATCACAGACGAGGTAAAGGTTAGACAAACAGTTATCTCGGAGCCTTCGAAAGTCCGCCCATGACCAGAGGCTAGGTCGGATGCAGAAACTTCACGTTGGGGAGAAAATTCTATTGAAAACTCACCCGAATCCCTCAATCTTAGAAAAAGAAACAAAAAATGACAATTGTTATATAACGAACCATAGAAGACAGCCAGGAAATCTCATGAAAGGTGTTATCTAATTTCATACCCCAAACCTCCATAAATTAAAGGACTTTATCATCAAAAAAGACTTAAATAAGTAAGCACATTCCAAGAGTATGCAGATATTTACGTTTTAAATACCTTATATTTTTGAATATTTGTATGTATCCATGATCTAGACTAGAAGGAATTCTAATTGCTGTTTGGAATGTTTGGAAACTAAGCAAAATGTAACAATTCTTGTATTATCTACGTACAGATACCTACATTTACCTGTGTTTCGATTAAGCTAAGTCTATGATGAGCAATTTGCAGTGACGTGATGTAAATTACTGCGGTTTACACATGACTAAAACGTGGTGAATGACTAGAAAGATTATTGCTTACAATTGAGGCGTCGACATGGGGAGGGGGGTACGTCAGGAAAAACAAATTTCACAGGAGAAGCTACACAATACGAAGCTGTATTTACAAAATTTTAAATCTAGATATATATTTACAGTAATCTGTCACATTTGTGTTAGAAATACAATTACGATGTACAAAGCCTGCGGTAAAATGCACGATATTTGATGTCCATGTGATCAAACATCGCCAGGTCTTTTTTTTTTTTGTGGCGGCGTTCGTAGCGACAAACAATTCGCTGTAGAAACGGCTTACGAAGTCACCGCCACACTTTTAATAGCGGGCCGACCGGTCCGCTGGAACAGTGAACAGAAAGATGAAAACCCAAACACTCTGATTAAATAAAAGTCGGTACTTATCTTTATTAACGAAGATACAGAAACACAGTAGTGATCTCCGTGTCTACAGAAATCTGTCTACTTCGAGTCGGGGCGGCTAGGTCAACGTCGGCTGACGACAAACAACAACTCTGCTGCGACGAACACACAACTGACTAGCAAGTACACAATTCGGTGGCGAGTATACAACTGAGCGGCGAATATAGAACTGTCCTAGCGCTCGCGACTCCAGCGCTTAAGAAACCAGAAGCCAGCGGTGGCGCGCGCAGACTTGCGGCGATTTCCTGTCTCGCTGGCGCTGCTTATGCGGACGGCGTCCGGACTTTGATGCTGCCAACCTTTTGGCAGCGGACTCGGGTGGCATTACTGGCTAGGATATAACACTCCTCCCCCCCCAATCGCCGCACCGTCGTTGAATAATGACGTGGCGAGCGTCGACGGCGGGGAAGGGGTCTAGCCGCAGGCGTAGCAGAAGAGACCGGGGCGGAGACTGTTGTCGGTGGCAGTCCCCGGTCCGCACCCCAGCATTGGCTGCGCGGGGCCTCGGGAAACACCGACTGAAAACCGAGGTCAGGATGCACGCCTGTGACCACGGGCGCAGCTTCTGGTACTGGACGCGACGGGGCGTCGGGACCCACGAAGAGAGGCAGCGTCTCCTGACGCTGCGTCGACGGCTGCTGAGTGGGCGCCGGACAAGGCGCTGCGGTGTCAGACTCCTTGGGGGTGCCCAAGGAAAGCGGCTGCAGGACAGGCTGCACAGCCACCGCTTGGGAAGGCGGCCCGGCTGAGGGGTCGACGTCCATCAGCTCCGAAGGCGGTGGCGACTGAAGAGGGACCGCAGGCGCCGGAGCGACCACCTGGGGCGCTCCCGGATGAAGCTGCGCGGGAGGCATCAACGGGACGGGCTGTCGGCGTGGTAGCGGCGACGGCTGCTGCTGCTGCCCTGGGGGCGGCAGCGAAGTCGGAAGGCGCGGCTGGAACCCGCCGCGGACCAAATCTGTGGACAAGGAACGAGCGGCAGAATCCGGGCGGCCAGCGCGGCGCAACTGGTTCTGATGCCTCCTGTGCACCCCAGTAGCACCTTGAACAGTATAAAAACCGCGACCCTGGACACTTATCACGGTACCACGTTCCCAACGACGGCGACCGTGATAAACTCTGAAAAAAAAAAACGGCGTCGTTGCGCTGAAAACGCGTGCGATGCTCAGAAGCCGCGGGTCGATCCGGGGGGTGCAACAACCGTAGTAGGGTGCGATGACGACGGCCGTGGAGAAGCTCCGCAAGCGAAGGGCCGTCACGTGGCGTGGTCCGGTACGACGACAGGAACGTGATGAGGGCCTGCTGACGAGAGTGCGTAGCACGAAGGCGGTCCATATGATCCTTGAATGTGCGTACAAAACGTTCCGCTGCACCATTCGATTGAGGGTGGAACGGCGGAGTAAGAACATGGCGAATGCCATTGGCAGAACAAAAACTTTCAAATTCAGCAGAGGTAAATTGTGGACCATTGTCAGATACCAAAACTTCTGGAAGACCCTCAATACAAAAAATTGAAGTCAACGCCTGTATAGTTTGTGCAGACGTTGTAGACTGCATGGGCACAACAAACGGAAAATTACTAAATGCATCTATCACGATGAGCCAACGAGAATTCCAATATGGACCAGCGAAATCAATATGTACTCGCTGCCAGGGACCGGCAGGGCGTGCCCACTCAAAATAGCGTTGAGGCGGAGCAGCTTGGTGTTCGGCACACGTCGAACAATCTGTAGACATCTGCGTAATCTGCTTATCAATGCCGATCCATGTACAATGACGGCGGGCAAGCTGCTTGGTGCGGACCACTCCCCAATGACCTTGATGCAACAAGTCGAGGACCTTGGATTGGAGCACTTGGGGAACCACTACACGAAGCTGGTCATTCTCGGTGCGTAACAGCAAAACTCCGTGCGAAACAGACAACAGATGACGTTGCACAATTCGTGAATGGAACAGGGAAGGGGGGATCAGATAGTGGTACAATAAGTACCCTCCGCCACACACCGTAAGGTGGCTCGCGGGGTATAGATGTAGATGTAGATGTAGATAGCGACGAACCACAGGATCCGATATGTCCTTTGCCTTGGACGGCCAACCACGTTGAACAAAACGTAATAGTAAACTCAGATGAGGATCCGTAGCTGTCTCACGTGCCACCTGACGATAATCAATCGGAAAATCCCGGAGGGATTGATGCTCATCGGCGTCAATCTGATGGCAAGAGTCGTCAGAGGAATCGAAGACATCATCCGCAGCAATCGGCAATCTAGAAAGCGCGTCAGCGTTTGCATGCTGAGCTGTAGGGCGATACAGTATCTCATACTGGTATTGTGATAACAAAAGAGCCCAACGTTGTAGTCTCTGAGCTGTCCGCTGAGGAACTGGTTTAGACGGATGAAACAGTGACGTCAGGGGCTTGTGATCTGTTACTAAATAGAATGGTCTACCATAGAGGTAGTGATGGAATTTTGTGACACCGAACACAATAGCCACCGCTTCCTTGTCCAATTGGCTATAATTACACTGAGCTTTGTTTAGCAATTTAGATGCGAACGCAATAGGACGTTCGGTGTTACCGACTCGGTGAGACAACACAGCACCGAGGCCGAAAGAAGAGGCATCACAAGCTAACACCAGAGGCTTGTTAGGGTCGTAATGGACCAGACAACGATCATTCAATAAAGCCTCTTTAATCTGCTGAAAGGCTGATTGGCAATCAGCTGACCACACAAACGGAACATTCTTACGGCGGAGACGATGCAACGGTGCAGCAATCTGTGATGCATTAGGTATAAACCTAATATAATATGTCAATTTGGCAAGAACTGCTTGCAATTCCTGCAGATTGCGAGGGGCGGGCAAATCACGAATAGCTGCTAAATGTGACGGAGGGATGAATGCCTTGAGCATTAATAACATGTCCCAGATACTCCATCTCCGTAAGGAAAAATGAACATTTATCGATGTTGCAACGTAGGCCTGCCTGAGACAACACTTTAAACAAACACTCCAAATTACGGAAATGTTCAGCAGGCGTCCGACCGAACACAACAATATCGTCTAAATAGTTGCAACACGATGGCACATTAGCCAGAAGTTGTGACAAAAAACGCTGAAAAACAGCTGGATCTGACGCACAACCAAAAGACAAACGCAGAAAACGGAACAACCCCAAAGACGTGTTTATGACAAAATACTGTTGTGATTGCTCGTCGAGGGGCAATTGCAAATATGCTTCACGGAGATCAATTTTGGAAAAGAAACGAGCTTCCCCTAACTTATCCATCAGCTCGTCCGGTCTAGGCAAAGGAAAAGAATCAATGACAGTCTGAGGATTAACTGTCGACTTAAAATCAGCACACAAACGTAACTTGCCAGACGGTTTCTTGATAATAACTAAGGGAGAAGCCCACTGGCTCGCTGAAACGGGTTGAATAACTCCGTTGTTTTGCCAACGACGAAGTTCATCTGCTACAGGTGCCCGGAGGGCGCGAGGCACTGGACGAGCACGAAAAAATCGAGGCTGAGCATTATCTTTTAACGTAATATGAGCGGCAAAGTTCGCAGCACAACCTAGTTCGTCTTTAAATATGTCACTGTATCGTTTACACAAATCGGTTATGCTGTCTTGAGGAACAACAACAGAATGAATTTGCAACACATTGTCTTGGATAGACAGGCCAAACAAGTCAAAACAGTCTAATCCGAAAATGTTTACACTGTCTGTAGCGCGGAGCACTGTGAATGAAACTGTTTTTGTATTACCACGGAATGTGGCTGGCACGCTACATACACCTAACACAGGAATTTGTTCTCCGCTATAAGTAGCCAAAGAATGTTTTGCCGCTGAAAGTTTAGGGCGGCCGATAGCCGCATACGTAGCACTATTTATGAGAGTCACAGACGCACCAGTGTCTAATTGAAAATTGAAGGTCTTATCCTGGATGCGTAGTTTCACAAATAGTTTATTACACTGTCTCTGGATCGGTGCAGTGGAGGCAGAAGACACAAAATCAGCGCGTTTAGCTCGTGTTCGCTGCTTACGACAACTCGTGGGTTGGGCGGGTGGAACAACAACTCCCGCTTCACTTGCAGCCTGTACATTACGTTTTACAGCGTTTGAATTACGCTTGGGTCGCATAGCAGAGGGCTGTGTGGGTGGCTTATTGCGAACAAGTGTATTACCCACACGAACCGTGGAAGAGTCTTTAAACGCGACCTTCTGGGCGGGCTGGCTTTGAAGAACATGAATATCCATGGGCTGGGCAGCACTAGAATTGTTCTTGCGTTTACGCAAACAAACAGTCTGGATGTGTCCTTTCCTTTGACAAAAGTGACAAACCGCGTTTCTTAACGGGCAACGTTCACGAGGATGAGCAAGAACACACTTAGGGCAAGACTTAACTCTATCATTTTGCACACGCGGCTGACGAATGTGTTTAACATGACGCGGCCGGCTAGTGTTTACAGTCTGACTCTGCCGGTGGGGCCGCGGGCGTGACATAACTTGCGTAGCACAGGCAATTTGAGAAATACATGGCTGATCTAACTCACACTCAGCATAGTCAAAAGTATCTTGGGCTTCAATGATGTTCATCACAGTCTCTAATGACGGGTCTGGCAACTTTAAGATAGCAGCACAAATACGAGAATCTGCAATGTTTTGAGTAATAGCGTCTCGTAACATGACATCACTGTAGGAAGCTCCACACACACAATTAAATCGGCACTGGCGGGTGAGGCCCCGTAAATCTGTTAACCACTATTTATTAGATTGATGTGGCAGTTTCTTTAATCTGAAGAACTTGAATCTGGCTGCTGCCACATGAACTCGTGACTCGAAATACTCAGCAAGCTTGTTAACAACAACGTCATAGTCTAAAGCTTCTGGCTTGGATTCCGGGAACAACTTACAAAGTAGTCGATAGACTTCCACGCCTGCAGTGGAAATTAAATAAAGCTGCCGCTCAGTACCCGTGATTTTGTAGACTGTCATGTGCACCTGCAACTGCGCGAAATATTCTCGCCATTCTTCTCTTGATGCATCAAAAGCACGGAAAGGTGGTGCTGCCTGTGCTTGTTCCTTTCGTGTTGGAGGATTAGCCGCTTGTTTGGTGATTGCTTCCACCAGACTTTGTATTTGCTGACTCTGTAACAAGATCAACTGTTGTAATTCGGCAGACATAGTGAACACAAATTAAACCAGCCCCCAAAATTTTATCGCTATAATAAGTATAACCAGAAACAAGTTGAACCAGCCCTGCACACGAGTTCGGAAGCTCTCGTCGCCAGTTTTGTGGCGGCGTTCGTAGCGACAAACAATTCGCTGTAGAAACGGCTTACGAAGTCACCGCCACACTTTTAATAGCGGGCCGACCGGTCCGCTGGAACAGTGAACAGAAAGATGAAAACCCAAACACTCTGATTAAATAAAAGTCGGTACTTATCTTTATTAACGAAGATACAGAAACACAGTAGTGAACTCCGTGTCTACAGAAATCTGTCTACTTCGAGTCGGGGCTACTAGGTCAACGTCGGCTGACGACAAACAACAACTCTGCTGCGACGAACACACAACTGACTAGCAAGTACACAATTCGGTGGCGAGTATACAACTGAGCGGCGAATATAGAACTGTCCTAGCGCTCGCGACTCCAGCGCTTAAGAAACCAGAAGCCAGCGGTGGCGCGCGCAGACTTGCGGCGATTTCCTGTCTCGCTGGCGCTGCTTATGCGGACGGCGTCCGGACTTTGATGCTGCCAACCTTTTGGCAGCGGGCTCGGGTGGCATTACTGGCTAGGATATAACATTTTTTAATATTGATAATGGTGGGCCCTGATCCAACTGGTGACAGAGAACGAACTGCAGAGATGGTCTTGACGGATCTACCCTTTTTCCAAATGTTACCCTCCCTCCATGGTTCCATTTCATTGGACGAATCTTTTAGTTCTATGATGGACAGCTTATCCCTCACAATTGTAATCCAAGAAAGACAACTGATGTTCACTGGTGCTGTACACAATAATGCATCACATGTCAAGGTGAAATCGTCGAAATTTTCCTCCGTCATATTTACAGCATTGATGATTGTACATTCTTTGCTTCTCTAGTCATGTCAGCTATTTCATCAGAAGTCATTGGTTGTAAAACTCTCTTTCTCTTCTCTGTGATGCCGAAATCTCCGTCACAAGGCATTTTTGAATGTCCTAACACTAGAAGTTTCAGACTACCTTTATCAACTGTACAGCTTGCCACTGCGAAAATTAAAGCCTAAAAAACAAACCATTTTACGCAGCCTCTTTGTTCCGTCTGCACTATGCTGATTATACCAAAGAGAAAAGTACCTTGATGTATCCAATTTTGGTTCCAATACTCTCAGCGCAGATTCTGCACGTCATTCTTCTCAAACCTGCGGCAGCTGCAGATGCCTTTGTAAGTAGCCTCACAAAGAAAGTATAAAAATCGGTTAGGTCATAATAAAAAACAAAAGTATATGTCACCAGTAAATACAATCAAGTAAATTTTTGTGCAGATGGAAAATATGTCTTACTAGTTCTATGGAACAGGTTTGAAGGCATTTTATCATACTAAAAACTCCTAGCAACTTTAATACCGAATCAATAACACAGTAATCAACTATTGATCACAGAGTAAAAAGTCGGTGACTTGACTTACTCCCACTTCCATCCCAGCTCACTTTACGAGGTGCATTCAAGTTCTAAGGCCTCCGATTTTTTTTTCTAATTAACTACTCACCCGAAATCGATGAAACTGGCGTTACATCTCGTCGTAATCGCCCTGCAGACGTACACATTTTTCACAACGCTGACGCCATGATTCCATGGCAGCGGCGAAGGCTTCTTTAGGAGTCTGTTTTGACCACTGGAAAATCGCTGAGGCAATAGCAGCACGGCTGGTGAATGTGCGGCCACGGAGAGTGTCTTTCATTGTTGGAAAAAGCCAAAAGTGACTAGGAGCCAGGTCAGGTGAGTGGGGAGCATGAGGAATCACTTCAAAGTTGTTATCACGAAGAAACTGTTGCGTAACGTTAGCTCGATGTGCGGGTGCGTTGTCTTGGTGAAACATCACACGCGCAGCCCTTCCCAGACGTTTTTGTTGCAGTGCAGGAAGGAACTTGTTCTTCAAAACATTTTCGTAGGATGCACCTGTTACCGTAGTGCCCTTTGGAACGCAATGGGTAAGGATTACGCCCTCGCTGTCCCAGAACATGGACACCATCATTTTTTCAGCACTGGCGGTTACCCGAAATTTTTTTGGTGGCGGTGAATCTGTGTGGTTCCTTGAGCTGACTGGCGCTTTGTTTCTGGATTGAAAAATGGCATCCACGTCTCATCCATTGTCACAACCGACGAAAAGAAAGTCCCATTCATGCTGTCGTTGCGCATCAACATTGCTTGGCAACATGCTACACAGGCAGCCATGTGGTCGTCCGTCAGCATTCCTGGCACCCACCTGGATGACACTTTTCGCATTTTCAGTTCGTCATGCAGGATTGTGTGCACAGAACCCACAGAAATGCCAACTCTGGAGGCGATCTATTCGACAGTCATTCGGCGATCCCCCAAAACAATTCTCTCCACTTTCTCGATCATGTCGTCAGACCGGCTTGTTCGAGCCCGAGGTTGTTTCGGTTTGTTGTCACACAATGTTCTGCCTTCATTAAACTGTCGCACCCAAGAACGCACTTTCGACACATCCATAACTCCATCACCACATGTCTCCTTCAACTGTCGATGAATTTCAATTGGTTTCACACCACGCAAATTCAGAAAACGAATGACTGCATGCTGTTCAAGTATGGAAAACGTCGCCATTTTAAGTATTTAAAACAGTTCTCATTCTCGCCGCTGGCGGTAAAATTCCATCTGCCGTACGGTGCTGCCATCTCTGGGACGTATTGACAATGCACGCGGCCTCATTTTAAAACAATGCTCATGTTTCTATCTCTTTCCAGTAGGGAGAAAAAAAATCGGAGGCCTTAGAACTTGAATGCACCTCGTATGTTACTAGAAGAAGCATTGTGCGTTGTTTGTAAGAACTTAACCGTTCACAACTCTGATGTTCTGCTACTTCTATGACTTCTTGCTAGCTTTCCGACAAAAAATCTTGAAAATGATTTATTTTCACATAATATCTTTCCCATGTCGATGCCTCAAGTCACGAACAAGTAACAAGTCATCTATAAATAACTATCTTATTGTTTATTGAAGAAAGACATCTGCTCCAGTTGTACGAAGAAATGGCATGATAATCTAACACAGAGGTGGGCAATTGGTGGCCCGCGGGCCGGATCCCGCTCACGATTGGTTTCAAGGTTTCAATCCGGGCTGTGGAAGAGATTCGTGGGGGAGCGTGCCGTGAGGGCCGGGGACATTCATATATACCACCTGCGGTATATTTTTCGATGTTTCTGTATTAACACATTGCCATCCGCACATCTCGTAAAAATTTATTCGCTTGGCGCCGGCACCGCTAATTCGGAATACTTGGCTTGTCGCCGGCCATTCTTGACATTATCGAGAGATTATAAATCGTTTCGTTTTACTAATTTCGTCCTTAGTTCTCGTAAGTTCTCAATCCTGTTCCCCTACTTTCATGGAATTTCGAAGGTATACATACGTAAATAAATACAAAATTTGTTTCATATATTTGTTTATTTGCATTGTCTTTCGTACTCAGTATTTCTCTTTCATAGTCTCCAAGATGTAGCGCAACTCTCCAAGACTTGCACATTAAGTCTGTTGTTTTTTTTTTGTTTTTGTTTTTGGATTATACGTGGCAGTTTATTCGTTTTCGTTTATCATTTCGGAAATACTTAGGCCTATTCGTTGGTGTTGCTTTATGCGACCGGAAAGTCTGTCAACTGGATCATGATGAGACGTACGCGGTGTAGTGGCAACCTCCAAGTTTTGTTCCGCGCATTCATAGTAAATAATTGTATCGTCTCTTTCGTCTGTTGTGATGAAAGGGCACAAGTACCAAAGATACCAAAGTGGTGTCGCCGGCCACTGCGTTATACTATGCTCACGACACCATTGTGGTGTCGCCGGCCACTGAGCGATACTATGCACACGACTCTAATGTGGTGTTGCCTGTCGTTGACCGGTATTTCGCGCACGATACCACTGAAACAGTTGAAATTGGAAGTAATTTGTAATGAATTAACTGCAACCAGTTGCTATTATAGAAGTTTACATTTCTGTGCTCACATTTCAAGATGCATTACGTCTCGTTAACATAGTTTCTTTGCTAAATACGTTGCACAGTTTCGTAACGGAACTTTTTAAGTGGGCTATTGTAAAATGCCATAAGTAAAGAAAAACGTTCACGACACTTTATATAAATGTACGCGGGTACTTTTAGGCATAATTTTTTTGCCATGACAGGTTACGACAGTGGCGATATTCATATCATTGCATTCCCCCCATAAACATTAACGTCACAGATGCTACATTTGTGACTTTAGCGCTAGGAGCGATGACGCTGCATCACGTGACGAGGCAACCCATAGGCTGAAGTATGTGCATCAGGCCCACAGGACACCGAAGATTCCCATGCCTGATCTAATGTACATAGAGACCATAAGATAACCGAATAACATTGGAAATCACCACGCATGCCCTAGTAATTAAGACATGATTGATGGTGAGTGGTTGAAAAATAAAAAGGGAAGTAAACTGCGGAGAGGCTATGGTGCAGTAAAATAGAAGGGGAACTGTTGGACGTCATGTCAATCTAAATAAGTAAATAACACAAGATAAATTGTTTTCTTTAATTCATCATGGTATATGATGTACGTTCTCGTGATTTTCTGCTTATTATAAGATTGGAAAATAAATTTGACTCTTAAGATACTGAATGAATTAGATAAGCGTTTATTTGTAAATAATGTCGTACTAGAAACAACAACAGATCGTTGATTGTTCAAGACACAATGCGTCATAACTTTTTCCTTCATGCCATTTTGTGCATGCCACCTTTCGCGTACGGGATTCAGTTGAGTTTCCAATTCATTTGTTATTTCTCTTTTTCTGGTACACGGTTAGGTACCGGGACTTTGTTTCTTAATCGTAAAAATAGAATAGTGGTAACTCAATTACAATGAGCACAATGCCATTGAATATAAAATGATTTCATTTAAACGTTTCAGGTCATTGAGTATTATCTATGTATATACTCAGTACGGGATTCTGTTGAGTTTCCATTTCATTTGTTCTTTCAGTTTTTCTGGCCCATGGTTAGGTACCGGGACTTTGTTTCTTCATCGTAAAAATACAATAATGGTAACTCAATTACAATGAACGCAATGCAATTGAATATAAAATGATTTGATTTGAACGTTTCAGGTCATTGAGTATTATTTATATAAATACTCAGTACGGGATTCTGTTGAGTTTCCATTACATTTGTACTTTCTCTTTTTCTGGTCCATGGTGGGTACCAGGACCTTGTTTCTTAATTGTAAAAATAGAATAGTAGTAACTCAATTACAATGAACACAACGCCATTGAATATAAAATGATTTCATTTGAACGTTTCAGGTCATTGAGTATTATCTATATATATACTCAGTAGAGGACTCTGTTGAGTTTCCATTTCATTTGTTCTTTCTCTTTTTCTGGTCCATGGTTAGGTACCGGGACTTTATTTCTTAATCGTAAAAATAGAATTATGGTAACTCAACTACAATGAACACAATGCCATTGAATATAAAATGACTCCATTTGAACGTTTCAGGTGATTATTATCTATGTATATACTCAGAACGGAATTCTGTTGTGTTTCCATTTAATTTGTTCTTTCTCTTTTTCTGGTCCATGGTTAGGTACCAAGACTTTGTTTCTTAATCGTAAAAATAGAATAGTGGTATCTCAATTACAATGAAGACAATGGAATTGAATATAAAATGATTTCTATTGAACTTTTCAGGTCATTTAGTATTATCTATATATATACTCAGTACGGGAATCTGTTGAGTTTCCATTTCATTTGTTCTTACTCTTTTTCTGGTCCGTGGTTAGGTCCCGGGACTTTGTTTCTTACTCGTAAAAATATAATAGTGGTAACTCAATTACAATGAACACAGTGCCATTGAGTATAAGACAATTTCATTTGAACGTTTCGGGTTATTGAGTATTATCTATGTATATACTCAGTACGGGATTCTGTTGAGTTTCCATATCATTTGTTCTTTCTCTTTTTCTGGTCCATGGTTAGGTGCTGGTCTTTTGTTTCTTAATCATAAAAATAGAATAGTGGTAACTCAAATACAATGAACACAATGCCATTGAATATAAAACTATTTCATTTGAACGTGTCAGTTCATTGAGAATTATCTATATATATTCTCAGTACCGGATTTTGTTGAGTTTCCATTTCATTTGTTCTCTCTCTTTTTCTGGCCCATGGTTAGGTACCGGGACTTTGTTTCTTAATCGTAAAAATAGAAGAGTGATAACTCGTTTACAATGAACACAGTGACATTGCAAATAAAATGATTTCATTTGAACGTTTCAGTTCATTGAGTATTATCTATATATATACTCAGTACGGTATTCTGTTGAGTCTCCATTTCATTTGTTCTCTCTCTTTTCTGGTCCATGGTTAGGTACCGGAAGTTTGTTTCTTAATCGTAAAAATAGAATAATGGTAACTCATTTACAATGTACACAATGCCATTGAATATAAAATGACATCATTTGAACGTATCAGGTCATTGAGTATTATATATATATATATACTCAGTATGGGATTCTGTTGGGTTTCCAATTCATTTGTTCTTTCTCTTTTTCTGGTACATGGATAGGTATCAGGACTTTGTATCTTAATCGTAGAAATAGAAAAGTGGTAACTCAATTACAATGAAGACAATGCCATTGAATATAAAATGATTTCATATGAGCGTTTCAGGTCATTGAGTATTATCTATATATATACTCAATACAGGATTCTGTTGAATTTCCATTTCATTTGTTCTTTCTCTTTTTCTGGTCGTTGGTTGGGTACCGGGACTTTGTTTCTTAATCGTAAAAATAGAATAGTGGTAACTCAATTACAATGAACGCAATGCCATTGAATGTAAAATGTTGTCATTTGAAGGTTTCAGGTAATTGAGTATTATCTATATATATTTTCAGTACGGGATTTTGTTGAGTTTCCATTTCATTTATTCTTTACCTTTTTCTGTCCATGGTTAGGTACCGGGACTTTGTTTATTAATGTTAAAAATAGAATAGTGGTAAATTATTTACAATGAACACAATGACATTGAGTATAAAATGATTTCATTTGAACGTTTCAGGTCATTGAGTATTATTTATATATTTACTCAGGACGGGATTCTGTTGAGATTCCATTTCATTTCTTTTTTTTCTTTTACCGGTCCATGGTTAGGTACCGGGACTTTGTTTCTTAATCGTGTTAAAAGAATAGTGGTAACTCTATTATAATGAACACAATGCCATTGAATATAAAATGATTTCATTTGAATGTTTCAGGTCATTGAGTATTATCTATATATATACTCACTATAGGGTTCTGTTGAGTTTCCATTTCATTTGTTCTTTCTCTTTTTTGGTCCATGGTTAGGTACTGGGACTTTGATTCTTAATCATAAAAATAGAATAGCGGTATCTCAATTACAATGAACACAATGACATTGAATATAAAATGATTTCACTTGAACGTTTCAGGTCATTGAGTATCATCTATATATATTCTCAGTACGGGATTTTATTGAGTTTCCATTTCATTTGTGCTTTCTCTTCTTATGGACCATGGTTAGGTACCGAGACTTTGTTTCTTAATCGTAAAAATAAAATAGTGGTAACTCATTTACAATGCACACAATGCCATTGAATATAAAATGATTTCATTTGAACGTATCACGTCGTTGAGTATTATCTATATATATATACTCAGTTCGGGATTCTGTTGAGTTCCCATTTCATTTGTTCTTTCTCTATTTCTGGTCCATGGTTATGTACCGGAACGTTGTTTCTTAATGGTAAAAATAAAATAGTGGTAACTCAATTACAATGAACACAATTACATTGAGTAAAAAAAGATTTCATTGGAATATTTCTGGTCATTGAGTATTATCTATGTATTTACTCAGTACGGGAATCTGTTGAGTTTCATTTCATTTGTTCTTTCTCTTTTTCTAGTCCATAGTTAGGTACCGGGACTTTGTTTCTGAATCGTAAAAATAGAATGGTAGTAAATCAATTCCAATTAACACAATGCCATTGAATATAAAATGATTTAAATTGAACAGTTGAGGTCATTGAATAATATCTATATATATACTAAGTAAAGGACTCTGTTGAGTTTCCATTTCATTTGTTCTTTCTCTTTTTAAGGTCCATGGTTAGGGACTGGGACTTTGTTTCTTAATCATAAAAATAGAATGATGGTAAATCAATTACAATAAACACAATTACACTGAGTATAAAATGTTTTCATTTGAACGTTTCAGGTCATTTAGTATTATCTAAATATTTACTCAGTACGGGATTCTGTTGAGTTTCCATTTCATTTGTTCTTTCTCTTTTTCTGGTCCATGGTTAGGTACCGGGACATTGTTTCTTAATCGTAAAAATAGGATAATGGTAACTCAATTACAATGAACATAATGCCATTGAATATAAAATGATTTCATTTAAACGTTTCAGGTCATTGAGTATTATCTATGTATATACTCAGTACGGGATTCTCTTGAGTTTCCATTTCATTTGTTCTTTCTCTTATTCTGGTCCATGGTTAGGTACTGGGACTTTGTTTCTTAATGTTAAAAATAGAAAGTGGTAACTCAGTTACAATGAACTCAATGCCATGAAGTATAAAATAATTTCATTTGAACGTTTCAGGTCATAGAGTATTATTTGTATAAATACTCAGTACGAGAATCTGTTGAGTTTCCATTACATTTGTTCTTTCTCTTTCTCTGGTCCATGGTGGGTACCAGGACCTTGTTTCTTAATTGTAAAAATAGAATAGTAGTAACTCAATTACAATGAACACAACGCCATTGAATATAAAATGATTTCATTTGAACGTTTCAGGTCATTGGGTATTATCTATATATATACTCAGTACAGGACTTTGTTGAGTTTCCATTTCATTTGTTCATTCTCCATTTCTGGTCCATGGTTAGGTACCGTGACTCTCTTTCTTAATCGTAAAAATAGAATAATGGTAACTCAATTACAATGAACACAATGCCATTGAATATAAAATGATTTCATTTGAACGTTTCAGGTCATTGAGTATTATCTATGTATATTCTCAGAACGGAATTCTATTGTGTTTCCATTTAATTATTTCTTTCTCTTTTTCTGGTAAATGGTTAGGTACCAGGACTTTGTTTCTTAATCGTAAAAATAGGATAGTGGTAACTCAATTACAATGAACACAATGCAATGAATATAAAATGATTTCAATTGAACTTTTCAGGTCATTTAGTATTATCTGTATATATACTCAGTACAGGAATCTGTTGAGTTTCGATTTCATTTGTTCTTTCTCTTTTTCTGGTCCGTGGTTAGGTACCGGGACTCTCTTTCTTACTCGTAAAAATATAATAGTGGTAACTCAATTACAATGAACACAGTGCCATTGAGTATAAGACAATTTCATTTGAACGTTTCAGGTTATTGAGTATTATCTATGTATATACTCAGTACGGGATTCTGTTGAGTTTCCATTTCATTTGTTCTTTCTGTTTTTCTGGTCCATGGTTAGGTACTGGGCTTTTGTTTCTTAATCGTAAAAATAAAATAGTGGTAACTCAATTACAATGAACACAATGCCATTGAATATAAAATGATTTCATTTGAACGTTTCAGATCATTGAGTATTATCTATATATATACTTAGTACGGGATTCTGTTGACTTTCGAATTCTTTTGTTCTTACTCTTTTTCTGGTCCATGGTTAGGTACTGGGACTTTGATTCTTAATCATAAAAATGGAATAGCGGTATTTCAATTACAATGAAGACAATGACATTGAATATAAAATGATTTCATTTAAACGTTTCAGGTCTTTGAGTATTATCTATGTATGTACTCAGTACGGGATTCTGTTGAGTTTGCATTTCATTTGTTCTTTCTCTTTTGCTGGTCCATGGTTATGTACCGGGACTTTGTTTCTTAATCGTAATAAAAGAATAGTGGTAACTTAATTACAGTGAACACAATGCCATTGAATATAAAATGATTTCATAGGAATGTTTCAGGTCATTTACTATTATCTATATATATACTCACTACAGTGTTCTGATGATTTTCCATTTCATTTGTTCTTTCTCTTTTTCTGGTCGATAATTAGGTACCGGGACTTTGTTTCTTAATCGTTAAAATAGAATAGTGGTAACTCAATTACAATGTACACAATGCCATTGAATATAAAATGATTTCATTTGAATGTATCACGTCATTGAGTATTATTTATATATATATATATACTCAGTACGGGATTCTGTTGAGTTCCCATTTCATTTGTTCTTTCTCTATTTCTGGTCCATGGTTAGGTACTGGAACTTTGTTTCTTAATGGTAAAAATAAAATAGTGGTAACTAAATTACAATGAACACAATTACATTGAGTAAAAAATGATTTCATTTGAACATTTCAGGTCATTGAGTATTTTCTATGTATTTACTCAGTATGGGATTCTGTTGAGTTTCCATTTCATTTGTTCTTTCTCTTTTTCTAGTCCATAGTTAGGTACCGGGACCTTGTTTCTTAATCGTAAAAATAGAATGGTGGTACCTCAATTCCAATTAACACAATGCCATTGTGTATAAAATGATTTAATTTGAACAGTTCAGGTCATTGAGTATTATCTATATATATACTAAGTAACGGACTCTGTTGAGTTTCCATTTCATTTGTTCTTTCTCTTTTTAAGGTCCATGGTTAGGTACTGGGACTTTGTTTCTTAATCATAAAAATAGAATAATGGTAACTCAATTACAATGAACACAATTACATTGAGTATAAAATGATTTCATTTGAACGTTTCAGGTCATTGAGTATTATCTAAATATTTACTCAGTATGGGATTCTGTTTAGTTTCCATTTCATTTGTTCTTTCTCTTTTTCTGGTCCATGGTTAGGTACCGGGACATTGTTTCTTAATCGTAAAAATAGAATAGTGGTAACTCATTTACAATGAACACAATGCCATTGAACGTAAAATGATTTCATTTGAACGTTTAAGGTCATTGAGTATTATCGATATATATACTCAGTACGGGATTCTGTTGAGTTTCCATTTCATTTGTTCTTTCTCTTTTCTGGTCCATGGTTATGTACCGGAAGTTTGTTTCTTACTGGAAAAAATAGAATAATGGTAACTCATTTACAATGAATACAATGCCATCGAATATAAAATGATTTCATTTGAACGTATCAGGTCATTGAGTATTATCTTTATATATACTCAGTAAGGGATTCTGTTGAGTTTCCATTTCATTTGTTCTTTCTCTTTTTCTGGTCCATGGTTAGGTATCAGGACTTTGTTTCTTAATGGTAAAAATAGAATAGTGGCAACTCAATTACAATGAAGACAATGCCATTGAATATAAAATGATTTTATTTGAGCGTTTCAGATCATTGAGTATTATCTATATATATACGCAATACGGGATTCTGTTGAGTTTCCATTTCATTTGTTCTTACTCTTTTTCTGGTCCTTGATTGTGTACCCGGACTTTGTTTCTTAATCGTAAAAATAGAATAGTGGTAACTCAGTTACAGTGAACACAATGCCATTGAGTATTAAATGATTTCATTTGAACGTTTCAGGTCATTGAGTATTATCTATGTATATACTCAGTTCGGAATTCTGTTAAGTTTCCATTTCATTTGTTCTTTCTCCTTTCTTGACCATGGTTTGGTACCGGAACTTTGTTTCTTAATCGTGAAAATAAAATAGTGGTAACTCAATTACAATGAACACAATGCCATTGAATATAAAATGATTTCATTTGAACGTTTCATATCATTGAGTATTATCTATATATATACTTAGTACGGGATTCTGTCGACTTTCCATTTCATTTGTCCTTTCTCTTTTTCTGGTCCATGGTTAGGTACTGGGACTTAGTTTCTTAATCATAAAAATAGAATAATGGTAACTCAATTACAATGAATACAATGCCATTGAATATAAAATGATTTCATTTGAGCATTTCAGGTCATTGAGTATTATCTATATACACTCCTGGAAATGAAAAAAAGAACACATTGACACTGGTGTGTCAGAGCCACCATACTTGCTCCGGACACTGCGAGAGGTCTGTACAAGCAATGATCACACGCACGGCACAGCGGACACACCAGGAACCGCGGTGTTGGCCGTCGAATGGCGCTAGCTGCGCAGCATTTGTGCAGCGCCGCCGTCAGTGTCAGCCAGTTTGCCGTGGCATACGGAGCTCCATCGCAGTCTTTAACACTGGTAGCGTGCCGCGACAGCGTGGACGTGAACCGTATGTGCAGTTGACGGACTTTGAGCGAGGGCGTATAGTGGGCATGCGGGCGGCCGGCGGACGTACCGCCGAAATGCTCAATACGTGGGGCGTGAGGTCTCCACAGTACATCGATGTTGTCGCCAGTGGTCGGCGGAAGGTGCACGTGCCCGTCGACCTGGGACCGGACCGCAGTGACGCACAGATACACGCCAAGACCGTAGGATCCTACGTAGTGCCGTAGGGGACCGCACCGCCACTTGCCAGCAAATTAGGGACACTGTTGCTCCTGGGGTATCGGCGAGGACCATTCGCAACCGTCTCCATGAAGCTGGGCTACGGTCCCGCACACCGTTAGGCCATCTTCCGCTCACGCCCCAACATCGTGCAGCCCGCCTCCAGTGGTCTCGCGACAGTCGTGAATGGAGGGACGAATGGAGACGTGTCGTCTTCAGCGATGAGAGTCGCTTCTGCCTTGGTGCCAATGATGGTCGTATGCGTGTCTGGCGCCGTGCAGGTGAGCGCCACAATCAGGACTGCATACGACCAAGGCACACAGGGCCAACACCCGGCATCATGGTGTGGGGAGCGATCTCCTACACTGGCCGTACACCACTGGTGATCGTCGAGGGGACACTGAATAGTGCACGGTACATCCAAACCGTCATCGAACCCATCGTTCTACCATTCCTAGACCGGCAAGGGAACTTGCTGTTCCAACAGGACAATGCACGTCCGCATGTATCCCGTGCCACCCAACGTGCTCTAGAAGGTGTAAGTCAACTACCCTGGCCAGCAAGATCTCCGGATCTGTCCCCCATTGAGCATGTTTGGGACTGGATGAAGCGTCGTCTCACGCGGTCTGCACGTCCAGCACGAACGCTGGTCCAACTGAGGCGCCAGGTGGAAATGGCATGGCAAGCCGTTCCACAGGACTACATCCAGCATCTCTACGATCGTCTCCATGGGAGAATAGCAGCCTGCATTGCTGCGAAAGGTGGATATACACTGTACTAGTGCCGACATTGTGCATGCTCTGTTGCCTGTGTCTATGAGCCTGTGGTACTGTCAGTGTCATCATGTGATGTATCTGACCCCAGGAATGTGTCAATAAAGTTTCCCCTTCCTGGGACAATGAATTCACGGTGTTCTTATTTCAATTTCCAGGAGTGTATATACTAAGTACGGGATTATGTTGAGTTTCCATTTCATCTGTTCTTTCACTTTTTCTGGCCCATGGTTAGGTACCGGGCCTTTGTTTTTTAATTGTAAAAAAAGAATAGTGGTAACTAAATTACAATGAACACAATGCCATTGAGTATAAAAATGATTTGATTTGTACGTTTCAGGTCATTGAGTATTATCTATATATATACTCAGTACGGGATTCTGTTGAGTTTCCATTTCATTTGTTCTTTCTCTTTCTCTGGTCCACGGTTAGGTACCGTGCCTTTGTTTTTTAATCGTAAAAATAGAATAGTGGTAACTCCATTACAATGAACACAGTGCCATTGAGTACAAAACAATTTCATGTGAACGTTTCAGGTCATTGAGTATTATCTATATATATACTCATTACGGGATTCAATTGAGTTTCCATTTCATTTGTTCTTTCTCTTTTTCTGGTCCATGGTTAGGTACTGGGGCATTGTTTCTTAATCGTAAAAATAAAATAGAGGTAACTCAATATCAATGAACACAATGCCGTTGAATGTAAAATGATGTCATTTGAAGGTTTCAGGTAATTGAGTATTATACACATATATACTTAGTACGGTTTTCTGTTGAGTTTCCATTTCATTTGTTCTTTCTCATTTTCTGGTCCATGGTTAGGTACCGGGACTTTGTTTCTTAATCGTAAAAATAGAATAGTGGTAACTCAATTACAATGAACACAATGCCATTGTGTATAAAATGATTTCATTTGAACGTTTCAGGTCATTGAGTATTATCTATATATATACTCAGTACGGGATTCTGTTGAGTTTCCATTTCATTTGTTCTTTCTCTTTTCTGGACCATGCTTAGGTACCGGAAGTTTGTTTCTTACTCATAAGAATAGAATAATGGTAACTCATTTACAATGAATACAATGCCATTGAATATAAAATGATTTCATTTGAACTTATCAGGTCATTGAGTATTATCTTTATATATACTCAGTAAGGGATTCTGTTGAGTTTCCATTTGATTTGTTCTTTCTCTTTTTCTATTCCATGGTTAGGTATCAGGACTTTGTTTCTTAATCGTAAAAATAGAATAGTGGCAACTCAATTACAATGAAGACAATGCCATTGAATATAAAATGATTTCATTTGAGCGTTTCAGGTCATTGAGTATTATCTATATATATACTCAATACAGTATTCTGTTGAGTTTCCATTTCATTTGTTCTTTCTCATTTTCTGGTCCTTGGTTGTGTACCGGGACTTTGTTTCTTAATCGTAAAAATAGAATAGTGGTAACTCAGTTACAATGAACGCAATGCCATTGAATATAAAATGATGTCATTTGAAGGTTTCAGGTAGTTGAGTATTATCTACATATATACTCAGTATGGTTTTCTGTTGAGTTTCCATTTCATTTGTTCTCTCTCATTTTCTGGTCCATTTTTAGGTACCGGGACTTTGTTTCTTAATCGTAAAAATAGAATAGTGGTAACTCAATTACAAGGAACACAATGCCATTGTGTATAAAATGATTTCATTTGAACGTTTCAGGTCATTGAGTATTATCTATATATTTACTCAGGACGGGATTCTGTTGAGATTCCATTTCATTTGTTTTTTCTCTTTTACCGGTCCATGGTTAGGTACTGGAACTTTCTTTCTTAATCGTAATAAAAGAATAGTGGTAACTCAATTACAATGAACACAATGCAATTGAATATAAAATGATTTCATTTGAATGTTTCAGGTCATTGAGTATTATCTATATATATACTCAATACAGGGTTCTGTTGAGATTCAATTTCATTTGTTCTTTCTCTTTTTCTTTTCCATGGTTAGGTACCGGGACTTTGTTTCTTAATCGTTAAAACTGAATAGTGGTAACTCAATTACAATGAACACAATGCCATTGAGTATAAAATGTAATCATTTGAACGTTTCAGGTCATTGAGTATTATCTATATATATACTAAGTATGGGATTCTGTTGAGTTTCCATTTCATCTGTTCTTTCACTTTTACTGGTCCATGGTTAGGTGCCGGGCCTTGTTTCTTCATCGTAAAAATAGAATAGTGGTAACTTAATTACAATGAAGACAATGCCATTGAATATAAAATGATTTCATTTGAACATTTCAGGTCATTGAGTATTATCTATATATATATACTCAGTACGGGATTCTGTTGAGTTTCCATTTCATTTGTTCTTTCTCTTTTTCTGGTCCATGGTTAGGTACCAGGCGTTTGATTTTTAATTGTAAAAATAGAATAGTGGTAACTAATTACAATGAACCCAAGCCATTGAGTAAAAAAATGATTTGATTTGAACGTTTCAGGTCATTGAGTATTATCTATATATATACTCAGTACGGGATTCTGTTGAGTTTCCATTTCATTTGTTCTTTCTCTTTCTCTGGTCCATGGTTAGGTACCGGAAATTTGTTTCTTAATTGTAAAAATAGAATAGTGGTAACTCAATTACAATGAACACAGTACCATTGAGTACAAAACAATTTCATGTGATCGTTTCAGGTCATTGAGTATTATCTATATACGAGGGCAGTTCAATAAGTAATGCAACACATTTTTTTTCTGAAACAGGTGTTGTTTTATTCAGCATTGTAATACACCAGGTTTTTCCCCAATCTTTTAGCTACACAACACCATTTTTCAACGTAATCTCCATTCAATGCTACGGCCTTACGCCACCTTGAAATGAGGGCCTGTATGCCTGCACGGTACCATTCCACTGGTCGATGTCGGAGCCAACGTCGTACTGCATCAATAACTCCTTCATCATCCGCGTAGTGCCTCCCACGGATTGCGTCCTTCATTGGGCCAAACACATAGAAATCCGACGGTGCGAGATCGGGGCTGTAGGGTGCATGAGGAAGAACAGTCCACTGAAGGTTTGTGAGCTCCTCTCGGGTGCGAGGGCTTGTGTGAGGTCTTGCGTTGTCATGAAGAAGGATAAATTCGTTCAGATTTTGTGCCTACGAACACGCAAGTCGTTTCTTCAATTTCTGAAGAGTAGCACAATACACTTCAGAGTTGATCGTTTGACCATGGGGAAGGACATCGAACAGAATAACCCCTTCACCGTCCCAGAAGACTGTAACCATGACTTTACCGGCTGAGGGTATGGCTTTAAACTTTTCCTTGGTAGGGGAGTGGGTGTGGCGCCACTCCATTGATTGCCGTTTTGTTTCAGGTTCGAAGTGATGAACCCATGTTTCATCGCCTGTAACAATCTTTGACAAGAAATTGTCACCCTCAGTCACATGACGAGCAAGCAATTCCGCACAGATGGTTCTTCTTTGCTCTTTATGGTGTTCGGTTAGACAACAAGGGACCCAGCGGGAACAAACCTTTGAATATCCCAACTGGTGAACAATTGTGACAGCACTACCAACAGAGATGTCAAGTTGAGCACTGAGTTGTTTGATGGTGATCCGTCGATCATCTCGAACGAGTGTGTTCGCACGCTCCGCCATTGCAGGAGTCACAGCTGTGCACGGCCGGCCCGCACGCGGAAGATCCGACACACGCTTTGCCCAACGACTCACCGTGCTTTTGTCCACTGCCAGATCACCGTAGACATTCTGCAAGCGCCTATGAATATCTGAGATGCCCTGGTTTTCCGCCAAAAGCAACTCGATCACTGCCCGTTGTTTGCAACGCACATCCGTTACTGACACCATTTTAACAGCTCCGTACAGCGCTGCCACCTGTCGGAAGTCAACGAAACTATACGACACGAAGCGGGAATGTTTGAAAATATTCCACAAGAAATTTCCGGTTTTTTCAACCAAAATTGGCCGAGAAAAAAAATGTGTTGCATTACTTATTGAACTGCCCTAGTATATACTCAATACGGGATTCAATTAAGTTTCCATTTCATTTGTTCTTTCTCTTTTTCTGGTCCATGGTTAGGTACTGGGACTTTGTTTCTTAATCGTAAAAATAAAATAGAGGTAAGTCAATATCAATGAATACAATGCCGTTGAATATAAAATGATTTCATTTGAACGTTTCAGGTCATTGAGTATTATCTATATATATACTTAGTACGGGATTCTGTTGATTTTCCTTTTCATTTGTTCTTTGTCTTTTTCTGGTCCATGGTTAGGTACTGGGACTTTGTTACATAATCATAAAAATAGAATAGTGGTATCTCAATTACAATGAACACAATTACTTTGAGTATAAAATGATTTCATTTGAACGTTTCAGGTCATTGCCTATTATCTACACATTTACTCAGTACGGGATTCTGTTGAGTTTCCATTTCATTTGTTCTTTCTCTTTTGCTGGTCCATGGTTAGGTACCGGGACTTTGTTTCTTAATCGTAAAATTAGAATAGTGGTAACTCAATTACAATGAACACAATGCCATTGTGTATAAAATGATTTCATTTGAACGTTTCAGGTCATTGAGTATTATCTATATATATTCTCAGTACTGGATTTTGTTGAGTTTACATTTCATTTGTTCTTTCTCTTTTTCCGGTCCATGGTTAGGTACCGGGACTTTGTTTCTTAATCGTAAAAATAGAATAGTGGTAACTCAATTACAATGAACACAATGCCATTGTGTATAAAATGATTTCATTTGAACACTTCAGGTCATTGTGTATTATCTATATATATACTCAGTACGGGATTCCGTTGAGTTTCCATTTCATTTGTTCTTTCTCTTTTCTGGTCCATGTTTAGGTACCGGAAGTTTGTTTCTTACTCGTAAAAATAGAATAAAGGTAACTCATTTACAATGAATACAATGCCATTGAATATAAAATGATTCCATTTGAACGTATCAGGTCATTGAGTATTATCTTTATATATACTCAGTAAGGGATTCTGTTGAGTTTCCATTTAATTAGTTCTTTCTCTTTTTCTATTCCACGGTTAGGTATCAGGACTTTGTTTATTAATCGTAAAAATAGAATAGTGGCAACTCAATTACAATGAAGACAATGCCATTGAATTTAAAATGATTTCATTTGAGCGTTTCGGTCATTGAGTATTATCTATATGTATACTCAATACGGGATTCTGTTGAGTTTCCATTTCATTTGTTCTTTCTCTTTTTCTGGTCCTTGGTTGTGTACCGGGACTTTGTTTCTTAATCGTAAAAATAGAATAGTGGTAACTCAGTTACAATGAACGCAATGCCATTGAATATAAAATGATGTCATTTGAAGGTTTCAGGTAATTGAGTATTATCTACATATATACTCAGTACGGTTTTCTGTTGAGTTTCCATTTCATTTGTTCTTTCTCATTTTCTGGTCCATGGTTAGGTACTGGGACTTTGATTCTTAATCGTAAAAATAGAATAGTGGTAACTCAATTACAATGAACACAATGCCATTGTGTATAAAATGATTTCATTTGAACGTTTCAGGTCATTGAGTATTATCCATATATATACTCAGTAGGGATTTTGTTGAGTTTCCATTTGATTTATTCTATCTCTTTTTCTGGTCCATGGTTAGGTACCGGGACTTTGTTTCTTAATGTTAAAAATTGAATAGTGGTAACTTAAATACAATGAACACAAAGACATTGAGTATAAAATAATTTCATTTGAACGTTTAGGGTCGTTGGGTATTATCTATATATTTACTCAGGAAAGGATTCTGTTGAGATTCCATTTCATTTGTTTTTTCTCTTTTACCGGTCCATGGTTAGGTACTGGAACTTTGTTTCTTAATCGTAATAAAAGAATAGTGGTAACTCAATTACAATGGACACAATGCAATTGAATATAAAATGATTTCATTTGAATGTTTCAGGTCATTGAGTAATATCTATATATATACTCAATACAGGGTTCTGTTGCGATTCCATTTCATTTGATCTTTCTCTTATTCTTTTCCATTGTTTGGTACTGGGACTTTGTTTCTTAATCGTTAAAATTGAATAGTGGTAACTCAATTACAATGAACACAATGCCAGTGAGTATAAAATGTATTCATTTGAACGTTTCAGGTCATTGAGTATTATCAATATATATATACTAAGTACGGGATTCTGCTGAGTTTCCATTTCATCTGTTCTTTCACTTTTACTGGTCCATGGTTAGATGCCGGGCCTTGTTTCTTCATCGTAAAAATAGAATAGTGGTAACTCAATTACAATGAAGACAATACCATTGAATATAAAATGATTTCATTTGAACATTTCAGGCCATTCAGTATTATCTACATATATACTCAGTACGGGATTCTGTTGAGTTCCCATTTCATTTGTTTTTTCTCTTTTTCTGGTCCATGGTTAGGTACCGGGCCTTTGTTTTTAATTGTAAAAATAGAATAGTGGTAACTAAATTACAATGAACACAATGCCATTGAGTATAAAAAAGATTTGATTTGAACGTTTCAGATCATTGAGTATTATCTATATATATACTTAGTATGGGATTCTGTTGACTATCCATTTCATTTGTTCTTTCTCTTTTTCTGGTGCATGGTTAGGTACCGGGACTTTGTTTCTTAATCGTAAAAATAGAATAGTGGTAACTCATTTACAAGGAACACAATGCCATTGAATATAAAATGATTTCATGTGAATGTTTCAGTTCATTGAGTATTATCTATATATTTACTCAGTACTGGATTCTGTTGAGTTTAGATTTCATTTGTTCTTTATCTTTTCTGTTCCATGGTTAGGTACCGGGAGTTTTTTTCTTAATCGTAAAAATAGAATAGTGGTAACTCAATTACAAAGAACACAATTACATTGAGTATAAAATGATTTCATTTGAACGTTTCAGGTCATTGAGTATTATCTATGTATTTACACAGTACGGGATTCTGTTAAGTTTCCTTTTCATTTGTTCTTACCTTTTTCTGGTCCATAGTTAGGTACCGGGAGTTTGTTTCTTAATCGTAAAAATAGAATAGTGGTAACTCAATTCCAATTAACACAATGCCATTGAGTATAAAATTATTTCATTTGAACGGTTCAGGTCATTGAGTATTATCTATATATATACTAAGTAAAGGACTCTGTTGAGTTTCCATTTCATTTGTTCTTTCTCTTTTTCTGGTCCATGGTTAGGTACTGGGACTTTGTTTCATAATCATAAAAATAGAATAGTGCTAACTCAATTACAATGAACACAATTACATTGAGTAAAAAATGATTTCATTTGAACGTTTCAGGTCATTGAGTATTATCTATATATTTACTCAGTACGGGATTCTGTTGAGTTTTCATTTCATTTGTTCTTTCTCTTTTTCTGGTCCATGGTTAGGTATCAGGACTATGTTTCTTAATCGTAAAAATAGAATAGTGGTAACTCAATTACAACGAAGACAATGCCATTGAATATAAAATGATTTCATTTGAGCGTTTCAGGTCGTTGTGTATTATCTATACATATACTCAATACGGGATTCTGTTGAGTTTCCATTTCATTTGTTCTTTCTCTTTTTCTGGTCCTTGGTTGGGTACCGGGTCTTTGTTTCTTAATCGTAAAAATAGAATAGTGGTAACTCAATTACAATGAACACATTGCCATTGAGTATAAAATGTATTCATTTGAACGTTTAGGGTCATTGAGTATTATCTATATATATACTCAGTACGGGATTCAGTTGAGTTCCATTTCATTTGTTCTTTCTCTTTCTCTGGTTTATGGGTAGGTGCCGGGCCTTGTTTCTTCATCGTAAAAATAGAATAGTGTTAACTCAATTACAATGAAGACAATACCATTGAATATAAAATGATTTCATTTGAACGTTTCAGGTCATTGAGTGTTATCTATATATATACTGAATACGGGATTCTGTTGAGTTTCCATTTCATTTGTTCTTTCCCTTTTTCTGGTCCATGGTTAGCTACTGGGCCTTTGTTTTTTAATTGTTAAAATAGAATAGTGGTAACTCAATTACAATGAACACAATGCCATTGAGTATAAAATGATTTGATTTGAAGGTTTCAGGTCATTGAGTATTATCTATGTATATACTCAGTACGGGATTCTGTTGAGTTTCCATTTCATTTGTTCTTTCTCTTTTTCTGGTCCTTGGTTATGTACCGGGACTTTGTTTCTTAATCATAAAAATAGAATAGTGGTAACTCATTTACAATGAACACAATGCCATTGAATACAAAATGATTTCATTTGAACGTTTCAGGTCATTGAGTATTATCTATATATATTCTCAGTACGGGAATTTGTTGAGTTTCCATTTCATTTGTTCTTTCTCTTTTTCTGGTCCATGGTTAGGTACCGGGACTTTGTTTCTTAATCGTAAAAATAGAATAGTGGTAACTCATTTACAATGAACACAATGCCATTGAATATATAATGATTTCATTTGAACGTTTCAGTTCATTGAGTTTTATCTACATATATACTCAGTACGGGATTCTGATGAGTTTCCATTTCATTTGTTCTTTCTCTTTTCTGGTCCATGGTTAGGAACCGGGAGTTTGTTTCTTAACCGTAAAAATAGAATAGTGGTAACTCATTTACAATGAACACAATGCCATTGAATATAAAATGATTTTATTTGAACGTTTCAGGTCATTGAGTATTATCTATATATATACTCAGTACGGGATTCTGTTGAGTTTACATTTCATTTGTTCTTTCTCTTTTTCTTGTCCATGGTTAGGTACCAGGACTTTGTTTCATAATCGTAAAAATATAATAGTGGTAACTCAATTGCAGTGAACACTGTGCCATTGAATATAAAATGATTTCATTTGAACGGTGCAGGTCATTGAGTATTATCTATATATATATATATATATATATATATATATACTCAATACGGGATTCTGTTGATTTTCCATTTCATTTGTTCTTTCTCTTTTTCTGGTCCCCGGTTAGCTACCGTTACTTTGTTTCGTAATCATAAAAATAGCATAGTGGTAACTCAATTACAGTGAACACAATGCCATTGAATATAAAATGATTTCATTTGAATGTTTCAGTTCTTTGAGTGTTATCTATGTACATACTCAGTACAGAATTCTGTTGTGTTTCCATTTAATTTGTTCTTTCTCTTTTTCTGGTCCATGGTTTGGTACCAGGACTTTGTTTCTTAATCGTAAAAATAGAATAGTGGTAACTCAATTACAATGAATACAATGCCATTGAGTACAATATATATATACTCAGTACGGGGTTCTGTTGAGTATCCATTTCATATGTTCTTTCTCTTTATCTGGTCCATGGTTAGGTACCGGGACTTTGTTTCTTAATCGTATAAATAGAATAGTGGTAACTCAATTACAATGAACACAATGCCATTGAATATAAAATGATTTCATTTGAACGTTTTAGGTCATTGAGTATTATCTATATTTATACTCAGTACGGGATTCTGCTGAGTTTCCATTTCACTTGTTCTTTCTCTTTTTCTGGTCCACGGTGAGGTATTGGGACTTTGTTTCTTAATCGTAAAAATAGAATAGTGGTAACTCAATTACAATGAGCACAATGCCATTGAATATAAAATGATTTCATTTGAACGTTTTAGGTCATTGAGTATTAGCTATATATATACTCAGTACAGGATTCTGTTGAGTTTCCATTTCATTTGTTCTTTCTCTTTTTCTGGTCCGTGGTTAGGTACCGGGAGTTTGTTTCTTAATCGTAAAAATGGAATAGTGGTAACTCACTTACAATGAACACAATGCCATTGAGTATAAAACGATTTCATTTGAATGTTTCAGGTCATTGTGTATTATCTATATATATATATATATACTCAGTACGGGATTCTGTTGAGTTTCCATTTCATTTGTTCTTTCTCTTTTTCTGGTCCATGGTCAGGTACCGGGACTTTGTTTCTTAATCGTAAAAATAGAATAGTGGTAAGTCAATTACAATGAACACAATGCCATTGAATATAAAATGATTTCATTTGAACGTTTCAGGTCACTGAGTATATATACTCAGTGACTTGAAACGTTCATATATATATATATATATATATATATATATATATATATATATATATATAGTACGAAGAGGGAGCATTCGAGGTGAAAATTCATCAAGTGTTATTTGTCTCTTCTTTACTGAATTTTAACAGAATATTAAGTGCTATTCAGGTCTCCATATTCAATGAAACTTACTTCCCCGTAAAGGACAATGATTTCCTTTTTTTGTATGGTAGCGCTTAAGCCAGTCCTTAACGCTTGTAAACATTTTTATTACAATAACTAAAATTTCAGAAAGTAAATCTCAAGTGAAAATTATGTACGAAACAACTGTACTGAATTGGGTCCTTGGGATTCCTATCGAGCAGGTATTGTATTTGTTAACTAGCACCAAAGATCTTAACTATGGTTTCATTCACGCTATTTAATCTTGTAATGAAGTGATGTAAAGCCGTTTGTTGGACGGGGATTCGAATCGAGTACCTACACGGATTGTTAACAATCAAATGTCAGATATCAAAATTTTTCGCCATTTGAGATTGTTGAAACTGAAATGACGAGAAGAAAAAGTTTCGCCTTACTGGGATCAGAATCCAGCACCTATAGCCGTTGTTTTCTAGATGTAAAATATCGGTTTATTTCACTAGTGGCGAGATGTGCAAGTGTTTAAACTAGAAATAACATGACAAAAGTGTTGCCCCTCACTGGGTATCGAAACCGGCGCTGCTAGTTATTGTTGACACTGCACAAAGAGGTGTTAAAATCATAAACTTCTCTCACCAGTAGCTTTTGTGCACACACTACGACTTGAAATGACGAGAGCAAACTTTTTTTGTGACAAATGAAGCTGCGAACCCACACATGTGCATTTCGTGGAAGCTGTGAGAACTTTGAATTGTCGAGGAAACAATGGAACGATGAAAATGTATCGACCTGAAGATATCAGACCCCGCCAAAGGGGAAATGTGGTAACTGTCCTCTTACCTTACACGACGGTTGATTAATTAAACAAAACAGAACTCGTAGTGTAAGAAAACTTACTGGTGACAGGTTTTCTACTTGCCGCACATATGTGGTTGTCTAACCTAAACTTACTCTCCGCCGAAGGACATGACCTTCATTGAGGATTTAGAACCTTGATGCAATCATATGCTGCCCAACTACTGTTGTCAGAGTTTAGGAGGATTTGTACGTGTCTCATAAAAGTGGTTAAATACCTGTAAGTGGAACCCAGACCTTAAGCATATTAAGCTATAAACATTCCACGTATCGCAAACCTGAAAAAACAGCGGCACTAATCAATAGTGCACTACATGAGATACATAATGAATAGAACTGAATAAGGAACATCAGGTAGGCACAACTTGAGGAAGAGAGTTCATGAAAACATACAATCGGATATATATATATATATATATATATTGCTACTCGGCTGAGAACCCGTGAAGACTTCATATATGAAATTCGCCGAGAAAGCCTGCACTCACATGATGCAATGTGAACTTTCTTTATGGTAGAAATATACATTTCGTTTTTCTTGCACGCTGCAACACAAAAAAATTTGTAATATCTACAACAGCTGTAATCGTCAAACAAGCGTCTGTTTCTTTAGACATGCATTCATACAAATACGAAGGACATTGCGATGTAAGACACAGGCACTGTATAAACGCCGACAGTGTAATAATCAACGGTATTCACAATTACATTAAACTTACCTCATAAGTGAAAAGCTTCATAGCTCAGAATGTGCCGCATTTCGTTAATGATCCGTGCAGACCTGCGCTAGCAACACTGAAGTCGCTGAAGTGACTATTTTCTTGCCGTGGCGGAGCATGAAGGAAACCTATAACATAACTGACGTATCTGCCCTGATGTGGACAAATTGCGACATACAAATTTTCATGCCCTTTGGGTCAATAAATACATTTTTTGGTGACAAAAGCAAAAAACTTCCGTTTTATCACTTGAGTCACTTTTCGTGTCGAGGTGTGAGATGTCTCGCTTAATGTCTTACTCGCGGATGTGCCACCCTAACTAAGAATTCTGTCTCTCTGGAGTTGGATTGCAGCCAGATAAATACATTCATTTCCTTCTTCAACCGCTTCACTGTTCATCAGCTTCCTTGGCTACACGATGTGTACTTTTGACTTGATTTTTGACTCACTGACATAAACTCACTTAAAAGCAACCTCTAGAACTGATGAAATTGTAATCAGAAATTTCTACAGAAAGTGTTACTTTCTACTTGAGCTGTTTTGGTGCTATATGTGTTAGTAGTCTTATGGTTAAGCGGGAATGTAACGGAAAATGTAAACATTTATTTAAAAAATCCTAACAGCCATATTTATTAATGTACAAATCTAAAATTTTGCATGTGTAAAGCAAAAGAGCTGTGTTTTAACGGAAAAATATAATAAAATATGCAGGATTAATATTTTGCCAAAAATTTAATTTCTAATTTTTTAATTGTCGTTTCCATAAAAAGCCATAACTCAGTTTCTAATCACGCAATTAATCTGAAAATTTTATTGTAGTATCCTGAGAACTACAGTTATTAATTTATGGCACAAATTTTATTTTTAAGAGAGTTTTAATTTTGCACATCAAAAATTAACTTTTTTTCCTACAAAAATCATCTAAAAATCAGAATGTAATAGCAGGACCTCGTATTTTTTAGTTCCAGGGAGACAGCAACACGCTGCGAACAGCTCCTGAAAATTTGATAGTATTAGCGCATATACTTTTTGAGAAAAGGTTTCTAATAACGTAAAAAAGGAAAACAGAGAAAATGAGGTTCAAAGATTTTCTTCGCGTACCTCCACATGAAATAAACTTACCTCAGTTTTAAAATCCTCCATACTGATACTCCTTATCCTCCAGGTTTCTCTTCTCTCCTCTTCGAATGTGCCTGGCCTGTGTTTGCAGGGAAGACACTGAACTGTCAGCTTTCTTGACCCTGCTGTTGTCGATAGTATAAATGCTTTTGTTGTAAACACACGACGATCTACACCAACTCTCTTCAGCACTTCAGTTCTGCCATTATTTCCTTTATTGTAACGTAAAACTGCATCATAGACACCTACTTTGAGTACATCAAGTCCACGGAATGTTCTTTTTGAGCATCTAATCCAAATTAAATTATTGAAGCTTTCATTCGCGTTTTGTGTCTTTCCGTGAAGACACTTCCTCAATAAATTAGGGTTTGCAAGAAACCTGAATGTGGGCTTAACTGCATTCATAACAGGTTCTCCTAATGAGTGTTTATGCGAATACGCCTCATTTCTGTTGTTGAACTTACACCAATCGTCTTTCGCATACAGACTGTAAATTGCTGTTTGGTCAGTGGATAGTTTGTGGAAAAAAAATGCCCACATAGCACGCCTCATTGCCCCTAAAGTATGTGTGTTTTTCCTGACGGCTCTCCCGTAAAATAACTAACGAGAACCAATTAAGATTAAGCCTGAATTTTCCTCCTAGTGGTTTTCCATCCTCAAGTATTTCACCTTTTTTTCTCTTTCAGCAAGCGACGAAGCCAACAACCAAGACTCTTTTCGATCTGGACAAAAAATTCCAATTTTTCTATTGTGTTATTGTACGGATTTTTATCAACTACAGGAGTCTCCATCACCACGGTATTTAGTGTATCTAACACCGTACTGGTCCTCAGATCTGGAGAACATCCTCACAACTGCAGCAGCCTCCCTGCCCCCACTTGAGCCACTATAATTTTTAGAGCATGCTACTGCATGCATTTCTTCCCACAGTTTCTCATTGTCTTAATTGTTGGACATTTTTCGTTGCTGCACACTCGTGGCAGTATTTAGACATAATTTCTATATCCAAAACCTTACCTGAATCAATGCCAATAACAGATGCAACTCCATACAGAGATGTGTGACCCCTTTTCATCCAGGTCCCATCTACAGATGCACACAGGTCAGTAGCATTTGTAGGAGATTCACTGTCATGAATATCTAGCCCAGGATCTATTGCTTTTTGGTTTATTTCCACGAATTCCTCCACTACTTTATTCATAGAAACTTCGGCAGTATCGCTTACAGCATCAGACGTTTCTTTATTTACTTTTTCAAACCTTGCACAAAGTGGAGGCATGTTTAGAAACCCACACAATAAATTTCCTTCTTCCCTGTCCAAGGCATTTCAGACCATATGCTAACCTAAAATTGCTTTCATAGGCACCAGTGTAAGTATTTGTGGAAGAGGTAAATGAAAATACATAGCCACACGAATTACAAATTAATTTAAAATCACAAGCCATTCTCACTCTTATTTCTTCAACAGCAATCATGCATTCCGTATTTTTATAGCTAACATATGAACATGAAAACTTTATAGCCTTACAGAGAAAGTCTAAATCAATAAGTTTGAATCCAGGGGAATCCATATGAACATCATTCACACCCCTGTACAATTCTTCTGTCCCAAGTTTCGATGCTGAAGCTGAGAGCTTATGTTCTTCATTTCGAGCTGCTTCCCATTTTTTGTTGATAAACCGATTTCAATGAAACCTCCGATTCCTAAACACGGTTTTTGCACCATCCAATATGCATAAATCTTGACTTCCACGTAAAGGTTTGCGAATTCAACTTTCCACTTACTAATATGTTTTAGTACTGTGAAAATGTAAATAAACCACATGCAAGAAAGTTTTGAGGCAAAGATATAAATGTCAGCCAGAGATATATATGTCAGTCATGCTACCGAAAGAAAATAGTCCTCACACTTACAAAAATTCCGCTGAAGCAAGCAGTTTCCCAAATGTCAGAAAAGGTGGGAGTGGCCACCAGTGCAGAGTTAATCAGTTTAACAATTTAAAGGCGTTTCTAGAGCTGCTACCACGATAAAATCCACACATAACATAGATTAAACTGTGTAGATCAAGAAAATAACATTTTTGAAAGTCGATTTTTTGGTCCAAAATCCATTACATGCACCCTTAAGGTCGTGCAGTGAGAACGCAATTTAGATGGTTAGAGATCACTCACTCCTTTACTGCTTTTTAAACACATTTCGTCAATCTACTAAAATTAACATTCAAATGGAAACTCAAACTAATTTACTTAATTTTCTAACCCACAAAAGTTCCAAAACCATTTTCACACAGGAGCTCATGCCTCTTTGTCCAGATCAGTAAAGTTTTTGGGCAATACAGCAGTTACAGCCCATGTGATTGTGACGTTTTGTTCCTTGTGCCTGTTATCCACAGTGCGGGTAAAGCAAGTGGATGCAACAGATTACAGCTCGAAACGTTTGTCCCGCATGTGGATCCAGCGATTTCAACCTTCCTGTAGATATTTCCACAAAAATCCTATCAACTCGTAAAATGGCCGTTATGTGAATTTAAGTCAGTGACAGAAAAATCAAGTTCAAAGTACAACTCTGGGTACCCGAGTCATCTGATGAGTGCCACTGCCATTGAGCAACGAAGTGAATGTATTCAACAGGCTGTGGAGGAAAAGAGGGAGGACATTAGTGTTTAACCTCCTGTCGACAACGAGGTCATTAGATATGGAGCACAAGTTCTGATTAGGGAAGGACTGAAAAGGAAATTGGCCAGGCCATTTGAAAGAAACCATCCTGGTATTTGCCTGAAACGATTTAGGGAAATCACGGGAGACCTACATCAGGATGGCCGAAAACGGGTTTGAAACGTTGTCCTCCCAAATGTGAGTCCAGTGTGCTTACCACTGCGCCACCCCATTCGGTCAACAGGCTGTGATCTTACTTTAGAGAGTTAGACTTCTCATCCACTGTGGCGCCTCCTACGTTAAGACAAATTGTGACCTAGCCGTATAAGGAGTTTGGTGGTATGTTGGAATGATTCTAGCACAGTATGCCTAAGCTCTTGATTCGATTCATATTTCATGTAATTGCTTTTAACAGACACTCTTCACCTCTGGTCACGTTAACAACCTATGTTTGATAGCAGTTCTAAAACTGTATTAAATGTGGCATCCTTCGCTACCGGCTGGAGGAGACGGCAGTATTGGAACAAGGTGGACACGAGTGCAAAGTACCGTTATCCAAGATGGCGGCCGTGACGTTACAGACACAGACACAGTCGAGAATCAAGATGGCGGATTTTGGCGGGAGGGAGGTCAATTGGCCAACCTCCACTAATGTAAATCCTCCCCAAAAAAAATGGTACAAAGTTCAAATTCCAACAGGATAATGCGTCACACCTAAGAAAAAGGCACGAAAAAAGGACTTTTCTTCATTATTTAACCAATTTCAAGTAGGTAAGAAAAGGTGTTCACTATATTTTCAACTACCTAGTTTCAACTACTTTTCAAGGTCCAGACCACCACCCCTTCCTAGGAACCGGCGCTGAGTTTGAATTCTGGCTGTAAAGAAAGGTCACTTGTGCTTCCACCACCAACCTAAGAAAAGTGTTGCAAACGTCACACCTAAGAAAAAGGCACGAAAAAAGGACTTTTCATTATTATTTAACAAATTTCAAGTAGGTAAGAAAAGGTGTTCACTATATTTTCAACTACCTAGTTTCAACTCCTTTTCAAGGTCCAGACCGCCGCCCCTTCCTAGGAACCGGCACTGAGTTTGAATTCTGGCTGTAAAGAAAGGTCGCTTGAGCTTCCACTACCAACCTAAGAAAAGTGTTGCAAACGAAGCTCACCACCACTAACCTAAGCCTCCAGGGCGCAACCTCTTCCTAGGGGTTGCTGGTAAAATGACTCAGCCTGCACTAGGCTGATGGAGAGAGGAAGGAGTGTACTTTAGTTATTTGGGGGAGGGGGGGTGGCAATTTATTTAGGGATGGAGTAAATGTATCACAGAACACACTCTCTGACATGCCCCACACCATACAGACCTGCCGACTACTCCTACATAATTCATGTATAATGGTTTACACACACACTTGCTAATTGTAAACTGTCAGAAATAAGGCACTGCACAGCCTACAAACATGCGAACCGCTCGTAAATAATGCAATGCATTTACGTCTGGATAGCCAAAGAACTCGTAAATTGTCAAAATAATAATCCATGTAAAAGAATCTGCTTGCTAATTGTCAACTGTCGAAATCATACACCAGCCTTTATTAAAAGAATTAGATGCAGCACCACCATCAAGTGTATTCACGACTGAGTCCAGAGCCCAACTGACTTAGTTCACATCGATGCCACTAGAGGAAGTTGTAGTGGCGTTAGGTGATGACGCAAGTACTGTCAACTAAGATGGCGCCACCTTGTGGGTTCACCACGAGCTCTATGGTAAAAGGCCATCCTTGCACTGTCATTGACTAACCATCCCTGCAGCACAGTTAGGCAATTAATCTGCAACTGACCATAAGAAGACCTCTACATGTCTCGTGAATGAATTGAGCTTTCCGATTCCTAACCCGTCCAAGTGCACGAGATTTGTCGAGATGCAACAGTTTCGAGGAGCTTAGAACCCCTTATCGATGTATAGTAACAGATTCCAAAGTGCAATCATATAATAGCAGACAGTTAAGAAGAACAAAAAAAGATTGATTTTTATACGTAATGGAGCGCCAGACAGATGGAGCTCAACGTATTTTTACGTAAATCATCTAAGCTATCAACTCTAAAGTATTGTTCTAGAATCTAGGATCCGCATCTGGAAGGTATTACTAAGAGAGAGAACATAAACACGGACACTAAAACTACAACGTTCTGCACTTAAAATTTGGCTATAATGTTAGATCGCATACGTTTCCGACCTATCAGACACACATTCTTGTTCACGGTTTCTCTACGCTGAACTATCTTATCGAATCGCAAAACATTTGCCTCGCATGATACGAGCACAATATAACTGTGTGGAGACATATAGTGTCCACTGTTCACATCCGATCACGGTTCAAAAATTATACGATACCTGCATCAGGCCTATATATAAAATGATAGTAGTGGGGGATACACCCTACAAGAAAACAGATAAATGCATAGGAGCAGCGTTCGACGTGTGAAAATTACAAGTCATTCCGTCACTAACTCTGTAAACAGCACTTCAGTCGGGCAAATCTGTACACAGGGATTGCAACGCATCACAAGCTCTTACTGCAAAGTTAGTTATGACTCTGAAGTCTTGATGTTACACCCAAGATGCGACAGGGGGATCACATAAAATCAAAATTCGTTTAGAGGAATGTGTCAAGTTTCATCACATATGAGATGGAAGTCCTCTGATGACCGAGAGGTTTACCATTAACGATGTGCTTTAAACCACATACAGAACGCGTAGCTGTAGACAAGTAGAACGCTGGCTATGTCACGTGACTCATGCATCAGGATAGAACACTGCAGAAAAAAATAATGTACCTGCACCAACTTCTCGTTCTCTAGAATGAATTAGTCAACCTTTAAATCCACTTCGTTACAGCTTTTTCTCAATCGATCAACCCCTCCACTTTCTGTTATCCTATAACGCAGATGCAAGTAAGTTTAGAGGTGAAACGATCTCTGTACTCCTAAAAAGCACGAAATACAGTAGTCAACTCGCGTGTATCACTGATACCTCAACAGACATACAGTATAATACTGACTCATTGGAAAAAAATTGACTATCTCCCTGATTCCCCTTCGTTTCGATGTCAACGTTTTTCTCGCCTTCCTCTTGTTTGCGCATACTTGATCCCATGTACAAACTGTTCGGCTCGAACCAGAACATACACAAGTACTTCCTCAATTTCCCCAGATTTCGGTGTATATTCGTTCAATTTATACCGATTCCCTAGACATTTTTCGCAATTCTATGGATTTTATATCAGATCTGTCCATGCGATCACTATGCAACTGCTCATCCTGGGCTCTAAAATTGCCTGTAAATTTGACGCAGCTTCCAACACCTAGTCCAAATTCACTAATCGGGAGGTGTAATATAGCACTGTACTCGAATGTATCCAGTCAGCTCCAAATTCGGAGATCGTTTGCTCTATCTTCTGCTTGTCTGTGAATATGCACGCCTCGCAGATGATTCTCAGAATCTGTAGTAGACTCGAGTTAGCGTTTGAATGTGGATCTGCTATGCGTAATATCTGGAACAGTGTTCAAATGAGGATGACATTTGTGTATGTTGAGAGCAGGAAGTCTATCACGTTATGTCCGGGAGGAAGACTGGATTCGGCGATAGTTTGGTAAACAGGTGCTGTGAGGGCAGGAATTTTGACGCATACAAGCTGAGACAACAAGAAAGCGAGCGTTAACTATTTCTGGGGGGGCTGTGGAATTTAGTAGAGCTAGACTTGGTTATTATTTTAGACAGCAAAGTGACTTCAGTATAAGATTGATAACATTGCTAGATGCGTTTGCGATGGTATGTAGCTACGCATGGTGAAGCATGAGTCAAACATGAGGTATGGCCCGTTAGAATCGCTAAGGAGAAAGCAGGCTCTGCTATTGTGGAACGGAATTCTGCAGCGTCTTCGCTGGACCGCAGTTAGAGTGAAGATAGTGAAGAACGAGGAATGTATGCGGCTCTGTAAATAAACCCCCGGTCATTAACGGCGCCTACATACAACTTTGGCCTGCGTTCGGCAGTAGCTTGTTGTTGCGTTCCCGCCTGTTCACTTCATCGCTTGTGTTTAGGTGAACATGTATGTGGATAGAAATTTTTCAGGTGTTACGTATGAATGGGGGTGTCACCACCTCATGCTTGCGGAAGCAGAGCAGGGACTGTGCACGGTTTGACATCTGATGGAAGCACCACTTATCACTACATCTTGTGTACTGTAATGGACAGGGGGCGATGGACTGTGCTTCCATGCGTAATTGCATTATTCCGCTAGCGGCTCTGTAGGCCCTGCTGTGCTCTATTTGGACAGTTTACAAGTACTGAGTGTGTCTACACATCAGTGTGAAAATTATTTAGGAGCAGTTTGCTATTGTGTACTGAAACTACGAGTTGGTTGCGTGTCTGTGGGTTGTGCAACATGACCCCAGGCACATCAGGGTGGATGTTTTGTATGAGTGTGATAATATACTCTATCCTTAAATATGTTGTTGGAAAATAAATAGAGTGCACTCCATCCTTACCCTCCCTAGGAGCCCAGATCAGGCTGAGTCGTTTTCCCACCATTTTCTCTCAGCGTCTTGGTTTATGTCACGAAAAAGACGACAGCGTCCTCTGCTGGTGGTACTGAGTACTAGACCTCACGGACAACACACTGTTTGTCAGGATAACTGTACTTGTGTCATCAACTGGTGCCACGGAGGCGCGACGACAAAATGTACTAGGGCAGTTGGGGTCTGGAGTTCGTGGTGAACCCACTAGGTGGGGCCAACTTAGATTACGGTACTTGCGTCATCACCTGATGTCGCTACAGCGTCCTCTAGTGGCATCGATATGAACTAAGTCAGTTGGGCTCTGGACTCAGTGGCGAATACACTGGGTGGTGGTGCTGCCTCTAACTCTTTAAATAAAGGCTGGTGTATGATTTCGACAGTTGACAATTAGCAAGCAGATTCTTTTACATGGATTGTTATTTCGACAATTTACGAGTGATTTGGCTATCTGGACGTAAATGCATTGTATTATTTACGAGTGGTTTGCATGTCTGTAGGCTGTGCAATGCCTTATTTTTGACGGTTTACAATTAGCAAGTCTATGTGTAGAGCCTTATACACGAATTATGTAGGAGTGGTTTGCAGGTCTGTATGCTGTGGGCATGTCAGAGCATGTGTTCTGTGATACATATACTGCATCCCTAAATAAATTGTCCCCCCTCCCCCAATAATTAAAGTACACTCCTTCCTCTCTCCATCAGCCTAGTGTGGCTGAATCATTTTACCAGCAACCCCTAGGAAGAAGTTGCGCCTTGGAGGCTTAGGTTAGTGGTGGTGGGCTACGTTTGCAACAAGTTTCTTAGGTTGGTAGTGGAAGCAGAAGTGACATTTCATTACAGCCAGAATTCAAACTTGGCGCCGGTTCCTAGGAAGAGGTGGTGGTCTGGGCCTTGAAAAGTAGTTGAAAGTATAGTGAACACCTTTTCTTACCTGCTTGAAATTGGTTAAATAATAAAGTCCTTTTTTCATGCCTTTTCTTATGTGTGACGCATTATCCTGTTGGAATTTGAAGTTGGTGCCATTTTTTCTGGGGAGGGGTTAGGTTAGTGGACGCAGCCCAATTGACCTTCTTCCTGCCAAAGTCCACCAACGTGATTGACGTCACTGGGGGTGTGTTTGTGACGTCACAGCCGCCATCTTGGATTACGTCACTGGGGGTGTGTCGCGATGTCCCAGCCACAATCTTGGATGACGTCACGGGGTGTGTGTGTCTGTGACGTCACGGCCGCCATCTTGGATAACGGTACTTTGCGCTCATGTCTACCTTGTTTCAATACTAACAACATAGGTTAGGCCATGACCGTCGAGCCGTGTAAAAGAAACACTGTCACCAGTAAGCTTTCTTACACTAGGAATTATTTAATGGATCAGTCATCATGTAAGATAAGAGAAAACGTATTTTTATTATATTTGCGCCTTATATCTTGAAAAAATTGTTGCTGGACTAAAATCTGGACTCCAATTTCCCTTTAGTGGGGTTTGGCGCTTTCAGAATGTTACATTTCCGTCATTTCATTTTTTTCTCGTTGTTCCAATCTCTTCTAGTCTCCATGAAAGGCGCATGTCTTGCGTCGAATCCTTGTCTGTCACAAAATTTTGCTTGTCGTAATTTCAAGCTGTAGGAGGCACACACATAAAACTGCTATCGGAAAATGATTATGATTTTTAATGTCTCATTATTTTTTGTCAACAATAACGATCTGTAACACGGTGTCGACTCCCAGTCAACTTTATAGCTTGTCATGTTTTTTCTAGTTTATGCACCTGCACATTTCGCTATTGACAAGATAAAACTATATCTAAGGGCTATTCGCGATTATGGAAGAACGATATGTGCTTGGTTGAAATCTTGGTAAGAAAATTTTTCGTTCTCGTCATTTCAGTATCAGTCATCTCGGTTAAGGTTAAAATTTTCAATACCTGAAATTTGATTGTGCTTAATTAGGAATCCGATTTGGTGTTGGGACTGAATACCTGTCCAACACAAAATTTTACGTCATGTCATTTTAAGTTTATACATGAACACATTTTATTATTTGTGCATGAAACCATGTTTAAGACCTTTCGAGGTAAGTTAACAGTGACAACAGCTGTCGCATAGGAATCTGAAGTACCCGTCCAGTAAATTTATTTCGTCACGTATTTGTAAGTTGAGAATAGCTTTCTTAAGTGACACATATTGTAATAAATTTGAGTTTACGAGCGTCAAAACAAGTCTCATCTTTATTAATGTGTTTCCTGACACTTGCAATATGGGAATATTAATTTGCATCTTGATTACTTCCCATCAAGAGCAGTGTTCTCTAGCGGCCTCTTGCGTTATGCATTTTCTTCAGTTAAACGTGATTAGAGGACCTAAAAGAATGTTACACTACGTGGGACGCATGCAAATTGGGCAGGAGGTAGTACTATCAGTAACATATGTGGATGCTGTGTGCACAATGTACTGTGAATATAGTTAGTGACGAAGTAATAAATTAAAATGTTATGCCTGATTGTTTTTAAAAAAAATGTAGTGACCAATATGGTTTCTTGCTATCATTATTTTGTTGGTATCAGCAAGAAATGCTTCGAAAAGTTTCAAACTATTTGTTAGGTACACTGCCTCAAGACCTTTTCTTTAATGATAGCCTTATTGTGATAAGCTTTTGATGTAATGTTATACTTCTTAATGATTATAACAGAATTTCATACATTTAATTAGGTTAGTCATAATATGAAATGAAAATAATTTTTTAAAACTTTCTATCTATTTTGTGATACAGATGCCTTAATGTCACTGTTTCAGCAGATAGAAATACCATGAGATTTGACGTTCCAAATAACTTTTGGTTATCTACTAAATATATTGCGAGTTTCCGGGGATAACAGTGTATTTAAAACTTAATTCTTCTCGAATCTTCATATGGAAATGATGCTCTAAGCCTCCCCTTTTCTAACTCCAACTTTTGCTGTTGCACATGGATTAAGAAGAAACTGACTGTAATCGACCCTGCAAGTGGAGTAGAAAAGAGTTTGGCACCTCCAATAATTTAATTGGATAGAAATTAATTAGATAAAGGAAAGTCTCATTAATGTAGTGAGAAATGAAAGGGTTGCTCTACCGATTAACAGAATGCAAGTTCTGTCCAAAATAACAATTTTATTTATTATGACTAAACTCAAAATAATAAACAAAACACATGAAACATTTTCAATACCTCAAATTGGATACTCAAATAATTGCTGTGAGGGTGAAGTTGTCCATAAACTAGATTGTGACATTTATGACCAAGAGGTATGTGGAGCCAATTCCTTACAACTCAAATCTTAAGAGAAACATCCAGCCAACCCAACATTAATTGCTGCTACAGTAGTGATAACTCAGACAATGAACATCCAAGACAGAACAAAGTTGGAAAAGACGAACAGGCGCGCTCTGCTGAGCTCTGATTATCACCTAGAAAAATTCCCTGATTTGCCGGTGCTGATGACGTACATTACCAAGCTGTCTTCTTAACTGCAAGGACACGATCTGGCATACCGGAGGCGATGGCTAGTTGCTAGGTAGATTTTGTAATAAATGAAAGCTCTCAACTTCATCTACCAGAATGAGAGGAGAGTGATGGTGAGCGGTTTTGGATTTCAAAAACATTATTAGATCACAAGTAATTTACAGTAGCATGCGGTGTCTGCAGCTCGTGGTCTTGCGGTCGCGTTCTCGCTTCCCGTGCACGGTGTCCCGGTTTCGATCCCCGTCGGAGTCGGGGATTTTCCCTGTCTCGAGATGACTGGGTGTTGTTGTGTCGTCTTCATCATCATTCATGCCCATTACAGTCGGAGGAAGGCAATGACAAACCACCTAGTCAGAGGTGCAGATCTTCCACAACGACCCCTGCGCTCCTTGGAGTATGGGACCTCATCATCATCATCACAGTCATTCCAAGCGCTGGCTCCTCATGTGATTTGGGTAAGTTATTTGTGATCAGATGATGGTTATTATAAACGAATGATATAGACTGGTACTGTTTATTCTTATGTTAACTGAAATCACTGAATTCCATGTTGTCAAAGTTTTTACTCTGTAACTGTTGGCCCTGTAGTGGCACAAACCATTGGAACTGTTCTACATTGTTAGTGTTCTTGATTGCTTCCAAGTAATGTTTGGAAGAAACGGCTGAACTAGAAGGAAAAACTTCGGAACGCAGTCGCATACTAAATATAAGATGCACCCAGAAAGGGAGCAAACTAAAAAAAAAGAATATACATCATTTAATATGTTATTTTTGTCTTTCACTCTTTTTCTTCATCGTAGATGCTCTTCTCCAGATACTCTCTGAAAGCCTCGGCCATACTTCCACTCTAGGATGGAACTGCAAGGCCTGGTCAAGTCGTCAGTATGATCTTTGAGGGTGCAGCAGAGATTCAAGCTGTCAGTTGTGCAACATTTCTGCCACACTTGTGAAACTTTCCCGTCTCCTCTATATCTCTCTTTTTTTTACGCAACCTTCCCTTCTACAATAACCTATGAAACCTTTCATTAGGATTTCTATCTCTTGCTTAATAATAACAAATGAAATCTTCCCTTTGAAATTAATTCTCTTTCTCAATATTCGCATACAAATTTAAATGGTGCTTATTAAAAGTTATTTTCTGATTATTTCGACGAAACATAGAATGTGTCGTCGTCGTGGCCCTCAGTCGTTACCTGCAATAACCCAAAACTGTTCCTTACCTTTTTCATTGTTACTGGATCGCCATTGACTGCTACATTGAACTGCAATATGAATATACTTACTCTGTTTTACTATATTAGCTGCTGGTGGGCTGTCATAATAAGTGGCTGTATTTATTACCAAAGCTGACGTTATTCTTTAATAGCAAAGCTGACGCTATTCTTTAATTAATTTGACTGAAATTACGTATTTCATTGTTACACTTTTTCTTGATAACAATAAAATTTTTGCAAAGTTTTACGTTGATAGTTTTTGGGATGGATTATAATCAGTAATGCAACATTGCTGGCAAAAATTAATTATATTCTGAAAACGCTTCAAATATTTACTGTTGGTAATGAAATGATTTTACAAACGTTCAAATGGGACTTACTTTTTACAATAATCTTACACCTAGCATTGCGCAAACATACCTTCAGTAGTCTTGAGTTTCGTGAAGAAAATAGTTCAATAATATTAGTTCCTCTTATGATAATAGTTAGTTAATGTCTCTGTACATCCTTGTAAATCATAGCTGGTGGCTGGCAGGCACACTGCTCCTCTCAACCTCTCGCTTCAGACCTGCTACCAACTCGCTTCACATCTCGCTTACTACTGACTTTCTACGAACGCTAAAGTGCGGTATTTCCTGCCAACAATGCTTTCTGGTGCAGACAATCCCTGCTACCATTACAAAATGTATCAATGCGCGGTCTGTCCCGCTGTTTTCTTAAAATGTATCCATACGCGGTCTCTCCCGCCCTTTTTAAAATTATATCAATTAGCGGTCTCTCTTGCCAACAATACTTTAGTGCAGACATTCCCTGCTACCGTAATTATTTCCAACATGACAAATATTGATTATTCCTACTTAATCCTATTAATAAAATATAAACATCTTTCATAAATTGTGGTTTGACAATAGACAATAGAAATATACACGTCTTTCATGACCCCTTCACTGGGTTTCCTTAAAATTTTCCTACGTCGTTAAGTCATTTGGACTTGACGTAAGGAGAAAATTTGATTATAGAAATATATGTAGTAATAAGTAAATTAATGATAAAATATTTCTTTCAACAAAGCACATACATGTACAGTCATAAGAATTTGTTTTCCTAAGTCTAACAAAGAAAATATTCAAAAGAGTATACATTAAAATATAAAAATAATATGAGTCAGGAAGCTGGTAGTGTACATTGGGTAGTAAAAGTTATTTATATCTCTAATAGTAATTGATGGCAAAAAATTAGAACATGGTTTATGTTTTATTATAATTTTTTTGGTGAAATTGGCATCTATTAGTACCATATTCAAGGAAGGGAAAAAAAAAAGGAATTGGATAGCATGGTCAAAGCACTGGCAACTGTCTGTGAATGCACTCAAAAGTTCGTTTCTTTCCCTCACATAGTACAACACCAGGTTTCGCCATGTGATTCCGTCGTCTCTTTGATCCACAGTTTTAGTGTAACCAAACACTAAGTTAACCGTCGAATTGCCTGATTTGCCGCAGCTACATCAGGTGCAAGTTCCAACTCCAATTGTCCATTAGTAGTGATGTGCATTTTGTTATGCAAGCACCTATTGACGTACATCATGACTGTTGTGTGCATCTTGGTATGCCGACACCTCATAGAAAATGCTGTAGATTGAAGTAACGTGGTTCACTATTCACTTTGTTTGTGCTCCATAACCATGGGGATGCACAGGAATTGAGGTACAGGTATAATCATTTTGTCAAAAGGTTCACAGATATGGTTGATACCGTTTTAACCAAATTTTACATCATCTCTTTCCTCTGTGCTCATAAAAATTATTTATTTTACGTTTAAAAGGACAAAGTATGTCACCTTGTGTGACTGTAGAAAACGTTTATAGTTTTAAACAATTACATAAAAACACATTTTCCATCTGTAGTGAATTCGGCCTACAATACATATTACATTACGTGACAGTCAATAACATAAACAAATATTTCTGTAAGTGGATTTAGTATTACATTTAAGCATCAACATTTTAAATAAAATACACAAGTACCTTTATACAAACTATGTCACTTTCTGTAACTCTAAATAAATCATAATCTGGTGCTCATGTAAATAATTACGTAAAGACACTGTTATATTACTTCACAGATTGTGCATTCACAGTTTTTGAAATATGAAAGTACATTTTGACGAACTATGTCACTTTGTGGGACTTCAGTATGTTCAGTAATGTGTTTGTCAGTTACAAGTCATATTGTCTGAGTTGCGTAGCACACATCGTCATTGTTATTTCAGAGAAAACATTTGTAATTTACATAGAGTGCAAATCGGTATGCTGACGTTTGGTGTGATCTGTTTTTCTTATGTATGTATTGATGTAAAAGATATCATGTTCAATGCAGAAAAAAATTTTCGAATAGCAAAGTACATATAGTAAGCAATTTAATGTGGTTTCTCCATCCGTAGTGCTGCGCTGCGCTGTGTCACCTGTTATCAAAATAAACCATTACTAAATTATATTCCTTACATACTGACATCTTCATTCTCCTCTCTCCTTTGTACCCCGTGTCACCTCTCTGCATAGCCTATAATAAAATATTCATTGTTAATAATCATCAGCGCACGGCATGACTTCAACAGCTCTCTGTATTACCTATAACAAAATATTCATGGTTAATAATCGTCAGCGCACGGCATGACTTCAACAGCTCTCTGCATCTGGAAAATCGCGTCAGCTCTCGGCATGACTTGTAAAGCATTTGTCCACATTTCTCCGTATTCAATACTTATATTATAATTAAAACTGCGTTTATTTTGGTGAACTATGACAACAATGCTGCATGCACGGGTTAAAGAATACATCTAATTGCTACTACTGTATGAAAATTATTTGTACGTGTCATACATTTACATTTAAAGTAGTCGTGTTAATTGCTTCACTTACCTTACATAATGTGAAATAAACGTCCTGCGAGAACGTTTCTAAGACTGCTATTAATGTTCAGTGTATTTATCTGCGGTCGAATCGAGGTGACCTGTTGCGCACGTAAATAACCCATTGATAGCTCACTGTTTTCGGGCTTGCTGGAATGTGTCAAAAAGTTCATTGTTATACTCCGTCTATGTGTATCCCTGTAAGAAGGTTTCTCTATTTTAAGAATTTCTTTATGTTTGACGTATGATGGTTTCCTCTCGATTTTTTTGTTCTGAGTGTCTCAATGTGTACTACATTAGCGTGAGGAATATTTTGAATTCTGTACGATTCTGCGTGTAGAAGTTCAAATTTTTTGCATCGGTTCTTCCCTTTATGTGACAGATAATGGATACGGACTAGTACCTTATCGCCAATCTCGTACTTGCGTAATCTACTTACCTGCTTCTGCTGTCTCTTCCGACGATCTGGAACTCGTTTAATGTTCGCTAGTGCTATGTCTATTATCTCACAAGGACGAAGTCTACGCTTCTTTGGAAAAGTAATAATTTCATTAAGTTTATTCGGTGGGTCTTTATTCGTCAGTATTACAGTTGGTGAGAGCATCGTTGACTCACTAGGTATTGCAATTATTACTTCCTGAAACTGTGAAATGTATTCGTTCCATGTTGTATGCTTTCTGTGGCAATAAAGTCTATAAAGTTTCCCGATCTCTTTCTTTATTCTTTCTGACGGGTTAGAAGAACTGTGATATCTTGATATGTAAATTGGTGTTATGTTCTTACTCTCTAACATTTGTTTCCATATGTCTGACCAAAACTGGGTTCCGTTATCTGAAATAACCTTCTGTACATGTCCTACTATTGATAGAAAATCTCTTACAAATGCTCTTGATACTGATCTAGCTATTGCTTTCCTTAGTGGAGAAAATGTTACAAATTTGGATGTCAGTTCTACGGCTACTAGAATATAACTATAACCTTTACTTGTTCTGGGGATTTGACCGAAAAGATCTACTGCTGCCATATGTCTTAACTGGTATGATGGGTAAAGTGGTGGAATATGTGATACTATAGATGAGCTAGCTTTCTGACATATCTTGCAGGATGCTATAACTTTGCGAATGTGTTTTTCCATACTGTTGAAGTGACAATTTTATCGAAGAATTAGAAAGCATTTCCTAGCTCCGTAATGTGCATAGCTTAGGTGCGTATACCATATCAATTTATTTCTGATCGCTCCTGGAATGCATAAAAGCCAATTGTTGCCGTCTGGGTAAGAGCGAATAAACGGAATATTTTGACGTTTAGTGTAATTATGTCTGATTTTTGCATTGCTCTTGTCTCGCCAAAGCGTTACAATCTCTTTTAGTGTTTCATCTTTCTTCCGTTCTCTCTCTATGTCCTATAATGCTCATATATATACATAATACTGTGGCTGTTGTGGCAGAAGGTATTTTCTTTCTCTAGTCGTTTATGGTGAATAGATCTCGATAGTGCGTCGTCAACAATATTCTGCGTGCCTGGAATGTGTACAATAGTAAAGTCGAACTCTTGTCGATATAATTTCCAACGGCTTAATTTATCATGCGTAAGTTTCGCTGATAATAAAAACTGGATTGCTCGGTGATCGGTATATACTGTGGCGTGTCTACCATATACACTCCTGGAAATTGAAATAAGAACACCGTGAATTCATTGTCCCAGGAAGGGGAAACTTTATTGACACATTCCTGGGGTCAGATACATCACATGATCACACTGACAGAACCACAGGCACATAGACACAGGCAACAGAGCATGCACAATGTCGGCACTAGTACAGTGTATATCCACCTTTCGCAGCAATGCAGGCTGCTATTCTTCCATGGAGACGATCGTAGAGATGCTGGATGCAGTCCTGTGGAACGGCTTGCCATGCCATTTCCACCTGGCGCCTCAGTTGGACCAGCGTTCGTACTGGACGTGCAGACCGCGTGAGACGACGCTTCATCCAGTCCCAAACATGCTCAATGAGGGACAGATCCGGAGATCTTGCTGGCCAGGGTAGTTGACTTACACCTTCTAGAGCACGTTGGGTGGCACGGAATACATGCGGACGTGCATTGTCCTGTTGGAACTGCAAGTTCCCTTGCCGGTCTAGGAATGGTAGAACGATGGGTTCGATGACGGTTTGGATGTACCGTGCACTATTCAGTGTCCCCTCGACGATCACCAGTGGTGTATGGCCAGTGTAGGAGATCGCACCCCACACCATGATGCCGGGTGTTGGCCCTGTGTGCCTCGGTCGTATGCAGTCCTGATTGTGGCGCTCACCTGCACGGCGCCAAACACGCATACGACCATCGTTGGCACCAAGGCAGAAGCGACTCTCATCGCTGAAGACGACACGTCTCCATTCGTCCCTCCATTCACGCCTGTCGTGACACCACTGGAGGTGGGCTGCACGATGTTGGGGCGTGAGCGGAAGACGGCCTAACGGTGTGCGGGACCGTAGCCCAGCTTCATGGAGACGGTTGCGAATGGTCCTCGCCGATACCCCAGGAGCAACAGTGTCCCTATTTTGCTGGGAAGTGGCGGTGCAGTCCCCTACGGCACTGTGTAGGATCCTACGGTCTTGGCGTGCATCCGTGCGTCGCTGCGGTCCGGTCACAGGTCGACGGGCACGTGCACCTTCCGCCGACCACTGGAGACAACATCGATGTACTGTGGAGACCTCACGCCCCACGTGTTGAGCAATTCGGCGGTACGTCCACCCGGCCTCCCGCATGCCCACTATATGCCATCGCTCAAAGTCCGTCAACTGCACATACGGTTCACGTCCACGCTGTCGCGGCATGCTACCAGTGTTAAAGACTGCGATGGAGCTCCGTATGCCACGGCAAACTGGCTGACACAGACGGCGGCGGTACACAAATGCTGCGCAGCTAGCGCCATTCGACGGCCAACACCGCGGTTCCTGGTGTGTCCGCTGTGCCGTGCGTGTGATCATTGCTTGTACAGCCCTCTCGCAGTGTCCGGAGCAAGTATGGTGGGTCTGACACACCGGTGTCAATGTGTTCTTTTTTCCATTTCCAGGAGTGTAGATAATGACGGAATCTCTTAAATGCCCATATTACACATAGCGTCTCTAATTCTGTTACAGAGTAATTGCGCTCTGCTGGAGAAAGTATCCTGCTTGCAAATGCAATATGTTTAACGATTGTCTTACCGTCCTCCTCTATTTCCTGGGAAATATGTACTCCTAGTGCTGTAGTTGAACTATCTGTTGCAATGGAAAAATTTTGTGTTGGGTCAGGATGTGATAACAAAGGTGCCCTTAGTAATGCTTCTTTCAAATTCTCGAATTCAGCTTCAGCGTCTTCATTCCATGACCAAATTGTGTTTTTACTTGTGAGCTGGTATAGCAAGGGTGTGTCTAATGGTTTATAATGAATGAATTTTCTAAAATAATTAATAAGGCCTAAAAAGCTCTGAAGCTCCTTCTTATTTGTTGGCACCTTGATATCTTTCAATGGTTGCAATTGGTCGGAGTCTGGTGCAATACCTGTTTCTGAAATGATATGACCTAGAAATTTTATTGAGGCTTTTCCAAATTCAGATTTATGGAGGTTTATAGTTACACCGTTCTGCTCGAATGCATTCAGTAATTGTTGAAGGGTGTGGTTGTGCTGTTCCCAGTTTTCTGCTGCGCGATTAGAATGTCGTCTACATATGGAGTAATTTTGTTTTTAAGATCCTGTAGGAGAATTGTATTCATGCCTCGTATAAAGGCTGCAGACGAAATCGTTAGTCCAAACTGAAGTTTACAAAATTAGTAACATTCACCAAAACAACGGAATTCCGTATACTTTCGGCAATTTGGATGCAACTGGATTTGCCAAAATCCTGATTTGAGATCGTGGGTGGTATATATAGAGGTGCCATGAAACTTTTGCAGTAACTCTTCTAACGTCTGTGGTCAGTCAGTTTCTGTAATGATTATTTTATTAACCTCACGTGAATCTAAAACTAAACGGAGCGATCCATCCTTCTTTTCAATGATGTGTAATGGATTTATATATTGGCTTGCTGCTGGTTCAATTATACCCTGATCATACATTGCTCGGAACTCTTTCTTCACTGCTTCCGTGTGTATATGCGGGATTGGATAGTGTTTTGCTTTGAAAGTCTCGTGCGATTTCACCTGAAATTCGTACATAAATCCTGTCATCGTCCCTGGAACATTGTTAAAAACTGTTTTATGTTTCACAAGAATATTTTCTAATTCTGTGCGCTCTGTGTCGTCTTTTGCTATACTGTCTCCAACCCTGCGTGTAATTGTCTCTAATACATTATACTCCTGTTCCTCTGCCATGTTGTTATTACGTGTATTCGTGTATAGTGTGAGATAACAATAGTTATCTTTAGAGTCTGAAATAATCACGATCCTATGCATATTTAGTTCTTCTGAGGATACCGTGTTTTGAAATCTCACTACCACTTCATGTATTCCTTCTGTAATGTTAGGTATGACGATTGAGAGTCAATCTTTGCGTCGTACTGTACGAGAAAATCCATTCCTAATATTATATCAGTTGTTATATGTGGAACTATCTAACAATTGCTGTGGAAAGTTTGCCCTGCAAAAACAAATGTCAGTTGTGTCTGTCTTTTGACTTCAATGCTTCTTCCTGGAAATGCTCCCTTAACTTTAGTTTTGTTTAATGGGAATACTGGGTAATCATTATTGCTATTTCATCTATTAAATGTGTCTTCGTTAATTATGCACATTGGTGAGCCTGAATCAATTATTGCTAAAATATTTTGTGACTGTAAATTTATCTGGATTATTGAATGGTATATAGTTTTCTGCGTGATCGGTTTTTCGTGTAACAATGTGTCTCACACGTCGTCGAATGTAATGGCATTCTATCGTTATCTTTTCTCTGTCCTTATCCATAGTGTCGTCATTTAGAGATCCATCACAGGCTATCTCTAGTCATAAGTGTTCTGACATTTCATTTTCTGTCGGGGAGTGTTGTGTGTTTTCCATAAGCTGTACTGTTCTACCGTTTTGATCACTAGCGGTGGGTGGCGGATGAAATCTTGTGTCGGGTACATTCATACGGTGACTTAGTTGTTAGGCACTGAATTTCTATGAAAATTATCATTATAGAATGTCCTTTGCGGTCGGTGTTCGTTTTCTCTCCTTCTGTCGTTATAACTGTAGTTATACGGCGAGGCGCGCGTGTTTCTCTGAAAAGGCTGTCTTTGTTCGTTTAGTGTATTATGCGACTGACCCTTGTAATTGCTTGCATCCGTCGCATTTTCTTGGCTATGAGTCATGCGAAAGTTTGACCGATTCGGCATTTCCTGTCGTATATTGCTGTCTTGAATTGTAGTGTACATTGTTATTATACTGCTGTTCATTAAATCTCTGTGTATATTCTCGATTAAAGTTTTCATTTTCGCTGCGAAAGGATTTATTATGATTGTTATTGCCAAATCGTGTTTGCTCAAAATTAGTATTGTTTGTCTGGTTTGCGTTATGTCGTGAAAAGTTCTTATTAACAAACGCATAATCTGCCTGGTGTACCTCTAGCAATTGCAGGATGTCTCTAAATGTGTACACGCTGTCCTTTTGCTGGCCTGTTAATAATGACACTTTTAATGCTCTGGGGTGTTCTGAAATACACAGCTATATTAATGCGGATTGACTGTATGGCTCATTGAGGTATTGGTTTTGTTCAGCCATATACTCGAAAAATTGTGTGATTGTTGGGAAAGTAGAATTCTCGAAATTTGGTAGACTAATTACTCTGTGTGGTATCTGATCAATATGCTGCTAGAAATGCTTCTACTGAAAAACACTGTCTAGCAATTGGTCGCATTCTTCTCGCTGGTTCCCCTTCAAGAAAACTAATAATAAATTCTAGCTTATGTTGAACTGGCCATGATGGTGGGAGTGCCGCATTGAATTGATGGATCCAGTCCAGTGGATCTATTTGCGTCCTGTCGTTTTTAAATGTTTTAAACATTCTCACTGAAAGGAAAATGCTTGTGGTCGAAACTGTCATGTCTTTGTGTGTAATTATTTTCGTAATGTTGTGAATATTTTTCTGCCTGGTTAAGATGTCTTACTCTCTGAAGCTACCGACATTATATGTATTGCGCATCTGAGGCATGTCGTAATGCTGTGTTTTCTGTTGGAATTGATTGTTTGCAGTTGTTTCTTGTGTGTCAGCTATCCTTTGCTGTAAAGAATTGATTTTCGGATTTAACAAATTATTACGTTATTCTAGGTCTGCGATTGTTTGTTGCTCATTTTTAATTTGCGTATCTTTACTATTAGAAATCTGCTGATCTGAGACTGGTGTAGTGTCATCTGATTTACTGCCATTGGTAATATCTAAAAGGTCTATTCTTGTAGTGAGTTCGTTGATCTTTTCTGTCAATTCGTATCGTAATTTACGATATTTGTCTCCTTAACCGTTTCGATTTCTTCCGAAATCGACTGTATGTGATTTTTTCCCTGAGCAAACGCTTTCTCTTTATCGTCCTGTCGCTGTTTGTTAATTGTTTGTAATAGTTCTTTTCGTTCTTTATCCTGCGATCGCACCAGTTTGCGGTGACGTATCAAACAGTTTTCTGTGTGATTGTTAAAAAGTTCATCAATGTGAACGATTTGTATAGAAAAGTTCTCTGTCATTGTTTCTCGTATGCTAACCGCGAATGTTTATTGTTGATCTGTTATTTCCCGAATCTACGCGTGTAATTCTTGGTTTGATTTTTCAGCGACTACCTTTATTTCGTTTTTTTAAGTCTGCTGATTCTTGTGCCCTTCTGTTAAAGTTTTGATTCATGTCTTGTCTCATTTGTAGCAAAAATGCCATTATTGGATCCGTTTCGGATTGTCTTCTGTGTGTATTTATATTCGTTGTTAAAGGTTGTACATCTGTGTTCATTTGAACATCCTCAGACGATTGTAATCGTGTCACCTCTTCCGTGGTTTCGGAATTTTTGTCAATAAAACTGTAGTCTCTGCTACGCAGATTGTGTAGCTGTGTACCGTTTGAATCTGTTTCGGCACGTAATAGTCACAGTTTGACTGCTTTATAGTGGTTTCGTTACTGAAACTATTATCTCTGATACGCGTAATTTGTGGCTGTGTAGCGTCTGTTGTATTTAAAAACAAATTATTTTGCACTAATGCCTCATTATCAGTTGGCATTTCTGAAGTTGACTGTTCGCCAAAGGATTCCATATTATTACTACAGTTCCGCACTGTCGCCTGATAAACAAAGTAAGAGTCTACGGAATATCAGACCAGCTGTGTGGCTGGGTTGAAGAGTTTTTAGCAAACAGAACACAGCATGTTGTTATCAATGGAGAGACGTCTACAGACGTTAATGTAGCCTTTGGCGCGCCACAGGGGAGTGTTATGGGACCATTGCTTTTCACAATATATATAAATGACCTAGTAGATAGTGTCGGAAGTTCCATGCGGCTTTTCGCGGATGATGCTGTAGTATACAGAGAAGTTGCAGCATTAGAAAATTGTAGCGAAATGCAGGAAGATCTGCAGCGGATAGGCACTTGGTGCAGGGAGTGGCAACTCACCCTTAACATAGACAAATGTAATGTATTGCGAATACATAGAAAAAAGGATCCTTTATTGCATGATTATATGATAGCGGAACAAACACTGGTAGCAGTTACTTCTGTAAAATATCTGGGAGTATGCGTGAGGAACGATTTGAAGGGGAATGGTCATATAAAATTAATTGTTGGTAAGGCGGGTACCAAGTTGAGATTCACTGGGAGAGTCCTTAGAAAATGTAGTCCATCAACGAAGGAGGTGGCTTACAAAACACTCGTTCGACCTATACTTGAGTATTACTCATCAGTGTGGGATCCGTACCAGATCGGGTTGACGGAGGAGATAGAGAGGATCCAAAGAAGAGCGGCACGTTTCGTCACAGGGTTATTTGGTAACCGTGATAGCGTTACGGAGATGTTTAACAAACTCAACTGGCAGACTCTGCAAGAGAGGCGCTCTGCATCGCGGTGTAGCTTGCTCGCCAGGTTTCGAAGCGCATTCAACACTGAACATCCACTTTTCAACGCAGAATCAATAGAGCAAACAGAATTGCCGATGGGCTGTAAAGTAAAGGTATACAGTTTAGTATAAGCGTTGCGCTACTTAACACTAGTTCATTCATACAATTGTCAGTCAGTATATTCATTTTCACAGTAGATTCACTAGTCATACTGATTGAATGTCGCCTAGTGAAACCTTCCCGTCTCCTCTATATCTCTTTTCTCTTTACGCAACCTTCCCTTCTACAATAACCTATGAAACCTTTCATTAGGATTTCTCTCTTGCTTAATAATAACAAATGAAATCTTCCCTTTGAAATTAATTCTCTTTCTCAATATTCGCATACAAATTTAAATGGTACTAATTAAAAGTTACTTTCTGATTATTTCGACGAAACATAGAATGTGTCGTCGTCGTGGCCCTCAGTCGTTACCTGCAGTAACCCAAAACTGTTCCTTACCTTTTTCATTGTTACTGGATCGCCATTGACTGCTACATTGAACTGCAATATGAGTATACTTACTCTGTTTTACTATATTAGCTGCTGGTAGGCTGTCATAATAAGTGGCTGTATTTATTACCAAAGCTGACGTTATTCTTTAATAGCAAAGCTGACGCTATTCTTTAATTAATTTGACTGAAGTTACGTAATTCATTGTTACACTTTTTCTTGATAACAATAAAATTTTTTGCAAAGTTTTACGTTGATAGTTTTTGGGATGGATTATAATCAGTAATGCAACATTGCTGGCAAAAATTAATTATATTCTGAAAACGCTTCAAATATTTACTGTTGGTAATGAAATGATTTTACAAACGTTCAAATGGGACTTACTTTTTACAATAAACTTACAACTAGCATTGCGCAAACATACCTTCAGTAGTCTTGAGTTTCGTGAAGAAAATAATTCAATAATATTAGTTCCTCTTATGATAGTAGTTAGTTAATGTCTCTGTACATCCGTTTATAATCTCTTGTAAATCATAGCTGGTGGCTGGCAGGCACACTGCTCCTCTCAACCTCTCGCTTCAGACCTGCTACCAACTCGCTTCACATCTCGCTCACTACTGACTTTCTACGAACGCTAAAGTGCGGTATTTCCTGCCAACAATGCTTTCTGGTGCAGACAATCCCTGCTACCATTACAAAATGTATCAATGCGCGGTCTTTCCCGCTCTTTTCTTAAAATGTATCCATACGCGGTCTCTCCCGCCCTTTTTAAAATTATGTCAATTTGCAGTCTCTCTTGCCAACAATAATTTGGTGCAGACATTCCCTGCTACCACAATTATTTCCAACATGACAAATATTAATTATTCCTACTTAATCCTATTAATAAAATATAAACATCTTTCATAAATTGTGGTTTGACAATAGACAATAGAAATATACACGTCTTACACTTGCAACCGACGCACTGTTACGTGCATTATGGAATATGGCGAAAGCCTCCTCAGGAACTGGTGATCCTATGACAGCTCAGAAAATTTGGGAATTAACCATTCTCACAAGTCACTCAGCTTCCCGAACACACTGAATGTTCCATGGGGTTGTCGTAAGCTGGACAGTTTCATATTATTGACAAAACGCCTTATGTTAGAGTTCCGTTAACTGCGATAACGAACGCTAAGATTTTAGGTAACGCGTTAGTAATGGCATGTTTTCTTGTGTTTGAACACACATTGTTACAATAAGGAAGTGAATTTAAGAATGGCCCAGAATGCTCAATGTGAACGAAGCTCTAAGCTAAGAGACAAAACATGACTATGATCATAAACTACTGTTATTACACAACGCGTTGCTTTGTGGAAACAAGATCCCCAACGCAGGATCAAGTTGTCTGCATCATTAGAGTTTTACAATGATTTGTGCACTATTGCTCAGCATAATCCTAATCTTGTTTTAAATATAGTCTGTAGTGCTTATCACAATCATAATTGGCAACAATCTGCAATCTTGAGAGGTTGTTCATGTCAGTATGTTGATAAATCGAGTATAGTCACACTTATTGTTACATGGGACATGTGGTGGATGTGGCATGCAGGGCGACGCCGTGAGGTGCCAATCAAACAACGTAAAAACTTAAAATTGCTTTATTGTGACTCCCCGCTGTGGCTAAATGCAGGAAGCGACAGTATGACTGTGGCATGCAGCGGCCTCATGTGTATTGTGGGCATGCAGTGCTGACAGAATGCGGCGTCGACTGGGCAGCGGCTCATGATGGAACTGGCTCAGTCAGTGGCGACCCAGGGTCTGGGCAGCCTCAGCCAGCTGCGGCAACATTTGTTCGGCTCATGCATCCTGCGCTGCCCAGCAGGCGATAGGCAAGTGACATAGCGGCAGTGCCTCACTGCCCCACATTGAGGGCCGGCAAGCTGCTTCCCAGGGCTGCTGTTGGTCCGATGTCGAACTGTCGTCCACGAAGAGTTTACTGGACGACGCCAAAGCCTCACAGTCCAGTTGCAGTAGAGCTACAACACTAACAGAAGTGACTTTAGTGTAAAAAGCTGGGTATTTACACACATCCGAGTTGCGCTTGCTTAGGCTTTGTAATGCCTTGTGGCACATGTACTAAGTATTTTGGCAGCTGTTGGTGTGGAAAGGCTTCTGTCTTCTTTCACTTACGCACAGATGTGTCAACTGTTTCCACACGTTGCCAGGCTTGCTCGCATCACAACGTTGACGTGGCTGTATTACATTTTGTAAAGCTAACACCCACGCTTGCCTGCGCCTGGAACTACTGCCAACGACTTTCTACTTAAGCATTTCTGATCAAATATGGTTGGTAGCTACAAGATATTCCTCGTTAACAAGACCTGGTCGCCTTGTCCGCTCTAAGTTAGAATACCCTTATACAAAACAAGGTGACTATTTCCCTGACAATGGCCCAAATGGCTTCAGTCTGCCCATTACTGAAGATTGCTTTTAACACTATTTCCTTATGTCCTACTTATCCTAAGCTCCGTTAGCTCCTTTTTAGCTTAATTTCACTTACATTTATAGTTCCTGTATTGTCTCCTAGGCTATGGGAATCCAATCCACCGGGATCTGCACTGTCGCTGGGCCTGAACTTCGACTTGTGTTACGATTCTTGTACATATAAACAAGGACTACGCTTAGCAGAGTAAGTGACGCTGTGATACCTGGAATGAAATCGGTCAAGGTTTTTTCTCTCTGGTACTGATTTCCCAGTAGATTCACATACTTACAAATGATAGAGCACAGCAATTAGTCGTCCTTTTCTTGCAGGTTTCATTGTTAGTGTTCTTGTTTGCTTTTAAGTAATGTCTGGAAGAAAACGGCTGAACTAGAAGAAAAAACTTCGTAACGCAGTCGCATACTAAATACAAGATGAACCCAGAAAGGGAGTAAGCTAAAAAACCTGGATATACATCATTTAATATTTTGTTTGTATCTTCCTCTCTATTTCTCCATCGTAGATGCTCTTCTCCAGATACTCTCTGAAGGCCTCGTCCATACTGCCGCTCCAGGATGGAACTGCTAGGCCTGGTCAAGTGCCTAGCATCGATAATGGCTAGGCACTAGCCGAAACCTAGATTTTCCGAATAAAATCTGCAAGAAAAGGAGGACTGACTACTGTGTTCTATCATTTGTAAGTTATATCACAGTCGCTGAGTGCATCCACGTTCCTAATGGAAGGTAACCTGATGAAGATTCACATACTGCATCAATGTCCCCATGGAGATAGACATTTACTAGTTTGTATATGGATTAAATTGAGTTGAGACCTGAAGTCAGGTTCAGTATAATCGGTTTCGTGGCTGGTAACATTTCCATAGGTTCCTTTCGCCAATACAGCCGAGACTGCGAAATGCTGTGCTATTCCCGAAATTGCGAGGGGTAGACGAAAAGTGCGTCCCATTCTATAATGTGATGTCCTATTTATTAGAAATTTACTTCTGTCTGTCTCTAGCCCTTTTGCTGCCATGAGCCTCCCCTGTTCGTAGCAAATTGTTACTACTATCACTTTATCTACGTTAGAGTACAACCATGTGCCTCAAGCTGTTGGAAGTACAGTTCAGGCCTAACCACCTCTGTGTTACACCCAATGTGCCTCAGCCTGCTGGAAGTACAATTCAGGCCTAGTCTCGTCTTTCGTTGTCCAGCAATAACTTTATTGTGGAAGAGTACTGTCCCTCTCTCACTACCCTGTTTGGACAAACCGTAACTTGACCTCTGTAACACTTCAGTAAGTCCACTTCTTCGATTTACTCATGCCTACTGTTGTCCTCTGCAATTAGTAACAACCGCAGCATCCTTATCGTGACAAATTTCCTCAGTGTCTCCCGCTTCACAGGATATGCGTGGACTACAAAACATTGGTATCACTCTCCTGCTACTGGAATGGAAATTTCAATGCAGACCTTTGATCCAGGGGTCCTTGCTTCCACTGTGACTAGGCTAAAATAGAAGGGCAAGTTTTTATGACAAGGTTCTTTCCGTAGCATTTCCTGGCACTGATTTGGTAACAACAACTTTAATTTCAGTCGTCCTCGCACAGCCTGTTACATAGCTTCCCGCAATTGCTACACCCCTCTGCGTACCTCCCACACACTGTTCAAGGACAGCAATCACTTCGTTATAAATGCGTCCCTATCCAGTACTTCTATTTTTGATTGTTGTTTCTTAATGTTCTGGTTTAAAGATTCTTCCACAGTTTCCTCATAGTCCGTTACCTCTGGACACAGCTGGCATAATAAATGGGTAACGTTTAAACCATCTTTCTCTAAATTTGCGATCTGTATTATGTGCCACTACCTGCTGCCTTGTTTCCTTTTATCCACTGCTTTACTACATTTGCCGTGTCGTTCATCCTCCTGATGTCTTCCTTGTCTGGTGTTTCAAACACCTCAGATGTCGGCATGTCCTGTCGGTATAACTTCTCTTTCTCCTTGTATGCGATATAATCCCCAGAACCTGCGTCATCTCTACCTCAGTTTCTCATAATTTCCACGTATCAAAGTCGATAACTCCTCTAAGGTGTCTGTGATTCTGCTGGAAACTGTCGAACGGTTCCTCTAGTCGTCTCACCTTTTTCCGCATTTCCCACGTGTTAAATACCACCTGCGTTACCCATCGGTGATTGGTAATCACCACATATTCTTATTTCACTAACAGCACTCCCCCTTCCATGTGCTAGTTCTGCAATGCTTTTACTCTGACGATGGCTGTGGCTATGGTCCACTCCTTCTCCATATTTTGTCCTGGTGTAACTAAACTGGGGACAGTCATAGCTTTCTCCCTTTCTTCCCCCTAAAATTTCTCTGCTGCCTCACAGCAGTTCATCGTGCGTGCACCATACATCATTCCATACTTGCACCTAACAAACGAAAACCATAAATCCACTCTTATCTCCTAGTTCTTAACGTTTGTGGACTTCTACAGCTTTGTTCGTCTAACCTTTTCGCTCATTACTCCCCATTTACCTTCCGTTCTAACCTCACAATTCCTGGGTTAAAATCCAGACTCCCACGAAACGGTTTCGAGCGTTTAAGAGGTCGTCTTCCTCTGTAACTGGATCCTTACTTTCACTGGTGACTTAATTTCCACAACATGATGTGGTCCTTGATATTCTGCGAACAGTTTCTTCGACTTCCACTTTGAGTATAAGAAGTAAATAACGTTACTCATACGCCACTATACAGTAACGGAAAAAAGTCGCAACATCAAAAAATAATTAATATAGCGTAACAAAATTTCGGGAATATATTTGTCTAGGTAACATATGAAAGTGACTGACATTGCAGGGTCACAGGTTAATGAAAAAGTCACAGGTTAATGAAAATGCGAGATAAGCCACTCCAAATATGAAATACTACTACATTAATATAACCGGTGTAGCTGCCAGAATGTTGAATGCAAGTATGCAAGCGTCTTGTACAGGCACTGGATGTCACTTTATGGGATGGAATTCGATGCTTGTTGCTGTTGTTCAGTCAATAGAGAGACGTTTAATTCTTTTTGTGGATGGCACTGGAGTCGCAATCCGATTAGATCCCAGGCGTGCCCGATAAGAGATAGATCTGCTGATCAAGCAGGCCAAGGCAACTTGTCGACACTTTGTAGAGCATGCTGGGTTACAGCAGCTGTTTCTGGGCGGGCGGTGTACTATTGGAAAACACTCCCTGGAATGCTGTTCATGAATGGCAGCACAACAGGTCTAATAACCAGACTGACGTACATTTTTGCAGTCAGGGTGCGTGGGATAACCATGGGACCGCTCTTCCTGTCATAAGAAATCGTACCAAAGACCATAACTGCACATGCAGGTCCTCAGCTGGCCTCCTTCTAACCAAAACACGGTCATCGCTGACACCAAGGGAGAAACAGCTTTCATCAGAAAACACAATAGTCCTCCACCCTTCCCTCCTATGAGCTTTCGCTTGACACTACTGAAGCCGCAAATGGTGATGGAATGCACGCTACAGGGCGTCTGCTTGGAGCTGTCCTTGAAGTAACCGATTTGTAAAAGTTCGTTGTGTCACTGTAATGCTAACTGCTGCTGTAGAAGCAGTACGATGCGACATAGCTCTATATCGAACGTGATGGTCTTCCCTCTCGGTAGTGCCACGTAGCCATCTGGATCTCGGTCTTCTTGCGACAGCGCATTCTCGTAACCACCACTGCAAACAATCATGTGCAGGGGGTACATTCCTGTCAAGTCTTTCTATAATATCGCAGAAGTAACATCCAGCTTCTCGAAGCCATGTTTGACGACCTCTCTCGAAGTCAATAAGGTACTGATGATGGCATCTTTGTTTCCTTCAAGGCTTTCTTGACAGACATCAACGCACCACGTCCAAAATCAAATGTAACTTCCTCTCACGACGATTACAACGTGTACGTAATACAAACCTAATCTGCATCTTCAATAGTGTTGCTAATAGTGCCACTCTCACGCGACTGACGCGAAATTTGAATAGACAGCATCTTTCAAATGTTACACGCCTACCTACTTCCGCTTACATCGCACAACTCCTTCTTAGTGTTGCGATACGTCAGTTTAGTATTGCAACATTCTTGCTGTACGATTCACTGCTTCTTTGTGCTTTGTGCCCTGGTATTAGCCTTGCACACCCTGTTCCTCATTTCGCTTATCACTCTCGCGAACTGATTCTCCTGTCTTTCCCTTCTTGGCTCTTAACATATAGAAGAGCGATGGCATCTTACGACAATATACTCCTTCACATTGTGACAATCGTGTATTCGTTTGCTGCATTGAGTTGTACGCTGAGCGTCTACATAGTATCCTTACATCTTTTCTACAGTTATATAAACTCTTTCCAGTCTTCTATGAGCTTGAGAATGTAGAGGATGCATTCTCAATTTTTCTCACGCAATAGCTAACACAATTCATTGAACATACATTGGTTCCATGATCTATGACTATCGTTTCAGGTACCCCGAACTTCAGTACCCAGTTGCCTACTAACGCTTGTGAAACTGTTGGACATTGTGACCATTTCGAAGTATTTCGAAAAATGGTTTAAAATCGTTAGTACATATTTATTCCCTGCTGGCGTTTTGTTGAAAGAACTTAAGACATCAATCTTGAGCAACTGAAACGATGCTAATGCTTCAGGTAGCCTCTGAAACGGCACTCTCGGCCGACACAGATCCGCTCTCTGTGCACACTGTCTGCAATGTCGCACATCCTGGGCATGACCACTTTCCTATTCCTCCACCAGTACCCCTCTGCTGTACTGTGTTTAGTAGACCTGCATGCCCCATGACCTGCTATAAGATAATTATGTGTCTCCTGCAATACACTATCTTTAAGCTTCTTTCTCACCACCACGCACAGCCCCAGCTTGTTTTCTCTGCAGAACAACCCATCCTTCTCACAAAACTTCGATTGCTCACGAAATTGCTTACATTCATCATCCGTCTTATGTCCTGTCTTCCATTCCTTAAGATCATGACCTCCTGTTTGCTGTACCACTACTTTCCTATTCTGTAGCACTGCTACTTTCTTCCACAATCCATCCGCGTTTCTGTGTTTTCCTTCTGGGTTTATGTATGACCTCAAGATCAAATTCACTCAGTCGTATTGCCCATCGTGTCAACTTACTAGATGGATCGTTGTGAACCCCCGCAACTACTTCAACGCTACACGATTCGTTATGTCTCGAAGCTTTTCCCCTCAGAGATAGCACCTTAAATACGTGACTGCATAGATAAAGTTCAGCATTGCCTTTTCTGTCGTGAGTTAATTCTTCTCTGCTGAGTTCATTCTGTTTGATACATGGATCAACGGATGTTATATGCCCTCGTCTTCTTGAGACGACACACACCCAAGTGCATGGTCCAATGCTATCCATGACAGAATGGATTATGTATTGAAATTTTGAAGTACTAAAAGCGGACTCAAAGTGAAACTTATTCCAGTTTCTCAAAAGCATGCCGACAATTCTCTGACCTAACAAATTTTGAATCTTTCTTCATTAATTGCGTCAGCGGTCCGGCAATATCTGTATATCTTTTTATGAATCTTCTATAATAATTTGTGACTCCAAGAAATGATTTAACTAACTTTGGGTCTCTTCTGACTCCATCATTACTAATTAGTTTCCAAGGCACTCCACCTCTTCTAAGACAAAATGACACTTCTCTGGACACAGCATTAAATTCAGGAATCCCCCCCCCCCCCAATTCGTTACAAGTGCTGCTCCATACCACTGGCATAGATGATTATATCGTCAAGATACACTCTGCATTGTTATGGTTACAACACATTGAGAACTCCGTCCAACAATCTCTGAAATGCCACAGATGCATTTTTGAATCCAAAAGGTATCCTTATGAACTGATAATATGCCCACAGCATAGAACATACAGTTTTTGGCAAGTCCTCCAAAGTGACTTCCAGCACGTGGTAGCGACACCTTAGGTCCCCACTATTTCTTTGACAGTACAATCCACGCCTGCATACGACTTGGTAGCAGCTATTGCTATTGGGAGTGCTCATAGGTGGACCTTGAGTTCCCTTTGGCATCTAGCACCTGTTTCATTCCTTGCCCTATACCACTGGAACTACTGTTCAAATGGTTCAAATGGCTCTGAGCACTGTGGGACTTAATTTCTGAGGTCATCAGTACCCTAGAACAGAACTACTTAAACCTAACTAACCTAAGGACATCACACACATCCACGCCAGAGGCAGGAGAAACTACTGTTAACATTATATATTTCTTGATAAATGTATATCCCTTTTTGAACGTTGTTTCCCAAAGAAAATTACTAAATGTATCAGCACACACTTTTCAAAGAAACCTTGGATTACTACAGGTATTAAAATGTCTTCAGAAAGAAAAAGAAAACTTTATGAGACAACAAGAACTAGTAAAGATCCAGAAGTAGCTTTACACTATAAAAATTATTGTAACATACTGAGAAAAGTTGTAAGGAAATCAAGAAATATGTATGATAGAGAAGAAATTAACAACTCCAGCAACAAAATAAAATCAGTATGGAATGTTGTTAGAAGGGAGACGGGAAACGTAACCACTGGGGTAGGTAGTATTACTATTGAGGAGAATAAGACCATCTTAACCAACAGTACACAAGTAGCTAATGTATTTAACAACCATTTCCTAAGTGTAGGAGGAAAAATTGGTAAGAAAAGTTCAAAAGAAAAAGCCAGGCAGTAAGTGGAAGAGTCTGTTTTGAAAAACTTTAGTCTTGTGAAATAAGCAAAATTATTAAATCTTTGAAAAATAAACGTTCTGTTGGACTAGATGACATCTCTCATAAGGTATTAAAATATTGTGGAGTAATTATAGGTGATGTTTTGAGTCACATATGTAATGCATCATTAACACAAGGTATTTTGCCAGACAGGTTAAAATGTGCCATTGTCAGGCCGCTCTACAAAAAGGGGGACACCACAGATGTCAATAATTATCGGCCAGTATCCTTGCTTACAGCATTTTCAAAAATCCTCGAGAAAGTAATGTACTCAAGAGTAGTTAGCCATCCCAACAGTAATGGGATACTGAGTAAATCACAGTTCTGATTCCAAAAATGCTGTTCCACTGAGACAGCAATTTACAGTTTCACTGTCCACGTAACAGAGTCTTTAAATAATAAAATGTCACCAATAGGAGTTTTCTGTGACTTGTCCAAAGCATTTGATTGTTTGAACCATGACACTATGTCACAGAAATTACAGTTCTATGGTATAAATGGAATAGCATATGAGTGGATTAAGTTGTACCTATAGAACAGGAAGCAAAAAGTTTCCTTATATGGGTCAAGTGATTTAAATAATTTTGCCAATTCATCTAACTGGGGAGAAATTACATTAGGTGTTCCACAGGCTTCAATCATGGGTCCCCTTCTGTTCTTGACATATGTGAACGACCTTCCTTCCTATCTGAAACAGGAAGCTGAACTGACACTGTTTGCTGATGATACAATCATCATTGTTAATCTGCTAAAAGAAACTCTAATTGAAAATGATACAAATAAGGCCTTCAGAAAAGTCATTAATTGGTTTTCTGCAAATGGGCTTGCTCTAAACTTTGAAAAAACACAGTATACCCAATTTTCTACTGCAAAAAGTACAATTTCTTCGATCAATATAACACATCAACAGAAGTCAGTAGACAGGGCAGAGCACACTAAGTTTTTGGGTGTACATATAGATGAGAATCTTAATTGGAAAATTCCTATTTTGGATCTTCTAAAGCGACTAGGTTCAGCAACTTTTGAAATCAGAATAACTGAAAATTTTGAGGCTTATTTCACTCTCTGATGCCACACGGAATAATATTTTGGGGTAACTCAACATTTAGACAAAAAGTATTCACTGGTCAAAAGAAAGTAGTTAGAATAATGTGTAGGGTTCACAGCCGCACATCTTGTAGGCATCTTTTTAAAAGAATGGGAATTTTTACAACAGCCTCACAGTACATTTACTCGCTAATGAAATTTGTTCTCAACAACATGGACCAGTTTAAAAACAACAGTGACATTCATGATTATAATACCAGAAAAAAGAAAGACTTACACTATCCTTTACTCAATCTATCTTTGGCACAGAAAGGGGTAAAATATGCTACTATAAAAAATTTCGACAAATTACCAGATGAAATAAAATGTCTGACAGCAGCAATAATAGCTTCAAAAATAAATTGAAATCATATTACCTTGACAACTCCTTCTATACCATAGAGGAACTTTTGAACAGGAATAAATAAATCTATAAATATAGTATATGCATTTTATGCCATTTAAGGTAATGGGGTAAATAATAGAAATATTAATCTGTAACTCAGTATTGTAATATATACATATTAAAAAATCTTGATTCATATGTACATTTCTTGTGCACTTGACACGTTTCACATCATAACGGCTAGCGTATCGTGCTATTGATCAACGGAACACACAACTAACAAACTAACTAACTAACTAACTACTGACCTATGCCTCTATTACCGCAGTCCCAAGCCGGCCGACAGTCTGGAACCGCGCGACTGCTACAGTCGCAGGTTCGAATCCTGCCTCGGGCATGGTTGTGTGTGATGTCCTTAAGTTAATTAGGTTTAGTAGTTCTAGGGGACCTCAGAAGTTAAGTCCAATAGAGCTCAGAGCCATTTGAACAGCAGTCCCATGTCTGGCGACACTGCGTCCGCACATATCCCATCTGTCAACACCTTTTTTGTTTTGAGTCATGGGTCTACTGACTGGTTTGATGCGGCCCGCCACGAATTCCTCTCCTGTGCCAGCCTCTTCATCTCAGAGTAGCACTTGCAACCTACGTCCTCAATTATTTGCTGGAAGCATTCCAATGACACTCTTTCTCTACAGTTTTTGCCTTCTACATCTCTCTCTAGTACCATGGAAATCATTCTCCGATGTCTTAACAGATGTCCTATCATCCTGTCCCTTCTCCTTGTAAGGCTACTCCTCATTTTCCTTTCTTCTCAGATTCTGTGCAGAACCTCATTCCTTACCTCATCAGCTCACCCAGTTTTCATCATTCGTCTATAGCACCACATCTCAAATGCTTCGATTCTCTTCCGTTCCGGTTTTCCCACAGTCCACGTTTCACTACCATATACTGCTGTACTCCAAACGTACGTTTTTAGAAATTTCTTCCTCAGATTAAGGTCTATGTTTGATACTAGTAGACTTCTCTTTTTGACAGTACTGGTCTGTTTTTGATGCCCTCCTTACACCGTCCGTCACTGATTATTTCGCTGCTTAGGCAGCAGAATTCCTTAATCTATTTCGTGAAAATTGATCCTGATGTTAAGTTTCTCATTGTTCTCATTTCTACTGCTTCTCATTACTTTCGTCTTTCTTAGATTTACTCTCAGTCCATAGTCTGTACTCATTAGATATTCAACAGATCGTGTAACTCTTCTTCACTTTCACTGAGGATGGCATTGTCATCAGCTAACCTTATCATCTTGAATTTTAATCCCTCTCTTGAATCTTTCTTTTATTTCCATCATTGCTTATTCGATGTACGGCGCAAAACTACATCCTTGTCTTATATCCTTTTTAACTGGAACACTTCGTTCTTAGTCTTCCATTCTTATTATGTACTCTTGGTTCTTGCAGATGTTGCGTATTTTCCGTCTCCTATTTTCCTCAGAAATTCGACGTCTAGCAGCATTTGATATTGTCGAACGCTTTTTGCAAATCGACCGTTAAACGTATCTTGTTTTTTCTTTAGCCTTGTTTCCACTGCCGACATCAGAACCTTTCCTAAAGCCAAACTGATCGTCATCTGACACATACTCAATTTTATTTTCTATTCTTCTGTGTGTTATTCTTCTCAGAAACTTGTATGCATAAGCTGTTAAGTTGATTGTGCGATAATTCCCGTACCTGTCTGCTCCTGCAGTCTGCAACACCTAATGCTGACCAAAATCACTGCCCATCTAACTTGCAACACGGCTGACACAACCATTTCCTAGCATTCTGCTGCGTTGACAGCCGCACGCGTATCAATCGATAACACTGTTCGTACTCTCATTTACATTTTTGAAGGCAAACCTATTAAAAATGTGCCAAATGCCCTGTGCTCATCCTCTCACAAAATCACTTCATTCACTATCAAATTCTGTCCCAACTTGTACTTGATCTTTCTTATTCTATCCAAAAATTCTTCTACTGATTCCGTACCCTTCATTCTTACCATTCCCAACTGTTCATTAAAACGCCTGGCTCTCCTTTGCTTTGTAGACTTTTGAATCAACCCTTTTTTAAATCCTTAAAATATTCTAGGTCCCTTGATTACCTCGATATAAGCTACATGTCTTTTGCTCCTCCAGTTATTCTTAATTTGGCTACCCTAGAAAGTTCTGCGTCATAGCACCCTTCCACCTCTGCAAAATTCCTAAGATCCTCTACGAACGCTTGCACATCCTTAGTTGATTTCCCAGAAGAAGCAGCGAGTGAAGTTTTGGTTGATAAGTTTACTTTTCGTTGCTGTGACTAGACTTCTAATACACCATGCAGCTTCCCTTTAACTGCTGTTAATGGTACTACAATATATGAACATCCTTTGGTCCTGATGCTCTTTGCATTCCTGACCCCATCAAACCCTTGACCTTCTTTACGTTCGTTGTGAATCACCAACAATAATAAGACAAATAAAATAAAATACCTTAACTTATTTCTTACATATAATCTTCATCAATTTTGATTCTCAGCAGTGTCTAGCAATATGCCCGTAACGGTTCAAATGGTTCACATGGCCCTGAGCACTATGGGACTCAACTGCTGAGGTCATCAATCTCCTAGAACTTAGAACTACTTAAACCTAACTAACCTAAGGACATCACACCCATCCATGCCCGAGGCAGGATTCGAACCTGCGAGCGTAGCGGTCGGGCGGTTCCAGACTGTAGCGCCTAGAACCGCTCGGCCATCACGGCCGGCCGTAATGCTTACATGTGAAAGATACTGCTGATACCATTTCTGTATATAGTGCTGAGTGATATTCCAAATTACACATCGTACATCTGATGTAGTAATCAGTTATGTCCCCCATTACTTCTAAAGTGTAACAAATCTACTGGATCTTTACTTGCAACAAAATTCACCTTACAAAAAGTGCGGCAATCAAGTTTCTTTTCCATGCCCATGATGCTCTGACAATAACAATTAAATTTCTTGAAAGTCTTTTCGGGTTTGCTGCCGGATCCTAAAATCAACTTGACTCGATATTTCGGCGATCCAACTGTTCGCCATCTTCAGGGAATGCTGCTTCTGCTGATGAGTCCCGCTGAGAACTGACGCAAGATTGCAATTCGACGTCCTATATAGGCCACCGTTCAGTACACGGCGCATGCGCCGCCCATCACGGTTTCTGACTTCCAAAACAGGGAGGTGGCGCCGCCCTTAGTGAAACACTGCTGGCAACGATATATCGCAATCAAGGCCGCATCGAAGAACGTTCAGTTTTGATGCGAGATAATAACGGATTCCACGTTCTGCTAAGAGGAAACCCATTGTCCCTGTTGATTAAATTATCAGCCAACCTAATTTCTATCGCCTCTTTATACACACTATTCCAAAAACCGGAAATGTTGGCAATTACAACAGTTTCCTCAAATTTCATTTTATGTCTCTCATTCAGGCAGTGTTCTGCTACGGCCGATTTTTCCGGCTGTTGTAGCCTCGTGTGACGGCGATGTTCCACACACCTGTCATTCACTGTGCGAATAGAACGGCCAACGTAAGCTTTTCCACATTGACACGGGATTTTATACACCCCGGGTTTCTTAAGTCCCAAATCATCCTTCACAGAGCCGAGCAGAGCCCTAATCTTAGAGGGTGGACGGAACACACTCTTAATGTTAAAACTCCTTAAAATTCTTCCAATCTTAAACGATAAGCCTCCAGTATAAGGAAGAAAAGCCACAGATCTATGTTCCTCTTCGGACACCTCCGGAAACGGTCCAAATTCCATAGCCCGACGAATCTGTTTCTCGGTGTATCCATTTTCCTTAAAAACAGTCATCAAATGCTCAAGTTCTACGGTTAAGCTGTCTGCGTCGGAAATGGCATATGCTCTCCGTACCAAAGTCCTAAGAACGCCACTACGTTGGTGTGGTGGATGACAACTCTTAGGGTGCAGATACAAATCTGTGTGTGTCGGCTTTCGGTGAACGCTGTGTCCCAAAGTTCCATCTGGTTTTTTATAAACCATAACGTCTAAAAATGGAAGCATCCCATCATTTTCAACCTCCATAGTAAATTTGATACGGGGATGAAGACAGTTGAAGTGGTCCAAAAACCTGTTAAGAGCATCACGTCCATGCGGCCATACGAAGAACGTATCGTCCACGTATCTCCAGAAGCACGTTGGTTGCAAAGCTGAAGTCCTCAGTGCCATAGCCTCGAAATCCTCCATAAATAAATTGGCGACTATGGGTGACAAAGGACTACCCATAGCCACTCCGTCATTCTGTTCAAAAATGTTACCGTTAAATAAAAAATACGTGGAGGTCAGCACATGACGACAAAGCTTCACCTGCTCTTCATCCAGTTTTTCACTGATCAAACTAAGGGACTCTTCCAGAGGAACTCGTGTAAATAGGGATACCACATCGAAACTCACTAACAGATCTGAAGGACTCAACTTCAAAGATCCCAATCGTCGAATAAAATCCACCGAACTGGATATATGGTGTTCACATTTGCCAACAAATGGACTGAGAGCGGATGATAAATACTTTGCCAGGTTATAGGTCGGTGCACCCAAATTACTAACAATAGGGCGTAAAGGAACCCCTTCCTTATGCAACTTAGGCAAACCATACAACCTAGGCGGAACGGCAGCACCAGGATGAAGTTTCTTACGTAAATCATCTGATAACGAACTCTTTTTCAGCAGTGAAAGTGTCTTACGTTTGATCCTTTCTGTGGGGTCATTAGATAGCCTTCTGTACGCCGGGTCGTTGAGAAGTAAATCCATTTTTAGGACATAATCATCCCGCGTCATTACAACCGTGGCATTCCCCTTGTCAGCTGGTAAAACTACTACTTCGTCATCATTCTTAAGGGAACGAATGGCTGCTCTCTCTGCGGAAGAGATGTTATCCCGCGGTGGTCGAGCTCGACGTAATGTGTGCGCCACTTCTTGCCTTATTTCCTCTGCTTGATCCTCGGGTAGGCTGTGTACTGCTTGTTCTACAGAACATATGAACTCTGTGATAGGAAGTCTCCCTGTTTTGGAAGTCAGAAACCGTGATGGGCGGCGCATGCGCCGTGTACTGAACGGTGGCCTATATAGGACGTCGAATTGCAATCTTGCGTCAGTTCTCAGCGGGACTCATCAGCAGAAGCAGCATTCCCTGAAGATGGCGAACAGTTGGATCGCCGAAATATCGAGTCAAGTTGATTTTAGGATCCGGCAGCAAACCCGAAAAGACTTTCAAGACTTATTACGCCGGGAAAGCCTACGTAGTCAAATTAAATTTCTTGACTCGCTACACGGACAAACATTGCACTGAGAAGTCGACGCTAGTGTTGTGACACCAGTTGTAACAGCTGGGGGTTGTGGGTGCAGGGAGACATCATGCAGCGCCAATCAAACAGCCTGAAATTCAATATTGGCTTATTAAGGCTCCCCATCGTGTTTCAATTCTGGAAGTGGCCTTCTGAATGTTACCACCCCGTAAAGCTGACAGAGCGCAGCGTCGTCCGGGCAGTGTCTTACGACGCAACTGGGCCAGTCATCGACGAATCCAGGTCCGGGTGGTTTCGGCTACGTGGAGCCACTGATGTTGTGCCATGGCTAGTGAATCCTGCGCAGTCCAGCAGGCGGCAGGCAATGACTTAACGCCAGTGACCCAGTGCCCCGTTGATGGTCGGCAAGCTGCCTCTCAGGGCCGATGTTGGCCCGATGTGGTGGTGGCTCCAGGTCTGATGGTTTCAGATCGGACTGCGCTACCACACAGTCGAGCTGCGGTCCATGAACAGCATTTCCGACGGTGCACAATCTTCACAACCACGCACCGAGAGAGCTGCGTTACAAACAGAAGTGTCTTTAGTGTTTGCAAAATGGTTCAAATGGCTCTAAGCACAATGGGACTTAACATCTAAGGTCATCAGTCCCCTAGACTTCGAACTACTTAAACGTAACTAACCTAAGGACATCACACACATCACCATGCCCGCGGCAGGATTTGATCCTACGACCGCAGTAGCAGCGCAGTTCCGGACTCAAGTGCCTAGAACTTCTCGGCCACAGCGGCAGGCTTAGTATGTGCATATCTGATGCATATACAATTGGTTGCTGTCTCCTAGCAGAGTTACTAATGAAAAAACACAGAGGTTACTCCATAGCATGAAGCATGGCTTAAAAGTTGCCAACCATGTAGCGGATCTGACCATCGTTTTCTGCTTAAAGAATGCAGCATGACATTATGGAACCATTTACTTGGAACACCTTTACATCTAAACTGATTTGGTGGGTTCTTAATGTGAGATGTGTTTGGAATAAATATACCACAATAGCTGATATAGTTCGGTAAGGATTGTACATGTGTCTGGTTCAAATATGTTGGTAACATGTCAATGGTTTCCAAACGTCCCTGAGTGGATGACACCGTGTCTGAACTGAGGTGATGTTGAAGATATTCAATTCCTTCTCGGAAAAATATGTATTTCTTAAGATTTAATTTGTGACTCAATTGTTTAGCCGAACAAAGTTGTTCACGAGTTATTTATAATACTTTCGCAATTTATATCAGCTATCTAACTAGTTTTTACGTCTAGTTACGCATCAAGTTAATTGAGGATACTCTCTGACAAGTAGCAGAAGCAATTAGACATGCACCGAAGCTACTTCAAGAGAAAGGTGTTTCCTACTAGCTAATTTTAAGGTGACCTTCGTTGCGGCAACGAAAGTTTTCATAAAACTTATTTCATGTAACGTATCGAGTTCTTTCTGGAGATAGAATCTTACTGTGTCTGGTATGTTGCATGTGACTTTCCCGAAAACGTTTAAGGACGATGATTGTTACTGTTGTAATGTGGGCTCTGAAATGAATTTCATATTCTATACCAAATGCAAAGAACATAGTAAATGCTTAGTACAAGTTGTCCGTGTTCTTAATAGAAGGAATAAGCGGACATGTTCGTTGACGTCACACAATACAAAAGAATTAGTATTGTAAGCACAGTTGCAATGACTCTGAGACCTTCTGAAGTCTGAGGAGGCACTTCATACGTGACACTGTGGGGCGTGGTACGCTACAGAAATTTCCTACTCGTCTTACAGCTGCACATCTTACAATTTGTAACACATGGTCTAAGGACGGATCTCTTAGATATATCTCTTTGCATACTTTCTAAGCTGAGTCAAGCCGTAATATGACATCATCGATTAAAATTCCTTGCATTTATGGCATACAAAGCCCATTTAGTGCTTATAGGCAGGTTTCTGTGTGCCAAGAGTCGTTGGTTTGGGCTACTTCTTTACTAATAACAATTGAACGTGGACGTAAGAATGTAGGATGTTAAAATCAAAAGCTGTGGTAACTAGCAGAATGAGAATGACGTGTGATGTATAATAAAAATGCCACAGTTGCTGCTGCTAATCAATTTCTGAAACAACATTAGAAACCACAATGATGATTCCAAAAGTGGCCGAGCGGTTCTAGGAGCTACAGTTTGGAACCACGCGACCGCTACGGTCGCAGGTTCGAATCCTGCCTCGGGCATGGATGTGTGTGATGTCCTTAGGTTAGTTAGGTTTAAGTAGTTCTAAGTTCTAGGGGACTGATGACCTCAGAAGTTACGTCCCATAGTGCTCAGAGCCATTTGAACCATTTGATTCCAAAAGCTCCACAGTTCCCATTGTTACACGTCCAGTATTTGTATCTTTCTTACAGATATAAGAATATAAAGATGTGAGAGCCAAAGTTTTTACTTTATATTATGTATTAAATTAATAAGCCTTCACATGCAGTTTCATGACTGTAAACGGCCTTACAAAACCCAAATAAAGATGTTGTTGAGTGTACAACGAACAGGTGGCGCACAAGCGTACACAGTGAAGAATTTAAGAACAAACAAGTATTATTATTACACTAATGCTCATGAAGCTACTGCACCAATTACAAAAATGTACAGTTTGAAAAGAAAAAAATAATTTCGTAATAATAGTGTCGTTGCTATACTGGAACAGACGTGTTAGTTACCTGAAATGCGGGATTTTTCCAGTCCATTTATGATTATTTGAATGCTTGGTGTCTGTTCCTTCGGAAGGACAGATACCACGCATATCCCGCAGCTGTGAAACACTGTATGTAGGTTGAAGGGGGATCACTGCTGTCAGCTGCAGTGGGAAATTGAGCGGAATCAGCGGCGACTAGCGAAAATGTGCACCAGGCCGGGTCACGAACCCGGGATCTCCTGGTTACTAGGCAGGTGCGCTATGCGGGACACAGCGTTATCGCAATTGCACGGACTATCTCAGGACGCCTCGCGGCCGATCCACACTTCCACTGAGCACCACTTATCCGCAGTCCCGGGTTCGTATCCCGGTCCAGAACACATTTTCGCTCGTCGATGCTGAAGGTGATAGCAGTCATCCCTCTTTAATTTACATGTAGTGTTTTACAGCTGTGGGATCTGCGTGGCGTCTGTTCTTTTGAAGGAAGAGACACGATGCATTCAAGTAACTGATAAGCCAGGCTGGGCAATCGATCCACTTTCTTCAGTGCGAATACACAAATATGTCCGAACTCTGTGGGAATTTCTAAGTAGCGGAAAGGACTGTAATGGACAGGGACTGCGGATAGGTGGCACTTGGTGGAAGTGTGGATCAGCCTTGAGACGTACCGAGACAGTCCGTGCAGGGCGATAGTGCTGTGTCCCGCATGGCGTAATGGTTACTGCACGTGCCTAGCAAGCAGGAGATCGCGGGTTCGTATCCCGGTCCGGAACACATTTTCGCTCGTCGCTTCTGATTCTGCTTAATGTCCCTCTGCAGCTGACAGCAGTGATACCCCTTCAATTTACATTTATGATTACCTTCTCGTACTAACGAACAGATTAAAATACCGGGAACTAACACTTAAGCGGCAACTAATCTGGAAATCGCACATGCTCACTAGCCAATAGGAAACCCACAACAGACGAGAACTGCAGAAATCACAAGCTAACCGAATTTATAGATGACGACTTTATGCTGCCCTGCACACTTACATACCACTGATGCAACCCGTCCTCTCTTATGTAAATGTTGCCTGGATATCCACTCCACCTAAATTATATCAGTTCCTTCAAATCCTCCATGCACTCCGCATCGCTTCCTGTATCCATTTACTTGCCACACATGACTCCTTAACCATCTGTTCAAACCCTCACCTCTCCTCAATCCGCAACACACAGGAGTACAACTTGCACTATTCATAATCTCATCTCCAGCAGTTCTATTGTCTGTCCTCTGATTTCTAACCGTGGAACGTGCCGCACCTATTCCGATACATTCCATCAACCCAAGCCTCCATGTGTTCCACATCCTTCCATAACGAAATTTCAAACTTCCTCTCCCAAACAGCGAAATCTGCCCTAATAATGAACCAGCTAAAATTTTGTTCATATGAAAGCCTTCATAACATTCGTCACTTTGCAAATTCTAAAATCATTTGTAATGTTTCACGTTTCAGTTATTTTTGATCTTGTGTATGTTTAAAAACTTTGACTGAAGAGCGGGCTGTTTGTTCCGTTGACAGTCTAGTCTCTGCCCAAATGGGCAATGCCAAGAAATGCTTGTTAACACAAATATTTTTTCTACTCGCTATTAGATGCTTTTGCTATCAAGACTATTAAGATTTGCAGCAAATAATACAGGTTGCCTTGTCTCTCTGACGATGTACACACACACACACACACACACACACACACACACACACCACACACACACACACACACACACACAAAGCTGCCGACGGAACGTGAATTAGCACTTGTAAACGTGGTTGCTCAAAAGCAAAATTTCAGTTAGAACATGTACAACACAGTTTAGAATAAGAAATGTAGTGTGGGCCACTTGTAGATTAAATCTATCATATGCTTCCAGAATGAGATTTTCACTCTGCAGCGGAGTTTGCGCTGATATGAAACTTCCTGGCAGGTTAAAACTGTGTGCCGGACCGAGACCCGAACTCGGGACCTTTGCCTTTCGTGGGCAAGTGCTTTACCAACTGAGCTACCCAAGCACGACTCACGACCCGTCCTCACAGCTTTAATTCCACCAGTATCTCCTCTCCTACCTTCCAAACTTCACAGAAGCTGTCCTGCATACCTTGCAGAACTAGCACTCCTGGAAGAAAGGATATTGCGGAGAGATGGCTTAGCCACAATCTGGGGGATGTTTCCAGAATGAGATTTTCCCTCTGCAGCGGTAGGGCACTTGCCTGCGAAAGGCAAAGGTCCCGAGTTCGAGTCTCGGTCCGGCACACAGTTTGAATCTGTCAGGAAATTGCATCATATACTGTTCCATACCCCCCCCCCCCCTCCAGCTGAGAGGTGAGCGCGACAGAATGTCAATCCTAAGGGCCCGGGTTCGATTCCCGGCTGCGTCGGAAATATTCTCCGGTCAGAGACTGGGTGTTGTGTTCTCCTAATTATCATCATTTCATCCCCCTCGACGCGCAAGTCGCCGAAGTGGCGTCATATCGAAAGACTTGCACCCGTCAAACGGTCTACCCGACGAGAGGCCCTAGTCACACGACATTTATATTTATATGTTCTTTTTTAACAAAGTATTTATAGGTACGGGTATAAAGGAACTACGTGTAATCTTCACGTGCTTCAAATTAACATGTGAAAATTTTAGGTTTGTTCCCTCTGATATTCTCTAAAGTGATCGTACGTCTTAAAATATTAGGTCTACAGATTCCCTATGTTGTGTTTCACTCACTGACTGGAATTTGTCATCTTCCATTAGAAACAGTTTCCATGTATATAATTCCCCTTTCCTTTATCTGTTTCCATCTCGGACATCACCATCTGATTTCTGAGTCCAGAATTGCTAACGAAACTGACTAAACGAAGAACTACAACCACCACCTAGATATACGCAGAGAGACTTAAGTAAAAACACCGGAATTCCACGGAGGCGCCTGGCAGCTAATCCAGATAAGAGCAGGACAGTCTCAGTTTTATAGTGTTTGGGCAGATACTTCTCGAAGACCTGCAGCGAGCAGACTATAACGCCGATAGTTGAGGAGCCTTCTTCACGAACACGCTCGACTTGGAAGTGCCTCAAGCACTAGACAGCCCTGCGCTACGCAGAACTTTGCATACGCAGCAGTTACAAGACATACTCCGCACATGATGAAACTTCCTTCCTCGTGGCACGCTCAAGTTTCTAGATAACATTTTTGCGCGAGCGGGATCTCTTTCGCTGTTATCAGGTCTTGCTAACTTGTTTACCAGTATAGCGCTCAGCGAGCACAGGTGCCCGCGTGCCAAGGTTGTTAGGCCTAGCGTTCTTATCTTTATAGCAATAACGCTGTTTCCTGCATTCACTGTCTTAGTTTTCTCATTCTTGAATCCTTTCAAACACCAGTAATTAAGAACTGATCGGGATGACGTCCTGATAATGTGGTGACTGGTTTAGCATTCGTAGGGACGGCGACTGAAATTCTCGTTTTCCCAACAAAATTTAGGTTTAACATAGTTTAACTAAATGGCTTAAGGAAAACACCAGAATAGCTCGTGTGGAAATCACACGACAGAATTCCTTCTCCATCATCTCACTTCAAGGCCTTGTGTGACGACTCTAGTGATCTCACCGGCATCAGATGTTGAAATACGAATATCCCTTCAATAATAAGAAAATCGACGATAGTTATTTTTAATGTGAAAGGAAATAAACGACAAAGAAACAGGCGTCCTCAGTGCAATTCCGGAAAACATTACATTAAGAGAATCTCATTGACCTAGGCAACGTACGCCGGCCGAAGTGGCCGTGCGGTTAAAGGCGCTGCAGCCTGGAACCGCAAGACCGCTACGGTCGCAGGTTCGAATCCTGCCTCGGGCATGGATGTTTGTGATGTCCTTAGGTTAGTTAGGTTTAACTAGTTCTAAGTTCTAGGGGACTAATGACCTCAGCAGTTAAGTCCCATAGTGCTCAGAGCCATTTGAACCTAGGCAACGTACCAAAAGATAATCAAAGCTTAAAATTATGTCTAATGTAGTGCCATTATTATAACTAATATTATTACTGTTAAGTGTATTTTAGTAACTGTTTAATATTAGTTAGAGGTGTTACATGATCATACGTGTTCGTCAAAGATACACAAAAAATTTATAAATGAAACTGTACTGTAGACGGTATTAATGGAAAGTAGGGGCGCAAGTCGTAGCTCGTTAGTGTCATACAGTAAGCTCAGACATTTGAGAACATAACACCATCAAAATATTAGTCGATTTTTGATGGCATCTTAAAGTTATTCTCGGCTGAATATGTCAACTTACGAGCCCAATTCTCGTAATCTGCGGGAGGTTTTAATTTTCTGCTTTGATATGGAGAAATCTGCGACGGAAGCTCATAAAAATCTGGGTAACACCTATGATGAGACGCCTGTTAGTGACAGAACTTTGCAGAAAATGGCTTCCATGCTTCAAGAATGGTGATTTTGAAGTTGAAGACTGGCATGATGGTGGAAAACAGAAAGCTTTCGATACTACTTCAACCAACGGGAACAATCAGAGGAGATCGTTATCGAAAGCAGTTGATGTGTTTGAGCCGATAACTGAAAGACAAACGGCCACAATACAGTTACAGGCATGAAAAGGTGATTTTGCAGCATGATAGTGCTCGACCCCATGTCGCAAAACCAGCCAAAACATACCTGGAAAGGTTGAAATAGGAAGTTCTACGCCACCCGCCGTATTCTCCAGATATTGTTCCCTTTGACTACCAACTTTTTAGTTCAATGGCACACGACCTGGCTGCCCAGCGCTTCCTTTCAACAATTGCAAAATTGGATCTTCTCGAAAGACGCCCAGTTCTTCCGCCGCGGGATTCGTTTGCTGCCCGAAAGATGGGAGAAACTAGTGGCCAGCGATGGCCAATACTTTTAAAGGTAATTTTTTTGTAAGATGCTCACGATAAAGCCTCGAACTTTGAGAGAAAACGGCGGAAGCAAAGTTGTAGCCCCAGTATAATGCACCATGGTGTAAGAGTAGCTTCTTTGGTTGGTTACCAAAACGTCATACATCGTTGGATCCAACCGAGAAATTGCTTAAATTATGAATAAAATTCATCAGCAATGGCGGTCGAACACTTCTGGCATCAGAAGTCACCATCATTGGGCTAACATTCTCCACAAAGAGGGCGGAAGAATAGACAGACGTTCAGGGCACTCACTTTCCCTTTTGGGTGGGAAGCTGTCAGGAATAGGTGGAAGAACCTGCAATGATCAACGGCATCAGGAAGCAGAAGGGATTGGAAATCACTGGATTAAAGACTCATAATGTGTATTCACAGGACTTGAGGCCTGTAATTGAGCTGTAATGAGCTCCCCGTTGCCAAAAGCGTCCAGACTAGTTCCCGTTCGGATCTCCGAGAGAGAACTGCGAAGCGGGAGGTGACCATGAGAAAAAGATGAAATAACTAGCAACAGAATAACATTCTGAGAGTCGGAGCATGGAATTTCAGAAGTCTGAATGTAGTAGGAAAGCTGCAAAAGCTGCAAAGGGAGATGCAAATGGCCTTTCTAGACAAATTGGGGATCAGTGAAGTGAAATGGAAAGAAGATAAGAATTTGTGGTCAAAAGAATACAGCAGTAGTAAATGGTATGCGGGAGTAGGACTCGATATGAATAAGAAAGGAGGGCAGAGAGTGAGCTGCTGTGAACAGTTCAGTGGTAAGGTTGTTCTCTTCAGATTCATCAGCAAACCAGGTGCACATGCCACGTCGCAAGCAGAAGATGAAAGATAGAGTAAGTATATGAGGACATTGACCGGGTAATTCAGTATGTAAAGGGAGATGAAAATTTAGTAATCGTGAGGTTTGGAAAGCAGTTGTACTGGAAGTAATAGAAAAAAAGGCTTACTGGATAATATTGGCTTGGCAGCTTGGATGAGAGAGGAGAATAACTAATTGATCTCTGAAACAAATTTAAGACAGCTACAGCGAACACTCCGTTCAAGAATCACAAGAGGAGGAAATATACTTGGGAGGGACCCGGAGGCACGAGAAGGTTCCAGATGAATTATATAACGGTGAGAGAGTAATTCAGAAATCAGATATTGGACTATAACGCAAGCCCGGGAGCAGATATAGACTCAGATCACAATTCAGTAATGATGAAGAGTAGACTGAAGTTCAACAGTGTGGAAGGGGTACTGGAGTACTGAGGAATGAAGAGACGCGTTTTTTGAATGGGAGGGGGGTCGAAAATCAATAACGGAAAAAAACAAAAAAAGAAACATTTCCTGACTGCAATCGATTATTACTTTTTCTTTTTGCAACCAGTCTATGCGTAGCATCATATCAGTATTTAAGTCTAGTACGACCAAGAAGTCGTGTTCAAACTCCTGGTCTTTGATATTGAACTCAGCCAATACTTAGTTCTTTATGTGATCTGAGGCTTTCCCGGCGAATGCGCTGTATCCAAGGTTCTCGGGTGTCCAGCCGAATCCGATCGTCGAACTTCAACGATCGGATCCGGGTGGACACCCGAGAACCTTGGATACATACACTTTGTTCTTTATTGGCTTACTAGATTTACCTGTGGCACCTATGATCTTTACGCCACTAACTGACATCATGATCAAGGTTTATTACAGATGTATTCGAAAAATGGTTGAGACATGGCGCTTATCTGAGGGCCAGTACCCAGAAATACTTGTTTTCTGACGTTATAAATGTTAACTGGGATTATGGTCTGCTCGTTGGTTAAATTATTATCGCCATCTTGTTTCTCTCATAATAGATCTTGGTCGACCATAAGGTCGCTCTAAGACATATCCTTCTCCTGCAAATCACCTGTATCAGGTGGTTTCTTCGGTTTTGGAGTTCATTTTTGTGCAGAAGGCTAACCAAAGACTGCGTTTTATTGGCAGTACACTTAGAAGAAGTAGCAAATCTACTAAGGAGACTGCCTACACTACGCTTGTCCGTCCTCTTTTAGAATACTGCTGCTTGGTGTGGGATCCTTAACAGGTAGGACTGACGCAGCACATTGAAAAAGTTCAAAGAAGGGCAGCACGTTTTGTATTGTAGCGAAATATGGGAGTGTGTGTCATTTAAATGATATAAATTTGGGATGGACACCATTAAAAGAAAGGCGTTTCTCGTTGCGACGGAATCTTATCATGAAATTCCAATCACCAACTTTCTCCTCCGAATGTGAAAATATATTGTTGACACCGACCTACATAGGGAGAAAGGATCACCATGATAAAATAAAGAAACCCAGAGCTCTTACGGAAAGATATAGGTGTTCGTTCTTTCCACCCGCTATACGAGATTGGAATAATAGAGAATTGTGAAGGTGGTTCGATGAACCCTCTGCCAGGAACTTAAATGTGATTTGCAGAGTATCCATGTAGACGTAGATGTAGATGTCTACAAATCCGGCCACTCTTTCCTCGACTACGGAACTACCATTTGCCGTAGCAGTTTCGCTTCCATCTACTGTGACGTTTACATTCTTCTCTGCCGCCTCGAACTCGGCTTCTCTTTGAACACTTGGAACATTTGCACCGGTCGTTCCTCTCTGAAAGCATGGTTTGCTAACGGCAGTCTGCTGCCTGCTATCAGGGAATCACCCGACCGTGCACCTGCCGATGTACATCCGGCGTCGCGCTGTGCCATGCGACCTATTTCCGGTTTCATTATTCTGCGACTATTTCGGTAAAAATTACTTCGCCTGGGCTGGTAAATTCTGTCCGTTTCAGTTTGGCCTTCAGCATCGGCGGTATTAATATTTCCGTAGCACTCTGGTGTTCATTTCGTGCGGAAAAACCTCTACAGCGGCCACCATAGTTTCCTCTTCCTCAGCCGCTACCTCTCCCTCTTTGAATCACATTGACGCAATAACCATGGCCATCACTTTATTCGTTATGATTTTGTTGGTTCTGTTAGTATTATTCTAGCAGTTATCACCGTTTTCTTGCCAGAGGTCTTTGTCTTCCACCCTTTCTAAGAATGCTATGAAGCTTCGGTGGTTGCTTCCTACGTATATTTTAGAATATTCTGGGAGCTCAAAATGGTTCAAATGGCTCTGAGCACTATGGGACTTAACTTCTAAGGTCATCAGTCCCCTAGAACTTAGAAGTACTTAAACCTAACTAATCTAAGGACATCACACACATCCATGCCCGAGGCAGGATTCGAACCTGCGACCGTAGCGGTCGCGCGGTTCCAGACTGTAGCGCCTAGAACCGCTCGTCCACGCCGGCCGGCTTTCTGGGACCTTTTTCCATAGTTCCCAGACAATTTCGGATTCTGATCGTCTACTTCTTATGTGTGTCAACTTCTAGTACCAATACTAGCACAAATCTTTTAGAGAATTCCTGCGCCTACTATTATGGACTTTACCCGTGTAAACTCCCGCCATAAGCAATCCTGCTTTTGTTCAGACCAGTACTCTACTGTGAATTTTTGTTTAAATTCGTCAAAAGTCATTTCCTGAGTATTCAGGTTAAGTCCCCAGCGGTTAGCATCACCTGCCAAGGCTCTAATCATCACATTTATCTTTTGCTGATCAGATAAATAGTTAGGAAAAATTCTTTCGCAATTCTTTACGAAGTGTAATACATGCCATATGTTAAGCTTCTTGGCGGGATCGAATCTTTCCTCGCCTTCCAACAACTTGTTAAGTAGTGTTCCGTTACTAATAAAACCGGTCCTGCCTCATATTTTACATTTAATGTCAGAAATATGTCCTTGAGTTTGCGAAGTGTTCTGAATTTATTGCACACTTCTGCTGGCATTCGACAACTTATTTTCTTAAATTTTTTTTGGTGTCAGAAACTGTTCTTCTCAAATGTGAGATTTCGTTCTTGCACTCGCCTGCTATTTCAGTTTTCGGACTAAAAGTTCTTTTGTCCATCTTCGTCACTACTGAGGGTTCTATATTTTCCTAGATGTTAATGAATTCGAAATCGAGCCTTCCATTAATATCGTTAATTTGTCTCTGAATATTAGCCACGTTTTCGTACATGGAATTAATTTAATTTTTTATTTCAGTGACCATAGAACTTGAAGTACCTACTTTTTGGTCTACCTGTTCAATATGTTGACTTATTTTTGTGTTATGAAAATTCATTTGACTTTTGAGATCACTAATATGTGTTTTAAGCTGGCTTTCAATACTGCTAACTTGGGCTGCAATTTGCTTTTTGAGGCCACTGATCTGTGTTTTCATTTGAACAGATAACGTTTTTAAATAGTCACACTCACCGGTTGTCTATTTTCATGTTCTACCGAACTTCCGTGCTTTGACCCTACCTCATATGCTTCTTTCGGTTATTTCTTTATTTGTGGCGAATCGAACATGTCAAATGATTCGTTTGTGTGACCGCTATTATCTGTGAGGACCTCATAATTTGTGTCCTCTATTTTTTCTTGTTTGACAGTCGCAACATCTCGATTATTCATTTACGTGTTCCTGACATTGCGTGTAGGCTAGCTGCCTATCACTAGCAGATATTTTATCTTCCCACGTGAACTACTACTTCTGCTGGCAGCATTTCCCATGGCACCCGGCACAATTTCTTTCCGTTCACTCGGTGCAGATACTGCATTCACACCTTTGTCCATTCTGAATGTATATTAAAATTTTGCATGCAGCGTCTACTAGTGTTCACTCTACTTGACTTAATTGCACCCTCACGCAACTGGACATTCACTGCTCGAACCACACTAATTTTCACTAGATACTTATTGTACTTTATGATTGAATACAATAAATGTTCTATCACGTGACTTCAAGTGTAGGGGTAACACCAATCACCTTAAACGGCGATCGATGCTAACCTTGAAGCTCTGCGAGGAATTTTTGAGAACGTTGTGGTCGTAAGATAACCTAATAGGAACAGAACAGTCACACTAGGATTCGTTTACGAAACACTTCAGCGGAGTATAACCAACAGTAAACAAGGGGGTCAGGAACAGACGTTCTCCCAGGACAAAAGAAAGTTATAATATTACGTATTGATATCGGTCGCCAACCTAATTAGGCATTCTTGTGTCAAGCAATATAATAAAGCAGAAGGCAGTGCGAAAGCTAACCTAACCTTCCTTGAACACACACTAAACTCTTTCTTTATAACTGGTCACACTACAGTACAGTAATCTAACCTTGCAGTTAAATGGACTGCTAGCTTTGACGTCAGCAAACAAATGGCCAATGAGATAACAAACAGCAACATATGCCTCTCCACAAAACGTACCTTAAATGAACTACATGCTGTAGTTGATAGAACCAATCGCCAACACACATGAAACTAATAGCCATACTAAAAGGGAAAAACAAGAAATGATTGTGACATAAATCACGGGGTCTATTAATGATCGTACTATATAACATCATTGTAGAGTACAGGGTCTCTATCCCTGTGCATTAACCAACTAGCAAAAGAATAACTAAGACAGTAAATATTTCTTTCTTAAGCTCTGTTTGAAGCAATTAGACAGAATGCAAGTCTAGCTACACTGGCTCTAAAGGAGCCTTAGCTTTGCTTCATTTACCAACTAGCCTAGCACATGAGGGCCCTTAAACTTTCATGGTTTCAGAAACCATGACCATTAACAAAACTACACAAGTATTTATGAGAAATGGTAAGTATTCTCATCAATAATTATAAAGTAAATCAGCAAAACTATAAGTCTTCAAATAACAAATGTGCTTTGATAAATAGGCTTTTAACTTGCTCAAAATATAGTTGATTGTGCAAATGCAAACACAACACTAAATTCAAGTTCAAACACTTTCTCATGAAATCAACACCGATAATACTTTGTAATTCCGGTCAAAGCGCATAAATGCAACAATTAATAATCTTTTTACTTCAGATCGATGTTATTGTTCCTTTAGCTAATAACTTTACTATTTTTCAAGTGAGGCAAATTATTTAAGAAAGTTATTGCAGATTGATTTAAAAACGAACTGGGAGTGGAGTATTTCTCAAATTATAAAATGAGACTTTAAACTCTATAACTCCACACATTAGAAAGCAATCACAATTATTTTTATATCTGCCGAATAAGTCTGTCCATAATGAATCAAGGCACTCGGAATTAAATTCACTAGGATAGGATTCCTGTTCAGGTTTGTGAATTGGGATAATCACAGGTGTAAGACATAGCTTTTAGCAACACCACGATTATTATTAAAATAAACTAAATTTCACAAATACCAAGTCCATTTACAGAGTGCCAAATATTATCAATTTAGTGGAAGGCTGGTGGTACTGGTATAATAATTTCAGTGACTATTAGCATGACGGCTATGCTGTCGTGGCAGTACTGTTGGCCTCGCCCTGTTACAAATCTTCTTGTCGTAGGAATTATATTTTTACATGGCCAAAAAACCATGCCATGATAAAAGTATCACGGAGCATCCGAGGCCCATAAATACTGCTCTGAAGCTCGTCTGGCCTTAAAACTCCAAGAATATGAGTCACATGAGTCACAGTGATCCGCTACTGCTAGCGAGATGTTAACCACAGCAAGTGCTCCGCCGAGACTCCTTACCTGTCACAAAGAATGGGTTGCCACTTGTGCATCAATCGCACTTTTCCCACTCTGCCAGGCTACTTCCGTAGCTGTGATGCTTCCCCACACCTTTTACATTCAACCCTACGTTCCCTAACTATGGACCAAGTCTTTTACAGTACATTATAAAACAATCAATCCAGTGGTTACTTAAATCCAAGCATAGCTTAAACAACGTCGTTCAAAAAGTTGATATAACTGAAATTTGTATACATAGTCAAAGAATATCCAATATAGGTACAACAGTCTACATATGCAACACTAGAAATTGACATAGAAATATCGATACAGATACAAAACAGGTCGAAAATAGGTGCTACAAGCTGCCGCATCATTTCACTCTCATACTGAGATGGAACTGTAGTCCGTACCGCAACAGAACTGTACCTACAGGAAACCGAGAACAAGTACAATTTTCTGAGAATGCGCCACTCTTGTTGTGCAATGGCCTTAATAAGGGACGGTACGTTCAACATACCTTTTCCCTTGTAACTCTTAGGAATGTGATACAGCGGAACGTTTGCACGGTATGTGCTCGATAAATGCATAAATTACGGGACGGTGGTTTTTAGATGGGTAGCTGGCGCTCGATAACGTCCCAGACGTGTTATATCGGATCCAGATAAAGCAAATTTGGTGCACTTTTGACAAGACAGGAGAGTTACACTGCTCGGAGATGCAATCGCCGTTGGGGAAGACTTCAAGCATCTACGGATACAGGTAGCCCACAGTAATGTTCACGTAGCCTTCAATTGTCTTCGTGCCGTCGATTGCTATCACAAGTCCCTTTGAAGTCCTCGTTAATATCTCCCATGGCCCTATATTGCTCCCACCGGCTTGAATCTGTGACGCCGTAAATGTTTCGAGTGGCCGTTTGCCTGGATGACATGACCATCGTCATGGTGTAACAAGAAAAGTGATTTATCCGCCGAGACGACACGTTCCCATCGATCCGCGGTTCAGTCTCTGATCTCGCAGCTCACTTAGCGATGTCGTTGGATCATCACGGGAACACGTAATGCCCGTCTTCTGCGGAACCTTATTTACAGTAACTTGGGTTGAAATGTGTGCTCGAAATACTTGTGCTTTCACCAGTACTACACGGTGTCGTAAGATCTGGTACAGAGTACTTAGCAGAATGGACTAGCCTTCGACCTCCACGTTCTGTGATGAGGCAGTGATGTCCAACACCTTGTCGCCTACTCGTGATTTCAACAATCAACTACTTTCTGTTGATGGTCACGACATTAGTACTCGAACAGGTTGCCGGTTTTGCCGAGTTGCTTGTTCTCAGGCATTGCGCTATAACGATCTGCCCTTTGTCAAAGTCACTTATGTCAGTGGATTTCCCCATTTGCGACTAGTTTTCTCGTTAGAGTGTTTCACCAAATAGTCCCTATAGCACATATATATCTTCCCGAGCGCGTCACATCCACACATCTCCACCAGGCGCATTGTTTTATGCGGTGTGGCAGCGACACGATGTTTTGGCACATCATTGTCTATTTCAGAAAGCAAGCGAGCAGCCTTAAATTACATTATACTTATTAACATCTATCTGTGAATATTTCACTTAATCGTTCCCACGTTACCACTACAATCTTATAGAATTTTACTAGAGAGTCGTTCCCAGTTCTTTTTGCAACACGTTTTGTTTGTCTATTTCGTGGGCAAATGATGTTCGAAATTCAGAAATAAGAGCCTGTTAACTTCTCATATTACTTTATTATCAGAACGAACCGACACGCTTGGTCTGCGAGAAGTGTAGGAATTCGAGCCGACCCTCCCGTTGTTCATTTGTCACCTGAAATGAGTATGAAGGTTATTTCACCAACAAAGGCCATTCCAACCGCTCTTTGCCCAGAGGCCGTGCGTCGAATGGCATTTCGCCACGACGTGAATGAGAAATGCATTATGTAATGCGCCTGAGAAAATCCAGCAGACCTTGGCGACTTTGTGACAAATTTTATCTCCCCATCGCGTGACTGATATTGTCATTCCAGGTACCGCCGGAGACAACCCGAGATAATACGCCAAAACGTATGGAAAGAAATGGTCATGTTAATTCCACAAGAATGTACCGCTTTACTAACAGTTTCAATAAGTGCTGCATGTGTTACATAACTCTGCCTTTCATTCCTAGGATTGTTACTGGATTATCTCATACATAACTCTTGTTACTGTTGTTATTGGTCAATGTTTTTAGCTAATATCTTGTTGAATTCATCCTCCGTCGAAAACTAAAGAAATTAAGTAGGAGAGTAAACGACAAGGATTCTTTTCGCCTTTGGTGCAACACTGGATCTGTGATAATCGACTGCAGCACTTCCAAAACTGCCTCATGCTATGATTTTACATGTGTAGCGTTTATACAATACGGAGGCGAAAAGAAATGGAGCATCGCAACACATTATTATCTAATACTGGTTTCAACTTATGTGCTTAGAATGCTTTGTGTGGACGTTAACAAATTGTATTTGCTTGGCTTTGAACAGTGATAAACGTCTTTGATTGCTACATTGGTGATCAGAAGTGGAAACGGAATAATACCTAATTGTATAAAGGTGCAAAGTGCCAAGTTTATGAACTGAAGGTATTGCATTCAAACTGTCTGTAGTGCAGTGTTTAAATTATTTATTCCTCAAACTTTTCAATGTCAGAAATCGGAGTAATCATATGAAGGGCTTATTTCAATAGTGGCACAAGTCCATTTTCTCCACTTTTCTGTCTATAATGCTTCTGAAATTAATGAGCCAAACAAACAGAAAGAAAGGTTCATCTCTAGCAAGAAGCCATATGCTTGAATATTTCTGGTATCTCAACTGCAGATTTTTCAGCGCTCATTTAACTTTAGGACTCTGTATCTCAATATGAACAAAAATGGACTTGTACCACTATTGAAATAAGCCCTTCATATGTTAGTGGTGGTTTCATGACACAGCTGGAATTGCTTGGTGCTGAAGGCAACTAAAACAGAAACATTTATGAAAGGTGCTAAGTACCATCAAATTATTCTAGGTTCTATGTTCTTTGTCACTCTCCGCAGATCTACATATAATATTATTTATGCTCGTTCTTTTCCAGGTAAGTTGTCATAGCCTTTAAATTTTTCATCTTTTCATCTGTAATTGAATTTTTTGAGGAAATAGATTCAAAGGTAGCAGGTAGAACGTTTCTTGCATTTTCCCTTTCTTGAGCACATTCACCTCACAGATCCTTTCCATGTCTCCGTGACATTCTCTTATTGCTACAAATGATACATCTTTTGAAATGTTCATCTTTCTTTGTAGAGAGCAACAGCTTGAACACTTAAAAAATTGGAAGTATTCGTAGACATTATTTTGAAAGATCTAACAACCTTTGCTTCCTCGACCATTTTGCATGGGTCGCTGGGTACAAATGCCTTCGTCACCGACTTCTTTCTCTCTATCAAGGCAAACGTATCTCTATCAAGGCAAACGTAGAGTCGCAGAGGAGAAGCTGTGTCCACTAAAAGTTTTGTTCTATTCGCCTGAACAACCCATTTGCCACCAGAAAAAGCAAAAGAAATACCATAATTCAGTTCTTGTTTGGTGTAGCACAGTTGTCACTACCAACAATAAGGTTCTTCTTCGTTGTTGTCCTTTCAGACTGGTCCCGGCGGAGGTTCGAGTCCTCCCTCGGGCATGGGTGTGTGTGTTTGTCCTTGGGATAATTAAGGTTAAGTAGTGTGTAAGCTTAGGGACTGATGACCTTAGCAGTTAAGTCCCATAAGATTTCACACACATTTGAACATTTGGGGAAGTCGGAATCTCGTGCAACACGGCGCAGAAACCATCGGCAAAACCTGTGTTCATAGTCCGCCACAAGATTTAGGTTTTGGACAGGCTAGAAACTAAATGGATGCTGGGTGTCATCCCTCAAAACCTCCCAGACTAACCAATGGTAGCCGAGTGGTTCTAGGCGCTTCAGTCCGGAACCGTTCGACTGCTACGGTCGCAGTTTCGAATCCTACCTCGGGCATGTATGTGTGTGATGTCCTTAGGTTGGTTAGGTTTAAGTAGTTCAAGTTCTAGGGGACTGATGACTCAGATGTTAAGTCCCATAGTGCTCAGAGCCATTTGAACCTTTATTATGGTGAGTATTTGTTTCCTTATGTTCTATGAGAATAGCGTTATTTTTAAATATTACTTTTGATATGACAGTCAAGTGGTTGCTACTGAAACTAGAATTTTCTTAAGTGTAATGCGTGTAACAGAATTATTTTTAGAGTGATATGTGACAGATCTCCGTTAAAATTTGAAGCATATTTGAAATCGTTTATTGTGTATTTCAATTAAAAAAAAAGAAAGAGACGTGGTTAATGCTACTGCTCGCAGTAAGTGGGAAATTTTCACTTCGCGCCATTAGATTTAATTCAGTGCCTGATTGTAGTTGAAATCGGAATTTCTCTTTTGTCATGTATGTGCCGTCTGTTCTTTTGGTTATGTTCGAAAGACAAGACACTATATATATAAACTGTACTAACGTACCTTATGTGGATAAGAAGAGCGCCACTACAGCACACGAGCCAGTTCTTCAACATGTACGCTGAGGCACCAAAGAAACTGGTATGAGCATGCGTATTCAATTACAGAGTTCTATAAACAGGCAGAATACGTCGCTGCTGTCGGCAACGCCTATATAAGACAACAAGTATCTGGGACAGTATCTGGGACAGTTGTTAGATCGGTTACTGCTGCTACAATGGCAGGATCAAGATTTAAGTGAGTTTGAACGCGGTACTACAGGCGGCGCACGAGCGATGAGACAGAGCATCTCCGCGGTGGCGACGAAGTGGGTATTTTCCCGTTCGACCATTTCACGGATGTACCGTGAATAACAGGAACCCGGCAAAACGTCAAATTTCCGACGTCGCTGAAGCCGGAAAAAGATCCTCAGATCCTGCAAGAACGGGAACGTTCAACGTGACAAAGTGAAAGCCTTCAGCAAATTGCTGCAGATTTCAGTGCTGGGCCATCAACAAATGTCAGCGTTCGATCCATTGAATGAAACAACATCGGTATGCTGAAGACCAACTCGAGTACTCATGATGACTGCACGACACAAAGCTCTACGCCTCGCTTGGGCCAGTCAACACCGACGTTGGAATGTTGATGACTGGAAGATGGGACGAGTCTCGTTTTAAATTGTATCGCGCGGATGGACGTGTACGGGTATGGAGACAACTTTGTGAATCCATGGGCCTTGTATATTAGCAGGGGACTGTTCAAGCAGGTGGAGGCTCTTCAATGGTTTGGTGTGTGTGCAGTTGGAGTGAGATGGGACCCATGATGAATCTAGATACGACTCTGACAGTTGAAAAGTACGTGAGCATCTTGTCTGATCACCGACTTTTATTCATGTACATTGTGCATTCCGACGGGCTTGGGCAATCCCGCAGCCCACACATCCAGAATTGCTGTAGAGTGGCTCCAGCAGCATTATTCTGAGGTTAAACACATCCGCTGGCCACCAAACTCCCCAGACATGAACGTTATTGAGCGTATCTGGGTTCCCTTGCAAAGTGCTGTTGAGAAGAGATCTCCACCTTACTCTTATGGATTTATGGACAGCCTGTCAGGTTTCATGGTGTCACTCACTTTAGACGTTATTCGAGTCCATGTCACGTCGTGTTGCGGTACTTCTGCGTGATCACGGGGGCCCTACATGATGTTTGGCAGGTGAACCAGTTTTTCTGGCTCTTCAATGTATTTGAATTGAATATCTATACCCGAAATTATTCCAAACACAGAAGAATAATCTAACCTATGCTTTGTCAACCAATGCAAACTGCATAACGAGGAGTATTTTTCATTAGACTTGTAATGGACTTACGCCAGTCTGAGTGTTTTTAAACCTCACTGAAGGTCGCGTTAATGATGTAGTATCTTTGGCGGGATAGCAGGTACGTAGAATCAAATGGATGGCTGTCGTAGAGGCAGTGAGAAAACAAGCAGTCATATTTCTGGGACACTGTGTTCGAGAAATAAGTCAAGGTTGTTTGGTAGATGTTTCAAATGGCTTTGATCACTATGGGACTTAGAACTACTTAAACCTAACTAATCTAAGGACATCACACACATCCATGCCCGAGGCAGGATTCCAACCTTTGATCGTAGCGGTCGCGCAGTTCCAGACTGAAGCGCCTAGAACCGCTCGGTCACAACGGCCGGCAACAAGCAGTCAGCAGTTGATAAAACGCCATGCTGCAGTCGGCATCCAGCGGCGGAGACGCACCCTGGAGGGTGATATGTTCTAAGATTTTCTCGCTGCCTGTGGTTGCGGCCGGCTCAAGGAGTCGGCAATCCGAGCAGGCGGCAGAGAGGGGGAAGAGATGTCAGCACCTCTGCGAGTGTAGTGCCTAATGCCGCGACACATCCGTCCAGGGGGCAGGCTCACAGCGGCTACAATCTCCGTAATAGGCTGGTTACGTCGCTGGCGCAGCTGGAGGGACTCAGTGCAGCGGGCACCCGAGTGAAACGGCGAACCGAGAACCCCAGCAAAGGATGCAGTGAGAACGACCTGCAGACGCCACTCTTTGGGAGCAGAATGTATGCACGCGGGGAAGGCACCAGCTCGGCAATAAGATGCGTGGAGGTGCAAAACCTGGATCCCCGGGTTGGTGCCCCAAGTCTGGTCGAAGTGAACCAGCATTTGGTCCACAGCTAGAAGACACCAGTTCAACTTATAGCATCATCAGTAGTAGCCCACAGTCCTGCAGCTAGCGGAGGCAACGTCTATTTCCAGTAGGCTGGACGATGATACCAGTTCGATGGGTATCTTGGAGTACCCTTCGTAGGTGGCTGCGGACGGTGAGAAATACTGCAAGGCCGGGAGGGGCGATATTTGTGACCGCCGGACACTGTCCTGTACTGATAGATAATTTCTGACTCTGTACGGGCAGGAAGCGGTGCAGCGCCAGAGTTGGTTGCGTCGTAATGCAGTTCACCAATGCAAGTACTTTGCTGCCATATTACGCTGTGACGACAGGGTTCATGCTCAGCCAGCAGAAACAGGGGCCGTTCGTGTGGTAACTAGGATCGCTCCAGGCCACAAAAACTTCCAATTATGACATAGTTAAAAACCTACATAAAACAGACTTTTAAATCGTTAAAAAAGGAATACATATATACACTATAGTGTTTTTAACATCTATATTATATGCTTTCCTTTGTCTAAGAGGTGGAGGTGGGAGCGCAGCCACAAAACATACAGCCACTTTCCAGCTTCACTGTTTCCTGCAAAATAATTAATAGCAGAATGTGGTTTGGCAGTTGTGCTGGTGTGGTGTTGGATGGTAGATGTAAGATAGTAATGTTATTTTTTGTGTCCTTGCACATTTTTGCTGGTACCCTGCAGGAATGGTAGCTAAGCATGTCCTTGGTGTAAGACGATTGAGGTAGCGCGAGTTGGCTTGTGAAGTTGTCATTCACAGAGACGACTGCGCCCACAAATACTGTGCCAGAGCTGATCCAGCATCTTTGCCAAGTGATGGGAGGACCAGTGCGCTTAACATCAGGGGAACAGCAGGGTGTAAGTGCCGGATCTGCTGTGATCCTGTCCACTATGACTGAAAATGAAGTGTTGATTAAATTTTGGAGAGAATGAGATAGAAGAATTAGCAGCCCCAGGTTCAGAGTCTGGATAGTGGGCTAAACAGTTAGCTATGTTACTTCACCGTCTGTCAGCAATGATGAAAGAAGGAGGGTTTCCATGATTTTTTCCTTCGTGTTCAGGGATTTGGCGACAACAAAAGAACGCAACGCTCTGATCTCCACTTAAGCCAACAATATCAGGCTTATGCTTACAATTTTAAAAATGTCTGACAGCAGCAACCACAAATAAACTTTCAATAAAAGATGTATGCAGCAAAAAAGTTATACAATGTCTATTGTAATAAGCCTTGACCAGGTTTCATTACTATTGGGGCTATCTTCTTCAGAAGGAATATATTCACCTAAAATATTCTAAAAATAATACAAAATAAACGTATAAAATAGCTAATATGTTAGCAAAAATGTATTGAAGTACATGGAACATAGGTACTTCCATCGATTACATTGCGATAAATGTATAATCATATATTAAGAGCTAAATGCCCAAGTTAAATAGGAAAAATTATGAATTACATCCTCGATAAAAAGCAGCAAGAATTACTCCACACTTACAGCTTATTATAAGAGTATGCGCTGAAATAAATGTGTGGCAACTGGTTACAATGCCTAGTCAAAGCAGAATGGAGTGTTGGGTGCTAGTAGCGTGGTAAACACTCAACCACATGAAATACGTTATTGAAACAGTAATATGTCACTATAAGTACATTTTAATGTTTAAAGAGATCACATTGTACATAGAGTGAAAGCAAGGACATTATAAAAGAGAATATAAAACGAATAAGATAAATTAAAACATGACCACAGTAGCACATAGCACAAGAATTGGAAAGATGGTTAGTTACAAAAATATTTGCTGATGAAAAGTAATAAAGAATGTATTACAGCACGATTTTAACAGGAAAAATGAAAAATATTCTTTATGTGAAACCTTCATAACCAGAATATAGTGTCATCTGGCATGTTGTCTTTATGGTAACACAGAGTCTGTCTGCTAAGTATGGGGAAAACCAAAATTTCCGTAACGGAAGTGAAAATAAACATGTGCCAAAACACCATACAGTTGCGACAAATGGCTTAATAGCTTTAAGGCAATTTTTGTTTCTCAACTGTAATTTTTCATCTAATATGAGGCAATCTTTACTGATCGTGTGTCTAAAGATGTCAAGTTGTTCCAAGACGTCAAGCTTCCACCCTTTCTTTTCTCTACGTAGAGTAATTATGACGTCTCCTCCTTTTATTGTGTCCCAATACTAAGAAACGTTCTGCGAAAGGGTAAACATGGACAGTGGTACCATTATTTCTTAACAGTTGGTCCTTGTACGTTTTGTTAAAGGTTTTACCATTCTGTATGACATAAAACACTGAAAAAATACTGCAAGCAGTTTTGTGAAATCCTGAGCTATGTAAAGGATTCCTTGAAGTTATAAAATTATGGATTAAATATTTTGTATATTTTGTTTGTGGAGAAAGCAATTCTATCCTTTATCAATATCTTTATCATGACAGATTCTAGGTTATTGACTCTTTTATTCGTTTTAGCTTCAAAAATACTTTCACTAACGAGGTTCATAATCGTTATTGCAAGCTACTGTTTGAATTAAATTAATTCCGTTTTTAGTTAAGCATCTAATAAAGGATTAATTATAGCGTGATGAATAGCTGAATGAAAGAAAGGTGTCTTGTAGAACTGAGGGTGTGTTGAATCAGAAGGTAGTATTTGATCGGTTCTTGTTGTTTTATGGAAAATATCAGAAGTTATTATATCATATACTAGGGTCAAATCGAGAGCCAGATCTTTTTCTCACTATTTTCATTTTGCAACTCGGAAATGAAATTAATTTTATCATGAATATTTCGAAGAACTAGTCTTCTCCATCGTTCCGCTGCATATAATCAAAATATCGTCTGCATACCTCAAGTACGACTGAACGCCCAATTATGTAGAAGAACAACTTCTAATAGATTTTCTTCTCACGAATTTTTAAAAATTCATTACTTCTTGATAATGAGAGGTTAATCTGATGTGATTTATCTGTGTAGCCATGTCAGGCATAGACCTGAAGAAAGTAGAAAAATTGGACGTATAACAAATCCAGTCGTATATATGTATGGGGAATAGAAATTTCATGTGGTGGGAGGGGAACTTGATATTCCTTTTGCTGGCACAATAAATAGAGCCTTCTTTGAGATACATGGTATAGTAGTTAACTATGCCAAAGGAAACTTGCGGATTGTGTATGGAGATAGGACAGGAAGGCGCAAATACACAGTGGCAAGGGCTTAGAAAATCACAAACAGGTTTTGAAACTGCAAAGAGTAGATGCAGTAGAAGTCATAGTTTTCTCTCTCAGAGAACATAGTAAACAAAAGTAAGCTGAAATAATGGGAAAGTAAACAAATTACTGGTAGGCGGATGTGTCACCAGGAAACTGAAGATACAGAGCCCAAGGCAGGTCAGGTGGCTAAAACAAAGTTAGGTCCTCATGAGAAGAGTATATTGAGGATAAAGGTTGCAGGTACCAGACTAAGAGAAGGAGGCAGTTTCTGCTGAGACATCTCGTATTAATGCGGATAAAGTGCCACAATTTATCAAGAATCTAAGGCAGACTGTATGTCGGGTAGGAGAGGTTTGGAGTGAGAAAAAATCGAGTCAGTTTATTAAAAGAGAATTTACGATCAGACAATTTAAATTGCTTAGGAAAGAAATCTAAAATAGAATAATATGACGATATATTTCATCTGACAGGATATAAGTTGGCGTACGCACATTCAATTTGGCACAAATAAAATTAATACCCAAAGCAGAGGAATGAGTAATTTGTTCTTGTTTATACAGAATACCACAAGTGCAGAAAGAAGAATTGCGAGAGAAGATATGTTAGAGGACGATATAGTAGTGCCATCGACAAGCGCCTGGAGTTTCCTGTTAATTGTGATTCCAAAAAACATGAATGCGACTAGTAAAATGAAATGAAGACTGGTAGCTGATTACAGGAAGCTAAGTGACATTACTGTCAACACAATCTTCCCACTTCCACGCTTCAATAAAATTCTGTATGAATTACGTAAGGGAAAATATTTTTCAACATTCTACTTCGCTAAAAGATACTATAAAGTATTATTAGATGTAAAGAACCGAGAACTTAAGCTCTCAGTAATCCGTCCGCCAATTGTATGCAGGAAAAAAAGCCAATGGGACATCGTTCCGCATCCTCAACATAACCCCAAAATTGATGAATTAAGTACTAGTGTGTTCACAGGACGAAAAGGTATATATTTATGTAGATGATATGTATTTTCGGTCCATCTCTGGAAGTACACAGTGCTTAACTGGGCGAAGCTTTCGAGGGTGAAAGGCAAGAAAGTTTTAAATAGGTGAACAAATGTGAATTTTTAAGGAATGAGGTCACATATCATGGACATGTCTTAACCAAAAATGGGTTAAAGCCAAGCCAAGGAAGCTAATAGCAGTGGTGGAATATCCACAAGCCAAAAAAAACGAAAGTATTAAAGATTTTAAATGGGTATTATAGACGATATCTTATTGACTTTAATAAACTGGCGTAGCCCCTACATGAGTTCTCAAGAAAAAGTGTTAAATGTGAAAGGGATGCCAAGTATTAAAAGAGCCCCCTATATCACAGAACCCAAATTTTTCTAGAAAGTTCATAATTATGACTGATGCTAGACAAGAAGCGACTGATACTTTTCTTAGTCAAGGGGAAGTACGTAAGTACCTTCGAGTTGAACACATATCTGTTAACTGTGAACACTGTAGAGCGAAATTACAGTAAAACTGAGAGAGAATTATTGGCCATAGTTTGCGTGGTAAAACATTTTAGACCATAAGATTTGATCGTAGGTTTACCATTGTACATATCACAAACCACTGCAATGGGTCGGAAATATTAGCGATTTCTTCTCACATTTAATGAAGTTCAGCTGGAGAGGAATGACTGCGAAATAGTGCGAAAAAGGTGCAAAAAACGTTGAAGTAACTCATGCACTGCCGACGATGAGGGACATAAAGTCAACTGGTACCTAAACTGGAGCAAATGAAACTGAGGAAAAGTCGATAGCCAAGGAAGACGAACACCAGGAGATAACTGCTGAGAAAAAGTGGAAATTTGCTGCAATTCCATGACGCATCCATACGTGTTCATCAAAGAATCGTGAGAACATACGATCGAATTTAATATATAAAGACAAAAAATGCTGTTGGTTATGGCACGATTACACGATTACTAGACAGGTTGTTTGAGAGGTATTATATCACCGTTCTGTTGATGGTAATAGATAGAAATAGTAAGTATAAACTAACTTTCTAGGATGCTCTAACGAAGTTCATGGTAACAAAGCGGAAAGAAAAGGAGAATGCAGGTGCAGTGGCTTGTGTCCTGGTGGAAAGGGTTATTTGGAGATTGAGATAATAATACTGAGTGACAATGGCGGCAGTTTTTTGAGTGACTCACTAAAGGGAGTATGCAGATTGTTAACGTCTGGTAGGGTACAGACCTGTTACCACGGTGAGTCGAATGGAGCTTTCGGAAGATCACACCGAACTACAATAGAATTCGTGAAATTTTGTATTAAAGGGTGCAATCAGATAGGGACCAATGGCTCTCAGTTGTGATATTTGTGTATAATGCCATACCCCATAGTACAAGTAGTTATACACCCCATGAGTTGTTTTTCATTATATAATGTAGCGCACCACGTATGCTATGAAGGGGTCCATCAAGTGTTACTTATAATTCTAATGATCACGTGATCAAATTAAATGAGAAAATGAGACACATGCACCAGTGCATCAGGGATTATAATAAACATTGTAATGCACCAGTGCATCAGGGATTATAATAAACATTGTAATGCACCAGTGCATCAGGGATTATAATGAACATTGTAATGAGAAGGATAAGAAGTACTTTGATAGATCTCAGAATCTAGAAGATGATGTTTCCTTCGTAGGAGATCACAGTCGTATAGAATTTTTTTGAAAGAAATTTCCACCATTTCAGCATTAATTGTTCATTTATTGTGTATTGGCAACACTGGCGCAGTTCGCACACGCTTGAATATTATGATCGTGAAGATAAGTAATTAATTCTATCGTTAATGTCAATTAAGTTAATCAGAGTCTGTTTTATATTATCTATTGAAGGTTTCACTCGTTTCAATGTATTTCTCGAAAGAAAAATCCTAAGGGCCGGTTTCCGCGTACTTTAGACGTAGGTTTACATAAAAATGTAAGATATTTCTTTAAGTATTAAGTGAAGAAGTTAGGTTGTCTTAATTACACATACAGTTAGTAGTGTCGTATCTAGTCGGGGAATTAGAGGTTTTAAGTTCTATCTGTTATTTCCTTTCAAAACGGGTAAAGTACGTATCGCACGATCTTAGGCCTAATTTTTCAGGTATACAAGTTTTGATTTTTTAACGTTAGTTTAACTGCATTACGTTACTGTATTAGTAGTATACACGTATATTAGTGTTCCACATAACTTTAGTGGCTCTTGTGATCTGTAGTCAATGGAATATTACTGTTATTGCCTAGATAAATTTTGTGAAAATATTGTAAACGATCATGTGCGAGAAGTGTTTGAGCTGCTGTAGGAAAGTCAGTTATGGGGTTCTGTGCAGCTGTTGTGGCAGATTGTTACATTCGAGTGAATGTAGTGGCATGGGAATCAGGGAAGTAAATGGGTCTCTTCCATGGTATTGCAGATTATGTTCAAGGGATAGAAAAAGCGGAACAGGAAGGGAAGATTAGAGCCCTTCAGGCTGAACTGGATAGTGCTGGAAGGAACTGGTGAGGTTAAGGTGGAAGAAGGGTAAAGGCAGGTGGGAAGTGGTAGCAAGGAGCAGGGGCCACAGAAAGAGAACAGTATCTGACAGTTTCATCTTTAGCACAAACAATAGATTTGCCTTGCTACCTCAGTCAACCAAGGAAGAGGCTCAAGTAGATGTAAGTGTAGTCAGCACTCAACAGACCTTCACTAGGAAACCAACTGTTGCAAAAAAAGTATAAAGTAGGAGGAAAGTTCTGTTGTTAGGTAATAGACATGGAAGAGATGTGGGCCAGATCTTTCAGGAAAAGTTAGATGGCAGCTACCAGGTCACAAGTATTTTCAAGCCCAGTGCATGTGATAGAGGATGTAGGATCATTGTGCAAGTGTTTTACAAAGCAGGAACATGTTGTGGTAGTTGGTGGAGTGGGAAACAGTATTTACAGTGATCAGGGCTACAATATTGAGTGTGACCTGCTAAAAATAGCATCTGCATTGAAGCATACAAATGTTGTCTCGGTCCCTGCTTTCATGTGATATGATAGGCCCCAATTGAACATCTCTGTCAGGAGGGTCAATATGGAGCTAGATCAGCTGCTTCGCGCAGCTACTTTGCCAGGCATAGGTTTGGTTCCTGTTGATGGTATTGGTAGATGGGACTTCACAAGACATGGCCTACATTCAGTAGGAAAGGGAAGGGTAAACGGGGGGATAAAACCAAAATCTTTAAGGTGGGGCACTGAATCTCACAGGAGTACTTTTTTAGATTAAGATCAGTGTCCAATCATCCTATATTGATTGAAATTAAGCTTAATGGGAAGTTCAGAGGCAGGTACTAGAGATGAGAATATATCACAAGGCACTCATAACAGTCCAGTCAAAAATAATGTTAGTATGTCACAAGATTCACATAAAGCACAATGAAAAGTAATGTTGACATATTGCAACAGAATATCAGGGTATTAAATAATAAAGTAGATGAGCTTCTTGTTTGTTTAGAAGATTTAGAAACTGAGGGTGAAATAGATGTACTATGCCTGTCTGAACACAGGTATGGAAATGAAAAGTGTAAGTGGATATAAGCTTTCAGCACATGTAAGTGGAGACACTATGGAGAGAGGAGGAGTTGCCATATATGTTAAAATCTGTCATAGTATGCAAAATTTGGAAAATAAAAAAATTTTTGTAGGGGAACATACAGAAGCATGTGCATGTGAGCTTAAACTAAATAATGCCACTGTTATAACTGTAGCCGTGTATAGGCCCCATTGGGAAATTTTCAAGTATTTTTGAAAAACTTGGATTTTTTGTTGCTATATCTGTCAGACAGAGGAAAGAAAGTTATTGTTTGTGGGGATATCAATGTAGATTTTATGAAAGAGTCCGATAGAAAGCTTGACCCTGAAGTATTATTTGGTTCTTTCAATTCGACATCAGTTATTGATTTTAGTATTCGGGTGGTACAGGAAAGCAGCACACTGATAGATAATGTATTCATAGACCAAGATAAATTTAATCAAATAAAAACTTTTCCTGTTAAGAATGGTCTGTCTGATCATGACTCACAGGTAGTTACAGTATATGATACAGTTCCACACAGTAATGCAAAACAGTCCTCCAAAATAGTGCATTAAATTAACGATTTAACAATTCAAAATTTTAGGGAAAGCTTGCAACAGTTGGATGAGGTGTACAGGGAACATGATGCTAATTTAAAATTTAACCTATTTCATGATATCTTTGTGAGTATATTTGAAAACAGTTTCCCTAAGAAAACAATGAGATATAACTGTAAGAAACCATGTAAAAACCATGGCTTACTAAAGGGATAAAAGTACCTTGTAAACAGAAAAGGGAAATGTATCTTATCGCTAGGGGGAGTAATGATCCTGAAACAGTGAAACATTATAAAAACTACTGCACTGTATTAAGAAAGGTAATATCAGTGGATTCACACACTTTAGAGTGATATTGGAAATGATTAGAACTACTGGAACTGCGATATCCACTTCAGAGAGAGTCTCCACCCTTAGGATGGGGCAAAGTGATGTGACACACTGTTGTTGCTAGTCATTATAGGAAGGGTAGAGACGTTTAGCTTTCAGATGAAAGCTGTTGCTACCAAATTCGGACTTTGTTAGTGTAAAGGTCAGGAACATCACTAACTACAGAGTGGGAGAAGAGAAAGGATCTTCATCGGTTGGAGAGGCACCACGAAGATGCAAGGCCACATGCCAGATTTGCCGATGCCTGTAAAGTACTGCTGGACTGGAGGATAGGCTATAGATGGCGAGGATAGAGTAAAACCACAATCCTTTAAAAACTCCGAAAATTCTTATTCAGAAGAGTTTTTAGCCAGATAGTTAGGACGCCCAAATCATACCGCTCGACGCCAGCCACGGGTATGCTCCGATTTATGTCCGTTTTACCATTTTACTATACTGCTTGTGATTACCACTTCTCTTAGCTATCGCCCCTCGAGCTCAGACACTGACTTGGGTTGTTGCTTCTAGATAATGATGAAATATAGCCTTTTGTGTACTAATTAGTCTGAAGCCAACAAACAAGTGTATCTCAGACCACTGAGTTCCTTGTGCTTCCTGTAAGTATCCTTATCGTGTCCTACAATCGACACTTCTCGTAGGTAGACTGTGAGAGTGTTGGCGCTGATCGCAGCAATCACCTATCAATTGAAGTTGTCTTTCTGCATTCTCTCCTAAGCTGTCGGAAATTGTAGACTGACTTAACCCTTCTTTACCTCTTTAAGTTCCAATACGCTACCTCTGTCCTATGCCAGGACACTCCACTCCACATGGTGGGTTACGATGATAGCGAGTCTAGCTGTGAACAAACAGTTGTCATGGTCAAAAACAAAACACCATTGCAGCCCAGACATGAATTTCTCTCCTGAGCTATGACTTTAATAGTCGTCGGAGTAGATGAAACTGTGCTTACAATACTGCTTAAAATACTAATTCTTTTGTAGTGTTTGTGATCAGTGAGCGTATCCATTTACTTTTCTCTATAAGGGCAGGGAAAAATTGTACCAAATTGCAGAATATACAGTTCGCTTCAAAGTCGCCACTAAAGTGAGGTCAATCGACATCCGTTAATGTTTTCAGGCTAGTCCCCTACCAGTCATTTCGGTCTTGAGAAAGGATAGATTACATTCAATAAAGGTTTTCATAGTTTAACAAGTACTTGGTTTCTTGACTTGAAAGATGCCTTGATATTAAGTAGTGTGAAACATTTTCTTAAGTAGCTTTGGTCAAAGAGTAGGCATCCACGTCCCCTGTGAACACATTTCTGCGTTTTCACAAATGTAGCAGATTGTGATTAATTTTTGGAAAGCAGGGCTTCTAAGTTTGAGATGTGCAGTCAGTACCAAAAATTAACAATTAACTTCGCACACACCAACGTGTACAGAACCAGCTATACGACTTTTATGCTACTGCCATAAAATAGAAAAAGGGTTTAAATTACATCTGAACAGTTTTTGTTTGGCTATACGATTCAGCTACAAAAAGATAACTTAACAAATACATTCTTAATCGAGAAAAAATTAAAAGTCTTCAGTATCACCTCAGTTTAAGCAATATCACCAACTCAGGGATATTTGAAACATTAACATACGAGTGTTACTAACACCTTTCAACCAGACACAGGTACAAGCTTTTCTGAATAGTATTAACTATTATGGCAAATTTTCCAAGTACTCCATTATGAACCCACTAAATCACTTTAGGTGTAGACGTGTTCTGGGTTAATGGACCTAAGCATATGATGCAGAGCTCTTTACACTGAAAACGGCCGTCAGATCTGCTCCGTAGATGACAGTTATAAGCCAGGTTAACAGCCTGAGCAGCAGATGAGTCATGCTATGGAACAGACCTTGTGCTCATACGTAACAACTTCAATAAAAGCCAGCAACCAATTGCATATTCATCAAACATGCTGAACCAGGTGCAAATAATTTATTAAATTAGCCATTAACTGTTCTAAAGAAACCGGGTCATTGATCAGGAGGCAATGTAGCCCTCTTTGCGATTGGCGCAGAACGTTTGATGAAGTGCCTTCAGCAACAACTGACTTCTCCTCATGCCTGTAACAATTTCTTTCATTGTTCATTAACTCGAAAAATGCTAACATGAAGAATGTTCTCGATTAGGGACTGGAAGCAACACTGAGTATATCAGGATTAGGATTAAATTAAGAAACATAATTGTCCTTTACCACTGCACAGAGCGTCACAAAACTCTAACGTGATCCGTGTTGATGCAGATAATATGGCTTAGAAAACTGTGATACGAAATAAATTTCAATAATCTTTCACTGTGGACTTTCTTTCTGCAAAGACACAAACTATTGAAAGAACAGTAGTTTTTGATAGTAATTACTCAGTCAACTTCAGTAAGATATTTTTGGACACTAAGCTACATAATTTTGAATCTGGATTGAAAATGATGAAACCTGATGCCCGAGAGGATATTATTCAAATTAACAATGGACATGAAGATTCACAGTTTTATCATTTAGTCAGATCAGCACCAAGTGGTGATCCAGAATTGCTCCTGACCTCAGATTCTGTCCCTCTTGCAAGAAGGGTAATGGGGACACATGGAACTAAAACCTTGCCTATCCTCATGATTAGAGTACAGGATTATCTAATATCATGGAAAAGTTGATATGCACATGCCAGGAGTGTACCAAAACGTATCAGGATGATAATCAGTTTTGTTTCACAGCATACGGCTATGTTCACTTTGAGTGTTCTGGGCCATTCTTAAATTCACTTCTTCTTACTCTTAGTATGAGGTCAAATATAAGAAAACATGCCATTGTAAATGTATGATTGGAGAGCTTCATCACTGAAGGTTTGGAATGTGTTACAGTTCACAGAGCTCTCACGTAAGACATTTTGTCATTAATATGATATTGCACACCTTACAACAACCTCATTCTACATACATTGTGCTTAGTAACCTGAGCGTCTTGTTAGGTCAATCAATTCTCAAATGTTCAAGATTGTTACAGAATCATCATCCCCTGGGAAGACTATCACCATTTTCTGAAAACTTGTGAAGGTACGGCGGGCCGCCAGTATGACGTAAATGTTGGACGGCCAACAGTTGTGTACAGTTGAACCACTGCTCCACGCTCAGACGTCACTCTGGCGACATGACCAGGTACAGCAGTTCCATCATAGCCTGTAATGGAGTAAGAGAGATACAAAGAGACAAAGCTTTAAAAGATACATATCCTGCATTTTTCGTTTGATCCCTCTCTGGGTGCACTTACATTTAGTAGACAACTGACTGCTAGTAAGAGACAAACGAGGAAACTAACATTGTATAACAGTTCAAGTAGTTGTGCTACTGCAGTAGAGAAGGCAACACAGAAGTTTGGTGGTTTTGATTTACAAAAGACTAAATACTAACGGTGTAAATATGAATTTTATTTTTATTGATAGTGACCGATTTTGGTTGTCAAACCAGCATCTGACCAAAGTTAATGTACCCAGCCTATACAAGGAGTTTTTGTCCGGAGCCACAATGTACTACAGTAAACCATTGTGACCCAATTTTGGTTATGAAAACGAAAAATTGTCGCCACAAATACAAATAAATGAAATTGCGATTTAGGCTGTCACTGTTTATTCATATACAGTGGTTACAGCCACGTCTCGGACGACAAACTTATTTATAATAGAAACATCGCAACTATCAACAGAATTTTCTCTCTTATTTTAGTATTTTAAGTAGTGGCCCGTCAATGACTATGGGAAAATTATAGTTTTGTCTATAAATGACATAAAATCATCATACGAGTACGCGATCTCTACTAGTAGTCAATGTAGTTGTCCGTCTTGATCGCTGGTATTTAAAAAAAAAATGGACATCTGAACGCATTTCGGACACTTGTATCATCAGAATCTGTCAGATAAGTCCAGGTGCCGCACTGAACAACACTAGTTACGGTCCAAAGAGTACGTTTAACTGATGGTATGCGCTGTATTGAGATTTTAAATGTGATACGTCTTCATTCCATTTACATTACTTCTCATTTGTTCCGTTCATTTGACAGATTCTGATGATGACTGTGATCCAAACGTGTTAAGACCTTTTTTTTAAAAAAAAAATAAAGATATCATAGCGATCAAGACGGACAATTAAACCGAAAAATTATAGTTGCCTTGTTGGTGATTTTCCTGTTAGTTAGAACATACACTTCTACCCACTTAGAGAGAAAAAAAATTAGTTTAACTGATTTATGACGTCGCAATTCTTTTTACAATACGCCAATGTTCATTGGTTCATTTCAACCTCAGTTGTGGCCGAGTGAGACAGTAGTGCAGTGGCTAATGCTTACTCTCTGTAGAAGAGATCGTAAATTTGTGCAATGTGCACAGAAACTATATGAAATAGCGCAGCAACTTATTTATTTATTATGAACAAGCCTGATACTTTTCTCCATTGACCAAACATAGTTTCGGATGGTGTGTTTGCAGAAGCAGTTCGGAAATACGTTATCAAAATATGATGAAATCTCATTGAAGGCATAAGCGCGGGTGGGTGGGGACGGGAGACTTGAAATAAGAGAGGGCACTTACGTCCCCCCCTCCCCCTCACCATAATCAACCGACTGCCAGTAGTGTACTACTATCACTCCTGGATGTAAACATTTACTTGCAAAGTGATCACAGTAGTTATGTCTATGGAAATGAGTGAGTAATTGAGTCATATAACGAACCTTTAGGCATCTGCCATCCGCTCTCCGACGCATGAATGACTGTAAGCTGTATTGTTTAAGCCAGGTGTTTCCTTGTGAAATAACAGGGAGTTCGTAGGTTACAATACTAAGAATGGGATTTAGCGTATGTAATCTGCACTAGAATAAATGTTAAATTTCTTGGACCTCGACAATTCCATTAAGTTACAGATAGCGTGACGACTTCCCTTGATTTCATGAATAAACTATGTAAAGGAACAGACCCATTATCGTGCTAACATATGGCCTACAAAGTTAAAAAGACACTTAAAATTTGATTACTGGGGTAGTGGGAAGCGTACTGGTTACTGTACAATGCAACTAGTATCATGCACAGTATGGCGATAAGGCCAAGACGCAACCGACCTTTTGCAACCTACAAAATTTAATTGTTGTTGCAAGAGACGCCTCTAAACTGAAAAAATCATTTATACCAAAGATCACGATTTTATACTGTGCACCCCACTCCACCATTCTCCCTCCCCAGGCTACCTTTATTCAGTAGCCAAAGCTCGAAAGTACGCTTTTTTCAGTTACAACGGATTTGCCATCATTTTCCGCTATGTCACATATCGTGCTCTTCGCATCAACAGATATCACACATCTCCTAGGCGAATAAAGGCGGCAGTTGTGCAGTTCCCGCATGACTGATGGTACTTCTCTCTACTAACAGTTACGCTACAGCATTTGTATTACAAAACGAGTCAGTCACTTGGTACTGGTTGTGTGCAAGTGAGATATGCAATGTGAGAAATGTGGGTGAAAGAGCGCCAGAAATCGGCCAGCTTGAGTATGGAAACCAGAGAATACATCTCCAGGACCGCACACTTGAGTTAACAGCACTGGAAATCGTAAGTAATACCGAACGATAAGTTCACATTACGAACTTAGTGCTCCAAAAGTTGATTTTAACCTAAGAAACAATAGAAATGCACGACAAAATGTAATATAGCAGCATAGTACATCAACCGAATGTGCGAAACGCGTATTGGAACAAACAAACTGCCTTCAATTTGTTGCATAGACGGTGCATACTTAAAAGAATTTAAAGCATGTAAGGAAAAATGACTATATATATATATATATATATATATATAGGCACCACATATTACACCACACACACACACACGCACACGCACACACACACACACACACACATTTGAGGCGAGGACAGCCATTGATCTCTTCCTCTTCGGTGTGGATGCACACTAGGCCTGACCTTTTACGGAAGAGGCGAAATGCAGCAAGTAATAATAGTGGGCGAGGGCCACTACATTCCGCAGTGGTCAGTGCATCTTCCTGGTAATCAGGAGACCCAGGTTCGAATCCCGAATTTTCAAACTTTCCCCACTGACAAATCAGTGCAGACTCACAGCCAATGTCTGTTATTCCATTGTGTCTTAAAACATTGATGATGTCTGTCGCATTATTGTCACATCACAAACATCTTTACACTACTGGCCATTAAATTTGCTACACCACGAAAATGAGGTGCTAAGGACGCGAAACTTAACCGACAGGAATAAGACGCGGTGATATGCAAACGATTAGCTTTTCAGAGCATTCACATAAGGTTGGCGCCGGTGGCTACACCTACAACGTGCTGATATGAGGAAAGTTTCCAACCGATTTCTCATACACAAACAGCAGTTGACCGGCGTTGCCTGGTGAAACGTTGTTGTGGTGCCTCGTGTACGGAGGAGAAATGCGTACCATCACGTTTCCGACTTTGATAAAGGTCGGATTGTACACTATGGCGATTGCGGTTTATCGTATTGCGACATTGCTGCAGCGTTGGTTGAGATCCAATGACTGTTAGCAGAATATGGAATCGGTGGGTTCAGGGGGGTAATACGGAACGCCGTGTTGGATCCCAACGGCCTAGTATCACTAGCAGTCGAAATGACATGCATCTTATCCGCATGACTGTAACGGGTCGTGCAGCCACGTCTCGATCCCTGAGTCAACAGATGGGGACGTTTGCAAGACAACAACCATCTGCACGAATAGTTCGGTAACGTTTCCAGCAGCATGGACTATCAGCTCGGAGACCATGGCTGCGGTTACCCTTGACGCTGCATCACAGACAGGAGGACCTGCGATGTACTCAACGACGAATCTGGGTGCACGAATGGCAAAACGTCATTTTTTTCGGATAAATCCAGGTTCTGTTTACAGCATAATGATGGTCGCATCCGTGTTTGGCGACATCGCGGTGAACGCACATTGGAAGCGTGTATTCGTCATCGCCATACTGGCGTATGACCCGGCGTGATGGCATGGGGTGCCATTGGTTACACGTCTCGGTCACCTTTTGTTCACATTGACGGCACTTTGAACAGTGGGCGTTACATTTCAGATGTGTTACGACCTGTGGCTCTACCTTTCATTCGATCCCTGCGAAACCCTACATTTCAGCAGGATAATGCACGACCGCATGTTGCAGGTCCTGTTCGGGCCTTTCTGGATACAGAAAATGTTCGACTGCTGTCTTGGCCAGCACATTCTCCAGATCTCTCATCAATTGAAAACGTCTGGTCAATGGTGGCCGAGCAACTGGCTCGTCACAATACGCCAGTCACTACTCTTGATGAACTGTGGTATCGTTTGGAATCTGCAAGGGCAGCTGTACCTGTACACGCCATCCAAGCTCTGTTCGACTCAATGCCCAGGAGTATCAAGGCCGTTGTTACGGCCAGAGGTGGTGGTTCTGGGTACTGATTTCTCAGGATCTATGCACCCAGATTGCGTGAAAATGCAATCACATGTCAGTTCTAGTATAATATATATGTCCAATGAATACCCGTTTATCATCTGCATTTATTCTTGGTGATGCAATGTTAATGGCCAGTAGTGTAGTTACTCCTATCTCTAATTTGACCTTTACTTCATCACATGAGACGCTGAGCTTAATTGATGAAAGGAGAAAATATAAAAATGCAGAAAATGAAGCAGGCGGAATGGAATGCCAATGTCTAAAAAATGAGACGACAGGAAGTACAAAAAAGCTAAACGGAATGGCTAGAGGACAAAACTAAGCATTTAGAAGCATATTTCACTAGAGGAAAGATAGATACCGCCTACAGGAAAATGAAAGAGGGCTTTGGAGAAAAGAGAAGCAGCTGTATGTAAATGATAATCTCAGATGTGAAACCTGTACTAAGGAAAGAAGGGAAAGCTAAAAGGTGGAAGGAGTATGCACATAGTCTATACAACGAAGAAGAACTTGAAGACAGTATTATAGAAAGGGAATAGGACGTACATGAAAATGGGAAGGGAGATATGATACTGCGAAAAAAATATCACAAAACACAGAAAATGCTTAGTCGGAACAAGGACCCCGGGGTAGATGACATTCCGTCATGATTACTGATACCCTTTCGACAGCCAGCCATGACATAATTATTCCATTTGGTGTGCAAGACGTATTAGACAGGGAAATACTCTCAGTCTTCAAGAAGAATGTAATAATTCCATTCCCAAAGAAAGCAGGTGCTGTCAGGTGGGAATATTTTCGAATTTACCGTTTAATAAGTCGTGGTTACAATATACTAACACTAACACTTTCAGAAGAATGAAAAAAAGTAGTAGAAGCAGATCTCGCGGAAGATCAGGTTGGGTTGCGGAGAAATACAGGAACAGCCGAAGCAATACAGACGATAGGACTTATCTTAGAAGACAGGTTAAAGACAAACCTAAGTTTATATGTTTTGTAAACGTAGAGAAAGCTGTTGTCAATATTGACTGGAACATTCTTTTTGAAATTCTGAAGACAACAGGGATAAAATACAGGGAGAGAAAGGCTATTTATAAGTTGTACAGAAAGTAGACGACTGTTACAAGAATCGAGGTCCATGTAAGGAAGGCAGTGTTTCAGAAGGGAGAGAGCCTATCAGCGATGTTATTCAGTCTGTACACTGAGCAAGCAGTAAAGGAAATCAAACAAAAATTTGTAGTAGGAATTAAATTTCAGGGACATGAAACAAAAACTGTCAGAGACGACAAAGGATTTGGAACAACAGCTGAGAGGCACAGACAGCGTTTTGAAATGAGGATACGAGGGTCAGTCAAAAAGTAATGCCTCCTATTTTTTTTTCTACGTTTAATTGTCAGGAAATTTAAATGCAATTACATAGGTTGAAAACCACAACATTGAGGATCATTTTGTCATTTTTCAATGTAATCTCCGCCCATCTCTACAGTTTTGGTCCATCTTTGAACAAGGGCATGTATCCCAGCACGGTAAAAATCACAGCTCTGCTTCCTAAGCCATTGACGCACGGATGTTTTGACGGCCTCCTCATCTTCAAAATGAATCCCACGATGAGCTTCTTTTAGTGGCCCGAACAGATGGAAGTCTGATGGTGCCAGGTCAGGGCTGTATGGGGGATGAGGCAAAACTTCCCATCCAATTTTGACAATCTCGTCAGAGGTGTGACGACTGGTGTGTGGTCTTGCATTGTCATGCAAAAGAAGAACATCTGCCATTGATTTTGTTGGGCGAACTCGCTGAAGACGTGCTTTAAGTTTGTTGAGGGTTGTGACGTATTGAACAGAATTTATTGTGCATCCCTGCTCCAAAAAATCAACCAGAATCACACCCTCTGTATCCCAGAAAACTGTTGCCATAACTTTCCCTGCCGATCGCACAGTTTTGAATTTTTTCTTCCTCGGCGAGCTTGTGTGACGCCACTCCATTGACTGCCTCTTTGATTCGGGTTCAAAAAAATGCACCCATGTTTCGTCCCCGGTCACAATTTTTTTCAGAAACTCATCTCCCTCCAAACGGAAGCGCTGCAAGTGTTGGGAGGCTATTGTTTTCCTTGCCTCTTTATTCTGATCGGTTAACATTCTTGGAACCCACCGTGCACAAACTTTTGAGTACCCCAATTGTTTAATAATCGTGATCACACTGCCTTTACTAAGAGAAATAATGCGACACACTTCATCTGCAGTCACCCGACGGTCACCACGAATGATGTCATCAACTTGCTGAATGTTGTGTGGAGTCACTGCACTCACCGGCCTGCCGCTCCGCTTTTCGTCAGTCAACGGTGTTTGCCCTTCAGCTTCCTTACAACGACGAACCCATCGTCTAACAGTGCTGACATCCACTGTCACAACACCATACACCTTCTTCAGTCTTTCATGAATGCGTATGGGCGTTTCACCTTCTGCATTCAAGAATTCAATCACACAACGCTGTCTCAAACGAACATCGATGTCGGCCATCTTACAAACTTCTGCTGTGCTGCCACCTGTTGACACAGAAAGTTACTACTGCAGTGGATTGCAGAAGAAGGTTTGAGGAATGGCGCCAAATTCAAATTTTTCACTTAACTTAATTTCTTTAAGTAGAAAAAAAATGGGAGGCATTACTTTTTGACCGACCCTCGTATAAGATGGACATAAATAAAATGGAAAGAAAGGTAATAGAATGTAGTGGAATTAAATTAGGTGATGCTGAGAGAATTAGATTAGCAAAAGAGGCACTGAAAGTAGTAGATGACTTTTGTTACTTCGGAAAAAGAAACCGAAAAGGGACGGGTTAGAGAGACTGTTAAATGTAGAGTGACAATGACAAGAAAAGCTTTTCTGACAAAGATTTGTTAACCTGAACTGTAGATTTAACTGTTAGGAAGCCTTTTGGAAATTATTTGTATGGAGTGTAGCCACGTATGAAAGTGAAACATGGACGAAAAACAGCTTAGACGAGAATAGAGGCTTTTTAAACGTGGTGCTACAGAAAAATACTGAAGATTAGATGGATAGACCTCGTAACTACTGAACAGAATTGATGGGACAAGAAATTTGTGGTGCGATTTGATTAAAGGAAGGGATCAGCTGGTAGGACATATTCTGGACACGAAAGGATCACCAGTGGAGGGACGTGGGGGTGAGGGGTAAAAATTGTGGAGGGAAACAAAAAAATAAAAAAAAGTAAGCAGATGCAGAAAGATTTAGGTTGCAGTATTTGGAAGAGGCCTGCACAGGATGAGTCTGCGGTCTGAAGAACACAACACACGCTCATTCCATTAGTTTTATTTGATGTATCTCTCGTTAGTGTGGATTTTCTCTGGTGTTCCTTTTTAGAGTCTTAAGAGTTTATATTTGCAGTTTCCTCGTTATCTACATTATTTTGGAGTTCGTCTAAGATTGTTTCCAGTTGTATTTTTTTTTTATATTTCACATTTAATTTTTCAGTTTATTTTTAATGCGTTCATTCTTTTGAGACTTCTTCACCGGTTGAAACTGTATTCCAGCCCAGGCCTTAAAACGAGAACTCAGCGTTCAATGAACTTATCCATTAAGCTTATCCATTAAGCTCTGCGGATACATATTTTGCTTTTGTTCACTTGTGTTTCTCTTTATGCATGCCTTTCTTTCCCCACTTCCATTATTGGAGAAGAACTTTGCTCATTTTAAGTGAGATGCTAGGCAGTTATGTTGGCTATGAGAAGTAGAGCCCTCTGAGCAGTCAGCTGTTTTTTCGGAATAAGCGACTTTTTAAACCACTGCCACAGCAATGCTCTGCCTCACTGGGACCCGAGTTCTTCTGCACTCAAGACGGGTTTCTATGTACGGTACAGTCAGTATCTGTACCACATGGCCCTACCATTTACGCACCATGTTTAACCTAATGCACGGGCACCAGAAGGACAACGAAATATTGCCGGTTAGTTGGAGAACTAGTCGATGATTTTGTTGGACTCAAGTTGCGACAGCCATATCATCGGAAATTAAAATAGCTATAGCTATTACATCGCGACCACCACCTCCACCATGCGACCGCTAACATTCTACTGTCATGAGCCATCGTTAGGTCGTATATCTCATACTCGCCCTCGATTGTGTGTTTTATTTTTTCAGTATATCTCACGATCGCCCTCAGTTGTATGTCTCTTCATTTTGTATGTGTCACCTGATTACTGATGTGTGTCGTTTTTGTTGATTGTTTGAGCGCGTCCTCTTGGCACAGTAATATCTATCTCGTATCGAGGGTCTCTTGACACCTCTACCACACCTTTTTTAATCTTGTTCAATCGTGTGAGTTTTATTATTATCGTACTTGTGGATCTTCCATCAAAATGTACGTATTTAACTAAGTCTGTAGTTGGCCATTGTTTACCCTTCCGTCTTTAATCTGTCATCGTGCCTGATCTACTCCAATGTAAGTGGGGGGATAAGGTCGAATCATGCCTATAGCGAAAGGTGAATTTGTGCTCTAGATAGGGTCATGGCAATAAGTAGGATAAGTACACTACTGGCCATTAAAATTGCTACACCAAAAAGCTGACGTGCTACAGACGCGAAGTTTAACCAACAGGAAGAAAACGCTGTGATATGCAAATGATTAGCTTTTCAGAGCATTCACACATGGTTGGCGCCGGTGGCGACACCTACAAGGTGCTGACATGAGGAAAGTTTCCAACCGATTTCTCATACACAAACATCAGTTGACCGGCGTTGCCTGATGAAACGTTGTTGTGATGCCTCGTGTAAGGAGGAGAAATGCGAACCATCACGTTTCCGACTTTAATAAAGGTCGGATTGTAGCCTATCGCGATTGCGGTTTATCGTATTGCGACATCGCTGTTGGGGTTGCTCGATATCCAATGACTGTTAGCAGAATATGGAATCGGTGGGTTCAGGAGGGTGATACGGAACGCCGTGCCGGATCCCAACAGCCTCGTATCACTAGCAGTCTAGATGACAGGCATATTATCCGCATGGCTGTAACGGATCGTGCAGCCACGTTTCGATCCCTGAGTCAACAGATGGGGGCATTTGCAAGACAGCAACCATCTGCAAGAACTGTTAGACTACGTTTGCAGCGGTATGGACTATCAGCTCGGAGACCATTGCTGCGGTTACCCTTGACGCTGCATCACAGACAGGAGCGCCTACGATGGTGTACTCAACGACGAACATGGCTGCACGAATGGCGAAACGTCATTTTTTCGGATGAATCCAGTTTCTGTTTACAGCATCATGATGGTCGCATCCGTATTTGGCGACATCGCAGTGTACGCACATTGGAAGCGTGTATTCGTCATCGCCATACTGGCGTATGACCCGGCGTGATGGTATGGGATGCCACTGGTTACACGTCTCGGTCACCTCTTGCTCGCATTGACGGCACTTGGAACAGTGGACGTTACACTTCAGATGTGTCACGATCCGTGGCTCTACCCTTCATTCGATCCCTGTGAAACCCTACATTTCAGCAGGATAATGCACGACCGCATGTTGCAGGTCCTGTACGAGCCTTTCTGGATACCGAAAATGTTCGACTGCTGCCTTGGCCAGCACATTCTCCAGATCTCTCATCAATTGAAAACGTCTGGTCAATGGTGGCCGAGCAACTGGCTCGTCACAATACGCCAGTCACTACTCTTGATGAACTGTGGTATCGTTTGGAATCTGCAAGGGCAGCTGTACCTGTACACGCCATCCAAACTCTGTTCGACTCAATGCCCAGGAGTATCAAGGCCGTTGTTACGGCCAGAGGTGGTGGTTCTGGGTACTGATTTCTCAGGATCTATGCACCCAGATTGCGTGAAAATGCAATCACATGTCAGTTCTAGTATAATATATATGTCCAATGAATACCCATTTATCATCTGCATTTCTTGTTAGTATAGCAATTTTAATGGCCAGTAGTGTATCTTCGTGTTCAGCTCACACAGCTGGCAACGTGATTTCATTTCTTTCTTTTTTTTCCACTCACGACAGCGCAGAAACTCGAGAAATTAGGCCCCTGCAGCAATTAATCCTAGCTAACTTGCGTTATCAATGCATGTGTGCACTACACGAGATAAGACGACAACTGCAGCCAGTAGGGTGAGCGTTGCGTTGTCGCCAGTAGTCCACCATGGCCACGCCAGGCAGCGGCGAGCAGGATAGCCGGTACGTGCTGAGCGGTCCGCCGCTGACGGAGGAGGAGGTGGTGCGGGCCGAGCTGCCCCTGGCGCCCTACCTCGTTCAGAAGCTGGCCGCCCACGGAGACCGCGTCCTGCAGGTCGGTCCGCGGACGAACCACACGCGCACGTCTGAAAGGGCTGTTCATTTACTAAGGGCCAATTTGTCGCGAAGCGGAAACTACAGTGAAAAACAAAAGTTTTTTATTTGCAATAGTTAGCTACACCTTGCAGCTACTTCTCTACATAGTCGCAGCTTGACTCAGCCTTAGCATTGTATCAGTTTTCCAACATACCTGTCACAGTAGGCTGCCACCTGTGCTTTACGCTAATTCTTTACGTTGGTCTGCCAATAGGTTGTATTCATAGCCAGCGATTCATGTGAGTAAAGAGATGAAAATCTGAGGACCCAAGTCAAGGTTGTATGGTGGGTGATCAAATACTCCCCATCGAAAACGCTGTAGAACGTCTTCAATGTATCTATAGTGTGCAGCCGAGAATTGTCATGAAAAAGGAAATGCATGTTAGCTACGATATTTGGGTCCGCATGAAATCAGGTGAAATCTTTCAGCAGTCACTTATGTTTGACGTGCTACATTATTTTCTAGACATCTTTGCGTGCTCACTGTGTGCTCAGAACTGAACAAAGAGACGTGAAGTGATCGACGGGGATACTGGAAACACTGTCCAACACATCTGTGCAAAGCTTCATAGGATTTTCATGGCCGATTGGGCCTTAATAAACGAATAGCCCTGGTAAATCCAGCATTGACAGTGTATGTGTTTCAGGAAACTGCTACATGGTATATGAAATTATCGGGACCGTCAGAACCCTTTCAGAAATGGTGAGTTTATAGCCACCAACATGAACTTAGAAGTAGTCCTCCAAAAGGTTAAGATACTGACGTCGTTTCTTTTGTTTTCTTTTTTCTTTTTTTTTTAAAAAAAGGACCTGGTCCGCATCCCCGTCCTTTAGTTCCTCAAATCATATCTACTGAGTTCTCTGAAGTACCCTGCAAAAGTGGAATTTCTCATCTACGAGTCCTCCAGAGGTGATGCTGTCACTAGTGATCAGTGCAAAGTCGTAACGTAAACTTCTCCTTTCCATCTTTCATTTCTTCCCCACTTCGCCTTAATCAAATAAAGCTCTATAAGATTAACTTTTTCGGCCATTAAATTTGTTATTTCATATTGATGATAGTTCGTACTGAGCTCAAAGTCATGTGTGACAAGTGAAAACCGTATATTTATTTGGATACATTAATCACCGTGGGAACCATTCCTGTTGAGCCACAGCTTCAGTTAGCCATTGGGTCTCTATTTCCCTTCAAACATCACAAATGCTCAGCCAGTTGCTGAGCACTAGAAACTGTGATACTGAATGTTGGGGCGATCACAAGAGAAAGTCTCTCTTCTGTGGGCCATCACTTTGCCCGAGTATATGGTATGGAATTTATTAATAACAAGCTAATTCATTTCATTAACTTCTGATAGTGAAGACACAATAACCTACTGTTTACACGTGCTGAGATTTAGATTTCCAGTATTTTAACAAAAGGTGTAAGGACAAATTCCTGGGTGGATTTTCAAAGTAAATTGAGAACGCTTCACTACCGTACTCTACCCTCATCCAATTCAAGTTTGTGTGACATCTTCAAACATGGAAAACGAAAGCCAAAATTTACTTCTTTCACTAGCCATACTGATGACGAATAGTTTAATTATTATTATTAAGTTGTTAATTATTGAGCTAAAATACACGCAGTTCCGTGGTATTTTGTAAACGTTGACCCGTTGATGCTTCGTTCGTCCATTTTACATGTCATTTATCCAGAAAACATTCTTATTTAGCCCTTGAATTTGATTAATTGATTTATTTAGAACAAGATGGAAAGAACCTGCAGAGGAAAAAAAGAAGATATTGATGTTTGTGGAGATTATTTAGATGCTTTTCAGCAAATCACTGTAAGATGAATTCATAGTTTTTGAAACCAGACACCATCTTTATCAGTATGTTCTAAAGTCAATAATGGCCTGTCAAAGCTATGACTGCGGCAACTCATTTAAGATTCATGTATGTAGGATATCGTATTTCCATTTCTAAATATGTTCTATGTCATACACTTCTTATGCCTGCTATCAAGACTGATTTGCCTTCTCAATCTTGAGGCTTCATTATAGCAGGTTTGTCTTGAGTTGGTTTCATGATGTGAGACACTCAAGAATTTTTTCATCTTTCCAGTATTTTTTGGGAATCCTCCCACGTTACTAAATAAGTGAACAGGACTCAGAATATTGTGTTGTTTTGTTATTTATGGAAGAGCTGTTTGTTTTCTTTCCTGTTCATTGTAAACTACATCCAAGAACAGGTTGCAGAAAGAGGTAGGTGACGCAGTAGCTGATCAGAAACGTTTCATTTAATGTAAATACGTATTCTAGAACTAAGGTTGAGGTTTGCTTATAGCCTTTGAATCTGGGTACTACTTACTTCTCTCATTTCATTGTTCGAACAACCTACAATTTTATTGTAGAAAAGACATCATGAGTTGAAGACGAAGGAGTACCGGAAAAATAGGAAACAATAACAAAGTAGTGGAGATAAGGTTGTTAGGTGGTCATAATTTGTCAATAAGAACATAAAAAGGAAGGAAAAAAAATGTTGATCATGATCGAGCCTTCAAATATCGACATTATGTTTGGAGTCCTGTTTGGTAATAGTTGAAAGATGCAGCCTATTTGTGAGTTCTTGAAGTCTATTTTTTTTCTTCATCCTAAGCAGCGTAAACGAGACATTAAACTTTATATACATCCATCGCAAAATACCAGTTTTAAACAGTTATATTTAATACAAAACAAGATACCAACTTGCAAAAGGAAACAAATAATTTCAGCCACAAAAATGTTGCTCTGTGACCACGAATGGTGATGGAAAGATTGACAGTAAGCTTGAGGGGTGCAGGCATCCTTATTCAAAGACACAGTTGCCAGGTTATGGCGAATGGGTAGGGCACCTAGCACCGTTCTTGAAGGATCATTGAGACTGATTACAGTCACCAAGGATCCACTTCAGTTTACCCTATTTCTGGAGCCCACTACAAATGGACTCGCCGATTACTTGTGAAAATTAGGAATATATAGAAGTATCTATACTACTAAGAGATTATTATTCCAGAACACGTAGCCAAATATCAGTTGCAGGTTGCCTATGTAATGGCTTTTGATTTTCAGTATTTCGAATAATCACCAACCATATTGAAAAGCTCAAAATGCTGTCATAATCTACTCTTTAAGAGGTATACTCTTGTGTCGAAAGTTTAACACGATAAGACAAGTACTACGGTTACAAACTGTGTGTTTGTCTGGAGGCAGCGAACTTCATTTATCCAGTACTTAAGAATGAGAGCACTTAGCGACTTCCAACTATCGTTATACATAATTTCAAACCTTTAAAAAACATTTTCTCTCTGACGTCCCCTGCAGAATGATGAAAGGAAAAAAGTTGATCACTTACAACACTTTCGCTGTTCATGCAGTAAAACTTCAGCATGAGAAAGGACATTATCATTTATTACTTATTTACTACAAACACAATTAGTAACTAACTTTGGATACAGTATCTACATACATGATTGAGTGCACCTGCAAAGTTAAGTCGTTGTAGGAAACATAGTTCAGGAAACGAGATGTCGGGTGACTTGGGCTTCCCGTTCGTTAGACCGATAGCCTGGTGCAAGTTTTCTTTGGTTGTCGCCTCTTCGGTGACTTGCTCGTGATGAGAATCAAATGATGACGAAGATAGCACGATACCCAGACCTAAAGAGGAGAAATTTTCCGACCCAGCCAGGAATCGAACCTGGGTCCCTCACATGGTATTCTTCAGAGCTGACCAAACGAGTATGAAAACGTTCATAAACATTGAGATTCTTGACAAACTGGCTTTGGTGAAAATGAATCGCAAATTAATCGGAGTGTTTCATCCAGTATTTCACAACCAGAACACTTGGCACTTTCCAACAAACGTTAAGCTTAATTTCAAATCTTGTCCAAATTTTTTCTCGCTTACGTGCTCAACGTCAAATATTTAACACATTAACCCATTTGTAAAGTTATAAAATTTTGAAATTGTTTTATACATCAGGGTTAAATTTTTTGAAGAATCAAGAGTTTCCCAGTTTATTTTAAACTGAATGAAAAATCTTCTGTGCAAAGAAAGATTAGTGTGTAACGTGCCGCCAGTGACGAGGTGAGCAGGGAGTGAGCACAAAATTCGACTTGAGAGCAGGTTGGGAAAGGATATCGGCCTCACCCTTGCCGAAGGTACCATCTCTAAATGCACCCTAAACGATTAAGGGAAACCATAGAAAATGTACGACTGTGCACTGAAAAGTAATACTAACGAATTTTTCATGTGAAAACTGCTAAAGGTTTTTAAATAAAACAAACTTTATTAACATTCTCCATCTTTATTCTTCGTGTCTAGTAATTAATTTCTCAATATAGTCACCCTGGCAACGAACAGATTTCTCCTAAGGACAGATCAGTTTTTTTTCCAATCGTTATTGTACGTAGAATGTTTCACTTCGTTGACGGAGCCACATCCTTGCCTCTGTTTGCACCGCTTCGTCACTAAGTGAAGTCGTCGAAGGTGTTGTTTAGCATATGAAGACAGATGAAAATGGGACCGATGACAGTGAATCCAAGGAGTGTCGCAGCGCAACCATGAGGTGTGGCACTGTCATGCTGAAGGAGAGCTTCTCGATGTGTGGATGAATGCTACGGGGTGGAAACTCGACTACAGCATGCTGTTCCTCACTCGCCGACGTAGTTACCTTACACGTTATCATGCTACACGCTACTATTAAGAACCCTCTAGTGGCAGAGGGCTCCAAATATGCAAAACTAAAGATTAACGTTGTAGAATGACAATAAAGTTTGTTTCATTTAGTAAACTTTAAGAGTTCCTTGCAGTTTAGATGGACATTTGAAGTTACGTGTTAACCAGTCTACTACCATGCTTAAACCTTAGTACAGGTTCTGCACGATCACGTTGTCCCTCCCATACGGTAATAGTATCTATTTCCTACTGATTGTGACTACGTGTGTGTCGTGTGGTGCAGGTGGTGTTAGGCCAGGAATGGCGGGCGGACTGGATGCTGCGACAGGCGGCGGCGGAGCTGTCGGCCCTGCGGAGGGCGGTGCCCGGCCTGCGGGAGGGGGACACCGTGGCCGTCTGCATCGGCCGCTCCGCGCTCTTCGCGCCGGCCCTGCTGGCCGCGCTCTGCTCTGGGGCCATCTGCGCCGTCGTCAATGCAGCCCTGCCTCATGGTACGTACACCTGTCTCTCTGTTATGATTCTGACGGAGTCTGTTGCATCCTTAGTAAATAAGAACACCGGACAAAAAGTTTAGCCGTCTCCAGGTGGCGTCACGCAAATATCGCCCAATAACACCTCCAGACTCGACAATGGCCTCAAATCGGCATGGATGACAGTCCACAAGTTGATCCAGGATACGTTACAGCTACCCAACTACGACCACGTTGTTTATCACATTTCGCCCACTGTTCCAAAGAATTCCAAACAAATCTACTGTATTAGGATCGAGTGATTAAGCGAGACGGTCCAGGTTCCATAAGGTGTTTATGAAACGAGCATCGAATTCGCTCCACGCTGTGAACACAGATGCAGTCACTTCTGAGCACTATGGAACTTAACATCTGAGGTCATCAGTCCCCCCGACTTAGAACTACTTAAACCTAACTAACCTAAGGACATCACACATATCCATGCCCGAGACAGGATTCGAACCTACGACCGTGGCAGCAGCGCGTTTCCGGATTGAAGCGCCTAGAACCGCTCGGCCACAGCGACCAGCTCACTTCTGAAGAACCAGGGCGTGCTCATCATGAAGATGTAGTAGAAAGAGGAACCCCTATTCCCTGGCCGGCCGGTGTGGCCAGCGGTTCTAGGCGATACAGTATGGAACCGCGCGACCTCGACGGTCGCAGGTTCGAATCCTGTCTCGGGTATGGATATGTGTGATGTCCTTAGGTTAGTTAGGTTTAAGTAGTTCTAAGTTCTAGGGGACTGATGACCTCAGAAGTTAAGTCCCATAGCGCTCAGAGCCATTTGAACTATTTTTGAACCCTGTTCCATGACAATAATGAAATAAACATCCGGCTTTAGGTAAACAGTGAAAATAACTGGTCATGATGCGAAAGACCCCTGAAACACCCTACACACCACTGGATGGGGCCTCGCTAAGACAGCAATGCACGCACCGCCTTTCGTCATTCGCAAAGAGGCAAACCCCCGACACGTCGGTCGACACTACACCACTCCAATCAGCTACTGCCCACCTTTTTGTGCGTTGAAGGTGTGCAGGTTTTGTGGCGTTGTCAACAATGCTGTTTTGCCAGATACTTGAATACGAATGTCTGGTGTATGTAGTTCCCTTCTAAACGTTTCTGTCAGGGACCGGTTGAGATGGAAATGCGTTCAATGAACTCAGTAAATCCTGTGGGGGTTGGGATCGATTACCAAAGAAAGGCAAGCACTAGTCAAGTCTCTGTCGATGAGAACGTACGACAAATCTTACAACGCAGCGTGTGGTATACCATTACCTGCAGACATGTTGGACAGTCCACCTCGATAAAAAATACGGTATCTTGATTCACTTTCAGGTCATGAGCATGTCCAAGCAAGATAGTTCCTTTCTGCGGGTATCCTACAAAAGACGGTGTGACGTTATTCCATATTTCAGTACTGTCGACCTGTCTAGGGTATGATTGCATTAAGATGATGCATGCAGCTTCAGGTACATTTTTTTCTTACACCTGCAGTGAGATGACCAGTTCTGTAGCTCTTACAGGGATTCAGTTCAGTATACACGGTACTGTCGCATTAACGTAATTGCCGCCTATGTTCGATGTCAACGAGCGACAATTAATCTTAGGTGGCAGGTGCCAGCAAGAGCAGTGGGTGGCATACAAATCGAGTTCGGGGAACGCGGATAAGAGTGCAATCGTTGTCGTAATGTGGAAACGGAGTGTTTTATTTGATTTCAAAAGGGTATAATCATTGGCTTTCGGGCCATGATTGGAAGCATTTCCCAAACGGCTACGTTTGTAAACTGTTTGCATGCCACCATGGTTAAACTATACCGCGCTTGGCAAAATGGCGCTATCCGAAAGTGCAGCTGAAGCAACTGTGGTGCACCACGGGCCATAGATGATAGGGGTGAACAACGGCTTCGAAGATTTGTACGAGTGAGTAGACATGCAACTGTTGAGCGACTGACCTTGCTACCAACAGAGTCTCTTTAACGACCATTCATCGTAAGTTGCTGTGTATGGGCCTCTGCAGCAGCCGCTTGGTTCATGCACCCGTACTGACTGCTGTTCATTGGCTGGAATTTGCACGCCATTATCGAAACTGGAATCTACAGAGTGGCGACAGGTGGCAGTTTCAATTGAATTACGTTTTCTGCTGCACCGCTGTGAAACGTCCAAAGCATACACCCTACAACCATCGTCTGGACTGGACAATGTTTTCGTGGCATTTCCTTGGCTATCTCGTCATTCTGGATGGAGCAAATGACCAATATAAGTACGCATCTATCCTTGGGAAGCATGATCACTCCTACATGCAGTTTGTCTTTCCTCAGCACGGTGGCATCTATCAGCAGGGCAATGCAACCTATCGCACAGCTCGTGGTGTATGTGCGTGGTTTGAAGAGCACCAAGATGAGTCTACCGTACAAGCTAACAGATTCCCAGATTTAAACCAAAACGAGAACCTGAGGGACCACCTCGATCGGGCTCTTTGCACTATCGATCTTCACTCATTAAACCCATCACAGCTGATCACGAGTGAACTGTAGTCGCCCTGACCCCACGTCCCTGTCGCTACCCCCCAGAACCTCACCGACTCTCTTCCTGCACGTCTCGCTGCGGTCTGTGTTATGAAATATGATATGTGGACGTTCAGATTTTTGACAGGTGGTCGCATTAATTTGGCTGGACAGTGTAGAAACAGCTAAAGTTCCAGACTTCACTATCAGTTCTTGCACCATTTGCTGTTTCTATATTGAACTGGTTAACAAAAGTTGGTGTCCTGCAAATAATCCAGCATACTGGAAATCCATTATAGTGTCTTACACGGGGTGGTCCATTGATCGTGACCGGGCCAAATATCTCGCGAAATAAGCGTCAAACGAAAAAACTACAGAGAACGAAACTCGTTTCGCTTGAAGGGGGAAACCAGATGGCGCTATGGTTGGCCCGCTAGATGGCGCTGCCATAGGTCAAACGGATATCAACTGCGTTCTTTTTAAATAGGGATCTCCCCTCCCCTTTTTATTACATATTCTTGTAGTACGTAAAGAAATATGAATGTTTTAGTTTGACCACTTTTCTCGCTATGTGATAGATGGCGCTGTAATAGTCACAAACACACGGCTCACAATTTTAGATGTACAGTTGGAAACAGGTAGGTTTTTTAAATTAAAATACAGAACGTAGGTACGTTTGAACATTTTATTTCGGTTATTCCAATGTGATACATGTAGTTCGCCTGCCGTAATGTTCGAACATGCATTGACAATGCGCTGACGCATGTTGTCAGGCGTTGTCGGTGGATCACGGCAGCAAATACCCTTCAACTTTTCCCACAGAAAGAAATCCGGCGACGTCAGATCCGGTGAACGTGCGGGCCATAGTATGGTTCTTCGACGACCAATCCACCTGTCATGAAATATGCTATTCAATACCGCTTCAACTGCACGCGAGCTATGTGCCGGACATCCATCATTTTCGTAGTGCATCGCCATTCTGTCTGGCAGTGAAACATTTTGTAGTAACATCGGTAGAACATTACGTAGGAAACCAGCATACATTGCACCATTTAGATTGCCATCGATAAAATGGGGCCAAATACCCTTCCTCCCATAATGCCGCACCATAATTTAACCCGTCAAGGTCCGTCATGTTCCACTTGTCGCAGCCATCGTGGATTTTCCGTTGCCCAATAGTGCATATTATGCTGGTTTACGTTACCGCTATTGGTGAATGATGCTTCGTAGCTAAATAGAACACGTGTAAAAAATCTGTCATCGTCCCGTAATTTCTCTTGTGCCCAGTTGCAGAACTGTACATGACGTTCAAAGTCATCGCCATGCAGTTCCTGGTGCATAGAAATATGGTACGAGTGCAATCGATGTTGATGTAGCATTCTCAACACCGACGTTTTTGAGATTCCCGATTCTCGCGCTATTTGTCTGTTACTGATGTGCAGATTAGCCGCGACAGCATCTAAAACACTTACTTGGGCATCATCATTTGTTGCAGGTCATGGTTGACGATTCACATGTGGCTGAACGCTTCCTGTTTCCTTAAATAACGTAACTATCCGGCGAACGGTCCGGGCACTTGGATGATGTCGTCCAGGATACCGAGCAGCATACATAGCACACGCCTGTTGGGCATTTTGATCACATTAGCCATACATCACCATGATATCGACCTTTTCCGTAATTGATAAACGGTCCATTTTAACACGGGTAATGTATCACGAAGCAAATACCGTCCGCACTGGCGGAATGCTACATGATACCAGGTACTTATAAGCTTGTGACTATTACAGCGCCATCTATCATAAAGCGAAAAAAGTGGTCCAACTAAAACATTCATATTTCTTTATGTACTACACGAATAGGTAATAAAAAATGGGGGTCCCTATTTAAAAAAAAACGCAGTTGATATCCGTTTGACCGATGGCAGTGCCATCTAGCTGGCCAACCATAGCACCATCTGGTTTCACCCTTCAAGCTAGACGAGTTTCGTTCTTTGTAGTTTTTTCGTTTGATACTTATTTGGTGAGATATTTGGCCCAGTCACTATCAATGGACCATCCTGCATATTGATTGCTAGCTACAGAGATAAGTAGGATTTATATTAAAGTTCTAAGGAGAGAATTCAAGTTTACAGAATCCGATTTCTTCAAGTAACTGGCTTACAAGAACTATAAGACTATCACCATTTAACGCTCCAGCTAAGCAGGAATTTCAACATATACAGACTTGATTTGATACTAATCCTTCCCAACAGCTCACAAGCTGAATGTTAAACGTTGTGTGTATAAGTTTCCCACTAATCTTTGCCATTGTCCTTCATCATAATAAAGTTTTGAGGGCGTTTTACAGTTAACCGTATAAAGGTCTTCAAATATTTTCCCTTTCTGGAGGAATCCAGTGCGCACTGCTCTCCACTTCCAGTGAATTGATGTCTAGTTAGCTTTCTTAACCTTCCGTCTGGGATTATTGATGGATTTCGTATCCTTTTTTCAGTACCAATGGTAATTTTTATGGGATGATGTTCGTTTCTCCAAAAATGTTTTCGAGCTTTTCTCAAGTGATCCAAAGGTAGTGGATAGGTCAAGATTTGTCCTTGGCATTTTAACTTACTACAGTTTCTTGTGTGTCGACCGATTCCGACTGAGGTTTCGGTGACCAAACCGTGAGCACGTTGCCTAGGAACGCTCTTTAAGGAAGTCACTGGTGCTTTAAGAGATATTGTCAATGCGACTCCCTCTGCATTGAAGTGACTGCAGTCCTTGGATGTGGATCTCTGACGAACCCATAACAGATGGTGCTCTTATTTATATTGTGGTGTATAGTATTCTACTTTATATAATATTATTAATCGACATTTATATATAATGCAGCTGTTATTTTATGTTCCCATATGGTGAATCAATAAACAAATCTTTCAGTTAGAGAATAAGTTGTATTGGTACCCAACTATCCGAACTTTCTAATATTCCAGCATATCATGAATGTGGTAGCGTGTAAAGTAATAATTGACGTACAATTTTACAGTAGTTTTGTCTGTTAATGGCTGTCGGTTCACTTTTATTGATCCATGTGTTGTCGATATTCTGAAGTGACGTTTTGTGATATGTTCACAGGGCGTACAGGGAGGGCAATGTGCGTCGGTCTGTTTCAGTGCTCCGGTTGTCAATATTACGTGCAGCTCACGTGTGTTCAGAAGTAATAATCAGGTATTCTACCGCATCTATTCCCTGCAACGAGTATCCGTCAGTTCCTCAGTAGTGTGTCTTCATGATTTACATATTTTAATTTCGTCCTTTGAAATGATGATGTCTGTTATCACGGTTACTTTCTGTCTCTTGGACAGGGTTGAGAGAAATTGTGGAATTAAAAAAGGAAGGAAAAAGCCAGTAGGTAAAATAGTTTTTTCGTTTTCTATTGTCTTTTTTGAAAATTTTCTTATTGACGATTAAAGAGTTCAGTTTAAATTACTGTGATAAATTTATCAAACCACTAACTCATTCTTACAACTATTTTATTAGTGCATCATTTATTGCCCTGCAAGCACTGCATCCTCTCAGGGAATCTTCATTAAGTTGAAGTTATAAAATGACTTTTATCTTAATAATATGAATATTTATATATGTGTTTGGAGAGAGAGAGAGAGAGAGAGAGAGAGAGAGAGAGAGATTGATTTTGATTGAGACTTTAAGTCGTAACTGGTACCTGAATTTTGGTTGCTGCCACCTTAAATGATCAGCTTCTGCATTAGTTGGTGATGTATTATGATTTGGAGGAAGTTATTGTTCTTTAAGATTTAAAGTACGACTTTGTTGGTTACTTGGCCGTATTGCCGATAGCTTTGAGCCCAAGTTTTCGTCTAAGGGACCACTATTGTAAGTAAATACAATGAAACAGTAATCTGCTTTTCGTGGGAAAAGGAGATTGCTTGGCACACAACTTCGTTCAAACTACACGTTCTGCTATATCAAAATACGTCAGTGCAGTTCAGCACCATCCTATTGTATAAGATCATAATCCGATTACTCTAATTAAGAAATTATGAGAAGTTGTTACGTACTCAATGAAAAATAGAATAGGGAATGCATTTCCTTTCCTGTATTTAAGTGAACTTTGTACACTTACAGTTCTGTTGATTGATAGCCGGCGACGACAATGAAGTTCACCTCCTTTTCCAAAAACCAGATATTTCTACTCTTCTCTCCCAGAAAATTTGTATACATAAATGTTTGGCAACTCTTACACATATTTTACTCAGTTTTATCACTACAACAGCAATTGTCATTACATGTAACAATACGGTCTTAGCCACGGCGTAACAACACGTCCTCTTTCCACAAAATACAGATTAACAGTCCTCTTTTTTTTTTTTTTTTTAATAAACGAATTTCTTTTAGAGTCCATACTCAAAGATTCACAACTACTATCGTTGCGGGGATTGCGCGCTAAAGAGTTTCTTGCTGTCCAACTGCGCTTCAATTGGTATTTACATACATTTCTGAGCTTCCCAGAATAAAATTAGGCACAAATTAGTTAAGAAAAGGGCAGTAAGGCTCACATAACATTACAAAGTTTCTTTTTTTCACGAACTGCAAATGGTATCTAACTAAATTTCTTACATCTCAAGAAAAGTTAAAGCATAATATTAATAAAATAAACAATTTTGTTGGCATCAATAAATATGACGTCGCTTTTTAATTTGTGTAGGCAACATTTTGTAGGTTAATTAAATTTTCTTAATTTAGTATTTTTAGGTTTTACGGTTTCCTCACATTTTTTAGATGGGTGTGTTAAAACCACACATGGTTATTTGGGTCAGGTTAAGTTATAAAAACCCTGGTCTTGTAAATGCATGGAGCTGTGTAAAGTGATGATGCAGGTTTGTGGAAATAAAAAGCATGGTGGTCATTTTGTCACTGCAGATAGCCTGCGCCGAGTGCTACACGAGCTGAAGCCCGCAGCAGTGCTGTGCCAACCAGAGTCCGCCGAGTCCGCATTGGATGCCAAACCGGCAGACTGCCCGCTGCAGGTGCTGGGGTCTGCTGAGTCGGTAGCTGACGCTCAGCAGCTGCTGATGCGGAGCGCCCAGGAGCTGCGGGCGGACAACACGGCCCCCGCCGTCGCTCTCCTCAGTTCTGGTACCACGGGACACCCCAAGATCATCCCGATACCTCGCCGCACCCTGGCCTTATCGATGCGCTTACTAGCGTAAGGCGAATGTATTTAGCGTTTTAAAACTTGATAGTGGTCTTAGTAAACTTGTCACACAGTTCTGTCAATACTACAGTGGTGAAATGAAGTAGAGTAATTAAGCTAGGTATCATAATTAATTTAAAGACACTATTTTAATTTATTCTGTTATTCTAATTATAAGATAGATTTGTGAGTCCAAATAGTTCGCTAAATTTTATCACAAGCCAAAGAAAACTAAACATAAAAGCAAAATATCTTAATTTACCTGTTCCAGAAGAACAATTTTACAACATCCTTAAAATTGTTGTAAACTCTTAGTGAATATTTCTTCCCAGACTGGTCAAGGTATTACGAGATGTTTGGATGTCTACCGAAATTTGACACAACACCTGTGCAAACATTCAGTGATGAAGTGATGGTTAAGTGCGCTACTCTTAAATAGTAAGGAAAATTCAAATGAAACGACCCATCGACGGTGAAGACATCAGATGTAAGCCCTAAGCTCGTTCTGAGGAAGGATGGGGCAAATAATCAGTGGTGTGCTTTTCAAGGGACCCGTTTTGAAATTTAATGATTATAAGGAATCCGCCTCGATTGCAATGGACCATGCCTCTTTAGGCAGTTTGTAGTTTTAGTGTGTTCCGAAGAAGGCGTGGTTATCCGTGACGAAACCTAGGTCAACCTCCGGTTTCTATTTGCAATCGAGGTGGATTCTTTATGCCGCGCGGGATTAGCCGAGCAGTCTAGGGCGCCGCAGTCATGGACTGAGCGGCTGGTCCCGGCAGAGGTTCGAGTCGTCCCTCGGGCATGAGTGAGTGTGTTTGTCCTTAGTATACTTTAGGTTAAGTAGTGTGTAAGCTTAGGGACTGATGACTTTAGCAGTTAAGTCCCATAAGATTTCACACACATTTGAACATTTTGAACATTTGGATTCTTTACAATCATTTAATTATTCACGATTGCTGACGCGCTGCAATGTTAGAAGTTCTCATTTTGAAATCTGTCTCAAGTGATTTAACGAGATCAAATCAAGCCCAAGTCCGTATTAGACAGGGGTTTGAACCCGGTTCTCGTGAATTCTTCTATAAGTCAAGTTCCAGCATCACGTCTCGTCCTAGTGCTGTGGTTTGCGCTGAGGATGGATCTCTGATTACGTGTTATTGAAATCGGAATATACTGTCCAATGTGCTTAGGCTGCACAAACTGTTAACAGATCTTATGCTGATCATATTTTTTGACAATTTTATAGCAGTTAACCACAATTAAAATCTAATCTCACAAACATTCGGTAATTTTACATCATTATATGTCACAACTGCATTACATACTTTTTCATTAAGTTTGTTGATGGTTCATCTTACGTGGTAAATCATTATCATTTTGCTTTCTACTCATAATACTAACTGTTGGCTTTTTTTTCGTTATAGCTTCTGTTCCATAAACTTATACCAAATTCACCTGCGAGTGAGACGTCTTTTTTCACAATTATTATAAAATATTTTCCGAAATATTGCGAAAGAATGGAAGTTGTAAGTGTGATTTTTGTTTATCTTGGTGCAGTTAACGATAAACAACAGTGTTCTGTCGTAATACACAGTAATATCACTCAGATGATCGCCAACACAGATGCAAATCTAGACCAGTTGTACTTCAAGGTGGATTTTGAAACCTTAAAATATGTCGAACAGTTTTCATAAAATCGTTTGTAACTGGTTACAGATGTAAATTTTTTTCCTCTAATAACATTTGTTGCAAAGTGGGCCAATGCTAAAACATCAACTTCCAAACAAAATAAGACAATAATGTCAGTCAGATGATCACCAACACAGGTGCAAACGTAGACCAGTTGTAGTGCAAAGTAGATTTTGAAACCTTAAAATGCGTCGGACAATTTTCATAAAATCGTTTGTAACTGGTTATAGTTGTCAATTTTTTCCTCTATTAGCATTTGTTACAAAGTAAGCCCATGCTAAAACTTCTACTTCCATACAAAATGTTTCGCTCGTACCATAAGAGTACTATAACGATTTGCACTCACTACATACGACTATATGAAGCACAAAATCTTGCTTCACGTCTTACATGGTGGTTTGGTCTTCTTGATATGCCTCTACAAGTGCATATACCTGTCCTTCCTTTTACATGCCTGTGCAAGTGCATATGCCTTGAAATGTTTAAACTTTTCGTAAATCCAGATATCAGGCCATTCACTGAATTCCTCAGACGAATCTTGTATTTAAAAAGCAGTATAATGTAATGGAATATATAATGTAGATATTCTGTATTTATTGAGTATGGGACTCAAGACATGAGACTAGTTTAGCTGCTAGTAAAGTGGTTCAGATCCATTCAAACTGGATACAATCAATGACGTCAGATACAATGTTGTCTGATAAGTTGAAATGGGTGCAATGTGCCTCCACGTGCAGTGACCCAGATAATCGAAGGTTGGTAACCCATCGCATTTCGTAACCATTATTTACTCTCATGTGAGTTGAAATTTCTTGTAAAATGTCTCACTATAATGGTATTAGTTTTCATCTTAATTTGTTTCACTTACTTTATGGCTAGAGATATCTGCACTACAGTATCTGTTCAACAGATCTGAATATTATGGACTGATGTTTCGAAATCGATAATGGCTCATGTGAATTTCATTTAGTATTATTATCTTCAGTGAGATGGTAAATAGAAGGCTGCTGTCCTTTGATATAATATATTTACATCTTTTTTATGTTTGCTTTACAGGTAATAACTTTCACAAAGACCGAAAACGAAATTTTTATATTGCAGCAGTTGGAAAGAGTTGAAGTAGCTCAATTCGGCACTTAGCAGTCGTCGTCTGTGATTTCAGGCGAAGCGATGCACTGTTCGGAGACGGCGACATCTTGTTGTCCACAACCGGATTCTCCTGGATTACTGGAACGCTGTTCACGCTCTGGAGTATCGACACCGGGATGAAATTCACCGTGACGCCCGAATTCAGTCCTCAAACTGTACTGGACCACATCGAGAGATCCGAGGTTAGCCACCAATGAACGAAACAGTAGCAGGTTCTAGTACGCTTACTAACACGTAATACGTAAGACAATCACAGTCACCTTTTCACTCTCCTAGATGATCTAAATAAAATATGACTGTTCCCTTTTATTTTCGTTTTATTTCAAGTCCTACAGTAGATTTCACACCAGTCTAGCTCAGCGTCCGGTAGAAATCGTTTCCAAAAAGAAAGCAATCCATTCATTTGTACATTACCTGTCATTTTGCAAGCAGGTGTGCTACTTTGGGAACGCTTACGTACAATGCCCATGGACTCTTACTATGCAACAAAACAGATCAGCAGGAAATATGCTGTTGAGGCTTGAATGAAATATAAACAAATGGTGTCTCTACTCGTGTAGGTTGGTAATTTTGAATGGATAGCAGAGGAGGATGCTTCGTAGGATTTTAGGTACCGTGCTCTCGGGTATGTCGAATGTTCGGGAAATTCTCCGTGCACTAGACGTTTGCACACCACCACTCGTCTCCTCCTGTATTTCTGTGGCCACTGCTTCCTCTGACTTCGAATCAATTCGTTTCCTCCCTCTACCAGGTTGCACACCAATAGAACCCGTCTTTTCGAATTTCCGAATCATTTTCTCCAGAGCCACAACAGTCATCGGACCAACGCCTTTGTCCAAACCCTTCAGTGCCCGGAACTTCTGCAGAGCGACGTGTGCACAGTTATCATTCTTGTAATACAGCTTTACAAGCAGAGCGCCATCCTGCAATGAGACAGTCACGGCGAACGTCGCAGACGCGAAAGAAGGAAAAGTCGTGTACCCGGAGTGTTTATACCAACTTCAATGGGTAGTGCACATGAAAGGTGTTTTCATTTACGTATTCTGACACTTACAGCGTCATCTATTGATCAATTTTCACACTATTTTTTCCTTCTACCAAACGTTTTCCCTCTTTCTCCGATATAATCCGTTGCAATTTGGCGTCATTCTAACCAGTGCTGTTATTTCTACATCGGTTTGAGAGTTTAACTTTAATTACAATTACCCTGTAGAATACCCTGTTTAACACATAAGCTTCGCCATCTAGTCCTGTTTTGCCACTGTCTTTCTGTGTACACTCTGTTCAAGTCCTCGTCAGATTTTTCACACACTCCTCCACACCTTTTAGTCATCAATGGCTTAATCGTCTCTTTCTCGTTTCCTTCGCATTCTCATTTCGCGTATCTTCTTGGGAATCCTCTTGTTTTACATTCTCTTTAAGTGCCCATCCTGCTCTAAGAGAACTTTTTTCACTATTTTCTTCACTTTTTCATTCTTTGTTCTGCCTTCCCTTGTTCCTCCTATCCCATTTCTGAAGAACTTCATTTCACATTCCTGTAATCTACTTATATCTCTTTTCTTTATTACTCATGTTTCAGATGCATAGGTAATAATGGATGTAGCAACTTCTATATACTGCTTCCTTGCTTTTCCCCCTCAAGGGCTCAGCATTCGTTTGCTGAGTAAAGGCTTAGCGACCCCGGGGTTCCTGAGCTGGGGACTGCTAAGCGCCACTAGTCCTCTGTCACCGTAAGCTCTGGTCATACTTCAAGGACCACCGTAGGAGGCAGCGGTGGAATGTTGTGTGTTTCGTAGAACGGGGGTCTTGGTTTCACCGCCTGGACCGCGAGGAAGGTACAAACCTCTGTAAAACACCCCTCAACCTCAAGGTGTGCTACATGCTGAGGAGGTGAATGGCTGTTTAGGTAAAAAAGTCTTTAGCGGGCAAACTCTGGGGCACCTGCCGCCCCCCCCCCCCCCCCCCCCCCAGTTGTATCAGGCTTCCTCAGGCATGCAAGGCTCTGCCTGGGTCGACGGTTGTTTCCCTAGCATCTCGTGGGATCCCTATAGAACTGTCTCATGAAACTGCTTCTCCTGATGGAATGGGTGTACCGTCAGACATCACCTACACCCACTCCTCAAAGAGAGCTCGGTTAGTCAGTCCTCCCGTATAGAAGCCTTAGAATAATAGTAACAGGGCATTGGTGTGCCATAACACTTTCATTTTAGTCAAGCGAAAGGGGGGAAGCTTTGAGAAGTTATCCCTTTTCTATATTCACAAGGCACTGGAAGGTATTGCTGGGTCTCTGAAAAGTGTCAAACGACTTCGTAATGGAACGCTTTTAGTTGAAACTGCTGATTCCAACCAAATATCTAAGCTTCTGGGATGTATGGCCTTAGGTGACTATCCAATCTCGGCTGAATTGCATAACACCCTTAATTATAGTAAGGGCGTGGTTACCTGCTCCGATATAATGGAGGTGGACCCCGAGGAGTTACGGGAAGAGTGGAAGAATATGGACGTCACGGAGGTGGAGAATTATATGAGGAGAGTCAATGGAAAATTGAAAATATCGGCAACGTTTATTCTAACGTTTAGTACTCCGAAATTACCGGAACATATCCTTGCAGGCTATATCCGCCTTAAGGTTCGCCCGTTTGTGCCTAATCCCATGCGTTGCTATAAATGTCAAAGATTTGGCCATACCACTATGGGATGTAACGGGAAGGCTATATGTGGCAATTGTGGAGACTCCGCTCACGAGTGAGGCACTTCTTGTAAACTCCCCCGTAATGTGTAAACTGCTATGGGGATCATCCGGTGTGGAGCAGAAAGTGTGGGGTTTACAACGAGGAAAAGAAAATTCTAGAGTTGAAAGTAAAGATACGCATACCCTACGGTGAAGTTAAAAAGGCTTATAAAGCCATACAACCACCGGTTGCTACTTCTTTTGCATCAACCCTTAGGACACCAATAGCTAAGTGTGATGCCTCCACACAAACTCGGACCACAGATTCCAGTACGAGCACATTCACCTGTCGATCTACCTGTGGGGGAAACGCTTCACTTGCAACTGACGTCGTTCGGAAGCCCCCAACAGTAGGCTTACCACCTAAGCCACATACCACTCCCCAACAACAGAAGCCAACTAAGCCATCCCCGCAACCCAAGCAGCCGCCTCCTCCTGTCAGTAAAGAAAATCGTCCTTAGAAAAGTAGTTCTAAGGCCAAGAAAGCGGTAAGTAAATCGTCAGATCGACGAGCTCTCTCACTTTCTGATGGCAACTATGCTCTTGAGGATACGGACTTCCAGATTGCACGGAAACGGCTAACGTTCCCCCTTACCTCCCCGGTAAATCACCGCCGCCGAGGGAGAAATAAAAGAACCACCATCGCTAACCAATGGCTTCCATAGGGACTTTTGTGTTGCAGTGGAATTTGAATGAATATCGCTCACATTTGGAAAAACTGCAGCTGCTGGTCCAGGATAAACATTTCTGTGTCTGCTTACAAGAGACGCAGCTTACAGTCACAGATATTCCTGCATTACGGGGCTACCTCACATACAGGAAGGACGATGCTACTGGATACAGGGCTAAAGAAGGTGTGACTATTTTCCTTGACGACGGATGCCACTCCTCTCCTGTCCCTCTTACCACGACCATGCAAGCAATTGCTGTGCAAGTTCTCGCACCATTTACTATCACAATATGTTCTTTGTACTTCCCCCAATGACTCTTTGGATACGGAAGCACTGGCAGACCTCTTCCACGCAATCCCACGCCTCCTCGTGGGGAACTTCAGTGCCCACAGTGTGCCGTGGGGCTCGGCTACTACTTGCTCCATTCTGAGAATATCTGCCTTCTGAACGCGGGTCAGATGAACCACTTTTCCACAGCTACAGCGTGTTTTTCAACTATTGATCTTTATTATTGTTCCCCAGCTACTGCAGACTCGTTTCATTGAGAAGAGACTTCAGATTTGCATTCCAGTGACCACTTCCCAGTGTGGATTCGTCTGCCGCCTAGAATGGTGGCCAGTAGGAGACCACACAGGTGTCTGATACAAACGGCAAATTGGTTGCAGTACAGTCGACGGGCTATTTTTGAAAGAAAAGATTGTGCGCAGGAGGCGGTGGCCCATATCACTTATGAGATCCAAAGGGCTGCCGCAGGGTCCATCCCCAGGTCTAGTAACCACCTCAGACGACGGCCTGTACCTTGGTGGAATGACGACTGTCGATTGGCAATCAGGGCCAGACCGACAGCTCTGCAGAACTTCATACAGTGTCCAACTACAGACAAAGGTTCAAATGGCTCTGAGCTCTATGGGACTTAACTTCTGAGGTCATCAGTCCCCTAGAACTTAGAACTACTTAAACCTAACTAACCTAAGGACATCACACACATCACACACATCCATGCCCGAGGCAGGATTCGAAACTGCGACCGTATCGGTCGCGCGGTTCCAGACTGTAGCGCCTAGAACCGCTTGGCCACTTCGGCCGACAACTACAGACAATCTTTATGCCTGCAGGTCTGTGAGAGCACATGCCAGACGAGTGATCAAAGAACGAAAGAGGACTTCCTGGAGGGAATTCACGACTTCCATAATTCGGTCCACTTCCATTGTGCACGTTTGGGAATCAATGAGACGGATTTCAGGCAAGGGTATTCCACATCCTCTTTTGGCCTTGTCAAATAATGTGGTCTTGGTGGACACGCCAGAAAACATGACTCGCATTTTAGCTGAACACTTCTTTACTGTTACTAAGTCATCCAGACAAGTTCAGGTATTCCGTTGGACTGCAGAGCTGAGGAAGCTCAATTTCTTCTCGCGTAATGAGGAAGTCTACAACCTTCCATTCTCCATGTGGGAACAGGAATCAGCTTTATGTGCAGCCAGGGACACTGCTGCAGGACCTGATGAGATCCATTATATCATGTTTTGTCATCTGTGCCATGAAGCGAAAAGTCAACTCGTCTCTTGTTTCAATCAGATCTGCTTTGATGAACAGTACCCCATGACCTGGAAAGAGGCAATATTAATTCCATTCTGGCAACGAGGCAAGGTCCGTAGCGCCCCCAACAGTTATCGGAGTGTGGCCCTTACCAGCTGTGTGGGCAAGACTATTGAACACATGGTCAACCACCGCCTCGTCTGGCTGATCGAGTCCCGAAGAGGTCACCTAAGCCGCTCCCAGAGCGGTTTCAGGCGCTACTGTTCCACTCTTGACAACCTCCCCCCCCCCCCCCCTCCTGCAGGTCCGGGGTAAGAATAGGCCTGAGGTATTCCTGCCTGTCGTAAGAGGCGACAAAAAGGAGTTTTAACCATTTCGGCCTTCAATGTGATGGTCCCCATTGGGGTTTGACCTCCGTTTTTCAAAATTCCACAGAAGTACGAGCCTTTTGGGGAAGGACACCTTACGTGTTGTATCACCGGTGCTCAGTGCACTAAGACCTTGGCACTCATCATCGTGACAGCGCCTAACTGCACCCACTGTTCATCAATTTGGGCCTAAACACCTGATGGGATGCACAAGTTATGCCCATAGTGCGTCCCCATCTGTACCTACAATCATGATGGACTTTCCATAGCACCTGAAATCCAGCACGGTAGCCAGCCCATTGTGGTGCGGTCGTCATTTACCCTCTAGGTTGCAGCCCCCTGACAACACAGGGATCGTACTGCCAATACCTCCCTACGTAAAGAGTAGATGCCCGTCTACCTGGGGCATCAGGACTCCCAGCAACGGTCATCCTGACAGGTGGCCCTTGCTGAGGCTGGGTTGCGCCCATGGGGAGAGCCTCTGGTCGGAGTGGGTGGTATCGGGGCGAACGTTTCGCAGATGAAACGTCAACATGCATCAGGTCACTCTGTGGCCACGTCTTCTAAGAGGAAAGGTTCTGTCTCTGTCTCTGCCTCTGGTTATGGTACTTCTGCCTTCCTCCCCTTGGCCACTCCCTGGGAGGATGGACAGGCCAGCCGGCTTGGGGCGAAATACTTCCCCCACTATTTAGTCTGTTCTCGGACCGATGGGGGGACGTTCGCCACCTCCAAGCCCATGTTCTTTGTACAGCATATCAAGGATATCTTTGGAGAAATTGAGGCTCTTAGTGAAACGCATTCGGGGTCCATTCTCATAATGACCACCTCCGCTACACAGTCGGCGGCGCTCCAGGCATGCGTTCGACTAGGGGACATCCCAGTGTCCATTGTCCCACATCTGGCGCTCAATAGGACGCAGGGGATTATTTTCCATTGGGACCTCCTGCTGCAATCTGATGAGGAGCTCAGGGCCAACCTGGAGTGCCGTGGCGTGCATTTCGTACGGCGAGTGCAGCGCAGCCACAAAGATCATCGCGTCGACACTGGGGCCTTTCTCCTCGCCTTCGAGGGGGATGTTCTCCTGGAGAAGGTAAAGGTGATGTGCTACTGGTGCGACGTGCGACCTTACGTCCTGCCTCCTATGCGATGCTTTCGATGTTTGCGCTTCGGGCACATGTCGCCACGGTTTGAAGCTGAGCCCCTTTGTGGCGATTGTGGATGTCCTCTTCGTGAGGGACATACATGCACACCACCATCTCGGTGTGTCAATTGTCCTGGCCTCCACTCGCCTAGATCTTTTGACTGCCTCACGTATCATCCAGTGATGTTGACAATGTTGTTTGCTTTTCCACATCCTCCTCCCTCGCGGCCCCTGCCCCCTCTGCCCCAGGGGCCACCCTCCCTCCTCCTCCTCCTCCTCCTCCTCCTCCTCCTCCGCCGCCGCCTGAGAAGCGATCCTCTTCTCAGGCGTTCATCGGGGAAACGTTATGGACCCCAGCTACCAACGTCCGGCGTTCAAAAAAGGACCCCAAGTGTGAGGACTTTCTTCGGGTCCAGCCCCCACAGCCCACTATCCCTTTATCCCCCTCTCCACCCCGGCGCGCCTCGTCTGATGCTCCATCCGACAGTCGCTGCTCCTGGCCGTTCTCAGATTCGCCGGGACGCTCTGCTGCGAGGCGCTCAGCTGGCCTGTCGCTGGCGAACGATGCTGCCCCTCCTGCGCAACTGAGGAATGTGGCTGCAGCTGGCGACGACTCGATGGAACAGGATCCGCCTCCCGACAGTTGTAGCGATGTTCCCTCGAAACCTGGCCATCCACAGCTGTCGAGATGACCAGCTCTTCACCCGTTTCATTCCCCCTTTCTCTGATTCACAATGGCTCTGTTACATTGGAACATAAGAGGTATTCGATCTAATTGGGAGGAATTATAACTGCTCCTCCGCCTGCACTGTCTGCTCATCATTGCTCTCCAGGAAATGAAGTTACGCCCAACTGACCGTATTGCCTTTACCTACTATACCTCCGAGCGATCTGACCTAACTCCTGTGGATGGTATTCCATCTCATGGTGGGGTCATGTTGCTCGTTCGGGACGATGTCTATTACCATCCCATCCTATTGACCACCCCACTCCAAGCAATAGCTGTCTGTATTACTCTTTCTGCCTTTACTTTTTCTGTTTGTACTGTCTACACTCCATCATCATCCGCAGTTAGTCGGGCTGACATGATGCCCCTGATTGCTCAGCTTCCTCCGTCGCTTTTATTATTTGGCGACTTCAATGCCCATCATCCGCTTTGGGGTTCTCCTGCATCCTGTCAGAGAGGCTTCCTCTTGGTGGATGTTTTCAATCATCTCAATCTTGTCTGCCTCAATACTGGCGCCCCAACTTTCCTCTCGGACTCTACACATACCTACTCCCACTTGGACCTCTCGATCTGTTCTACCACTCTTGCCCATCGGTCCGAGTGTATGTCCTTTCTGACACCTCTTCGAGCGACCATTTCCCCTGTGTCGTTCGTCTCCTGCACCACACTCCATCCCTATGTCCCTCGAGCTGGAACATTCCGAAAGCTGACTGGGGACTTTACTCCTCCCTGGCGACCTTCCCGGACCAAGATTTTCTCAGCTGTGACAGTCAGGTCGAATACCCCACTGTTGTTATCATCAATGCGGCCGAACGTTCCATTCCTCATACTACCTCTCCTTCAAGTCGCGTTTCAGTCCCCTGGTGGAATGAGGCTTGCAGAGACGCTATCTGTGCACGACGACGTGCTTTACGCACCTTTCGCCGCCATCCTACGCTGGCGAATTGTATTCATTACAAACGACTCCGAGCGCAATGTCGTCGAGTCATCAAAGACAGCAAAAAAGCTTGTTGGGCCTCTTTCACAAGCTCATTTAACAGTTTTACTCCCTCTTCTGTCGTCTGGGGTGGCCTGAGCCGGCTGTCGGGCATTAAGGCCCACTCGTTGATACCTGGCCTGACTTCTGGTAATGAGGTACTTGTGGACCCTGTGGATGTCTCCAACGCCTTCGGCCGCTTTTTCGCGGAGGTTTAATGCTCCGCCCATTACCACCCTGTCTTCCTTCCCAGAAAAGAGGCAGAAGAGGCTCGGCGACCTTCCTTCCACTCGCTGAATCTGGAAGATTATAATGCCCCCTTTACCATGCGGGAAGTCGAACGTGCACTTGCACTGTCCCGGTCCTCTGCTCCGGGGCCAGATCCCATTCACGTTCAGATGCTGACACACCTTTCTCCGGCAGGCAAATGCTTTCTTCTTCGTACCTATAATCGCGTCTGGACCGAAGGTCAGGTCCCCATGCGTTGGCGTGAGGCGTCGTTGTTCCCATACCCAAACCCGGGAAGGATAGACACCTTCCTTGTAATTACTGACCCATTTCTCTTACAAGCTGTGTCTGTAAGGTGATGGAGCGCATGGTTAACGCTAGGTTGGTTTGGATTATTGAATCTCGATGGCTGCTTACCAATGTTCAATGCGGCTTTCGTCGACGCCGCTCCGCTGTTGACCACCTTGTGACCTTGTCGACATTCATCATGAACAACTTTTTGCGAAAGCACCAAACGGTAGCTGTGTTCTTCGATTTGGAGAAGGCTTACGATACCTACTGGAGAGGAGGTGTCCTCCGCACTATACACAGGTGGGGTCTACGTGGTCGCCTACCCCTTTTTATTGATTGTTTCTTAACAGATCGAAAGTTTGGGGTATGTGTGGGTTCCGTATTGTCCGGCGTCTTCCTCCAGGAGAACGGAGTGCCTCAGGGCCCCGTTTTGAGCGTAGCTCTTTTTGCTATAGCGATAAATCCAATTATTGATTGCATTCCACCTAACGTCTCCGGCTCTCTTTTCGTCGATGACTTCGCCATCTACTGCAGTGCCCAGAGAACATGCCTCCTGGAGCGCTGCCTTCAGTGTTGTCTTGACAGCCTATACTCATGGAGTGTGGCTAATGGCTTCTGGTTCTCTGAAGAGAAGAGTGTCAACTTTTGGCGATATAAAGCATTGCCTCCACCATCCTTACATCTCGGTCCCGTTGTTCTCCCATTCGTGGAGACAACGAAGTTTTTAGGGCTCACACTGGACAGGAAGCTTTGTTGGTCTCTGCATGTCTCTTATTTGGCTACCCATTGTACACGTTCCCTTAATGTCTTTCGTGTTCTTAGTGGTTCATCTTGGGGAGAGGATCGCACTGTCCTGCTTCATTTATATCGGTCCATTGTCCGCTCAAAGCTGGATTATGGGAGCCTCGTCTACTCGTCTGCTCAGCCATCTCTCTTACGCTGTCTCAACTCCATCCATCATCGGGGGTTACGTCTTGCGACCGGAGCATTCTATACCAGTCCCGTCGAGAGTCTTTATGCTGAAGCTGCCGAATTACCATTGACCAACCGGCGCGACATACTGCTTTGTCGGTATGCCTGCCGGCTGTTGTCAATGCTCGACCACCCCTCTTATCAGTCCTTCTTCGACGATTCTCTCGACCGACAGTATGGGTTGTATGTGTCTGCCCTGCTGCCCCCTGGAGTCCGCTTTCGTCGCCTGCTTCGACAATTGGATTTTGCCCTCCCTACCACCTTCAGAGAGGGTGAGAGCCCGACAACATCTTGGCTCCAGGCTCCGGTTCACATTCATCTTGACCTCAGCTCGCTCCCGAAAGAGGGTACTCTGGATGCAGTGTATTGCTCACGGTTTGTCGAACTTCGTGCACGACTCGCCGGTAACACCTTTATTTACACTGATGGCTCCAAAACTGACGATGGTGTCGGCTGTGCCTATGTCGTCAGGGATGTCACCTTTAAATACCAGCTCCTTGACCAGTGTTCCAGCTTTACGGGCGAGCTTTTTCCTCTCTCTCAGGCCATTCAGTATGTCCGCCGCCACCGCCATTCTCCGTATGTACTCTGCTCTGATTCACTCAGTGCTCTTCAGAGCCTTGGAGCTCCATATCCGGTCCATCCCTTGGTGCAACGGATTCAGCAATCCCTCCATTATTTTGCTGTTGATGGCTCTACTGTTAGCTTTATGTGAGTTCCAGGCCATGTAGGAGTGCCTGGAAATGAGGCTGCTAATGCTGCGGCCAATGCTGCAGTCCTCCTGCCTCGGCCAGCCTCCCTTTGTGTCCCATCGTCTGGCATTAATGGGGTTGTTTGTAAGAGGTTTGTGTCATTATGGTGGGATACTTGGTCGTCACTTCAAGAAAATAAGCTCTGAGCCATAAAACCGTTCCCAACAACTTGGACAACCTCCTCCCGACCCTCTCGGTGAGAGGAGGTCATTTTGGCCATGTTTTATTGTCGTGTACCCGTTTTAATCAATCTCGTGTTGTCCTGTCTCTGCCATCTATCCTATATAAAATTTTAGCTGATGCAACTCGAGCAGCTGCTCGTGTTCTTCGTTTTATTACTTTGACGGACTTGTCCAAAGACATCTAACTCTTTTAATTATTTTATCTGCGTCTTTGTAAGAACTTTCTGGTGTTCCCCCCTTGAGTTTTACTAGATTATATGTGCACTTACATTTGTGACTGGGCGCTAATGACCATAGTAGTTGAGCGCCCTAAAACCCCACAAAAAACAACTCTTGACAACTTAATTCTATTGGAGACGGCGATGAGTCCTTCTTACGCCGAAACCATTTAGTTTGTGTGTTTTTTGACATCGAAAAGACAAATGACACTACTTGGAGGTACAACATCCTTCGAAAATTTTATGAATGGGAACTGTGTGGGCGCCTGCCGCTTCTGATCCAATTATTTCTCGAGGACAGGCGTTTTCGTTATCGCATTGGCGGTGCCATGTCTGGTTGCTTTGTTCAGGAGAATTGTGTGCCCCAAGGCAGTGTCCTCAGTGTCACATTGTTTGCCATCACTATCAATGGCATTTCCTCTGCAGTCAGGAGCCCTGTCAAATACTCTTTGTTTGTGGTTGACTTTGCAATCTTCTGCTCTTCCTCTGATCTTAAGACGACGACGAGGCAGCTACAGCTGACCATTAGGAGGCTGCAAAACCTGGGCCCAGACAACTGGTTCTCGGTTCTTACCTGAGAAGACTGTGTGTCAGTTTACTCGTGCTCGTCGGAGTTTTATCAAACCAGAGCTTACAATGGGGAACCGAATTTTACGTTTTCGAAGCACTGTGCGCTTTTTGTGTTTGTTATTTGACTCGAAATTAACATGGCTCCCACATCTGAAAGACCTACGAACAAAAGGATTCCGGTTGTTGAACATTTTGAAATGCCTTGGCGGAAAAACATCGGGAGCTGACAGGTCGCGGCTTCTGCAGTTTTATAGGGCATTTGTTCGACCACGCTTGGACTATGGCAGCTGGTCTACGCATCGGCTCGTCCTTCCTACCTCCGGATGTTAAATGCTGTCCACCATGAGGGCATTTGGATATCGACTGGAGCAGTTTGGACCAGCCCAGTTCAGAGTCTGTGTGCAGAGGCTGGTGAGCCACCACTCCGGATTCGGCGACGTTTCCTTTTGTCTCATCAGACGCTGAAAATCTCAGCGTCACCTCAGTCATTGGCATTTAGTTCAGTGAACCAATCCACCTTCGAACGACTGTTCAGGAATCGGCCTCAAGCGACCTAGCCATTTGGTATATGTGCTACGGTCTGTCTCAAGGATCTGGATCTCTCAGGCATGAAAACAGACACCCAAGGATGGAACACACTGCCGCCTTGGTGTCTTCAGAGGCCCAAAGTGATTTTAAGCTTGACACAGTACACGAAAAGGTGTACTCCAGATATGGTTTTTACAACTATTTTAAGTATGTACCATACTTTTATCGTTATTTATACAGATGGATCCCAGCAGGAGAATGCTCTCAGTTGTTCTGTGGTTTTCCCTGATAGGGTTTTTAAAGTGCGTCTTCCAGAACAATTTACAAATTATGATGCGGAATTATATGACATTCTGATGGCACTGGAGATGGTTCACAGACATCTCCATACCAGTTTTCTTGTCTGTTCCGACTCTGCACTGCAAGCACTTCACCAAATGTATCCGGTAGACCCGCTAATTCAGCTCATCCATGACTCCTTACAGCAGCTCCAACGCCGTGGCAAGGAGGTGATCTTTTGCTGGGTACCTGGTTACATTGGGATACAGGGTAACGACATGGCTGACAAAGCCAAGGAAGCATGTTGGGATGCAGCTGTCCATCAATATTCCATCCAGCAGCACGCCATTATCTCATTTTCTGATAGATGTATCATGTGTCAGTGGGAGAACGAATGGTTCCAGGTGTCAGACAACAAACTGCGGTCGCTCAAATCGACCACAAAAGCTTGGCGGACTTCGTGTCAGCCTCGCCGTTGGAAGGAGGTTTTGCTTACCAGACTGCGCATCGGGCATAGCCCTTTCACACATGGCTTCCTCCTCTGGGGGGGGGGGGGGGGGGGAAGAACCACCATTCTGTGAAGTTTGAGGTGTGCCGCTTTCAGATCAGCATATTTTGGCTACGTGTGTCCTGTATACTGATATTAGAGCAGCCCTCGGTCTCGCTGGATGGTTCGTACGGCTCTGAGCAGTATGGACATCTGAGGTCATCAGTCCCCTAGAACTTAGAACTAGTTAAACTAACTTACCTAAGGACATCACACACATCCATGCCCGAGGCAGGATTCGAACCTGCGACCGTAGGAGTTGCGTGGTTCCGGACTGAAGCACCTACAACCGCTCGGCCACGGCGGCCGGCGATCTCGCTGGAGATCTGCCCACCATCCTCGCAGATACCGGTACCAATGTTAACAGAATGGTGAAATTTTGTGAACTGTCAGGCCTCATCACTAAACTGGTGGGGAAGGGTGGCAGACTTTTGTACATTATAAACTGCTCCGCATCTGGGAACAGCCTTCGACCCCACCCATGAGATTTCATGTTGACTTTTCGTCAGGGTGCTGATGACCAAGATGTCGAGCGCCCCCTGAACCCAAATCATCATCATCATCCTTGCTTTTTGAGGGACATCTTAGTTCCAAACATGGCTCTCAACACCTCGCAGGAATGCTGCTGCATGTTTGCCACTTTCATTGACCTGTTTCTCATTTCTTCCATTTTCCTTATTCACACTCCCGAATACTTATCTTCCACCTTCATCAATTTTTTACCTTCAGTCATCTCTGCTAGCTGGTCTATCTTTCGTTCTAGCTGTAACCAGGATCTTACATTTGTTTATATTAAATATCAACCCATACTGTCGCACAGCTTCTTTCAAAGCATCAAGCTGTTCCTGAATCTCCTCTTCCTGTTTCCCCAGATCGTCAAGTCTACTGCGGACACCATTGCTTTCATCTCGTCTTCTCCAGTTTTTTCTGCCACTTTAGTCATTATCTCATCAAAGATCACAATGAAGAAGAGAGGTAACAATGCACCGCCATGTCTCACTACTTGTTTGCTGGATCCAATCCATTCTTTCATTTTCCACTTTCAAATAACTGACTTGTACTTTGTATGTCCTACACACTTTTTATTTTCTCTTTTTTCACTCTCTTCTTTTATAGTGGTGGTTAACAGTTGACGTCCCAGGTCTGAAGCCTTGCTGATCCTCTCCCAATTATTTTACGCTTGCTTGGATTCTGCGCTCCAGGATTTTTTCATATACCTCGGCCCAGTGTAGTACAAGGGTGAATTTCCTGTAGTTTTCATAATCTTTCCTACTCCATTTCTCTATTATAGGGACAATTACTGCCCCCTTCCAATCTCCTTGAGTCGTCTTCTTCCACATCACCATCATCGCACGATCGCACGATACAGTCACGGTTTCGCAACCTCCCCTGCTGCCTTCACCATTTCGATACGTAATTCGTCCATACCTGATGCCTTTTCTCCTTTCGTCTTGTCCAGTTTCATTACCATATTTCTTTCCATGTTAGCATATGCTTTTCTGCCCTCCCCCGCCCCCCCCCCCCACCCGGCCCGCGCCCGCGAGCCAGAGTTCACTTTACCTCCTTTAGCCTTTTATCTCTTAAGTCCATTCGGATTTCACAAATGCTCAAAGTACTGCTTCCAGGCTATTTTCAGTTTCTCTATGTTATTAACATCATCCCCATTTCTGTCATTGTTGCATCCTCTCTCAAATCTCTCCTCTTACTTACTACTACATATAGTATTTTTCTTCTGCCTCTGCTATCTTCTTCCATTTATCTTCACCTCAGTACCGTTAGCCTCCATTTTTCAGAGGTCCTAAAGGACCTTCATAGCTACTATATCGCTCCTCCGGCACTCGAAATCTCGACTGTATTTCACTCCTTTAGGTCATACCCTACTTTGTCTGCCTCCCACGATTTCGACGAGAGGCTCGTCTTCTGGGAGGACGTTGTGACTTATTGTTGTACATTTATTTATAAAAGACTTCGAGGGACGTGCCTTGGAGCCGATGGCTTTGTAACCTGCATGCTTTTTTCAGATGTATAGACGATGTTTTTGTTGTTTGGCCTCATGGCAGTAAAAATATGAATGACTTTTTAGGATATCCGACTCTGTCATCCCAGTATTCGTTTCACCATGGAGGTAAAAAGGATGACTGTCTTCCCTTCCCTGATGTGTTGGTGATGAGGGAGGTTGATGGTACATCGGGACATGCCGTATGTAGTAAGCCTACTCACAGTGAGTGGTGACTACAGGCTTATAGTTGATTCCGCTGAAGGGATACTACGTAGCTTGGTTCAAAGGGCCCACGTAGGGCCCACGTCATTCCAGTCCCTGAGTTAATCCTCCTTGAGGTCATCTTCCGTCAGAATGGATGTAGTGAAAGGCTGATCAGGCATGCGTTGCCCTATCGACCAACCGTGCACTGGGTGAGTGACGATAACATAGAGTTGGCAGCAAAGTCTAAGACCTTTCTGCCATATGCTGGGAGTATCTCTAACAAGACTGGTCTTATTTTGCCGTAATATTATATGAAATATGTTTTCAAGCTGCCATTTAAGATTAAGGTCCTCTTAGGTTCCGTTAAGGATTATCAGGATTTGCGTAAGCCAGGTGTCTGTCGTATTTCTTGCTATTGTGAGATGTCATATGTTGGTCAGACTATCAGGTCCGTGGAGGACGGGTGTAGTGAAATGGTTCAAATGACTCTGAGCACTATGGGACTTAACTTCTGAGGTCATCAGTCCCCTAAAAAGAACTACTTAAACCTAACTAACCTAAGGACATCACACACATCCATGCCCGAGGCAGGATTCGAACCTGCGACCGTAGCGGTCGCACGGTTCCAGACTGCAGCGCCTAGAACCGATCGGCCACCCGGGTCGGCAAAGTTATGATAATGAGGTGCATAGGTGCATGCAGATGAGGTGAAAAGAAATTTAGGTCACTCGCATACATTTGAGCATGATAGTACATCCATCTGAACGTGCTGAAGCTAAGTATTAACAACTCTCCTTGCACTTCCTAATTGTATATTGTTGGCTTATGATGTAGCCTATCAACCGACTCCTTCCATAAGTAGAACTGAGCCATAAATTTCATTTCTCACCGAATCAGTTCCCTTAGAGATATTATTTCCGCTATAAATTTTTTGGGGTTGTATGTACAAGACTATTTTCAATTACTTTTAATACTTTTTAAATGTGTATCGTCACGTTTCATAGTGAGCAGCACGAAGTCTTTTGTTAGCTTTGCTGATTCTGGGTCCTGGGTTCGATTCGCGGCCAGGTTGGGGATTTTGATCACTCGAGACTCTGCGCGTGTGCATGTTTGTGTTTGTGTGTCTCTGTTGTGATGATCATACTTTCATGATCATCGACGCGCAAGTCGTCGAAGCCACGTCAAATAAAGACTTGCACCAGTCGGTTGAAATCCCCAGAAGAGGACTCTTGGCGAAAAATGCCGTATTATCATTTCGTTAAGTTAATAGCTTTTCAAGTTACATATTCCCATGCTGTTAGGTGCCAAATGTCTTGCGATTAAGCTTAATCTTGTTGTGTAAAGTTTCTGACGTCCTATTCAGGAATGGCTTACTTTGGTCATTAGCGTAGCGTGAGGGGTCACAGGAAGGTTAGAGGTGCTGTCAGTGTGTTCTTCGGCAGCCCACCGTGATGTTCATGCCGCCGAACCAGTGGCTGTCGCTGCTGCGCCATGCTCCGGAGGGCCGGCTGCGGTCTGCGCTGCAGCGGCTGCGCGTGGGCGTGACAGCAGGGGCGGCGCTCAAGGCGGAGGCGCACGCCTGGATCGAGGCGCGCACGGGCCGGCCGCTGATACAGTGGTACGGCCAGACCGAGGCCTTCTACCTGTGCATGGCGCTCAACCGTCGCCCCCCAGTGCCACCTGGCTCCGTGGGCCGGGTCAATGACGGGGTGCAAGCCAAGGTACTGCATATTGCTACACACTGGCCGGGCGTGTGAGTCCTTAGTGTCGTTTAGCAGTACTTAGTTACTTACATATTCCATAGACCATAAACATAGTTGCCTTCGAATGGACGTGTACTCCACCTGCAGTACATCTACGTCTAGAAACATAATCCGCAATCCACCATACGGTGCGTGGCGGAGGGTACCTCCACAACTAGCATCTTCTCTCCCTGTTCCACTCCTAAACAGAACGAGGGAAAAACGACTGCCTACATGCCTCTGTACGAGCCCTAATCTCTCTTATCTTATCTTTGTGGTCTTTCCGCGAAATATAAGTTGGCGGCAGTAAAATTGTACTGTAGTCAGCCGCAAATGCTGGTTCTCTAAATTTCGTCAGTAGCGATTCACTAAAAGAACGCCTCCTTTCCTCCAGAGACTCCCGCCCGAGTTTCTGAAGCATTTCCGTAACACTCGCGTGATGATCAAACCTACCAGTAACAAATCTAGCAGCCCGCCTCTGAATTGCTTCTATGTCCTCCCTCAATCCGACCTGATAGGAATCCCAAACGCTCGAGCAGTACTCAAGAATAGGTCGTATTAGTGTTTTATAAGCGGTCTCCTTTAGAGATGAACCACATCTTCCCAAAATTCTACCAATGAACCGAAGACGACTATCCGCCTTCCCCGCAACTGCCATTACATGCTCGTCCCACTTAATATCGCTCTGCAATGTTACGCCCAAATATTTAATCGACGTGACTGTGTCAAGCGCTACACTACAGTAGTATGTATCTGTACATACATCGCGTTTCAGGCACAAACGTAACAATGAAGTAAATATATTTTTATTCTGCATCACACATACTTCCAGTGACAACATAAATAAATGTCTGATGAAGAGAAACTCTTATCCAGAAGAAATGATTCCACATCAGATTAAAATTTCGCTTTACTGTTAGATATTTTATGTTATTGGAGAAATGATAAGAAATTTATGTTCCAAAAATTGTAAATTCAACTGTTTTCAGCCATTGATAACTTCAATACAGAGAAATAAAGGCTATATTTTTCTTTACTACTGTAACTGTGGATATAATTTATCTATACATACTACAATGAATCATTTATGACGAGTTTTAGGTGTGTAAATGCAGATGAGTGAGGTCAGTGTTTTGAACTACATCATGTCAGTATTTGTCTCATTTCGAGAGTAATAATTACACCTATTAGGAGTAGTGTGTTTTCAGGTTGGTTACTACCTCAAAGTACGAATACCAAGAGTATGCCATTAATACGTATCTGTCCCTCGGCAGAAGTTGGGGCTTTGAAGTGTGGACATATGGACACAAAACTTCCAATCTTTACTGCAACGTATACACACTGAAGCATCAAAGAAGCTGGTATAACTTGTGTATTCAAATACAGAGATATATAAGCAGGCAGAAAACGGCGCTGCGGTTGTCAACTCCTGTGTAAGACAAAGGGTGTCTGGCGCAGTTGTGAGATCGGTTACTGGTGCTACAATGGCAGGTTATCAAGATTTAAGTGGGGTTGGACGTGGTGTTACAGTCGGCGCAAGAGCGATGGGGCACAGCATCTCAGAAGCAGCGAAGACGAGGGGATTTTCCCGTACGATCATTTCACGAGTGTACCGTGAATATCAGGAGTCTGATGAAATATCAGATGTCTGACATCGCTGCGACCGGAAAAAAATCCTGCAAGAACGGGACCAATGACGACTGAAGACAGTCGGTCAACGTGACAGAAGTGCAACTCTTCGACGAATTTCTGCAGATTTCAATATTGGGCGATCAGCAACTGTCAGCTTGCGAATCTTTCAACGAAAAATCATAAGTACGGATTTCGGAGTCGAAGGCCCACGCTTGTACCGTTAATGCCTGCACGACACTAGGCTTTACGCCTCGCTGGGACCTGTCAACACCGACATTGGACTGTTGATGACTGAAAATATGTTAGCTATTCGGAGGAGTCTCGTTTCAAATTGTATCGAGCGGATGCACGGGTGTTGAGACAACCTCATGAATCCATGGACCCTGAATGTCAGAAGGGGACCGTTCAAACTGGTGGAGGCTCTGTAATAGTGTGGGGTGCGTGCAGTTGGAGCGATATGGGTTCCCTGATACGTCTAACTACGACTCTGAGAGGTGACACGTACATAAGCATCCTGTCTGATCACCTGCACCCATTTATGTACATTGTGCTTCCGACGGACTTGGGGAATTCTAGCAGGACAATTCGAAACCGCAAACGTCCTTATTTCCTGTTGAGTGACTTTAGGAAACTTCTTCTGAGTTTAACAACTTCCACTGGCCACCAGACTCCCCAGACATGAACATAATTGAGCATATCTGGGCTGCCTTGCGACATGCCGTTCAGAAAAGATCTCCACCTCCTCGTACTCTTACGGATTTTTGGATATCCCTGCAGGACTCATGGTTTCAATTCCCTCCAGCACTATCTCAGACATTAGTCGACTCCATGACACATCGTGTTGCGGCACTCCTGCGTGCTCGTGGGGGCCCTACGCCAGTAGGCAGGTGTACCGGTTTCTTTGGCTGTTCAGTATATATATCTGTGCGTGTGTGTTTTGGACAAAAATATGGAAACACAACGAGAACATTCTTTAACGTAAATGCACGAGCTAGTCAAGCCTGCTGGTTGCACTGCTCTATTTTGACCACGAACAGCATCTGCACAATGTCCTCAATACGTAGCAAGTTTCAGTCGTCGTCAGGACTATGTTTTGTATAGCTGTGAGAGCATTATCTCGTCTCTAAGTGAATTGGAATGCGGGCGGAGGTCCTCTGTATGGTGGATGCTTCTTTAACTAAGGTAACGAAAATGTTTGGCGCTGTATCGAAGTCTTATACTCCGTAAAGAGATAGCGTAAAGCCATCATCTGATATGTCACAATGCGGACGAAAGCGCGTGTTGAGTGATCGTGACGGATGGTCATTGAAGAGGAATAAGACTGGTGAACTGGAATTCAAAAACTACACATCAGTGACGCAAATGGCCATGACAGGGAAAGGTGGCGCAGAAGTCGTAAAGCGTGGACTATGGAGCGATGGAAGAAAGTCATTTCACCGGGTGTATCTTGTTTCACACTGTTTACATCACAATAGTGAAACATGGGCAGGATTTGGTTATGATTTGGACAGTGACATCGTGGTAATCCGTGGACAAAAATGGCTCTGAGCACTATGGGAGTTAACATCTATGGTCATCAGTCCCCTAGAACTTAGAACTACTTAAACCTAACTAACCTAAGGACATCACACACATCCATGCCCGAGGCAGGATTCGAACCTGCGACCATAGCGGTCGCGCGGTTCCAGACTGAAGTGCCTAGAACCGCACGACCACACCGGCCGGCACCCAGCCAGGAACAGAACCAGCGCCCCTTCGGTTAGGAATCCGCCACGCTGACCGCGCGGATCCGAGGCGGACCTCCAATTAGCTTTCTTTCCGTATGTCACTGGACATAGTGCACGTCAGTGCAGAAGTCGTCGATAATGCTCTGTGCGTCTTGTTTCAATTCGCTTACGGTACCTTTTGTTGACAACAATAATGCCGTATATGAATCGTTGTTCTCATATTTGCATTCAGTACTGCTCTGTTCAGTGTAGGGTTTTGTTTTCCGGCAGTGCTATTCGTGCCTTAACAGTACAATGGACAGATTTACTAATGAAGAGTTGGCCGATATCCACCTCGTGTATGGACCCATTGAACACAATGGAAGAGCGGCACAGCGACGCGAAGTTGAGTTGTTCCACAGTGACGGCGAACACGTGAGCTGTACATAGTCGCCTTCGAGAAACGAAATCGTGTGTTTTATGCTGTACGTTTCGGCAAGTAAATACTACAGACCTTTTCCCATAAACAAGTATAGGTGGGTTAACAAAATGACTAATCATGATTACATTATTACTCTGTAAAGTGCCGCAATATTCCTTGTGATCCTGATACCAAAATATTCAGAAGGTATCCCTGAACAACCTCTGAAAGTTTTTTCGGCGAAGTTTTGGTCCTTAGTTCCTTAAATCCGGTAAGTAGGTAAGACAGTGTAAACGAATAGCTAAAGCTAGATTTTGTGGTTGTTGATGAAGGAGTTTGGCACAAAGAACAGGACTTCTATTCAACTCAATACAGCGTTACCAGCATAAAATTAAACAGGAGTGATGCTGGAACGGTTGTAATAAAGGAGCAGAAAATAGGAATACGGGAAAGCTACTATGAACGGCACAGTGAACACATCATAATAGTCAAGATTGATACCAAGTCAACAACGAAATTAACGTGCATAATAGCTCCAGAGGTGATGAAGGGATTGAAAGGATTTAGTCCAAGATAAGAGAAATTGTTTAGATTGTTACGGGACACAAAGTTAATTTATGATGGGGCAGTAGACTTCGATAGCAGGTAAAGGAAAAGAAGGAAAAATAGTAGGGCAACATGGAATGGAGGAGAAGAATGACAGGGAAAGACATTTAGTTCAAAAATCTTGAACGAAGGTTGTATATATGTATGTATATGGCAGGCAAGTGGAGAAATAGGAAGGTTTCAAATAACTTACATAATAGCCAGCATTCGTACCTGTTCCTGGAAATCTATTACCGTTTACAATCTGGTTGTGAAATCCTAGTACAATCAGTCCGAAGAAGTCTCAGCTCGTTCACATTATCTCATTTCTAAATCTATACTCTCACCTGTAGCTGAGTCCGCGCGCCAGTGTTCCACGATAACAATAACTGCTCACAGGAGTCGCACAGATTCGCATTTGGTTTCGTAATTTCTGCTCGATACGAAATACTCCCGAATTCACGTCTTCTCGCTGATCTTCATCTATAAATTAAATAGATCCCTCAGTGCAGCTAGTAAACGCTCTCCACTTTAATTTCACATATCCATCACTCGCGACTCTTTCATTAGATATTCATTCGATCGACTCAAACCTACTACCTACTTCGGGCACTCTCTATTAGTGGCATTATTGGCGTGCATCGACAATACTCTGTCCGCCGGAAAAGGCGCGAAGGTACAGAAAATTCTGATAGGTAAGGCTCACTTGGTAATACGTGCTGATGCTCATAGGCAGGATATCGATAACGGTGGTTTCAAATCCATACCCTCTATTGTTCTGAAAAATACAGATGTTGAGAACAAGCGAAAAATCGAATCGTTATGAAATTTAAAATCTGAAAATATGAAAGTATGAAAATCATTTGGTACAAAACTAAAATGCAAGTCAATTACGAAGCACAAGTATCACAAGAACTGTATAAATGACAAGCATATAAAATGCATTACACTCTGTAACACCTAATAGTTATGTGATACTACACTAGGCAAATAATGAAAAGTCTCTCTTTTGTATGTATGTTTACTGAAGAATTTTAATCATTCTTCTTATTCTTCTTTCGTTCTTCCTTGGCAAGGGTCTGTGTCCTTGACTACGACTCAATGTGCCTCGAGGTTGTCACTCGCTTCTTTTCCTTGAACGGCCTCTACTTCTTTCACAAGCTGGTGATTTATTTCTTTCGATTTTCAGAATCTTTCATTTATCAATTTTGCTTATGTGTTCGTTAAATTCATACTTTCTCTTCTGTCTTTTTCGCTGTCTCCCCTGCAATCCTCTGAAGAATTTTCGTGTTCTTGCTTTTCAAAAGTCTTCTAGTTTTTAATGGTTCAGGTCTTGTCTTAGTTTTGTATGTCATAACTCGTCTCATTATTGTTTTGTATATTCTTGTCTTTGTATATTTTTTTAGACGTTTGTTTTACCAAATTGAATCGTTTAATCACCCTGTCACTATATTAGCATTTGCTACTTGTTCTCCAACCTTCTTTTCGACATTTCACTGGTGGAAAATACAATGCCAAGATATTTAAATGTAATTACCTGTTGAAAACTTTTTCCATCCACTTCCAGTCCGCATCTAATTGGATACACAGATGTCGTCATAAATATGAGTTTTTGAATCTGTATGATGATATTTAGGTTTTTGGCTGCCTTATATGTAAAATTTTCTGCATGTTACCTTCGTTGTTTTCTAGCAGAACTATATTGTCATGTTAACAAACGTTTTTTATTTCTTCATCCAAAATTCTATAATCACTATCAGCCAATACCTGATCACCTCTTCCATGACTAAGTCAAAAAGTTGCGGGCTCAGACAGTCGCCTTGACTAACAACACTGTAAACCAATAAAACAAAGGTTAGCTGGTGTGTTGTAAACGGAGTTCTCTACAGTTTAAGAATGAATACTCCATCTGTCTGTCACCTACAAGATATAAAACCACACTACTCCTCTGCAAGGGTTGTAATGGCTTCTCCTATATTTCTTATTATTATTGTTATGAGTTTAAGAGCTGAAATGAGTAGATTTATCAGCATGAACTTGGACTATCTTTCTTATCTCCTTTCTTTTGCATGAGAATAATGATACTATTTCAAAATTCATTTGGAATTTTTATACAGATTAAGAGTTTGTTATTTAATTTGGTTAACTTTGCTGTTAGTGGATGCCATACTTTAATAATTCATTGGGAATCCTATCTTTCTCTGGAGAGTTACTATTTTTAGTAGACTTATGGCTTCTGCTAATTCTGCATGTGAAGCAGTTACATCATCGTTTACTTGTATGCTGGCCTCCGACACCTTCCTGTTCTCGAGTAGTGTTTTACTTTTAAGAAACTCTGTTAAATATTCAACCAATGATGCCTCATTTATGTCATTCACTTCCAAAATTAATTTAACTCTTTCCTCTATATTGATATTATTCTACAAATTTGTTTCTGCATGACACAGAACTCAAGTTATGTATTTTTAGAAAATATTTTCCAGTGTTCCTTCTCAAAATGATTCACTAGTGATTTTGTCTCATTATGAAGTCTTTTGAACTCTTCATAAGATTTTTGTGGTTTGAGTAACTCGTAGTTCAAACAGGCGCACCTCTTTTATATATTTCTTGAACTTCTTTGTGAAACCATGGTCTTCTGTTTGTTTTTCTAAAAATGGTTCAAATGGCTCTGAGCACTATGGGACTTAACATCTGTGGTCATCAGTCCCCTAGAACTTAGAACTACTCAAACCTAACTAACCTAAGGACATCACACACATCCATGCCCGAGGCAGGATTCGAACCTGCGACCGTAGCGGTCGCGCGGCTCCGGACTGAGCGCCTAGAACCGCTAGACCACCGCGGCCGGCTTTGTTTTTCTGTTATGCTGTATAACTAGTGAGCTGCTGCTTCGAAATGTCCTGATTTTCTTCCAACGTTATCCTCTTCAATGTTGATCTCTCTTATTTTGTTTGCTGATCGTTTATGATATAAAATCTTTGTAAATTATTTCCATAGCGACTCTAACATTGAGTCGCTATGACTGAAAATTGATGTCATTATATGAAGCAGTGTGATCTCTTGTGGGTTTACGAGCTCTTGAATTCTGGAAAGCATTATTATAACGCCTCTTGTGGTCACAGAAGATATTATTTATTCTCAGTTCGTTGCTTGACCAAAAGCTGTTGATAATCTAACCATTATCATTTAGAAAGTCGTCATTAAATCGCTGTTTAACTCCTGTAATGAAATTATTTGCAATTCGAGCATTTAAATGCCCCATTATCACTGTAAGTTCGTTTGAAAGAATCTGACTGATAACTTCTTGTCATTGTTCATAGAAGGCTTCTCTTTCAGTTCTAGGTCTACAATCCTCTGGTCTATACAGAGAGATAATGTTCAATTTCTGATGAGCCATTTTTACTTTAGTCAGAGATGTATTGGCACTTTTCACAAAATTTTTGTATTTCTTGTGGATACGTATCCCTTCAACTGCGTTTAGCTCTTGTCTCCTTCTCGACTCCACTGTATATGAGTAGCTACTGATGATATTCCTCCTCCGCTTTGCCTATCTTTTTTATCCATGCGTTTCACTGAAGATAGCTGTCTTTGTATGTGTTCTGGACTCAGTGCATGGTCTTAGTTTTAGTGTAGGATCTGTGTAACCGTAAAGTTTGCGACTGCTCTAACTGCAGGTATTGGACTTAGAGACTGGGAAGTGTCTCGGTCCAGGAGTCGATGGCGAGCTGTTCTTTAAAGGATGGGCCATCATGGAGGAGTTCGTGGACAAAGAGGGCTGGATCCACACCGGAGACGTGGGGCACTACGACGCTGATGGCAACTTTTACGTCGTCGACAGAGTAAAGGAACTCGTCAAATACCGTGGTGTTCACGTGAGTACTCAAAGTTAAGTCATTATTCTTGGGAATAAAACTCGTTCCTAGTCTCTGCTGTGGACATTACATTCAATCATTGTGAATTGTACCTGCACTAGTATTCTTCCTTACTACTTATAAAATTGTCCTCCCACCGCCGGTCACTACTTCGGCGTAAAATCGTATTCAGAACATAGGTATAAACTTCACGTCGCCTATGGAATTTTCATAATTCTGAGACAATTTCTATTAGCATAAATGCCATAAATTTTTTTAGAAAGCTTTTAAAATAATATTTTCCAATTTTCAAAATATCAGTGATTGCTACACTCTGAATGCCATGTGACTCAATTTCTTTTTATTTCAGTACTGTTGTCAGTTGTTACGAGGGCTATTCGGAAAGCAAGGAACGATAGGTCGCGAAGTGGAAAGCACAGTGAAAATCAAAACTGTTTTATTTGCAACAATTAGCTACAGCTTCCAGCTACTTATCTCCATAGTCGCCGATCCGAATTGGACGTTTGTCTTAGCGTTGTACCAACTTCCTAATACCCTCGTTATAGAAAGCAGCAGCCAGTGCTTTCCACCGATTCTGTACGCTGGCCTATAGCTCGTTGTCTGTGCCAAAATGTTGTCTTCATAGCCAGCGGTTCATGTGAGCAGAGATGAAACTCACAGGGAGACAATTAGGGGCTGTACTGTGGGTAATCAAACAGTTCCAACTGAAAACGATGCAGGAGCATCTTCATTGGCCCTGCAGAATGCGGCTGAGGATTGTCTTGAAGAAGAAAACGTACGACAGTTGGCTTCATAGCTTCAGGAAAAATTTCTCACCAGGCCCTCGTAATTGGCGGGAGACACTATTGTTCTAGGTATCTGTATGTGCTCCCTGTGTGCTCATAAACTAAAAAGAATGGCGTAACGCGATCCACGAGCATACTAGAGACACTGCCCAAAACACCTGTGCAAAACTTCATCGGATTTTTACTGTGGTTTTCACTTCGCGACCGATCGTTTCTTCCTTTCCGAATAACTCTCGTATTAGTGATCAAAGGTGAATACAAGAGAGCTGAGTCTAGCCTTCGACGTGTGATACTGCAATCTGTAGTTCAGCTGCATCCAGCATTGAAATCTCTCCTTCACAAGTACAACTAAATTCGCTATTAACGTTTTAGATCGCTGATAATCGCAGTAGTTTGGAAAAAAATGTGAAATGTAATATATGTCAGGATTTTCTTTTGGTCTGAAAAATAAATTCCGGTTTCACTCAGCTTTTATCTAGAGAAAAGGGTGATCGCTTATTCATTACGAATCACACTTCATCTTCCAATGCATCGTTTTTCTTCTACAACACTCATTATACAAATGCACCTTTAAATGACGAATTTTCTCGTGTAAAACTAGCACACCGGATACACAGGGTGGTGGTTGTTAGTTGTTTTCTTTTTGTTTTTGAGCAATCTTCCCACAGAAGCGTCATAAAAGTTACTGCCTGATGTTTCTGTATGATTGTAACTCCACACTAAGTGGACTGCGTCTTTCAGTATAAACTGTGTTGAGTCCAGACATCCACACTTAAGCATCTGACCTCCTGGCCCGGGAGAAAATAGGCATTATGGCTGGCCACTTGTACTTGGAGATACAACCAACATAAAGACCTACTACTCCTAGTAGCCACAGTTACTAGTCTACAAATGAAGTAAATACTGATGTGACATTGTTCAGTACACGGTTGTATGTCACGAATAAAAATATCTACATTTGTACCCGTCACACTCTGTGTAACTAATAATTACCGTTCTCTGCTATGACTTTTTGTGTCTCTCTGATGAACAGAACTACTAATAAGTCCAACAAAAGCCATTAAACGTTTCTCCACACACTAGTATCTTTAACCTCTCTTTTCTTCTGGTTTTTCTGAATTAACGGTGGTATGAATTTCTCTAAGCGTTGTATTTAAATAAAAATATAAATTTAAAACATTTACAAGAACAAGTAAAATTTGCGTATTTCAGAAAACATTACGTTTCCAAAATCCCAGGTGTCATGACGGATGCCAACAGTTAGAATACCCGAAAAAATTTCAAATCATCATAAGACAGGAACGCATAAAATATCACATAAATAACGGTAATTTAAAATTATATGAATGAATGAAATCTCGAAAAAAATTTCCGTCTAAATCGCGTTATGCTTCTGCTACAAAAGAGGAGTGATGTTCCTATAATGACAACACTCTGTTTCGTAACTATTTGAGACCTACGTTTGATATCTTACCGTAATCGACATTATCTGCTACCAAAATATTTGTGAACATGAAGTCCGCCACTCAGAAGAATGCGGGAGGCATGCAGGAGGTAGCGAGCAGGATGTAAACTGTGCACTGGAGCAGAATAGTACATATCTTTCTAAAAGCATTTTCACGTATTCTACTATGTCAAAACTGTAGCTGGGACTGCCATGTCGATGTTCTAGCGACGTAAGCATAGCAGCCCACCTCTTTGTATTTATGGTACTCCAAAAACAATATTGTTGTAATTCTTTATTAGTGTGTATATGGTACCACTTTCTGTTGCATAAATGCGTTTCGTAATCTTCGTCTGCTGACAAACTACAACTTCCACACGTAGACTAACTCTTGAATAGGACGGTGGCGTGACACAGTGTTGGTGCTTAAAGCAGCGCAGAGGTTACGAGTTAAATAGCCTTACTTCAAGGCAAATAAAGCTTCCGGAAATGTGGTCGGCTAACTATGGTAAGCAGAAAGTCAGAATAAATAATGGTAACTTCTCGAGCTTACCCTTTATGCTTTTCATGAGTTTCTTTACGTCGATGGTATCTTTCCTTTCTTATTCCTGTTGCAGTCCTTTGCCACATATAGCCATTGCGAAGGTTAGAAAATTTAAGGGTTACAAAATTTAAAACTAACTCCCTGTAGATGGCATACCCCCCAATTGATTTGGTATTTAATACCTTGTTTACTTAGCTAGTCTTCACTGTCACGAACAGAAAGTTTTCAATTACATAGCCTCTTGTTAGGTTTCAGTTGCCCAGCAAATCCTTCTAAGGCTTCGTTAAGGTAGAAATTCTTCAATTTTTCAAACGAACCTGTCACACGTTTGATAGAAACGAGCAAGTTATTTACCTTAGGATGTGGTCTGTTACTAGCCCTGCTGTCTCTTATGTTGACGGAGTCTCAGATGATTAGACACTTCGAGATATCTTTGGTATTTGGGTGTCAACACTGTCCAGCAGACCACACCCAACACTGAAACTGTTTGAAATTGATGTAATCTTCGCGGACGTCCCACGAAGAGCTAGAGAAATAAGGGTCAACGCAGACAGAGCTCATCTTGCCCGGGTAATGATTATTCAGCTGAAGTGCGAGAGACTGTTCCGCCTCAACTGCCATTCATCTCATTAGTACGCAGCACACCCTGATACTGAGTTTTTGTTTGTCCAGAGCTTACAGCCAGACAGTAGTGGAGGCGATTACGAGACCCCAGCTCAAGAGACCTGGGTTCACCAAACCTGTACCCAGAGAACACAGGCTGCGCTTCCTGAGGCTCTTGTCATTTGGCACAATCTAGGAGCGACGTGCGGTGGCACAAACGTAGCGAACATTATCTCCAAAAGTAGTATTTCCTCGTTCTCCACCTCAACCTCGAAGCAATGTCTGTAACTGCATTCTATATGTGCTTTGCGATGGTGTGCAGAGGAGTGAATGTTTCGGCAGGTATCGCCTTCAGAGCTGGAGGCGTGGCTGCTGGGACACCCGCAGGTGTCTGAGGCAGTGGTGGTGGGCCTGCCGCACGACGAGGACCAGGAGCACCCAGCAGCCTTCGTCGTACTGGCCCAGGGCGCTACCGTCACTACTGACGAACTGTGGCAGCTGGTAAAAGGTGAGGCGAGGAGAGGTGGATTACTCACAACAAGGACTTAGCGTTTACTGCCTTAAAATTGGTAATAACGATCGATATATAAAATGGAGCTCACCACGTCTTTCATGCGACGTCCGTTACAAACAAAATGATTTGTACCCTTTAAACATTCTTCATTCTCCGTTAGATGTCGATCGTTTTTTGTCCTTCGGTGGGCAAAAGAGAAAAAAAAGGAAACAGAATAGTCGACATAGTTTACGCACTTATCGCATGCACTTCGGAAAGAAATTAATGTCACACTAGTCCCTTGCCTTAATGTCTGTGCTTATATAACCGCATCAGAGTCGTGCTGCGTTATATGTACGCTGCAGCAACGCGCGTAAATTAAAACATTTTGATCGCCCCTGCTCAGAAGTATTGCGCCACTGCATATTGGCAAACGTTTGGGTCTGTGTCTATGGAGAGGGAGGGAGCGAACGGCAGGCTTAGGTTCAACGACTGCAGGGAACGAAATAATAAGCCTCATTAAATTTTAAAAATAATAATTTTGCTTTGAAATAAACAGAAAAAATAACAAAATAGAAGCAGTCTCTTCAAAAATGCAACGCTTTGCTCGACTGTGAAATAAAAATCATCTGCTAGGTAGCGCTCAGAACCTCCATCCTGTGCATTCTAATGTGTTTCGTTGTTAAAAAACTTCCTCGCAGATTAAAACTGCGTGCCCGACCGAGACTCGAACTCGGGACCTTTGCCTTTCGCGGGCAAGTGCTCTACCATCTGAGCTACCGAAGCACGACTCACGCCCGGTACTCACAGCTTTACTCCTGCCAGTACATCGTCTCCTACCGTCCAAACTTTACAGAAGCTCTCCTGCAGGTTCGGTAGCTCAGATGGTAGAGCACTTGCCCGCGAAAGGCAAAGGTCCCGAGTTCGAGTCTCGGTCGGGCACACAGTTTTAATCTGCCAGGAAGTTTCATATCAGCGCACACTCCGCTGCAGAGTGAAATTCTCATTCTGTTTCGTTGTTCCTTTGTATGATGTTCACAAGGGGATTGAAACCTGTTGGTAAATACTGTGCTAGTCTTTGACTCTTGATATCATCCAATCTGTGAGAAGAGTTTCTGATGGTGCAGTGCAGGTCTCTACTGGTTCCATCCATAATCAAACAGGTTCGCGTTAGCAGATATCACGGGCAGTTCAGTTGACTCCTTGCTCCTGGACGGTCAGTGTGCTCGTGCTTTATGATTGTAGCAATGGAGAGAAGGTGGGATGATTCTTAACCTATAATGCACAGTCCTTAATTACGCTGGAGAATGATGAGGGGCATCGGACATGATACCAGCGCAAAACGTGACTGACCCACCTCTGAGCTGAATCTGTGCATTGATTCTTGGCCACCTCCACACTCTTCTACGAAAACATCAGACATCACGCAAATCAGTGCACTCCTCGGTGAAGACAATCCATCGAAAATGATCCAGGTTCGATTCCAGCCGTTCCCTTGTCCGCTTTGAGCAACAGGGGACAGGGAAATTTGTACCAATTTTCGTAACTGACGCACAGAAGCTAAACTGAACGTGTGGAGGCGGTTGTCCACTGTTCGGACCGACAGAGCTCTCCCGTTTGCGCAGATCTGTTCCATTCTCCTCAGCATCCTTCCATGGCCGCTGGTGTTACTGACAGAGAACGACCTCTACGAAACATCTCGTGTGTTGTTTCACGATTGAACGATCGAGCGGTGTCTTTGTGGTGTACGCCAGTTCATTGGGCAACTTCCAAAGCGGACAGCTCTTCTTGTGTGCTCGTTTAAAGTTGAGATGGTGACAGACTGACACTATACACAAGCCGCATTCCGCCTTTAACGAGTGGGAAAATTGTGCGCTCTGCTGAACTGGTGGTGGCTTACTTTTACTTCCATTGTAAAGATGACTGCACGATTTCCTCTTGTGAAAACACTGTTGAGAACGAGGTTTCTGATAAATTAAACACAGTGTCTATTAATGTTCCAGTTCATTACCTTTCATAGAAGATCCAAATAAAGCAAGGAGGTGTGTTTATGACTGTGGGATAATACTGTCTCGGTATTCCTCTGCAGCAGATGGTATCAAGATAGAAGGAAAAGCACTTTTATATTTACATACATATTCCTGATGTCACTGTAGAGCGCGTAGTCGATAATACATTGCATCAGTGTTAGCGAATTGCGGCCGTGTCCCATTCGCATATTCAGCGAGGGAAAAACTACTATCTATATGATACGTTGCACCTGGTGGCAGTTCATATTTACAGATCATCAGGAACTAACAGTGGTAGGAGACACACTCTCTGAGTGTATAATAATAATTTCGTGTGGCTCAATGGCCGCTGCGAGTCTTTCAATTTTACATTTCAGCGACTTCGCCTTACCCAGTTATCCTACCAGGGGCGGAAAGGAGACCTACAGTTTAACGTGGAGTCCGAACCATGCGTCGTTTCTGGCGAATCCTCATGTAGTTGTGAGATGAAGGGTATGTTAAAACACAGATTGAAAAATCTATTTTCCGACCGGGATTCAACCCTGCGTCCTCTCGGTTTCCAAAAACATCCTCTACTGTATTTTTTATTCGTACCATCACCAGTGTGCTATGAAACGACTCATAATACCGAGAGGAAGGTAAATGAAAGCCAGTCCCTAATGGCTACCAAATGTTCCCGCTGCGAAATTATTGATGGATTGTTGGTGCGTTGTGTTCTCGTACAATAGCAATGCCTTCCTCGTAGGTAATTCAATTCTAACAAAAAAGGGCTCGTGGTTCAACTTTTCCTGTCACGGATAATCCATCTGGGAGACAGGTTATGGAAGGCGCTCAAGAGAAAATTTGAGAAGTGTTGTCGGTACCTGAGGTTGTGTGCAATCGCATAGTGTCGATCGTTTGAATAGTGCCAAAAATTGCGGACTGTCAGCTCATTGTCACCGAACAAGGGGTGGACGGCGTGGCTGCATATCCACGTCGTTGTTTTCTCTCTGAAATCACACTTCATCCGGGAAGAGGAGCGATTTTGCAGTTATCCTGTAGGGACCACGAGTGTGTGGAAGGTCAACATATTGCGCACGAAATGCCAAATATTCTTCGCCGATCCGCAGACAATGGGGTGGTCATCCGTATCCTTCGCAGGTAACACACTGTGGAGCTTCTGCGAGGTGACTTTGCTGTAGGCGAGGCTGACTCACCTGCTTTCCGTTAATTATTATGTGTCAAACGTCGTTCACCGCCAGCCACATAAAACACCACTCTATATGGGTCATTTCCTTTCTGTCACGTTCGACGCCCTGTTCTGTTGCATACTGGTGTACATCGCACACGCCGGTGTTAAGCATTTAGAAAATAGCAAGGTGCGTATGTAACTTAATTCAAGGAAGAAGTGGTCAATGTAGAATAATGGCGCTGGCATGTCCGATGACAGCATCATTGGAGCGAGAGAGATTCTCATTAAGGCATACAGCAACAAGCTTGTAAGACATATCGGATGACATGGCCACATTTTCACGCTAGAGCCTACAAATGGGCCTTCTCTCTGCTCTGAACATCAAAAAGGTGCAAGAACCCTCTGACCCTTGGGAAGGTGAGGTGCTCGAGGCAGATATTAAACAGCATTCCCGTACTAATAGGGAGTCCCATAGCGGCGAGCATGCGGCAGGCCAGAAATGTCGTGATTTGAAGCGTCTACGCCACACAGGGAATGCGCGACGTGGCCGCGCGGTTAAAGGCGCTGCAGTCTGGAACCGCAAGACCGCTACGGTCGCAGGTTCGAATCCTGCCTCGGGCATGGATGTTTGTGATGTCCTTAGGTTAGTTAGGTTTAACTAGTTCTAAGTTCTAGGGGACTAATGACCTCAGCAGTTGAGTCCCATAGTGCTCAGAGCCATTTGAACCATTTGAATGCGCGACGTCAAATCAACGTTGGCATAGCACGTCCGTTGCAGGATGTTTCGTGTCCTAACACAGTTACCGGTTAGCGCTGCTTTGACCTGTTTTAATAGACGCCTATAGTTGATGGCTATCGAGCGCTGCAGATCAAGTGTGAAATCAATGCCCAAGAAGTGTACCATGTCACTTACTCGAAGGGGGGTGACGCACCCATCGGGCAGTCCCTTACCCCACAGACAGAGCATTTCTGGACGTTAAAATTATTGCCCAACTGCTAGGCCACCTCCATGTGAATGTGATATGTTTCTCGTGCGTGGGAGAAAATCACCCGCCTTATCTAACAGTCAGAGGGAGACAATGCAGAAAACTGATGAGCAAAAAAATTAGTTTCAAAGCGGCTGAAAGCCTAACACTTAAAATTCAACAACATTAAGATCTTTAAAATGCCAAAGATCTAACGTGAAACAGTTCTTTAAATTAGGCTGAAGGCCTAAAGAATTTTACGCCTTAAGGGCAAAACAATATTAATTTTAAAAAATCGGCTGGAAGCCATACAAGTACAAACAACAAGAACAAATGAAAAAAGGCAGTACACCCAAGGGCGTTCAGATGTTCGAGAGTCGGCCTGGAATTCAAACACTAACGCTCGCTTGGGTGGGACAGGCAGTCGGGACAACGATTCAAGATCCGACGACAACCCAACCGACCGACAGTCAACGGACCCACCGACTTCACCCGTCCAGTGCACAACAGCGAGTTCAAGGGAACAACGAAGAAGATATTGATTGGCGCCCACAACCAGTCATACATGGAGCTGTCAAACTACACACCGTGCTGGACAGCAACAACACGATGAGGAAACAACACTGCCAGAAATTTACGTCAACGGTTAGGACAGGTAACCGGAACTTTAACGGCCACGAGTCAGTAGATTCCACTGGCGCGCTGCAATTCAAATAACCAAATGCAGTGAAACTGCACCAGAGGGTGGCTAGAATTTTCCAAATTGAAAACCACGTTGTTGCTGCGGGAATATCCCAACAGCCGCCCGGAGTGGCCGAGCGGCTGTAGGCGCTACAGTCTGGAGTAGCGCGACCGCTAAGGTCGCAGGTTCGAATCCTGCTTCGGGCATGGATGTGTGTGATGTCCTTAGGTTAATTAGGTTTAAATAGTTCTAAGTTCTAGGGGACTGATGACTCAGAAGTTATGTCCCATAGTTCTCAGAGCCATTTGAGCCACTTTTGAATATCCCAACAGCCGACAACGAACTCCAAACGACACAGTATGGTCTTGACTTGCTGGTAGATTAAATCAAAACTCAACTGTCATGTCCAGGGTCGGTGAACCGCGGACCTCGTAGCAATGGGGACAGCCCCACACACTCCGACACCGCGTAGAGACAGCTAGCGGCCCCCGGCCAAACTACGTCCCGGGGAGAATTCCTCGCTGCTCCACGCCAACCGACCGGCTGGTCGCACACCGCCCAGACGAAAACTATAAGCGCCAGGTCAAAGATAGTTCAAGCTGCGAGTATTCATACACACCTCTGCTGCCACCCGCAGCAGGAAAGGATAACAGCATAATCGCGATAACCGCGGGAGACCAAACACAGAATCGTAACGAAGGTTTAATCCAGCGCAAACCACGAGCCAGCCACGGCTCAGTGTTGTTTCTGCCGCCTCCTCACATCGTCGAGAGGTGAAGGCTATGTCAAACTGAAGGCTGAAAAATCTATCGACCAATCGACATTCGATCCCTCGACTTCTCGGTTTCCAGGTGCTCGGTGCAGCGCTAGACTATCAGGTCTGACGCGTATGAGAGGCGGTCAATATTTACTGCAACGCATCTGTATCTGAAAGCAAGGTTGGTCTCCTTCAAGATTCCAATATACCGTGTTATTCTCCACTCTTTTTGCTACAAAACATTATTTTTCAACATAACCTCGGTTCACTACGACGGCCTTATGCCACCTTACTCGGAGGGCCTGTATTCCCGCATGTCACTATCACTGGTCGATGTCGAAGTCAACGTCTTGTTGCATCAGTAATCTCCCTATCATCCATGTGCTGCTTCCTAAAGAGCACATCCTTCATTCGGCCAAACAGACGGAAGACTCGAGAACCGACGTGTAAGGTGGATGAGAAAGAGCAGTCCAAAGAAGCTGTGTGAGCAATTCTCAGGTGCGCAGATTCGTGCGAGCCCTTGCGCTGTCATGGAGAGAGAGAAGTTCTTTTGAGTCTTTGTGACGACGAACACACTTAAGTCCGTTCTTCAGATTTCTTGTGGGTAGCACAATACTCTTCATCGTTGCGTAACGAGAGAGCTTATGAAACAGAGTAATCCAACCAGAGTCCCAGAAGACCGTCGTTATAACTTTAACTGTTCATTTCCGACTTTGAACTTTCTGCGGAGGGCAGGCAATATGGTGTCAATCCATGGATTAGCGTTTTGTTTCCCGCTCGCCATTATGAACTCGTGTTATATCTCATGTGTAGATGTTCGATAAAAGATTGCACGCTCAGTCTCGTAACGCGCAACCAATTCCTTCGATACCGTTTATAATCTTCTGTTAGGCGGTGAGGAACACAGCGGTCTCACACCATTGAGTACCCCAATTGGTGCACGAATAGGTCAGCACTACAAAGACATCCAGTTGACCCGCGAAGTGCCGGCCGGGGTGGCCGAGAGGTTCTAGGCGCTACAGTCTGGAACCGCGCGACCGCTACGATCGTAGTTCTAAGTTCTAGGGGACTGATAACCTCAGAAGTTAGGTCCCATAGTGCTCAGAGCCATTTGAACCATTTTGACCAGCGAAGTGTTTGATTGTGAGCTATTGGTCATCTCGAATGACTGTGTCCGCACGTTCCACACGACATGATGGAAATCTGACAGGTTTCCGCGACGTTGTTGCCCAACGACTCGCTCTGCTTTTGTTCGCTGGGACGTCTCCGTAGACATCTGCAAGCGCACATGAATATTAGTGAAACTCTGGTTTTCCGCCAAAAACAAATGAATGACAGCTCTCTGCTTGGAAGGCATACCAATTACAGCATGTATAGCGCAGCCATCTATTGAAACTTCATGAAACTATAGGGGCTGAAGAGGAAATATTCCTCTATGGCCCGCACCAAATTTCAAATTTTGTCAACCGAAACTGGCCGAGCAGCAAAATGTTCCGTTACTTATTCAACGCCCATCGTACATATAGTTTATTTACATGTTCTGGACGAGTGAGTTTAGGGTATCAGAGTATGTGTCACATATTGCCGTATCTTTTCATCGTAACGAGTTAGAACCTTAAATTTTGTTCACCGCCAGGAGCTCGTAGAACTTAGTATTTCAAATTTATTTACCCGTTAAAGAGAAATTAAATTTTTCAGTCCACAAAGTGACTTAAATTAAAAATTGTTGCAAATACCCGTTCCCGAGAAATAAGGGCCTTATCAGTGGGACAGACAACAGATAGGCATGCGGACAAGAAGGTGATCCGTGAGGGTTATGTTTTTACCGATTCAGGTACGGAACCCTAAAAACGGCAAGCAACATAATGAAACAGCTCATAGTTACAATGGTTGTCAAGGTATTCTCTGACTGGAAAGAAAGGAGCACAAGACACCAAAATACAAGGGAAAAAGCTCAAATATATCACGTAACCAAGTTTATAAAATTTTCTTATTCACTTGACTACATCCTGCGCACATACAAGCGGAAATTATAACTGCTTAACTGAAGGACAAGATTCAATTCCTTATTTTGGATAACTGAGTTTTCAAATGGTTCAAATGGTTCTGAGCACTATGTTACTTAACTTCTGAGGTCATCAGTCCCCTAGAACTTAGAATTACTTAAACCTAACTAACCTAAGGACATCACACACATCCATGCCCGAGGCAGGATTCGAACCTGCGACCGTAGCTGTTCACGCTGTTACAGACTGTAGCGCCCAGAACCGCTCGGTCCTCCGGCCGGCAACTGAGTTTTCCTTTATCAGTCGTCTCCCTACCTTTCTCTCTTTCTATCTTACTAACTTTGACCTACGATAAACCGTTGACAGCAACTTAATTAAAAATTAGCTAGTATTTATAGTCATGAACTCTCATACTCCAACAAATAAAGAAATCGTTTTGAAAATTATGTCCAAAATGTTAGTTCCTGGTGAATTGATTACATTTGATAGTAGCAAATAATTTAGAAAGGAAGTTATGTGTTTAATTTCTTCATTGATAGACAGTCCGCAAAAGAGTAGGCTGACAAGCAAGTCACATTCAGTGATGAGTGTTGACTTCTGATAACACTCGTCGAGTGTGTATGTTTAACAGAAATTTACGTGAGTTCTATACGTTAGCTTTGTCTTTGCTTCTAGATGATGATGATGTCTTCCCCAAACACATTTAGCATCACTGCACGTTTTCTTTAACAAGACTAAATCATTTGATCCTAAAAGTTCTAGAATTCCTGCTTGTTATCAACTCACCGGTGCCGAAAAAGCACGAAATCAAGTACAAAAACTTTTCTCTCTCAGAGTAGTGGTATTGTTTTGGTACGTAATATGGTTACGTAATTTTCGAGTAAGGCACTTCGTAAGCTTTCAGACATTTTTCGAATTCATTTGGTATGGCTTCGCCGACAAACTTTGAACAAAAATTGATCAAACATAGCTTTCTTTGTCTACGACTATTTTCTTTATGAATTATTGGAGACAAGGGAGCCGGGTTTGGGAAGTACAGCTTACTGATCTTTCTACTCCCAGCTTATAATATTTAAAAAAAGTTACCTTCGCTATTTATAGTAGAATTTGGAGGAGAAGTATCTGCAATTTACGTTGACTGTGTTCCCCTCTCCTATCCATTAAAAAAATAACTTCAATGCATTAACTACAATGTAAGACCATTCATACTTTCTCTTGCAACATATTAATTTAACAGTTGCCGATGTTAAAACAGTTTTCAAAAATATGAATCAGGTAAAGTCCTGGAATATTACTTTTCAGTTCTCCTTAAAAAAGGCAAAAATGTACATTACGAACTTTAAGTGAGAACATGACTGTTTCTGATATCAAATGAAACAACAAGTTTACTGTTACCAGTCACTATTTATCTCCACGACGCATTTTGAAAGCATGAACTTCCTTCGTCAGGTGAATATGTGGATGTATACAGAATGCAAATGGAATGTTGCGACTTTGGAGTAATCTGTAGCACTATCTCACTTCATTTGTAAGTTTCTAGTGTAAAAAAAGATATAACTTTTATCAGCTGCTGATATTAAAGGTATAGATGTAATTAAATAGTCGGAGTTATGAAAAGGTTTCTTTACCAACCTGAAGGTTGTTATAACCTTGTACCTACACAGAACATCAATTTTAGGTTAACATGTTCGACATATGGTTTACGTCGTCGTAAGGAATCGCGTACACCACGAATTCTACAGGTCTAATTAAGCTCTAATAATAGTTACAATTTTACATCATTCTAGGAGGCAAAAGTGCATACAATCCAGGCAACTATCAACAACCAGGAAGAAATTCTTTAAACACTCAAGACTAAGATGTTATGAGATTGCGTCTGCTGTATGCAAGTTGCGCAGCGACCTCCCGCAGTACGGCCCTATCTGCGGGGTTGCCTGCTAAGCAGATGTAAGCAGTATAGCCACATTATAGTTCTCGTCAGACCCGCGGGGGGACACCAACTTTGCCAAAGGGCACCAACGTGACCGAAGTACTGTGGGACGTCAGTCACGTGCACTGAACTAGAGCCTGATAGAATCCTTCCTCTCACAGCGTATTTTGGGGGTCGCACTGCCCAGCTACAGTTAGTTGTCTACGAGTACTATGGAAGTTGACTACGAGAGTCACTTGGAGTTCTGCAGTGGTCTGCGAGGTGCGGCGGGGCGAGGTCGGTTCGTACCTCGTACTTCTCTTATTAAATGTCCACCTACCTCAGTACGGCTTCCGTTCTACGTCCCTTCAATCTGCAATTGTACGTACTTACTAGACAGCGAAAAAACAGCGTTGAAGAAAACAGGCCTAATACCTACCATCCAGAGGCCGCGTAACTCTAGCTGCGAAACAGTTCCTGCAAGTTCATTTTTTCCAATATTTCGGGCGGTGGTATAATGTACTTTGATTTTAATAAGTGTCCGAAAATTCCAAGACAAGGCTTTTTATTGTTTAGGCAACAATTGGGAATGGCTATCAAGTCCACATTTAGTGAGATACTACTATATCATTCTCAGTTCAAAGACAAACCAACTAATTTCACACGGAAAATCAGCCAGAAATCGATTTCCAGTCTGACCCGATGGAATACACTAACTAGCAATCACTGATCCTCTACTATAAGTGAGTTTCACATTCGGTCTTATCAGTGGTTTTCTATAATAGAAGTGTTCGCCAAGTGTTCCATAATGAACGCAGAAAATGCCACATGAATTTTTCACTAAAGGCCGAAATTTCACAAACTCATAACTTTCAAACAAATCAATCCAGAAATGTCCCGTTTCATCAAAATGTGCATAACTGCAACAGCTTTAGTCATGAGTCGTACAAAATGCGAGGAACTCAATATTCCTTCATTTTACACATAATGCGCACCGTGACATCTAACATGACCTTATACATCCGATAGCCAGCGAGCGACTATCTCGATGCTACTCCACTCTCTGTATATCTAACTTTCTGTATGTGGGAACCTCTTAATTCTGATTGGCTGATCAGTCTGACTGACCAATCAGAATGATCCTTCTATATCATTCTTGCGGCAAAACTTGCCTAAGCCAATCACTCTTCAGAAAGTTATTTACGTCATTCCAAAATGGAGATATTAATATAATGTTTAATAAAAAAGATCGAAATGAAAAAATAATCTTGAAATTAATTTAGAAACCGATTACACTTTCAACTAATATTCTGGCTGCTCTTTTATAAAAGTACGCACACCTCGACATACGTCATCAGCAACGTGGGTACAATACATCTTTCTCACGGTCCAATTTCGACAAGTTTTACAGAAAACAATATTGAATTTTAATGTATGTCCACATACACACTTTCATTCATTCCAGTTTATTCACACAACATGATAACCAAATATTAACTTTTCATTAATTTTATACTAAAAATGCAAAGTAACTAAAGTTTCTGAAAAGAAAAAATCCAGTTAAGTTATGTTATATCCCGAAAATTCTGGTAATGATTTCAAATGATAACAAAAGACCAACTGTTATTATTCCTAACAAACTTTTGTGAACTGATCGTCGGTTTTATGGCTTAAGTAATTTTTCAGTCTCCGAAACTATAACGGATAAAAAGCCGAAGCCGGCCGCTGTGATCGAACTGTTCTAGGCGCTTCAGTCCGAAACAGCGCTGCTGCTACGGTCGCAGGTTCGAATCCTGCCTCGGGAATGGATGTGTGTGATGTCCTTAGGTTAGTTAGGTTTAAGTCTAGGGGATTGATGACCTCAGATGTTACGTCCTGCAGTGCTTAGAGCCATTTTTTAGAAAAAGTCGAAATTTGGATGAGATCTACTGAATAACAAAAACTAGTATACCAAGTTTGAAACGAATTGGATAATATTTACTATGGTTTATTTACATTCGTAGGGTGTATGTATATACGTTCGTACTAGACGACACAGTAGTCCGTTCTCACGCTGTCTCGTAGCGATAGCTGTGTTATAAGTCATCGCTAAGACACAATTCTGCAGACTCCTTTCAGCCAACGGCTCCAAGTCTGCGTATCTTACTGCAATAAATGTTATTCCGTAATAATCTGCTACGTTACAGTGTGTTTACATACTGGACGATATCGTACAAGCTAGCATATCTCGAATGCACTTGGAATCTGGGACAAGCTAACTGTTTAGTTTAGATCTTTGTGACCGAGTGACTTTTGCTTGGACACCATTCAGAAAAGTTAGAATTGTATTCGCACTGTTTGTAATAAATGTTGTGACATCGATTCGTTCTGTCTTTCATAGTTGTTAGCTACAATGATAAACGAAGACAAGAACTGTGCGTGCACAATACAGCATTTGGCGACAGTTGTCTCACCACTAACCAAAGGAGGAACAAACAAAATTCAACAAACTAAACAATCGCCAGTGTTGTAACAGTGCCTACAAACAACCTTTGGCGCACGGCAATAGGGTATTTGGCTGCTTTCTGAAAACTGTCTTAAATTATTATATCATTGTAGGCTCCTAATATGCTTTTTTCCTCAGAAACGAAAAAGAAAATCAATAACTTGAAGACCGCCTAAAACGCTCCATTCGAGTCATGTGATGCCTGTAACGTCATTGTCTAGCTCGCTGCTCCTACTGCCTTATGTTAGTTCAGTGACGTTTTGCTTTCGAATATATGTTTCGGAAAATGGTTTACAAATGTTGTGTAGTATCACATTGTACAAGTACATACAGGGTGGAGAAAAACTGTGTTACGAATTTTAACTCTGGGTAGCTGATGCCAGTAGGAATCAAAATTACTAATGTTGTGTAGGTAGACACCGCACAATTTGTAAACTACGGAAACTTGGCGCCACGCGCTCCGATTGGCTGCGGGATTGCCCTGTGGCCGGATACTCTCGACAACGCATGACCGCGAATGCTTTGCCTGTCGGAGATAGCGATGTATCGAAGGCAGCCCGCTCGCTCGATGGTAGCGCACCAGCCTTCCACTCTGGGGGCCCGACACATCCTTTGTAGTTTCATGATAAGGCGTACCGGTAACAAACCCGTCAACAACTGTTAGTCTCTTACAAATTATGTCGGCCCTGAAAAGGGCCTTTTTAGTAGCTAGGGTATTGTTAACTTAAAGCAGATGCTCGAACTGGCGACCCTCTGACGCGACAAAAGCATGGTAACGTCGAACGGTGTTTCGTCGAACTCTTTCAAAGATTCCTGGCATTGGCCTGATGTGATTGGTGGCATGCTGAGTGCGATCCGTTAATTTCTCGTCGGTTCTAGGTGGTTCTCATCCGAGTGGGTGAACTAGGACCTGGAAAAATCCCCACAGGAAAGAGTCCGGTGGCGTGAGCTCTGGTGATCGCGGGGGTCATGTCCTACGAGCATTCCTGCCAATTACCCGGCCGTCGAGAAGTTCATTTAAATATCAGCGCACAGCACGACTGTTTGTGCCGGCGCCCCAACATGCTGCAACCACTTGCAAAGCAGTATGTCCAGTTGAATATCTTCCAGCAGACTGGGTAGAGTTTCTTGCAAAAACTTAGGTAATTTACCCTGGTAGTCGAGGAGGTAGATGGACCGGCCCAATCAGATGGTCTCCCACAATGCCTGCCGAAATGTTGAGCAAAAATCGTTCCTGGTGTCCATGGACATACGTGACGTGAGGATTTCCGCTTGCCCAGTAATGAACGTTACGAGTATTATAAGGGCCATCCCGATGGCTGGTGCACTCGTCGGGGCGCGCGGGATTAGCCGAGCGGTCTGGTCGCTGCAGTCATTGACTTTGCGGCTGGTCCCGGCGGAGGTTCGAGTCCACCTTCGGGCATGGGTGTCTGTGTGTTTGTCCTTAGGATAATTTAGGTTAAGTAGTGTGTAAGCTTAGGGACTGATGATCTTAGCACTTGAGTCCCATAAGATTTCACACACATTTGAACATTTTTTTGCACTCGTCCGTAAACAACACAATGGCGGGGAAGTCGGGATCTCGTGCAACACGCCGTAGAAACCACCGGCAAAACTCTAGTCGGTGTTCATAGTCCGCCACAGGATTTAGATCTCGGACAGGCTGGAAACTAAATGGATGATGGTCGTCATCCCTCAAAACCTCCCAGCCTAACCTATGAGTGACCCGCATGTCGTGTCCAACCACTCGAGTACTTGTCGTAGGTGCTTCCTCGAAGCGCTCAAGAACAGACTCTTCAAATGCAGCATCCCGTTGTGGGGCGGCGGGTGGAATTAATTGTTATTTGTTGTATAAAATGTTGTAGAATGCAATGTAGTAAAGAATGCATTTCCCGGCCGATTAACCATATGTGGGGTGGCGGGTGGAATTAATTGTTATGAAAATGTTCTTATTATTTATGCTGTCTTTTGCCGTTCTCAACACTGGCTCTCTAACTACAATATTGGCAACCAGAAAGTGATTAGCAAAACATGAAGCCTGTAATTAGAATTCCTAGTGCCCACTTCATCTGAGAAATACACTTACAGCTACAGCTTAAAGCTCTGAGGAATTAGGAAATTGTCTGGGATTCATAATCAAAAACGATCGTGTAAAAACGTTTGCTATATTCTGAAAGTCACAGATGAAAAAAAAAAGAAACCACACAATCCAACTACCAGAGCAGTTCAGAGTCTAATGCGCTGATGCAACTATAACTGTCCAAATTAAATGTTTAAATGAATGCTCGCCATAATTCGATGATAATGTTCATCAAACGCCACGCTAAATAATGGTAGAATGTCTGTCCCGCGGCGGCACGTGAAAATACGACATACGCAAACTGAAGATAGATCATTAAAGTCATCCCAGAATTAACACTTCACTTGAAAATGATTTCATGGTTACGCGTATCCCGAGTAACTTATTACGGCATCCGAGGCTGTTATTAGCAATGATACTGACGCGACGCGACGCGACTCCCGACACAGATGGTGTGCTATTCAGCGTCTGGAGAGAACTGGGGCCTTCTTCTCTCGCGCAGCGTTCTTATATATAAAGCCGCGGTGCGGGCGGCTAAGGGAACACCTGATCAAATCGGCTCTTCCAACTAGCCGCTGGGCTAGTAATGCACCACTTTAAGTTATTGAATAAATCATAACTTCTTTTGCTGATGACTGATGAAGCTCTCAATTTAAATGTGCATTCAGCACACAGGTAAGTAATCATAATAAAAGTCTGACATGGCTAAGTCAATTATTTTGGGAGAGAGAATTAATTTAATTACACTACACGCAGTAGACGAGCTCTGAACTTGCCCTTTGGAGATACGCTATCGCTATAGTTTTATAGTAATTCAATTGAAACTTCTCACATCTTTATGATTATAGCGGATCTCCCTTCTACTTAAATATAAACATCCTAGCCGTATTTATTAGCCTACTTAATCTATCTTGCTTCCTTAATTTTTAAGACAAAAACCAGAAAATCATGAATTTCAACTAAAATTTTAATTTGTGAGATCCAAAGTACTGTTTCTGTTAAATTATTATGAAAATGGAATCTAAATATAAATTTTAAGTCTCTAGCTCTTTTCTGTTGCGCCAATGATTTTTACAGAAAAACGTCCAAATTTTGAAAATGGTTAAAGTTATCGAACTGATATTCAACACATATTGATTTAGTATTATTCCTGACATGCTAGAAACGTTTCAGGTTATTTACTTGATTTTTAAAGTATTGCGCAACATTTATGGCGTCAGAGCTAGTTACAGCGGACTAGGCTGGCACACAATGGAAAGACTGATGAGAATTTTATAAGGCGTGAGTAGGCTGCTTCCCTACACCGTCGTGGTCGAGGTCTCCCAGCATCACCCCTCACCATGATATCCCGCTAACGAGCCTGGTTCGCCAAGTCGTCGGTGAACTGCTGTAAACGTTTGCAGGTGTGGGTGGCGTCTTGCTGGGTACCGTGTCTCGTACAAACGTCGAGCTTCATGCACATTACCGTCAGCTAGTCCATAAACAAAAACCATATCGCGTTCTCCAAACGAATACTGTGCCGCCATGCTTACTGTATGACTAAATCGCAGGTCACGTGTGTGTGTGCTCCGAAGCGAAGCTTATGTGTGAATGCCTCTGACGTGAGGTGGAGACAAACAGCAAGACCTTTTCGACACTTGCACGTATCACGTTTGGACGGCGATGGGGTGAGGGACGTTTGTATGTGTGAACCGACAACCATAACGCTGCCCGTCAACCGACGAACGGCAACAGGGCAATCTCACGGCCAAACAGAGCGCGTTGTCGACCTACAAAGCATTAGTAATTTTGGTTGCTACTGGCATCAGCTATCCAGGGTTAAAATTTCATGAGACTATTTTTCTCCACCCAGTATATAAAAACAGCTGAAAAATTGTTTTTGAACGTTCCGGAGTATGAGAATATTCGCAAAATATGGTTGCACTCTACCGGCAAATTGCTACCGCTCCCATGCACAAGTTCACTAAGTTAATTAAAAATATGTTTACGTTAGAGATATGCTTTCCCTCTGTTACAGGGGAAAGAAAACTCTCAGTGAAAATTGTCGTTATATCCAATATCACGCTCGTAATTTTATTTGTCAAGCGACTCGACAATCCTCTCATATTCAGAAGTACAACACTTCACCACACCGATGAGAAACAAATTATTACTGTGTATTCCTTGTTGATTACTTGCGCTTACGATTCCAATTCCTGTTCACACACGTCACGTTCAAAAAGATATTTTGTAGTTAGTGTGACCACACAGGTTTTACTTTATGAGAAACTAAGTTCTTTTTATCTTCGTACTGTCCAGCTAGGGTCCTTATTGTTTAAACTTTTAAAGTTTTGTTATCTTACATAAAGATGGAGTAAGTCTGCTTCAGACACTGACGTTAGTTTACACTCACGAACATCACAGCCCTTATGTTGGTGTTATGTGCGTGCTGTGCTCGCTTTGTTTCTCTCCGTACAAAAAACCTCAACGTCCTAAACTTCGTTATACTGAGGACGTATGGCGGTATCTACACTACTAGCAATGCTTTCCAAAATTGCGAATTGTTTGTTCGGGTAGTAAATGTATTTATCAAATGGTTCTGAGCACTATGGGACTTAACTGCTGAGGTCAGCAGTCTCATAGATCTTAGAACTACTTAAATATAACTAACCTAAGGACATCACACACATCCAAGCCCAATTCAGGATTCGAACCCGCGACCGATGCGGTGGCGCCGTTCCGGACTGTAGCGCTTAGAACCGCTCTTCCACTCCGGCCGGCATGTATTTATCCTCTGTTGTACATTTCATAGATTAAGATTAATGTGAATCTATAAATGACACATCCTACCATCGAAAATACTGCTACAATCAGTCTTGCTAAAGCTATTTTTGTATTTCGTGTGGAATTTTTAATAGTAAATGACAATTCCTGGAGTCGAACATGTGACGTTTTGCAACGCTGGTAGATACATACCCATTATGGCAGAAAGCGCCTACTAGGATGTGTGTGTCTACTGAATTTCTTGCGTTTCAGCACTAAGATTTGGCAAGAATAACTTTTTTGTACTTTGGCTCCTAGCTCATGACTGGTAGTCGACAATCTAGTTACAATATACGAAACCATTTGCAAAAGTTCTCTCATTCCTTAGTTTCTAGCGAGTTTAATGATGTTCCAGGGAGCAGGGAAGAGAATTTCCACCGTTGCACATATCGCCGCTCTAAACGAATGGAGCATAAACGGATCAACTTTCAGAAGGATTCCACTATCAGCGTTTACAACCTTCCTATCTATTGTCACGTAAAAGTTTAACTGCGTTTTCCATCACTAAATAGGTAAACCGTATGCCGAAAAAGTATGTAAAATCCTTGTAACTTCCGCTAACACACATGTAACACACGTGTAACTTCGTCTTACTCCTAGTCGGTAACGTGATCAGAGCTTCAGCCAATAACAGAGCGTTTTCGATCACGTAACTGAATCTTGATAGTCAACGATTTTTAAGCTTTAATTACATAAAAGTAAGAAGTATTTTGTGAGAATATTGACTGTAAATGCTATTTGAAAGCGCAGCCTTCTAATACCTACTATGTTTTTCGGCTATTTGTGCATCTCAAGAGACAATCGTTATCACGGCACTCTGTTGGCTCGGAGGGGACTGATGACCTCAGATGTTAAGTCCCATAGTGCTTAGAGCTATTTGAACCATTTTGTTGGCTCGGCTGGGCTTACACTACTTGGCTCACAGTGGCTCTACGACCTTCGTACATTAGCTAAACTCCACAATTTTAAGGTAACTGTCACTTAACTGCCAGCACAGGGAATGCTCGCAGACTTCGAGCATTCAGAGGGCACCAGCCACAGTACAACAGGAGTGCTGCTTCCCCATAGACGGTACGGCAGCTAAGACAGTTACTGCAGCGCCGCCCTGTGGGGCGCTAGGAGTCGTTGACTTGCTACACTTCATTACTCATAACGGCCATCTATAAGGTTCTGGGATTTAATAACAAATACAGTGCACACAGCTGCTCAACTAAAAACCTTTGCTGTTGAATCGCGCACAATCACATGAGGAACCTCATATTCTTAGAAATGACTACGCTAACAAGTGAAGTATCAAAAATTTTGTGTGTGTGTTCCAATGGCTCTGAGCACTATGGGACTTAACATCTGAGGTCATCAGTCGCCTAGAACTTAGAACTACTTAAACCTAACTAACCTAAGGACATCACAAACATCCATGCCCGAGGCAGGATTCGAACCTGCGACCGTAGCGGTCGCGCGGCTCCAGATGAAGCGCCTAGAACCACTCGGCCACACCGGCCGGCTGTGTGTGTGTGTGTTTTTTATTATCAGTAGCATTTTGATGAACTCTCTTCACAAATTCCGTAAGAGCCGAAATGGTATATATGGAGCGAATGTCTGTTGCGTATGTGTAATGAAGGACAAAATTAAAACAAAAAAAAGCGGTGTGGCGTCATTCCCAACCCAAACTGTCATCTCTGTGCCCTGTGTACAACGGATACATTTAACACTCTGTTTATATTAGTTTCTCATTGTCATCCTGAAATAAATTCATGAAAGTAATGTAAATGGGATTTTTATTGCTATGAGCATGATCCATTTACAGCTGCTTCAGCGTATCACACGTAAAACTCCCTTTCTAATCATACAAGATGTGTAAGTTAACTATTAGGCTAATATTTTAACACAATTAAATCATTGACTAGCGGTGGAAAATCAGAAGTCTCAGCTTCTACTAATTTCCTCTTTGAAAATTAACTAAACCACAAATTAACAGTTAAGAGGAAGCCACAACGCTGTACGACTAAAGTATTGGAAGAGCCACATCTAGGCAGTGTGGAACGTCACTCAAATCTGATGTTGCCTCTATGCATCTGCAGTTCTCGAGGTCCCAGCAACAACTGTCTTTTCGAACCCTTCCTCTGCAGAGATATTCGCACAGCTTTGGTTGTGTTACCCAGTTATGAGCCGGCAGCTTCATCACCTTACTCAGACCTTCAGTATTAATTTTCTATCAGCTGTATGTTGAATAAGGGAAAAAATCTCCCTAGGTGACATTCTGGAACATAGGCTCTCTTTGTCTATTTGAAATGAAGCCAGCTACGCTTTCTGCAGGAAAGAGTACATCCACAATTAAGCGCTGGCCTGTGATTTGTTCATTTTGTATTCCGGTGGTTAACACCGTAGTTTTGGCGGCAAGGGAGGTCGCTTTGTAGCAAACCGATACATCTGTCTGTAAGGGGACCCGTCGTTTCTTTGTAACCCTTTCGATTTACCATCCACGCTTCTGGTGGTGATTTTCACCTACCACGGCTTGGTACGTTAGACATGTGTAATGTATAGGGGTTGGACAAAAATATGCAACATCATGAGAAAGAAACGCATGATCGGAACTACGATGCTATCCAAGCTTGCAGGTTGCGCCTTTGTATTTGACCACAAACGGCACCTACGCAATGTCCTCGACGCGTTGAATGCATCACTCGTAGTCATAAAAATATTCTGAGTAGTCGTGAGTGCATTATCTCGGAGCTCAGTGCCTTCTAAAGTGGGCAAATTATTGGTGATCGTCGCTGGGTCCTTCTGTAAGTAGGGTAGCCGAATTGTTTGGTGTTTCTAGAGGCGCCACATCGACCATTTATACCGCCTGCAAGGAAAGCGGAAAAGCATCAACCTCTAAGTCACAACGCGAACGAAAGTGTAGGTTCAGTGGTCGTGACTGATCGTTATTAAAGAGGATTGTAACGAGAAATACGAGGGCAACTGCAAAAGCCATCGCACGAGCGAATGCCCGCACTCTCGAACACTGTCACACCGAAACAAGACGTAGGGAGCTCCGTAATCAGGGAACTGAGGGCGTGTTGGAGTTCCAAAACCAGTCATCAGTGACGAAAATACCAGTAACAAGATAACTTGATACCGAAGGCTTAAAACCTGGTCTATGAAGCAATTATGCAAAAATGTCATTTCATCTGATGTTTCTTGTTTCACAGTGTTTCCATCTTCTGGTCGAGTTTACGTCACAAGAGTGAAATATTGTCGATTTTTGCAGATCAGGTCCGGCGCATGCTACAGTGTTGGTTCCCTAATGGTCATGCTATGTTACAACACTACAGTGCCCCGCATCACACAGCTAGGAGCATCCAGGCCTGGATTTGTGTGCGCAAGATAAATTGTTGCATCTCTTGCGGGCACCACCATCACCAGATCTGAATATTATTGAGCCTTCGTGGTCTACTTTGCAGAGAACGGTGCAAGACCGCTATTTACCTCGCTTATCGTTACCTGAACTTGCCACTATTATACAGAATTAATGATACAAGATTTTCTTCGAAAACATACAGGACCAGTATTTGTCTATTCCGACACGACTGGAAGCTGTTTCGAATGGCAGCGAATTTCCTACACCATATTAAGCATGGTAATATGTTATGTTTATGGTGCTTCCAAATTTCTGCTCACACCTGTGTAGTTTTGAGTGATCGATATACATTGCACCAAGAGCCTTACTTGCAGTCCTGACAGGTTACACTGACTACGTATGCTAACGAAAAATGCAATGCTGGCAACGTTTCTAACATGTTTGGAAGGTGTCGCCGAAGACAACACTTGGAAACAATTTAAGCGTTGACAGCACACTTATTTGGATGTCCGTTGAAACGATATGCAGAAAACAGTGCTCTGTGATTATTGGCTGTCTTATCCTAACTGACGTCAAACTTACAACACCAAGTTGAACCCCATGAGAAGATGGATCTTGTGAAAAAACGGATCCCATACGTTTTTCCATTTGCTTTGTGTGTGTGTGAGTGAGTGTGTGTGTGTGTGTGTGTGTGTGTGTGTGTGTGTGTGTGTGCGGGCGGGCGGGGAGGGAAGAGAGGTACAAATTAAGAAAAACATTTCACTCATGCAAACCCTTATTAACGTCACACTTGTTCGTGTAAAACGGTTGTTAACATCCGGACCAATGGTGGTGCTTCATCATAACGTTTCTCACGATGAAGTCTGAACGTACAGTGGAATCATTTATCACTGCCAACAACTTCTGATGTGTACATTTACATCGGCATCTCATCTATCTCTATTGATTCTTTTTGACAAACTGTTACATAGCATTGTGTTTCTACGATGCTCTAATGGCTGTTACAAAGCTATTCACAGGCACTACGCTTGACTCTCGCAGAAAATTATCTGCAACAGCTTAGTGTGTTCAAAGCTACTTCTGTAACGCATTTTTCAGAGATGTTGTCATTTAGATATAAGTCATCCCCTGAGAACTACGTAGGTGCAATTTAAAGTTATAATAAAACATTAGTCACTATTTTTACATATCATGGTGTGGGTTTTACCATTATTATTATCATCTAACATTACTGCAAGTTACCCCCACATCTGGTGTGCTGTTATACCTATCATTAAGAGGGAACACCTTATGTGCTACACCACTGTTGTCTACATAACCCACAGTTCTCACTGCAGAGAAATGAAGACGCGGCATGTGTTGCATTTCAGAGAAAGCCCGGGGCAGCGAGGAGAAGCTGCTACATGGGGGTGTCTTCCTAGTAGACTCCATCCCTCGCATGGCCACTGGAAAGGTCAGCAGGGGGCAACTGCGGCACTCTCTCCTGGAGAGGATCAAAGGAAGGGCCTAAGTACACTCTCAGGAATAGCAACTGACGTCTTCTGCGCTTCACTGCAGTCTCACATGGCAACGAGTACTACGTGCAGCATCTTCCGTACGGCTTTGGTCTACATAATAACTCACTTGGTATCTCATGTGCATCCTTGTTAACTGGTGTAGTATTACTTCTGTAATAAATTGAACGAGCTTTACTTTAATAAGAGCTCAGTCAAAATGAATTAATATCAATCACGAGACAAGCTGTCAAATGTAGTTCTCCAGTACGGAAAAAATGTGCAAAATATTTAACAATATATTGGTTCTAACAGTTAGCAGATCAACCGAATGATGTCGAACAACATTCCGAATTTCATTCTGTCAGCGTTGAAGGGAATTTAACAGGCTTTATTTTTTTACGTTTCGATCTTCTTTAGATTATCTCATGGACGAAATGTTTGCTACTTTGCAGTTATCTCGGTTATTGTGTAAAAGTTGGTCAGATGTTTCCCACGCTAGCAGGGGTCTGGTGCTAAAAGTGGTCTAGAAGCTATGTGGGACATCCTAGACCGTAAGTGTATATATATATATATATATATATATATATATATATATATATATATATATATATATATATATATATATATATATGTGTGTGTGTGTGTGTGTGTGTGTGTGTGTGTGTTAAAAAAATGGTTCAAATGGCTCTGAGCACTATGGGATTTCTGTGGTCATCAGTCCCCTAGAACTTAGAACTTTTTTTTTGGTCATCAGTCTACTGACTGGTTTGATGCGGCCCGCCACGAATTCCTTTCCTATGCTGACCTCTTCATCTCAGAGTAGCACTTGCAACCTACGTCCTCAATTATTTGCTTGACGTATTCCAATTTCTGTCTTCCTCTACAGTTTTTGCCCTCTGCAGCTCCCTCTAGTACCATGGAAGTCATTCCCTCATGTCTTAGCAGATGTCCTATCATCCTGTCCCTTCTCCTTATCAGTGTTTTCCACATATTCCTTTTCTCTCCGATTCTGCGTAGAACATCCTCATTCCTTACCTTATCAGTCTACCTAATTTTCAACATTCGTCTATAGCACCACATTTCCAATGCTTCGATTCTCTTCTATTCCGGTTTTCCCACAGTCCATGTTTCACTACCATACAATGCTGTACTCCAGACGTACATCCTCAGAAATTTCTTCCTAAAATTAAGGCCGGTATTTGATATTAGTAGACTTCTCTTGGCCAGAAATGCCTTTTTTGCCATAACGAGTCTGCTTTTGATGTCCTCCTTGCTCCGTCCATCATTGGTTATTTTACTGCCTAGGTAGCAGAATTCCTTAACTTCATTGACTTCGTTACCATCAATCCTGATGTTAAGTTTCTCGCTGTTCTTATTTCTACTACTTCTCATTAGCTTCGTCTTTCTCCGATTTACTCTCAAACCATACTGTGTACTCATTAGACTGTTCATTCCGTTCAGCAGATCATTTAATTCTTCTTCACTTTCACTCAGGATAACAATGTCATCAGCGAATCGTATCATTGATATCCTTTCACCTTGTATTTTAATTCCACTCCTGAACCTTTCTTTTATTTCCATCATTGCTTCCTCGATGTACAGATTGAAGAGTAGGGGCGAAAGGCTACAGCCTTGTCTTACACCCTTCTTAATAGGAGCACTTCGTTCTTGATCGTACACTCTTATTATTCCCTGTTGGTTGTTGTACATATTGTATATGACCCGTCTCTCCCTATAGCTTACCCCTACTTTTTTCAGAATCTCGAACAGCTTGCACCATTTTATGTTGTCGAACGCTTTTTCCAGGTCGACAAATCCTATGAAAGTGTCTTGATTTTTCTTTAGCCTTGCTTCCATTATTAGCCGTAACGTCAGAATTGCCTGTCTCGTCCCTATACTTTTCCTAAAGCCAAACTGATCGTCACCTAGCGCATTCTCAATTTTCTTTTCCATTCTTCTGTATATTATTCTTGTAAGCAGCTTCGATGCATGAGCTGTTAAGCTGATTGTACGATAATTCTCGCACTTGTCAGCTCTTGCCGTCTTCGGAATTGTGTGGATGATGCTTTTCCGAAAGTCAGATGGTATATCGCCAGACTCATATATTCTACAGACCAATGTGAATAGTCGTTTTGTTGCCACTTCCCCCATTGATTTTAGAAATTCTGATGGAATGTTATCTATCCCTTCTGCCTTATTTGACCGTAAGTCCTCCAAAGCTCTTTTAAATTCCGATTCTAATACTGGATCTCCTATCTCTTCTAAATCGACGCCTGTTTCTTTCTCTATCACATCAGACTCATCTTCACCCTCATAGAGGCTTTCAATGTATTCTTTCCACCTATCTGCTGTGTCCTCTGCATTTAACAGTGGAATTCCCGTTGCACTCTTAATGTTACCACCGTTGCTTTTAATGTCACCAAAAGTTGTTTTGACTTTCCTGTATGCTGAGTCTGTCCTTCCGACAATCATATCTTTTCGATGTCTTCACATTTTTCCTGCAGCCATTTCGTCTTAGCTTCCCTGCACTTCCTATTTATTTCATTCCTCAGCGACTTGTATTTCTGCATTCCTGATTTTCCCGGAACATGTTTGTACTTCCTCCTTTCATCAATCAACTGAAGTATTTCTTCTGTTACCCATGGTTTCTTCGCAGCTACCTTCTTTGTACCTATGTTTTCCTTCCCAACTTCTGTGATGGCCCTTTTTAGAGATGTCCATTCCTCTTCAGCTGTACTGCCTACTGCGCTATTCCTTATTGCTGTATCTATAGCGTTAGAGAACTTCAAACGTATCTCGTCATTCCTTAGTACTTCCGTATCCCACTTCTTTGCGTATTGATTCTTCCTGACTAATGTACTTGAACTTCAGCCTACTCTTCATCACTACTATATTGTGAACTGAGTCTATATCTGTTCATGGGTACGCCTTACAATCCAGTATCTGATTTCGGAATCTCTGTCTGACCATGATGTAATCTAATTGAAATCTTCCCGTATCTCCCGGCCTTTTCCAAGTATACCTCCTCATCTTGTGATTCTTGAACAGGGTATTCGCTATTACTAGCTGAAACTTGTTACAGAACTCAATTAGTCTTTCTCCTCTTTCATTCCTAGTCGCAAGCCCATATTCTCCTGTAACCTTTTCTTCAACTCCTTCCCCTACAACTGCATTTCAGTCGCCCATGACTATTAGATTTTCGTCCCCCTTTACATACTGCATTAGCCTTTCAATATCCTCATACACTTTCTCTATCTGCTCATCTTCAGCTTGCGACGTCGGCATGTGTACCTGAACTATCGTTGTCGGTGTTGGTTTGCTGTCGCTTCTGATTAGAACAACCCAGTCACTGAACTGTTCACAGTAACACACCATCTGCCCTACCTTCCTATTCATAACGAATCCTACACCTGTTATACCATTTTCTGCTGCTGTTGATATTACCCGATACTCATCTGACCAGAAATCCTTGTCTTCCTTCCACTTCACTTCACTGACCCCTACTATATCTAGATTGAGCCTTTGCATTTCCCTTTTCAGATTTTCTAGTTTCCCTACCACGTTCAAGCTTCTGACATTCCACGCCCCGACTCGTAGAACGTTATCCTTTCGTTGATTATTCAATCTTCTTCTCATGGTAACCTCCCCCTTGGCAGTCCCATCCCGGAGATCCGAATGGGGGACAATTCCGGAATCTTTTGCCAATGGAACTACTTAAACTTAACTAACCTAAGGACATCACACACATCCATGGCCGAGGCAGGATTCGAACCGGCGACCGTATCAGTCTGTGTGTGTGTGTGTGTGTGTGTGTGTGTGTGTGTGTAGAGAGGGAGGGGGGGCGGGCTGCATGGTGGTATATGTCAGTTTTCTAATGCCATGTGATGCGTAATGTGCTTGGTAAATATATGTGATTTACCCAAACATAAATCTTTTTGTGGTAACTTTATTCAAAGGAATTCCTTGTGTAGGTCTGTAAATAAGTGCATTATGTGTTTAATGTAGTTAAAATCTATTTCCGGTGTGAAGCATACTAATATTGCTAAGAAAAACGGAAATGAATTATGACTTCTTCCCTTCCACGTCATTACTCTTTTGATTGATTTGATACTTTCTCGCATCTTTTGTGTTAATATTGTTTAAACTGTATGTACCTTCCAGATCGTCTATAATCTGATGAACATATTATAATCGTTGAATACACCTTTCACTTTACCCGTCGACCCATTCTAACGGTATGTTAACTATTGCTGGATGCAGCTCGACTAAGCCCCATCTTTAGTAATCATTTTATGTTACCGAAATTGTGAAAGAAAAAAAAAATAATAAACATTATAGTTTCAGAAAAGCATCGGTATTAAGTGCTTTGTGACGGGTCATGACAGGTATGCTAGAGCTGTTTGCACACTACACTGAACTTTTTCTGTGAACGATTTGTTGCCCAGACGGCGCAACGTTAAGACATAGTACCATAAGAACCTAACTGGTGTGAAGGCAGGCAGAAAGGAAAGACTACCTACTCAAGGATTTACAGTACGTTTAACCGGTAAGTGGGGTTTGTTCAAGTATCAGACATTCTGGCGTTTTGAGCTGGTGATCGGCATGAGGCAAGGTCATGCAATGGCTTAACGTCGACATTTATAGACATCTCTGTCATGGACAGTCGTTCCTAGGACAGTGATTGGTCCGACATTGCACTTAATAGCGAAATAAGTCAGAACGTTTTAGGACTGTGAGCTTGTCTTTCAATAAATTTCTCCACAAATTACTGCCTCGAGGGACGACCATTAGCCCACTGGAACAGGCTTCCACGCACTTCCACATCTACATCTACATGACTGCTCTCACATTTACACTTCAGTGCTTCCCAGAGTGTTCATCGACTCAAACTATTTCTCTAACGTTCCACTCTCGAACAGCGTGCAGTAATAGCGGATACTTAAATCGTGATTTCTCTTACCATAGGTAAGAATCAACTGCTCTAAACAGAATCAACTGCTGCTTTAAGCTTGTGATCGCCAACAGATGGTGACGTTCATGGTTCAATATTAGTACTATACTTTTTCTTTTAAGAGTAAACGAAGCCCCAGTATTATTATTTACCGCACCTATTATGTTTGTCAAGTGTTATATTTTCCTTACAAGTCTAAAATGTCAGGAAGGATACTCACCAGTACAAAAAAATTGCAATGTTTACATCAAGTGTCACAATATTACTTTCCGCATGCACACGTATCAGTGAAATTAATGGGTAAAAGGTAATTGTCAGCTGGAAAGGAAGTACTCCAATCATATTTCCATTCCTAAATAGTTAAAAATAACCGTTGACATTAGAAATTAGGTCTAAGGGTTCGATACCGTAGAAATAACCTGACCAGGCATATAACTCCACAAAATTTGTGTTAGCTAAAGTAATAAGCTAAGCAGGCAAGCACACAAGAAAATAGATAGCTCTCCAGCACCATTTTAATGGGAAAGCGGATAATGCCTGCTAAAAAACAGGAAAATATAATCGACGATTTAATTACTGATTACATTTCTTTTTTTATTTATTTGCGACATGCTCTATTACAATATCTAAAATACTACGAATACATGTGTGTATTGTGTGTGCAATATTTGTGTTGTATGATGTTGATGATGAGAGAAGGGAGAGGGCAGAACCATGTGGCGGCACAAAGCCTATTCACTCAAGAATGGCAGCGAAGGGGTCGCCAAGTTTAGCTCCCCAACAGCCAAAAGTATCACCATCAACAGTGTCACAATCCCTCATTTCATGAAACACTGCAGAGAGATTCAGTTTTTAAACCAGGACACTGTGGAAAAGTCTAGTGCTCAGGAACTTTATACCACTACCTCTTCCCCCACTGCCAGCCAAATACTGGTATTGAAAAATTTTTGAACCAGAAGGATTCGCGGGTCGAAAGCCGCCACACAAGCGTGAGGTATTACCCAGTTTTTTTTTTTTTTTTTTACTACAGAGGGCAGCCATCCTTCTGACCGAACACGCTGAACTACTGTGCCGGCGTCCTCGGCCACGGAGGCAGGTTGTAAGTAATGGGTTATGGGGGTTGTTATTTTGCCAACAAGCAATTTGCCAGTGTTTTAATACCAAATACAGAAAATTTAGATGTGGAAATATTAATTTGAAAACTCACTGTGTTTTTAAAGTGTATGACATATAACATACTTCGAGAAATAATACAATTTTATTTCGCTCGAATATTTGTTGAGATCTGTGTGTGTGTGTGTATGTGTTTGTGTTTGTTTCGGTTACGTGGTTATCTTAGACGATGGTGTTAGTTAGAAATCGATTTTAGGAAACACAGTCTACTGACATTTGAAGAGCCTTGGCACAATATCCCAATTGGTGAATATTGTCACATTTGTCGCTAGTTGTACATAGCCTCTACTAGGCCTGAGTCATTTGCAATAAAAGCTATAATTGTGATTATGCTGACTGCACCATATCTAAATTGTTCCCAAGGACCAGAGATAAAATAAAATCTATGGTATTCATTGATGATGCACATGGATACAGGACAGGAAAATAGCGACACCTATTGACTTCATGTGAACTTGTTTGTAATACCCGCATTCAATGCAGTTTCATCTATTGACCGCACTACAAATGTAGTAAAACCACTCCATGTCCAAAAAGCCAAAGGCATTGGAAATATCGCAAACATGCCATCTGGCTACGTTTTATTGTTATGATTACATTTTGTTGTTATAACAATTAGTTAAGGCTTATATTATTAGACGAGTGAATTTGATGAGAGATACGCTAAGTAAATTGCTTCTTCATAAATGTGACGCTACTATTGAGTAAATTAATTTTACGAATATTCTGGAAAAAGATGTAAGTGAAGAAACTGGGCAATAATTACTTAATTCTTTCTTGACACTTTTCTCACGGGGAGATTCATTAACTGAATGTTTTAGTCTGGTAAATTTCTTGCCAGTGATGGATTCCGTATATCTCGAACGACATTACGTATTTGGTTGGAATAACTTTTGAGAATTAGAATTTTATGTAAATTTCGTCAACACCATTACTATGACATTTCGTTTTTTTAAGAGTTTTTATAATTCTATTAATGTCAGTGAAAGACGTTGGCACTACTTACAGTTGCTTAAATGTTTGTGGACTTAAATTTTTAATGTATTCTCTTACTGCTTCAAACGAGCTATTTATTCCTGTTCTGCTGCATTTTGAAAGTGATCGTTGAAAGTACTAGCAACACAACATCGTCATGAAGATACGTTGTTACGGTATCATGCACACTGACGGGTCGTTCTGTCTCCTGCCTGACAATACTCTATATAGCTATAATGTTTACTCTCGTAACTACTACCAGCTCGGCTTGAGGACTCCGTGATTTGGCCGCAAGCAGAGGCCGCGAGATGAACTAAGCAAACATCACTCTCCAGGGCCAACCCGCCCCATAGGACGATGATCGCAAAAACACTTCGTATCGAGTGCCGCACTGCTTGTAATAAATACGGGGGAAATTATTTTCTCAGTTTTTTTATGAATACGACGGCCATTCACTTGGCTCTACGTACGCGCTGCTCCGCCGGATATCGTACATCACCGCTGCTGTCTGCAGTGAGGTCTATAAGCACTCAAGACGTGGTATCCCTGTTGCAGCTCTAATGGAAAGAATTGCTAGTTACACCTTTTATATTGTTTTATAAAGCATAGGTGAAGATATTCTTCCATATTAAGAATAGTGTCAGGTATAGTTATGACATTTGAATGTAAGCTAAAGAATTCGCTCGAGTGTTGTAACACCACCTTTCACCTTTTCATATTCACACGAGGTGTAGTAGTAAACGATTATGAACTGCAGAAAGGTTCATAAAATCACTAACATACTGACCATGAATGGAACAGTCTACTTTTTCATGGACTTTTCAATATTATGTTAGATGGCGGAAGTTTATTATTAATTCTTCCGTTTCCATTTGAGTTTACTAACATAACCATCAGAAACGTTTAGCACTTTAGAAAAGCAGGCAAGCAATACTTGTTCATGTTAGCAGAAAGCTTTGTAAACGCACGAGTTGACATCAGTATCAGAGAAAAGCATGCCGATGTTTTATTTCTGCTCGCCTGCACAGTGGATAGTGAGATACATAAATCCACAGTGTGGGAAAGTTTTCGGTCTACCGAAGTTGGTTATTACTGAGTCGCTGCAGCAGCAAAGGCGAAAAATTTCCTTATCGTTTACCTCTGCACTTAATTTATTTACTTTTCGACGGAGAATCAATTGTTTCAGCTTTGATCTAAAGGGTATCAACTGAAAGTGTTAATCAATAGTCGTCATGGAATAAAAAATACAAGGGCCGGAAGGATGGACGCGTGAATATGATAACAATCTTAGGAATGAAAGGCGGAGGAATTCATGCCGTCCAGCGGTATACTCATTCCAAATTAACACGACAGTTTTCTTACTTGCGCTGTGTCACATAATCGCGAGCTGTCCCTGGCGGTACCTAGAATGAGAATATCAGTCATATGACGTGGGAGATTACATGTTACCCAAGGGCATCAAGATCTGCTCGGTCCTCTCAGACGCATTACAAAATACATTTCTTACTCAAATAGTCACGTAAATGCTGTTTGACGCAAGACGTGTAGGTAAAGAGCGGTTGGTGAGATGACCTACACTACTGGCCATTAAAATTGCTACACCACGAAGATGACATGCTACAGACGCGAAATTTAACCGACTGAAAGAAGATGCTGTGATATGCAAATGATTGACTTTTCAGAGAATCCACACCAGGTTGGCGCCGGTGGCGACACCTACAACGTGCTGACATGGGGAAAGTTTCCAATCGATTTCTCATACACATACAGCAGTTGACGGGCGTTGCCTGGTGAAACATTGTTGTGATGCCTCGTGTAAAGAGGGGAAATGCGTACCATCACGTTTCCGACTTTGATAAAGGTCGGATTGTAACCTATCGCGATTGCGGTTTATCGTATCGCGACATTGCTGCAGCGTTGGTCGAGATCCAATGACTTTTAGCAGAATATGGAATCGGTCTGTTCAGGAGGGTCATACGGAACGCCGTGCTGGATCCCAACGGCCTCGTATCACTAGCAGTCCAGATCACAGGCATCTTATCCGCATGACTGTAACGGATCGTGCAGCCACGTCTCGATCCCTGAGTCAACAGTTGGGGACTTTTGCGAGATAACCATCTGCACGAACAGTTCGACGAAGTTTGCAGCAGCATGGACTATCAGCTCGGAGACCATGACTGCGGTTACTCTTGACGCTGCATCACAGACAGGAGCGCCTGCGATGGTGTACTCTACGACGAACCTGGGTGCACGAATGGCAAAACGTCATTTTTTCGGATGAATCCAGGTTCTGTTTACAGCATCATTATGGTCGCATCCGTGTTTGGCGACATCGAGGTGAACGCACATTGGAAGCATGTATTCGTCATCGCCATAGTGGCGTATCACCCGGCGTGATAGTATAGGGTGCCATTGGTTACACGTCTCGGTCACCTCTCGTTCGCAGTGACGGCACTTTGAACAGTGGACGTTACATTTCAGATGTGTTACGACCCGTGGCTCTACCCTTCATTCGATCCCTGCGAAACCCTACATTTCTGTAGGATAATGCACGACCGCATGTTGCAGTTTCTGTACGGGCCTTCCTGGATACAGAAAATGTTCGGCTGCTGCCCTGGTCAGCACATTCTCCAGATATCTGGTCAATGGTGGCCGAGCATCTGGCTCGTCACAATACGGCAGTGACTACTCTTGGTGAACTGTGGTATCGTGTTGAATCTGCATGGGCAGCTGTACCTGTACACGCCATCCAAGCTCTGTTTGACTCAATGCCCACGCGTATCAAGGCCGTTATTACGGCCAGAGGTGGTTGTTCTGGGTACTGATTTCTCAGGATCTATGCACCCAAATTGACTGAAAATGTAATCACATGTCAGTTCTAGTATAATATATTTGACCAATAAATACCCGTTTATCATCTGCATTTCATCTTGGTGTAGCAATTTTGATGGCCAGTAGTGTAGATCTCTGTTTGAGGGCTACAGATCAAGGACGTGCGAATGGGCTCGAATTGCCTGAAAACTTTAATTCTCATAAAATGCGTGTCGCTACTAAGCACCTGAGTACTGGTTCTGGCAGTAAAGTAGAACATATAATACGAAAATAGATGAAACAGAATTAGAAACAGAAAAGTGTTGCAAAAAGAATCTGGAAGGACACTACAGTGAAATTCTATTACATTGCATTTGTAAAATGGAGAATTTCACGTAAAATATCTAGAGATAAGTGTTTGTAGGTATAAATTAATGTACGTCTCCTCGTATATATACCTGTGTGTCAAAACATTGCAACCATTGCAACTCCGCGAAACAGAATGCCACCTGGTGGCTTTGTGGGGACGTTTATCTGCATAGCAGAGTTCTAATGGGGAATCATTTTAGCCATGATGTGGGCCGCAAATGGAGAAATACAGTGACATAAGTGACTTTGACAAAGAGAAGATTGCCGACCGGGTGGCCGAGCGGCTCTAGGCGCTACAGTCTGGAACAGCGCGACCGCTACGGTCGCAGGTTCGAATCCTGACTCGGGCATGGATGTGTGTGATGTCCTTAGGTTAGTTAGGTTTAAGTAGTTCTAAGTTCTAGGGGGCAGATGACCTTAGAAGTTAAGTCCCATAGTGCTCAGAGCCATTTGAACCAAAGAGAAGATTGTTGTGGCTGGGTTCCTGGGAACGTGGACACGGAAACGGCAGCGTTGGTAGGCCGTTCGCGTCCAACAGTCGTGAGCGTCTACAGAATGTAGCTAGTCGGTTAAACTACTTGTAGACGACGAGGAGTTCGACGTCTACGCCTCATCGCCGAACGTGAAGGTAGGAGTCGAACCGACTCTGTAAAACAAGATAGGCGATGACATGTGGCAGGTCTGACGACAAAGTACAACGCTGGTGAAGGCACAAGTATTTTGGAGCACACGTTTCAGAGTACATCGTTGCATACGAAGCTCCGCGCCACACGCCCCCTAAATGTTTCCACAGTGACTATACGACTTCTTTTTTCGATTGCAGTGGAGGCGGAATCATCGAAGGTGAAATGTGGATCAAGTTCTTATGTCTTCGGTTCCCTGCAGATGCAAATCTGTTGCGATGCGTATAATTAACAGGAACATCGCAGTGAGAGAGTGAAATGGCGTGGCAGCTGGAAGCGCACTCCAAAGTTAAAGTACACGGGATAACACGATTCTTGATGGGAAAACATGGTCATCGGGAAATTCTGACGGTATATGGACGATATCCGACGTGCAGCCTTGGTGAAAGGGCGTCTACAATGCGACTAAAGCCGCACAGAAGAGGGTGATGGTGGTCGCGAAGCCCATCGACGTCGACTACAGACGACAATGCACAGGCTATGGGGAGCTCGGTCTAAGAAATCACGGATTCTCCGACTGCGTTGAGCTTCACACATCGGTTCTTGAGTGGCTCTGTGTCCAAGGAGCGTGTATACGTCGCCGAGGAATTTCTAAGCCTCCTACTCTTTCTTGCGTATCTAGTCCGCCTCCACTGCGGAATGGTTAGCACAACAGAATGTCGTGAGACGAGGAGAGCCCGACAAGTGCCATAATGAGATTTCCCAGAAATTGCATTCAATGTACGAAGTGTCAAAATAAACGAACACGAGTCTCAGTTTATCCGTAGACACTTGTCCCTTTCTGAGTAAATACCGTCAAAGACTGCGACGTAATTTAGATTTCTTTCAGCTCCAGATAGTCTCAGTAGGAATGGTGTCATGTTCGTTTGCATCACCGGCTCTCACTTTTGGGCTCCATTTCGAAACCTGATTATTGTTTTTATTTATTTCATTTTTCTATTCATTTATCTACCTACGTCTGTAGAAGCTTACTACACGTATGTTTCTTATCAAGTTAGTGGATAAAAGGGGGTGGTATTAATTGTAAATACTACAACTGCGTTTCGCATTTGTTACATACGTGTGTGTGCTATTTTCAGCTGTTAAAGTCTTTTTAAGTATTCATATTCATTTATTTCAGTCTTACATCAATTCTTAATTTAATTATCACATCTTATTCTCATGTTTATTCCCCAGTAAGATTTGGAAAATTCCTTTGGATGATACCGGCCGTAGAAACATTCTACACATAGAAATTCCGATTACCAAAAGCATTGCTCGAAGATAGGTTTTCTATAGTGACATTTCTTAGTGCGAATATCACGCGGGGAAATAAACGTTGTGACACGTTGGCAATAATTTCGTGGGAAACTGCACATAATGAATCACTTTTCGAAAAACAGTTGCTTGCAATTGATTATCAATCAAAACACACTACAGGAATTGCACAGAAAGCAGTTTTAAATAATTTTTTCATTGAAAAAATTCATTTAACGTACATACACTTAGTGGAATAAGGACAACGTTATTTCAGTGCACGTGGGAAAACATTCGTTTAGTAATCCACGGATGCTGGTAGATCAATGGAAACAAAAACAACAGGGAAGCACACCACACCGTCACTGTTCCAACAGATGCATAACATAGTCTTTTGTGAATGTGTGCAGGTCTTTGTACGGCGAGTTGCTGCTTTGTTTGAGCTCAACCATTCCTTTCTTTTCCTTATGTTAGCATAAAGACACCGCGACGCCGTCAAGTGTGCCACCTCTTCACTTTAACTATCTACTCGTTAATAGCCACACAAATAATCTTGATAACCTTGACAGTGGTTTTCTCAGAAACGGTCGAGTATCTACAGATAAGCCGAGACACGTGTTCGCTTCTTTTGACACTTCTTCCACTGAGCGAAGTTGATGGGCACTCGAGTTGTGACACTTCCTGCGTTCTCCACGTGAGTGGTCAGAGCCACACAATGTCATGCCAGGGGACTAGGTTCGACTCCCGGCCGGGTCGGCGAATTTTTCACTCGGGGATTGTTGTTGTATTGTTTTCATCACAATCTGATCCTCATCGACACACAAGTCGCGGGAGTGACGTCAAGCTGCAAATTCAATGCAATTCACGGCCTGCACTAGGTGACCGGTCTACCTGAGGCAGACAGTAGCCGCCACAGAGACATTTCTATACGGTATGGACTTCAGTGTGATGCCATGAAAATTTCGACACCAAGAAATAACTGTTATAGCCATCTGACCACAGTTTTATAAACGTTTTCATGAGAAGGAGACGCTTATATTACGCAACGGAACGATGGCATGAATGATTATTTGAATATATTTCAAATAACGATTACTTCTCGGAATTGCGTAATCTGATTTAGTGAATATATAGGTGATTGTCCATATAAGGAGACCACCCGGAACAAGGATGTGAACGTCATACTGAATTCCTTAACTTTTGTCCACACGGGAACAAGAAATGTAACAGTCACTTCAAGAATTATTTGCAAAACAACAATCACTCTCGTGGTCCCAGAGACGTTAGTTACCATGCGAGCTCTAAAGACATGCAAGTGAATGAGAAATCTTATGCTGATTCCAGTTTTGAAGAATTTCCTGCTGACTGCTATTTTCTTTCATATTCACTAATATCCCTGCAGAAGAAAAAACTGAAATACGTTGGTGCTCGTATTAAGTACAGACTAGTAAATTAGTATAAAACAAGGTGTGCATTCAAAATTTACTACCGGGATGACTGGGAAAGGAAAACAGCACATAGATGTTTTAGTTGTATTCCTCCGTATTAAAATTGAATTTAAACGCAGTAACAAAAAGAAAGTTACTCTTGTCCTATTACGGATCACGTGATATGAAAAACTACGGTATATGAAAAATTATGTAAAAACGGAGAAAATGCAGATCAGCAAATCCCAAACACATTTCATTTAGAGCAAATGTGATGGAGTAAGTATGCAAACCACCCGAATGAAGAAATGGTACGGCCATGGAACGATCTATCTCTTCGAACGACGTTAAGTCCGAATACGTGTGAAAGTACTTTAATGAAATTACACTAAAGAATAATCAGTTACTTTTTTAAAATTTGTTTTCGTTAATTTGCCTTTCTTTCCTTCTGTACGTACGAACTTTGTTGTAGAACCTCTTATTTACGTGTGGTAATAAAAATTCATTTACACAGAATTAAGTACATTTAAAATTACGTGAATTCATATTAATTGATTAAGAATATTTAGTTGAGAATTAAATCCTTTACATAATTCGGCCTTGGCACACATTTTCTAAATGCAGTGGTCTTTTTTAAATATTTACTGAATTCTTTCCCGACGTTAGCTATGGAACACAAGACTGTCTCTATTAGCAGAAAATGGTTAAATATTGCCAAGCAGACGTTTAATTATCATTGATAAAACACACTTCACTATACATTTAAGTTATTTGAAAGAACCAACAAATTGTTAAATTTCAACGTTAACTATCCGCCTATGAGTGCACAAATGTGAAACTAGTAATAAATTCCGTCAGTCTTTGGATCGCTGTAAAAGAAAAACATTTTCTTAATTCACTGCTAATTTTTATCTGCTCCCGATTTACGGGTTTGGTTAATTTTTCTTAGCGGAAAATTTTTTAAATGTGCCGCCGCTGCAAATCGTTCAGTCGCGGCACAGCCCAGCAACACCGCTAAAAATGCTGAAATTTTTTTAAGGAATATTATAGATGACATGGGCAAGCTAATTTACATTAGTAATACACACTTTTGTTAAATTATAATGTATTCAGACCATAACAATAATTCAATTTCTCCTCTAATGGCGGACCACAACAATAATTCAATTTCTCCTCTAATGGCGGCTAAATCTAGATACAGACAAAAGAAGTCTACCCATTCATAAAATGCTACGTCACAGGTTCCTCTCACTTTCAGCTCTCCAGGACGACGACAAAGAATACACACCACGTGGTGCTTTTTATACTACTGCTGACCATTAACATCTCTTTGTAATCTTACAACATTATTTTCCTCTGTGGCTGAATTTTACATTTTTGTTATCGCAGATATTGACACATTTCGCAATTACATTATGAGTATAGAAATATTACAATCATAAATACATCGAGAATAATACTACAGAAAATATTACAATAATAACGAACGTTAATAACAAAATTAAATAATATTTTTTGTTAAATAATTACAGTATATACAAATTGCTTCATAGTGGCGTATATAGAACAATCAAATTTTAGTTTATTAATAGTGTGAGTGTTGCCAGGGAACGTTACATTGCCCCCTGGCAGCATTTGGCAGAGTTTCTATACTTTGACACAATGGTGCCAGTAACGTTCTTTACAATTCTGTATTTTTTTATGGAATGGCTCTTTTAATTAGTCCCAGGGTTATATATGTTCATGGCTCCCCCATTTGGGCGAAGGCAGACAGGAAACCTGGGCAAAACTGTGCCGGAGCCCAGCCATCCCAGTTGGTTCATGATTAATCTTGTCTCTTTAACAGTCATTCCTTTGAATTGATTTAGCAGTTTGTCATCAACGGTTACGTAATATCACAGTGACATACAGTTCAACGAAAGTTTGTTGTGTGTGATTAACAACTCGTTATTATTATTTTTGCGATATACTGCAAGGTCACTTGTCCTAGGATATATCACTTAGTTTTTTGAAATCATTTAGCACAACGTCACTTTTCATAATGTTCCCACTACCTACGTGTTACAAATCCATCTCCTACACTTGTTATTATTCATTTTCTCTTGTCAGTTAACGGGTATACATAATACATGTTCAATGTTTATCAAAAATCGAGTTCATTTACATGTTATGCAGTTTGTGTAAATATTTTGGAATATGTCAATAATGCTGTAGTTGGTGAGCGGTGCGGAGTGATTGTTGAGCGGCGCTGAGCGCGGCGCGTCGGCTCCGTGTAGGTCACCGCCCCCGGTGTTGACAGCTACGGCGTGGAGATGCGTGTGGCTGTCTGGTCTGCTACGGGCTGCTGCGGCCGCTGCATGGCTGAGGTAGCCGGATGCGCGTTGTGTATCAGCTCGCCCGTGTGACATCTTTTGCAGTGCTCCAGCAACCATGCAACAAGTTCACAAACAGTGTACTATCCTTATGGGCATTTTTCCTGCTGTGGGAAAAAACGCACACAGTTATTGGCAGTTATTATTCAGTAGGCCTTCACTAGTCTGGTTTGCACAATGTTTCGTTGACACAGTAACAGTTTTTATGGGCGCACAATATTTTTTCACCATGTCATGACTTGTCATTAGTCACACGCAAGTTTTCACCTTAGGACAAAATGTATCTCTGTAGTCAATGCGCTTTCCTAGCGTCCCTTGACACACAAAGAGTAATAGTTTGACACTAACTTGGTCCACCGTCCGTTATCGGCTCACTGTTCGTGTCGTGCTAGTTTCTTGTCCACTTGCACACACGACGATGATACAGTTTCTTATTGCTTGTTCAAAACAACCTCGTGACGTATTGCTGCAGGTTTAACAGTCACTGTCTGTCTCTGCCACACAATACTACACTTTTGTTTAAGTTTTTTCATTTAAAATGTCCGTTGTGCAATTTTTGTATCAGCACATTCGTAACTTCTTTGTTCGCTCTTTACCAAGGTGTGTGATATTTGCGTACATGGTAACAAATATTAAAATTTCGTATTAGTTTGCCCAAAAATCATCTGTATTTATGTTCGAGTAGATTTTATTTGTGCATTCCAGCCGGATTCAGGCATATTGTTCAATAACTCCTTTGAAATTATCTCTCACTTTACTTGCAAGGTCCTACGTAACTACAGTGTAGTCTCTGTAGGCTAAAATTGACTTGGACTAAAATGTTCCTCCTGACTGATCTCTGTCACAATTTAACACTATAAATAATTGCACTAATCAGGTTATCTGTGCAGACATTTAAAGCATGTTTAAGCTAACACTAATTAAAAGAAGACATAACACAAATATTCATAAACAAAAGAGAAAGTCAATCATATTCTTATAATTAAATACATCTACACTAGTACATTATCTCTACAGATCACACATCATTAACGTTCATTCATTTTCAAACGAATGGTGTCCCTTTTTTTACACATAACACATAGGACTATTAGTCATTTACTGTAGGAATATTTTCACATCCTTACGCGGGTACAGTCCCCGTACTCTCCCTGAATGGGGATCTGCTAAGAGATAGCTACACTCATGTGGCACACTTACTATTCTAAAAGGTCCATTGTACACCAATTTCCAGTTGCTATTTTGTTTCAAGGATGCCGAGGACTTAGGATGATTGCGTAAGAGCACCAAGTCCCCAACACTAAGTTTCTGATTATTCGTCACATGTCGATTATATTTTTCTTTCCTTTTCTGAGCGCACCTGGTAAGGTTGCACCCTGCTTTCCTTATCTTATCTTCCTTAGGCTCAGGAATGACTGGGACCTTAGGCAAAGGTGCCAGCCACTCATTCAGAACTCTATTATTATTCATTATAATCTCGTTTGGTGGATACCCCGTAGAAGCATGCGGGGTTGCGTTGTGAATTTCCAAAAATTTAGGTATCAGATCTGGCAATCTTGTGTGCTTACATGCAATGTATAACCTGAAATACTTATTTAACTCTCCAAATGTTCTCTCTACTAAACTTGCTTGTGGGTGAAAACGGGGTATTAGTATGTGCTTTATATCCTGTTCATGCAAATAGTTCTTCCAGGTATGACCTGTAAAATAGGAAGCATTATCCGATATTATCGCTTCAGGCTTACCCACCTGTGTAAAATATTCTTTCCCTAACCATTTAACTATTCCACGAGCGGTGGCTGATTTAAGGCAGTATACACTCCTGGAAATTGAAATAAGAACACCGTGAATTCATTGTCCCAGGAAGGGGAAACTTTATTGACACATTCCTGGGGTCAGATACATCACATGATCACACTGACAGAACCACAGGCACATAGACACAGGCAACAGAGCATGCACAATGTCGGCACTAGTACAGTGTATATCCACCTTTCGCAGCAATGCAGGCTGCTATTCTCCCATGGAGACGATCGTAGAGATGCTGGATGTAGTCCTGTGGAACGGCTTGCCATGCCATTTCCACCTGGCGCCTCAGTTGGACCAGCGTTCGTGCTGGACGTGCATACCGCGTGAGACGACGCTTCATCCAGTGCCAAACATGCTCAATGGGGGACAGATCCGGAGATCTTGCTGGCCAGGGTAGTTGACGTACACCTTCTAGAGCACGTTGGGTGGCACGGGATACATGCGGACGTGCATTGTCCTGTTGGAACAGCAAGTTCCCTTGCCGGTCTAGGAATGGTAGAACGATGGGTTCGATGACGGTTTGGATGTACCGTGCACTATTCAGTGTCCCCTCGACGATCACCAGTGGTGTACGGTCAGTGTAGGAGATCGCTCCCCACACCATCATGCCGGGTGTTGGCCCTGTGTGTCTCGGTCGTATGCAGTCCTGATTGTGGTGCTCACCTGCACGGCGCCAAACACGCATACGACCATCATTGGCACCAAGGCAGAAGCGACTCTCATCGCTGAAGACAACGCGTCTCCATTCGTCCCTCCATTCACGCCTGTCGCGACACCACTGGAGGCGGGCTGCACGATGTTGGGGCGTGAGCGGAAGACGGCCTAACGGTGTGCGGGACCGTAGCCCAGCTTCATGGAGACGGTTGCGAATGGTCCTCGCCGATACCCCAGGAGCAACAGTGTCCCTAATTTGCTGGGAAGTGGCGGTGCGGTCCCCTACGGCACTGCGTAGGATCCTACGGTCTTGGCGTGCATCCGTGCGTCGCTGCGTTCCGGTCCCAGGTCGACGGGCACGTGCACCTTCCGCCGACCACTGGCGACAACATCGATGTACTGTGGAGACCTCACGCCCCACGTGTTGAGCAATTCGGCGGTACGTCCACCCGGCCTCCCACATGCCCACTATACGCCCTCGCTCAAAGTCCGTCAACTGCACATACGGTTCACGTCCACGCTGTCGCGGCATGCTACCAGTGTTAAAGACTGCGATGGAGCTCCGTATGCCACGGCAAACTGGCTGACACTGACGGCGGCGGTGCACAAATGCTGCGCAGCTAGCGCCATTCGACGGTCAACACCGCGGTTCCTGGTGTGTCCGCTGTGCCGTGCGTGTGATCATTGCTTGTACAGCCCTCTCGCAGTGTCCGGAGCAAGTATGGTGGGTCTGACACACCGGTGTCAATGTGTTCTTTTTTCCATTTCCAGCAGTGTATTTTTAAGTATTTACAGAAAAGGTCATATACCGCTAAAATGTATTTTAATCCACCCCTGGCTCAAGGGTAGGGTCCTGCTATGTCTATAGATACTAACTGAAGTGGTCGCTGAGGCACTATAGGATGCAGTTCAAACCTTGTGGACTTATTTTGAAACTTAGCTTTTTGGCACAGAGGACAAGTCCTGATAATGGTGCGAGTCTGCTGGCTTATTCCCTTAAAGTAACAGTATCTGGATAAAATCCTTATTGTTTTGCCTATCCCAGGGTGACTCCATGCTAAATGCGTGTGCCACACTACAGCTGCGATAGCCTGTTGCGGTATACACACGACTCCATGGTCATTTGACACACCTGTTTTATAATACAGAATATTATCTACTACTTTGAAATTCTGAACACTTTTAAGATTGGTTCCTTCTTTAATTTTGCTAATGACATCTCGCCAAATCGGATCAGTTTCCTGCAATATAGACATATTCTTACACATATGTAAAAAGTCCCTCCTATGTACCTTATCTTGTACTAAGAGTATTCGATATTCCTCCGATTGTTCCAAAATCTTTGACACTGAGGATTGCTCTAGTGGGAGCCTCGACAAGGCGTCAGCTACAACATTATCTTGTCCTTTTAGGTACATAATCTTAATTTTATATTCCTGCAATGCTAACCTCCATCTTAGCAAGCGGGTATGGTATAATTTGCAAGACATTAAATAGCTCAGAGCCTGGTGGTCACTGAATACTTTGATTTCTTTGCCATAGATGTAATAATTGAATTTCTTTACCGCCCAAACCACTGCAAGAGCCTCTAACTCGGTAGCGGAATATGCTCTCTCACAGCTGTTTGGTGTGCGGCTGGCAAATCCGATTACATTGATTGTTGTGGGGTCGTTGCTCCTGTCCCACTGAAACAAACAAGCGCCCAGACCGTATGAACACGAATCTGTCGCTATGCAAAAATCTTTTGTCATGTCTGGGTGTCGCAGTATGTTTGCATTCACCAAGGCGTTTTTGATAGCCTCAAATGCGCGTTGACATTCTTCTGTCCTCACCCAGTGTGCATTTTTACGCAACAGGCTCAATAACGACTCGTTATTCATTAATTGATTTGGAACAAACCGTCTAAAAAAAGATGCAAGACCTATAAACGCTTTGAGTTGTCTCTTAGTTCTCGGGCTAGGAAACCCACGAAATGCGTCAAGTTTTCTGCTGTCAGGTTTGATGCCTTGTGGTGTTATTATGTGACCTAGAAATTTAATCTGATTACGTCCAAATTTGGATTTCTCAAGATTCGCTGTTACTCCCGCTTGCTTAAACCTTTCTAAGACTCTACCCAGTAGTTCTACGTGTTCCTCCCAGGTGGCAGTAGCAATCACCAGATCGTCTACGTACACTGTTACCCTTTGCAGCAAATCCGGACCTAAAACCTCGTCGAGGGCTGTTATGAAAACTCCCGCACTTACATTTAGGCCAAAATGTAGTACCCTAAATTGGTAGTTCCTTCCCCCAAATATAAATGCAGGATTTGCCAGAATGAACTTATCATATCAACAGATGTCAAATATTGCACTCCATGGAATTTTTGAATTTGCTCATCAAAGTTTTCCGGATGAGTCCTGACAGGTACAATAATTTCGTTTATGTCTCTCGCATCTAATACTAACCGTACCTGTCCGTCTGCTTTTGCTACCGCCACCAAAGGACTACTATAAGGGGACAAAGACGGTTCTATTATTCCCCACTCTATCAGTTTTCTAATTTCTTTAGCTACTATTTCCTTCTTGGACCAAGGAATGGAGTATGGGGCTCGACAGTAGGTTTTGTGAGGCTTCACCTCGATATTATATTGATACCCCTTAACAATTCCTGGTCGTTCTGAAAATACATCTGCATAGTTAGATAATAACTGTACCAAATCCTGCTGTTGCACTGAGTTCAAATTTTCGGACTGTGATACTTTGTTCACAAGTGCGTCCACATTTGCTTTTAATTGATCACTTCGTACGTCTGGGTAATAGAGATTTTGTCCTAGAGAATGATTGTCTAAATGTAGTATCCACTAATTCCTACATTTTATGTTAATAGCATTACAATTAGGCACAGGTACCTCTTCAGATCTGAGCATGGACAATTCTATCCTCCTACCCGCGTTCATCAAACTTAATCTTCCCCGAGAAAGGTTGATTACTGCGTTCCTTTTTCTCAAAAAATTTACCGCCAAAATGCAGGCTACCTTTAAACCCTTTACTACCAGGAATGAGCACGCTATGGCTTCTCCCCCCATATCTCTACCCGCACTTGGAGTTTAATTATTTGTCGCTGTGCACTGATGGTTCCAGTGACTTTGCAATTGTTCACAGGAAAAGTCAGCATACGCTTTTCTTTCCCCAGTACTCTGAATAAGTCCATACTCATGACACTGACAGTAGCACCTGTATCTACGATTGCTTGCACATCAATATTGTTAATTTTGATCCCTATTATCGCTTGTACTTTGTCTTTGTGCTCCTTTATGCACGTGGGTGGTTCAGTTATTAATTCATGTCCCATCTGTACCCCGTCATTATACCTGAGGATACAGATTCCCGATGTTTTGTTCTGTGTCGGGCTGCTCTCACTCCAAACCTCAGCCGACGATGGAGAGCGTATCTCGGCTGAATCTAGTTTGTTGGATTATTACTGGTGGATGGGTGTGGCTGCTCTGTGTCGCTGACCTCCACTATGTGTAAGTTGTGTTGCATCGGCCGCCACGGTTGCGCAATTGGCGCATTTTGTGGTGGCGGTCGGTTATTGTCATATCTTTCACTGTTTTGCCGGTCCGGACTGGGCCTCTGGTTCTGTGGCCAAGTTCGGTTTGCATCGTTATAGGTACTAGTGTTCCACGGCCCCCTGGCATTTTTCCATCTACTATTGCTTGGTGGGCCTGTTTCATATCGGTCATCAGACCTCCTTTTCCGGTCATTATTCACCGGCGGACTATTGCCGTTCCGGTCTCTACCTCTATTCCCATTTTGTACATAATCTTGTTTCCTATTGTTACCTCCGCAGTTTCCATTATTTGGTGGAGGCGTGTTATTTCGACAATTTCTGTAACCGTTTCCGTTACTTCTAGCCTGTTCAGAGGCTGCCTTAACATCCTCCTGAATCAGGTCAATTGAGTCCAGAACAGACAAGAAATGTTCCATGTCGTTCTCCTGTACGTGTATATATTTTTCCTTTACGTGTATCGGCAAGTGTGATTACAAAAGTCGGATCAAATCCCGGGATGAAATCTGCTCGTCCCAGTAACGGGTCTTATTTATATATTTCTCAAAATATTTTCGCAAATTGCCTAATCGTGGAGAATACGGCTCTGGATTATATACCTCTTTCCGTAATCTCTCCTGAATACATGTTGACCAATATTTGGCCAAGAATGCCTTTTCAAATTGCTCATATGTGTCGCAACTGTCAGCTGCTTCGGTTGCCCATAATGCAGCATCTCCTTGTATGTAAGACATAACGAACTGTATTTTCTGTGTATGACTCCAAACGCTAGGCAAAATGTTTCTAAATCCCTTGATAAACACTACAGGGTGAACAGATTTCTTCTCCGTTATAAAGATCTGAAACTGTCGGTTTTTAATCAGGCTTTCTTTAATCACTATTTTGGAGTGACATTTGTTTGTTTCGCTAACATTCGTTGCCTGTTCTGTCTCGCAGTCGCAATTTTTCACTGCTGTACTTATATGCCTATCATTGTTGGACCTGGCTAGCGTGACACACGCCTGTGCATCGTCGTGCAGCAAGCTGGTTTCCAGCTCCGCAAGACGACGGTTGACATTCCGCTGCCACAGCGGTATGTCAGTGTGCACCACCCTTTTTAGGTCCTGCACTTCCGCATTGGAGCCCCACGTCTTTGGCTTCAATCGCGACGTGCACCTTCTCGTCTATTTTTTTTTTTTTTTTATTCGTTTTCAATTTTGTGCACTTGTTCGGACATTTTGTGCTCAATTACTTGAATTGTGTCAATTTCTAATTGTTCCATCCTGTTAGCCAGTACACTGATTTCACCCACGATACTGGCGTTAGCCACCTGGATATTATCTACTCTTTCGCTCAGTTCTTGCACCGCTTTGGGTATGGTTTCATCGTTTTGTTTCAAACTAATAATCTCACTTTGCATAGCTTCCAAAGATTGCATTAACTGCAAATCTCTCTCATGCTGGCGTCGATCACGCTCTGCTTGTTCATGCATAAACGTAGCTTCGAAATTGAGCATGAGCTCGAACATAACTCTTAATGATTGCACTTCTGACACCTGACCACTCTCTGGTCCGTGTCTAGTGCTTGTGGGTGGTACACTATTTCTACCTTCAACTGAATCACTGGCTGGCAGTGGCAACATTTCTTGCCCTTCTGCACCCAGATTCTCACATTGTACTTCCTGAACTACGCCACTAACATTACTTTGTGCCCCACTTTCTAACTCGGTATCACTGCTTGATAACTGCTGTTCATTATCCATGTTTATATCTTTCTGACTACGCAATCTAACCATAGTCAACAAAAGAAACAAAATCGGAACTAAATATCCTAACACTCAAGTTTCACTGACATAATCACACAAGAAATGGTTATTTGTTGAAACACACTTATTATATACTACAATGACTAACTACTCAAATGTCCTGTTATTTTCAAAAAAGAACTCAAACAACAAGCACACCACTAATGATCCGAGAACACTGCACTGAGGCTACTTTACTACCCACCGGACAACTACACTGTAGCTTCACCTTATGGTGATCTATTTTGGGTGCAGCTGCCCCCTGGTATTGTGGTAGGTAATTAATTTTTCGATATAATGAGCTCTCTTCTTCAGCTTGCCTCTGGGTATATAGTGTTCTCATGCAAAAAATCATATACAGGTATTACCACACAATATTGGTTAGGCAATACATAGAATACATGAAAAAAATATTAGTTGTTCTCCAACAAAGTTAGACTACAATAATTCTCTAGTTATCTCATGGGTATTTTGTGGCAACTGCATATTCGGGCCCCACGTTGGGCGCCAATTTAATGAAATTACATTAAAGAATAATCAGTTACTTTTTTTAAATTTGTTTTTAGTTAATTTGCCTTTCTTTCCTTCTGTACGTACGAACTTTGTTGTAGAACCTCTTATTTACGTGTGGTAATAAAAATTCATTTACACAGAATTAAGTACATTTAAAATTACGTGAATTCATATTAACTGATTAAGAATATTTAGTTGAAAATTAAATCCTTTACATAATTCGGCCTTGGCACACATTTTCTAAATGCAGTGGTCTTTTTTAAATATTTACTGAATTCTTTCCTGGCGTTAGCTATGGAATACAAGACTGTCTCTATTAGCAGAAAATGGTTAAATATTGCCAAGCAGACGTTTAATTATCATTGATAAAACACACTTCACTATACATTTAAGTTATTTGAAAGAACCAACAAATTGTTAAATTTCAATGTTAACTATCCACCTACGAGTGCACAAATGTGAAACCAGTAATAAATTCCGTCAGTCTTTGGATCGCTGTAAAAGAAAAACATTTTCTTAATTCACTGCTAATTTTTATCTGTTCCCGATTTACGGGTTTGGTTAATTTTTCTTAGCGGAAAATTTTTTTAAATGTGCCGCCACTGCAAATCGTTCGGTCGCGGCATAGCCCAGCAACAGCGCTAAAAATGCTGAAAATTCTTTAAAGTAATATTATAGACGACATGGGCAAGCTAATTTACATTAGTAATACACACTTTTGTTAAATTATAATGTATTCAGACCACAACAATAATTCAACTTACATTAGTTTGTAATTTCTCCTCTAATGGCGGCTAAATCTAGATACAGACAACAGAAGTCTACCCATTCATAAAATGCTAGGTCACAGGTTCCTCTCACTTTCAGCTCTCCAGGAAGACGACAAAGAATACACACCACGTGGTGCTTTTTATACTACTGCTGACCATTAACATCTCTTTGTAATCTTACAACATTATTTTCCTCTGTGGCTGAATTTTACATTTTTGTTATCGCAGGTATTGACACATTTCGCAATTACATTATGAGTATAGAAATATTACAATCATAAATACATCGAGAATATTACTACAGAAAATATTACAATAATAACGAATGTCCTTTACACAAAATTAAACAATATTTTTTGTTAAATAATTACAGTATATACAAATTGCTTCATAGCGGCGTATATAGTACAATCAAATTTTAGTTTATTAATAGTGTGAGTGTTGCCAGGGAACGTTACAGTACGTTTAGGGACCTGAAAACCCCAGAAAAATAGGATATTACGCCAAGCTGCAAATTCACGCTGCCACATCAACGTAATTCTTTGGCTTCATGAGAATGGGCATCAAAAGGAACCTCAGTTCAAATACTCATCATCCGTAAGAAACGAACTGCGACACGCGTCGTCCGTAACCATCGAATACAACACGAGGATCGTCAAGACGAGAAGCGAGAGAAAATCAGAATGAAAGCTTTTCGCACCGCTGCAACCGTGCTGCACGGCCGGCAAGGACTTCTGGTTGGTACAGTGATACAGAATGTGTCTAATGTTTGCCCGGTTGACATAGTTTCACCTGAGAAGTCATCGATTATAAATTGTTACGCAGTCAATAACCAGGGTAAAGACTTGCAACTAAGAGTTTCCATAAGAGTAAACAGTTTGAAAGTTGACATTCTGATGAACGACTTCCAAATTGAACGATCGGTGGAACGTTCCGACCGTTATTCAAAGAGACTAATAATTTCGAAAAAATAGTGTCATGTATGTGTGTCACTTTCAGGTTTAGTGCAGTATTCAATAAAAGTAACTTGCCATGAGATAATAATGGGTAAATTTTTTCTGAAGACTCCTCGTAAGAACACGGTATTAAGCATTCGCCATAATGTTCGGCATATCAGTGTATATCGAAACTCTGATGGCGTTAATTCTTATCGCGCTTCAAGGATGCACAATTGACGTTAATGAAAATCCAGTTATAATTTATATTGTCACTACAGGTGCCTGTGCGTGCTTTTCTGGCTTTTTTACAGTAGAGAATCTTTTAACTATGTTGTGACCGAATGCGTTATCATTTACCTATGTTTACTTCTAAAAAATTCACATGATCATGCAACATTTCATTACTTTGAGTATATACTTATTTAAATACACAGAACTGTAATAATAACGATGATATTGTTGTTATTTTTAAGTTTTTACTATCATTTGGATCTTTACTTAGGTCAAAGAGACTTTCTTAATACGTTGTTTCTGCGACCTCCGATCGCGACGCCTTTTTTTTTTTTTTAACATTTCTGACGGGGTTAGCGATAGTCGTCGATTTTTCTCTTTCCTGAGAAGTGGTATGAGTTTAACGCACCGTTGACGATGCGGTCATTATAGTCGACGCACAAGCTCTTAATGCGGGAGGATGGAGAAGGAATTCGATCGTGTCATTTTTAAACGAACTATTCCGGCACTTTCCCTTCCCACTCAGTCAAACCACGCTAAACCTATATTTGGCTGGACGAAAGAGGATTTGAACCGCTGCCATCCACAGTGCGACACCAGTCAATGTCCTATCAAGACGCCATCTCGCTAAGTTCTTACTTGATGCCGCTTGGAAGACTTCAAGAATGAGATAACTGAGGCAGTGATAGCAGTAAACAGCGTAAATTTCTAGAAATAAACGAATGTTATGTCTAACAACCTTGGCACGCCCTCTGTTGGTTACGCTGATAATCAAGTCACCTGGTCCTGATAATAGCGAAAAACATCCCACTCGAGCGCAGCCCGACCTTGTGCGGGATGGGTCCTGTATCTGCTGCGTATGAGAGTGTTCTGCGTAACGTCGGGCTGTCTAGTGTTTCAGGCACGGACGCCGGCTGTGTTTGCGGGGTACGCTCCTCAACTATACGAGTTGTAGTCAGCTCGAAACACCTCTGCTAGTAGTACCTGCGCGGACAGTATAAAACTAAGACGCTCGTGCGTTTTTGCTTGAGTCTCTCGATGTATCTGTTTGTATTACGAAAATTGAATGTGGAAGGGGAAGAAAGGAAAGACAAGGAACTATTGATACCCGATATATTGGGACTTTATGCGTAATGAGCGGCGACAAATGAAAATTGACGCCGGACCGGGATACGAACTTGAGATCTCCTGCTGACTAGGCAGTTGCGTTAATGCCGGACACGCTGTTTATCGCACTGCACGGACTATCTGGGCATGCCTCTCGGCTGACCCTAGTAGACCTATCCGCAGTCTCCGTCCATGCCCTCCACGCTCGCTACTATGAGACATCCCTAGGAAAGTCGAACGTACTTGTGCATCTGCATTGAAGGTGGTGGATTCATTGCCCATCGGGGCGAATCTGTTACACAGGACGGTCCATCGATAGTGACCGGGCCAAATATCTCACGAAATATGCATCAAACGAAAAAACTACAAACAACGACACTTGTCTAGCTTCAAGGGGCAAACCAGATGGCGCTATGGTTGGCCCGCTAGATGGCGCTGAAATAGGTGAAACGGATATCAACTGCGTTTTTTTAAATAGGAACCCCCATTTTTTATCACATATTCGTGTAGTACGTAAAGGAATACGAATGTTTTAGTTGGACCACTTTTTTCGCTTTGTTATTGATGGCGCTGTAATAGTCGCAAACGTATACGTACGTGGTATCACGCAACATTCCGCTAGTGCGGACGGTATTTGCTTCGTGATACATTACCCGTGTTAAAATTGACCGTTTACCAATTGCGGAAAAGGTCGATATCGTTTTGATGTATGGCTATTGTGATCAAAATCAACGGGAGTGTGCTATGTACGCTGCTCGGTATCCTGGACGACATCATCCAAGTGTCCGGACCGTTCGGCGGATAGTTACGTTATTTAAGGAAACAGGAAGTGTTCAGACACATGTGAAACGTCAACCACGACCTGCAACAAATGATGATGCCCAAGCAGGTATTTTAGCTGCTGTCGCGGATAATCCGTACATCAGTAGCAGACAAATTGCGCTATAATCGGGAATCTGAAAAACGTCGGTGTTGAGAATGCTACATGAACATCGATTGCACCCGTACCATATTTCTATGCACCAGGAATTGCATGGCGACGACTTGGAACGTCGTGTACAGTTCTGCCACTGGGCACAAGAGAAATTACCGTACAATGACAGATTTTTGCACGCGTTCTATTTGGCGTCGAAGCGTCATTCACCAACAGTTGTAACGTAAACCGGCATAATATGCACTATTGGGCAAAGGAAAATCCACGATGGCTGAGACAAGTGGAACATCAGCGACCTTGGCGGGTTAATGTATGTTGTGCCATTATGGGAGGAAGGATAATTGGCCCCTATTTCATCGATGAAAATCTAAATGGTGCAATGTAAAAACTAAATTTACATCCATATCGACAGATAAGCTGTAGTCATGGCGATACATTAAAATGTGACCCATCTTTCTGCCATAGAGCCAGCACCCAGCATTATGCTACCAGTAATGATGTAACTCCATCTGAGGATGAACCTGAAAAGGTTCGAAAACCGGTTCATGGAATAAAACATAATTATTAAAAAAAGTGACTGGTTGCAGTTCTGTATAACTTATTTACATTCAATATACAGTCACGGTTCTAAAATATCCGTAATGGATAAGCATAATCAGTAATAATTTTAAGAATGTTTGTTATCCTACCAACATAATATCAATTAAACTGAAAGTTGCAGGAAAGGACGAGGAACATGCATGCATAAATGAAAAACATGAAGAAGTAAATAACATATCAGACTATTGTTATTTGGTAGGAGCTTGACACTTATAAGAAAGTAAGCAGATAACTGATTTGCATGATTACTGTGCTTACGCATTGAAGGAGTGATGAAAGAACCAATTGAGTTAGATGTGTTAATTGAAGAAGGTATAAATCGAATTGGGTGGACATGCAGTGTACTTTGTCAGAGTGAGGAGAGAATATGTTGATGATGTTCGTGGTATTAGGTACGATGATAGCTATGGTGACTCAGTGATAGACGATGAAGAGGAATATTTTGTTTGTTGTAAAGAAGATTGTGAAGCATTATGTATTAATGAGGATATTAGTTATTGTAAAAGTGTTGTGGAGATGAATTATTTCTTTATAACCTGTGGCTGAACTGTGGTATTATTAATAAACTGACTATCGTCATTCAGTGGTACCTGTTCTATGTACAGCCATTGTCCATCAATATGCATGAAGGTCTGAAGATGAGCCACTGAAGACACAGATGTGCTCGAGAGTCAAGATGGCCACAACCATGCAGAAAAAGCGGGTGGCAAAATTCATAGTCAGAAAATAGTTTTTGATCTTAAGAGAAAAGCTACAGAAGACATCTGTGAAAGACCGTACAGGGTAAACATTAACAAAACCGACAAACTGCAGGGATTAGATTAGATTAATTTTTCGTTCAATAGATCCGTGCTGAGGAGATCCTCGTGGATGTGGAACATGTCAATTTTTTTTAAAGCTGAAATAACAATACTAATGGTATGAGTATATACAACACATCATTTGTTTCTATTAAAAAATTCGTCAATGGAGTAGAAGGAGTTGGCCACAAGTAAGTCTTTCAGACTCCTTTTGAACTGATCTTTATTTGTAACTAAATTTTTTATGTGTGCTGGCAAATTATTGAAGATATGTGTTCCTGAGTAATGGACCCATTTTTGAATTCAAGTAAGTGCTTTTAAGTCCTTGTGCAGATCATTTTTGTTCCTGGTATCGTATGTATGAACTGAGCTGTTTGTTGGAAAAAGAGATATATTATTTAGGAGAAATTTCATTAAGGAGTAAATATACTGAGAGGCAGTAGTTAGTATACCCAGTTCTTTGAAGAGGTTTCTACAGGACGTCCGTGAATTTAATCCGCAAATAATACGTATTACACGCTTTTGGACTCTGAAAACTTTTGGTTGACTTGTAGAGTTACCCCAAAATATTATACCATGTGACATTATGGAATGAAAGAAGGCAAAGTATGCAAGCTTTTTCATTTTTATGTCGCCTATGTCTGCTAACACTCAAATCGCAAATACAGATTTGTTAAGGCGTTTCTACAGTTCTGTGGTGTACTCTTCCCAACTGACTTTATTATCAAGTTGTAATCCCAGCAATTTAAGACTGTCAACCTCTTCTATCTGCTCTTCTTCATACTTTATGCATATGCTGGGTGGAAACCTATTACAGGTTCTGAATTGCATATAGTGAGTCTTTTCGAAGTTTAATGTCAGTGAGTTGGCTTTAAACCATTTATTAATATCCATGAAAATATCATTAGCAGATATTTCTAGAACTACACTCGACATACTATTTATTGCAATAATTGTGTCATCTGCAAACAAAACGAACTCTGTTTCTGGCAGTGTAACTGATGAGAGATCATTAATTTGCCCAAGAAAAAGCCATGGCCCTAAGATGGATCCTTGTGGGGCACCACATGTAATTACTTCCCATTCTGATGATGACTGATGACTTAATTCACTAGTCCCTTGCAATGACACCCTTTGTTTCCTGTTGGCGAGGTATGACTCGAACCATTTTGCAGCACTGTCCGTGACACCATAGAATTCTAATTTATTTAAAAGGATGTTGTGGTTAACATAATCAAATGTCTTTGACAAGTGGCAGAAAATACCTGCTGCTCGTAATTTGTTATTTAAAGAATTGAGTACATTTTCACTGTAGGTGTAAATAGCCTTCTCGGTATCAGAACCCTTCAGCAATCCAAACTGTGTTCTTGATAATATGTTATTTGTGATCAGATGGTTGAGAAGCTGCCTGTACATTACTTTTTCTAAAATTTTTGAGAATGCTGGCAAAAGTGAAATCGGTCTGTAGTTTGATGGTATCTCTTTATCCCATTTCTTGAATAGAGGCTTAACATCTGCATATTTTAGCCAGTCAGGAAATGTCCCAGTTATAATTGACTGGTTACACAAGTAACTTAGAATTGTACTAAACTCACAAGAATATGCCTTAATTAACTTTTTTGATATTTGATCCTAACCACTAGAATGCTTTGTTTCTAAAGATTTTATTATGGAAGTTATTTCTTTTGGTGAAGTGAGTGACATATCCATGTACCTGAAGCTACTTGTAAAGGCTAGTTTCAGATATTCAAGGACATTATTTACTGATCCTGACAATCCCATTCTATCAGGGACAAATTACTGACTGATAATAGAGGAAAAAAGTCCTAGGAACGCGTGCCCGGAAACGCATCGTTTTCACAGTAATTGGCGCTGACTGAAGAAAGTTCCTCTGACCACGTGCTGTGTGTTCCTTCTGCGTTTCAGGCTGTGTGGTTGACGCAACAGAAAGGTTCGGTTTCATGTAGGGAACAAGTCGAGATTGTTCATATACTGCCAAGCAGATGGAAACGGCGGGAGGCGGCACGGCTATACAATTACAATGCTTTCACAGATACCAGCCACACAGTACTGCATGGTCGTTTTGGGCGTTTGTGTGATCATAGGTCCTTTCAGACGTAGCATGAAGGTGGGCGGCAGACGGTGCGTAAACTAGATTTGGAGCACCAGGTGCTGCCTCTCGATCGTTTCCATCTGCTTGGCTGTTCACAAACACCATATCGGTTTGTTTCCGACATGAAAACCCGACCATTCTGCTGCTTACAGCCCGAAACACACAAGGAACACACAGGAAGCGGTCAGAGGAACTTTCGTTCATCAGCGCCATCTACTGTGGCAACGACGCGTTTCCGGACATTTGTTCATCTGACCTTCTTCCTCCATTCCAGTCAGGAATCGGTCCTTGCAGTTTGTTAGTTTTGTCAATGCTCACCCTGTATATGATCAACTCAAAGGAAAATACGCGAAAGAAATAACTATAATCGCCAATTTTCGTAAATCCATTTACAAAGCTACTCGGAAAGTTTCATCGAAATTATCTACAAGTAGTCAAGAGACTTACGTTGTTGTTAATACATTAAGTTTGAAAGTTACACATGGGCCGGATTTGTTGTTACATAATGATGCTGATAAGAACAGTGTAATATTCTCTGAAGCTGAAAAAGTTAAATACTTACTCAGAGTGACACAATATATTTTGATGGCACTTTCGAGTATTTCACCAAGAATTTTTTTCAACTATTTATGACCCATGCGTTTTTTAATGGACATTATATTCCAATGGATTATGCTTCTGATAATCTAGGTCCGAAATTGTGGATAAACGTGATAATCTAGGCCGTAAATTATATCCGTCAACAATTTTTTGGATTTTGATGAAAGATGGAAGTGAACTGTGGATTGATGTAAGAACGTGAGTTTAAATTTCTCCAACACAAAGCTAGTGGCAAAAGACACAAACGTTAGGACTTATATCTGACTCCAGTTCCAGAAATTAAATCGGGAAGTTTCTGTCTTATACAGGGTGTTACAAAAAGGTACGTCCAAACTTTCAGGAAACATTCCTCACACACAAAGAAAGAAAATATATTATGTGGACATGTGTCCGGCAACGGTTACTTTCCATGTAAGAGCTCATTTTATTACTTCTCTTCAAATCACATTAATCATGGAATGGAAACACACAGCAACAGAACGTACCAGCGTGACTTCAAACACTTTATTACAGGAAATGCTCAAAATGTCCTCCGTTAGCGAGGATACATGCATCCACCCTCCGTTGCATGGAATCCCTGATGCGCTGATGCAGCCCTGGAGAATGGCGTATTGTATCAGAACCGTCCACAATACGAGCATAAGAGTCTCTACATTTGGTACCGGGGTTGCGTAGACAAGACCTTTCAAATGCCCCCATAAAAGAAAGTCAAGAGGGTTGAGTTCATGAGAGCGTGGAGGCCATAGAATTGGTCCGCCTCTACCAATCCATCGGTCACCGAATCTGTTGTTGAGAAGCGTACGAACACTTCGACTGAAATGTGCAGGAGCTCCATCGTGCATGACCCACATGTTGTGTCGTACTTGTAAAGGCACATATTCTAGCAGCACAGGTAGAGTATCCCGTATGAAATCATGATAACGTGCTCCATTGAGCGTAGGTGGAAGGACATGGGGCCCAATCAAGACATCACCAACAATGCTTGCCCAAACGTTCACAGAAAATCTGTGTTGATGACGTGATTGCACAATTGCGTGTGGATTCTTGTCAGCCCACACATGTTGATTGTGAAAATTTACAATTTGATCACGTTGGAATGAAGCCTCATCCGTAAAGAGAACATTTGCACTGAAATGAGGATTGACACATTGTTGGATGAACCATTCGCAGAAGTGTACCCGTGGAGGCCAATCAGCCGCTGATAGTGCCTGCACACGCTGTACATGGTACGGAAACAACTGGTTCTCCCGTAGCACCGAGCGAGGTGGCGCAGTGGTTAGCACACTGGACTCGCATTCGGGAGGACGACGGTTCAATCCCGTCTCCGGCCATCCTGATTTAGGTTTTCCGTGATTTCCCTAAATCGCTTCAGGCAAATGCCGGGATGGTTCCTTTGAAAGGGCACGGCCGATTTCCTTCCCCATCCTTCCCTCACCCGAGCTTGCGCTCCGTCTCTAATGACCTCGTTGTCGACGGGACGTTAAACACTAATATCCTCCTCCATCCTCCCTCTCCCGTAGCACTCTCCATACAGTGACGTGGTTAACGTTACCTTGTACAGCAGCAACTTCTCTGACGCTGACATTAGTGTTATCGTCAACTGCACGAAGAACTGCCTCGTCCATTGCAGGTGTCCTCGTCGTTCTAGGTCTTCCCCAGTCGCGAGTCATAGGCTGGAATGTTCCGTGCTCCCTAAGACGCCGATCAATTGCTTCGAACGTCTTCCTGTTGAGACACCTTCGTTCTGGAAATCTGTCTCGATACAAACGTACCGCGCCACGGCTATTGCCCCGTGCTAATCCATACATCAAATGGGCATCTGCCAACTCCGCATTTGTAAACATTGCCCTGACTGCAAAACCACGTTCGTGGTGAACACTAAGCTGTTGATGCTACGTACTCATGTGCTTGATGCTAGTACTGTAGAGCAATGAGTCGCATGTCAACACAAGCACCGAAGTCAACATTACCTTCCTTCAATTGGGCCAAGGCGGTGAATCGAGTATATACTGACGACACTAAAATGAGCTCTAACACAGAAATTAAGCGTTTCCGGACACATGTCTACATAACATATTTTCTTTATTTGTGTGTGAGGAATGTTTTCTGAAAGTTTGGCCGTACCTTTTTGTAATACCCTGTATATTTTGTTTCCATATGCTGGATCGTGATATGTTTGGTGACTGTTGTGTCGAGGATATAACGTCAGCGATGCTTGTGTCTAAAAAACAACAAAAGTCTTACGACTACTTAGTGGATGCTTACACGGATGAAAACGCACTCTTTCCTCCATCTATTTGGACAGAACTTCCTTGCAACAGACAGAAAACCACTGATGCTTGTAAAAGTTTCCACAGCAAGTACAACAGTCAGTTCTACTCCTACAGTCTAGATATATAAAAGTTTCTCGAGGAGCTGAAGTAAATTGAACTCGACACGAAAATTGCAATCAATTGTGCAACTTTAAAATCCATGAAGCAACGAACTTCAAGGTGGAAAAAATATAACAAAGCTATACGTGAAATTACTTTCCAAAACCTGAAAGTGCAAACTAGAATGAATAATGGGCATACACAGTTGGCTAATATAACAAATTTATAAAGCAATAATTTTTTGAAGATTCATGAATTTATACATATATTAAAAATAACGAAAAAGGTAAATTTACAAATATATTTTGGACTCTGAAACAGTTCGCCTCCTTATCGTACAACCTGGGTAACGCTAAACGAACTGATACGAGAACTACTAATTCATACTTCAACTGATACGAGAGCTACTAATTCATACTTCAGCATTATAGGCTCATTTTCTCTTGATCCCGATATGCAGGATACTCGGAGCCGTTTTTCGTTATTACTAACGACAGATGCGAAGAATATTTTACAGAGTCAACTAGAAGTATGTAAGTTGCTACATGCTTTAAGGAGGAAGACTGAGTCTCTTCCCTGACCTTGGGAGGCGTGGACCCTGTTCCTCAGGCTCACTCTTTAAGGGTCCGAGAGGTGTGGGTCTCTTTCTCTGATCGCTGGAGATGTAAGTCCTGCGAACCTGAATTCCATGCTATGTGGAATTGTTGAATCGTAGGCACTGACGTCTGTTGGAATGTCTTGGTGAGGACAGTATGAGTGAACTGTACAACTCTACATTAGGCGATATCCGCTGGGTCGTAGGGGTCATTATATTGTTTTGGGTAAGAGTTAATTCGATTTTATATGAAAGGTGTTCTTGTGCCAACCTATACTGTTAAAGGTTTCTGTCTCTTCATGACACAGTCATTTTTTTTAACGATGATTGAGCCATATTTTTAATTTATCAGTATTCTATATGCCCGTGTGCGATTTAATTTTGTACTCAGGATTAATTTAAATGCTTGTTGTATCTATGGAAGCCTGGTGCACACTGCTCATTAAATTTTATTTATCCAATTTTTTATGCAACCGTCATCAGTTATTTCTGTTGAACATAAAGAGTTTAAGTAATATTTCGTTTAGTTAGCTAAACATTTATTTTCGATTACCTATCTCTTTTAATTAGTTGGGCTTATGGTTCTCCATTGTTGTGTTGACTACTGACTCATACGTTGCATTTGTAACATGTGTTAATTGAAACGTCTTTGGGGTGTTCTAGGAAGAACTGGTTTTCACTCTGCTGTAGTTGAAATAGTTTTAAGAGAAGCTCAACAAGATCTTATCCTTCGAAACAACAGCTGAAAGTTTCTCAATCCTTTGTTAATTCATTTTTTCTTGTTTTGATAAATTTAAAGGAAACTTTTAATGCTTTAAAAAATTCAACAGAAGGTTTCTCAATGTTCAGTTATTAAATTTTGTGTTATTTTCTTACGTTTAATTCAGATTTTTAAAGTGTTTTCAGATATTAACTAAATATTTCGCAATTGTTAAAGTTCATATATTTAAAAGTAAAAAAAGGCGATATAAAAACTTCATGAGACACCTTTTCTGGATGACGTGTTATATATTTGTATCCTGGCAGTTTACAACTCCAGCGCATCTCTTGTTACGTCATCTCCCAATATAGGACCATATCAATTTTTTATGTAAAAATCTTCATGAAAGTAATCCTATTACAAATTTTAAAACCAGTTGTAAATGTTTCACCTTTCAATTATCTTTCGTCTTACGTATGGGTAGCCGGCCAAAGTGGCCGTGCGGTTAAAGGCGTTGCAGTCTGGAACCGCAAGATCGCTACAGTCGCAGGTTCGAATCCTGCCTCGGGCATGGATGTTTGTGATGTCCTTAGGTTAGTTAGGTTTAACTAGTTCTAAGTTCTAGGGGACTAATGACCGCAGCAGTTGAGTCCCATAGTGCTCAGAGCCAGCCACGTATGGGTAAAATGGTTAAAATCGCTCTGAGCACTATGGGACTTAACATATGAGGCCATCAGTCCCCTAGAACTTAGAAATACTTAAACGCAACTAACCTAAGGACATCACACACATCCATGCCCGAGGCAGGATTCGAACCTGCAACCGTAACGGTGGCGCGGTTCTATACTGAAGCGCCTAGAACCGCTCGAGGACACTAACGTATGTGTAAACGCTTTGATTAAAGAGCAGGTTGACAGCCCACCCATCGCCAAATGGCTTGATAGGGATGAAAAGAGAGAGAAAAGATAGGGACGGTAATGCTAAGAAACCTTATTTAATTGACACCTGTTTCCTAGTCGCTATCGGATTATTTTGCTATCAGAACTCTCAAAATTTTTAGTTGATGATACGGGCTGCCAGGTCTCTTTCGCCTAATGTTTGCTGGTTTTGGTGACAAGAAAAGCTATCGATTCAACGCGAGTTACGGCGCTCGTAAGCTTGGTTGCCCATAAGCAAAACGTCCATTAGGATGTATTACACATAATTTGTAAAGGGAAATCAAGTATGGCATTTGCAAATTAATTGTGTCGTTAAACTGAATCCATCATGTTTTGTGCTTACTTAAGAAAGTAATTATCTCTACTAGTATCAAAGGAACTGCGTGTAATCTTCACATTCTTCAGGATAAGAAGTTAAAATCTTCTGGTTTTTCCCTCTGATATTCTCTAACGTGACATTACTTTTTAAAATATCAAGTCTATAGATATCCTATATAATGTTTCATTTATGGAGCAGAATTTGTTGTCTTACATTACGGACCATTTCTATCTTTTCCTCCTTTGAATTCTGCTCCTCTTATTTTTTTTCCATCTCGAACATCACCACAGAATTTCTGGACCCAGAATTGCTAATGAAAGAACCTGAGCGAAGAACCGCCACCACCCAGAGTTATCTAGAGGGACTGAAGTAGCAATAGCGGAGTTCCATGGAGGCGACTGGTAACTAACCCAGATATTCGCAGGAGTGTCTTTTATAGTGCTTGCATGTTGTGGTCTTCAGTCCAGAGACTGGTTTGATGCACCTCTCCATGCTACTCTATCCTGTGCAAGCGTCTTCTTCTCCCAGTGCCTATTGCAACCTACATCTTTCTGAGTCTGTTTAGTGTATTCATCTCTTGGTCTCCCTCTACGATTTTCACCCTCCACGCTGCCCTCCAATACTAAATTGGTGATCTCTTGATGCCTCAGAATATGTCCTACCAACCGATCACTTCTTCTAGTCAAGTTGTGCCACAAATTTCTCTTCTCCCCAATTCTGTTCAATACCTCCTCATTAGTTATGTGATCTACCCATCTGATCTTCAGCATTCTTCTGTAGCACCACATTTCGAAAGCTTCTATTCTCTTCTTGTCTAAACTATTTATCGCCCACGTTTCACTTCCGTACATGGCTACACTCCATACAAATACTTTCAAAAACGATTTCCTGGCACTTAAATCTATACTCGATGTTAACAAATTTCTCTTCTTCACAAACGCTTTCCTTGCCATTGCCAGTCTACGTATTATATCCTCTCTACTTCGACCATGGCGAGTTATTTTGCTCCCCAAATAGCAAAACTCCTTTACTACTTTAAGCGTCTCATTTCCTAATCTAATTACCGCAGCATCACCCGATTTATTTCGACTACATTTCATTATCCTCGTTTTGCTTTTGTTGATGTTCATCTTATATCCTCCTTTCAAGACACTGTCCATTCCGTTCAGCTGCTATTCCAGGTCCTTTGCTGTCTCTGACAGGATTACAATGCCGTCGGCGAACCTCATTTTTATTTCTTCTCCATGGATTTTAATTCCTACTCCGAATTTTTCTTTTGTTTCCTCTACTGCTTGCTCAATATACAGATTGAATAACATCGGGGATAGGTTACAACCCTGTCTCACTCCCTTTTCGACCACTGCTTGCCTTTCATGTCCCTCGACTCTTATAACTGCCATCTGGTTTCTGTACAAATTGTAAATAGCCTTTCGCTCCCTGTATTTTACCCCTGCCACCTTCAGGATAGGAAAGAGAGTATTCCAATCAACGTCGTCAAAAGCTTTCTCTAAGTCTGCAAATGATAGAAACGTAGGCTTGCCTTTCCTTAATCTATTCTCTAAGATAAGTCGTAGGGTCAGTAATGCCTCACGTGTTTCAACATTTCTACGAAATCCAAACTGATCTTCCCCGAGGTCAGCTTCCACCAGTTTTTTCATTCGTCTGTAAAGAAATCGTGTAAGTATCTTGCAAGTACTTGCATAGGTAGCACTAATAGTCGCAAGCTTGTAACGAGATGACTACTGCACGATAGGTTAACGAGGTTACATCGCGAGCGAGGTGATTTCCGTGCTCTATGAGGCAAGGCATAATGCAGAACACTGGCATTGCCAACATTTATAAGACATAACCCGCACAAGGTCAAAACTGCCTTCTTATGCCTTATTCCGGCGTGGGAAACGAAGTGCAACCCAGATAACAGCGTTTCACGAGTGGGATATTTGTCGCTGTTATCAGGTCCATCTGACTTGTTTGTCAGTATGACCTTTAGAGGCACACGTGCCAGTGTGCCAAGTTTCTTTGACGTAAGATCCTTATACTGTTCGTGACGCGGAGAGAATGTGCAGTGTGGGCACTTCAAAAAGTGGAGGAAGATGTCGATTTGTTGTGTAATGTTTTGTGGTTTTGTGGACCGACGACGCCCATTTCACACTCCTAGCGTCTGTTAACACTCACAGCTCCAGAATATGGGCTAAAAAAAATCCTAGAACTGTCGTGGAAACCCCATTGAATGACGAGGAGGTCACAGGGTGATGCATATTCACCACATCAATCGCGATCAGACCATTTTTCTTTGAGAAAATCAGACTGTCAGCTTGACGGGTGCCGGGTATGCTGGTATGTTACTGAATCACATCATCTCTACCCTGGCTGATAAAACGACTACTGGAAGGTACAACTTTTTACAGACCGACGCTCTACCCTATGTTGGTACATGTGTGAAAGATTTCTTCTACATATAGTTTGGTGAGGATCGCATGTTATGCCGCCATTTGCATCATGTTTGGTCTCCCTGCTTTCCAGACCTCAGTCTGTGTGATTACTGGTTGAGGGTTCACCTGAATGAAGTCTACCGCGATCGTCTGAACTCATTAGGTATGCTAGAAGATAACGTCCAACGACAGTTTGTCACCATGTCTACATATATGCTGTACACTGATGTCGACAATACTGTCCCTCGACTATTTGGTTGGTTTGGAATGAAAACAACTAAACTGCAAGGTCATCAGACCGTTCATCCGTTACAACTAAACTGCAAGGTCATCAGACCGTTCATCTGTTAAGAGGCAAGTCCGGAGTAGTCGTCAAAGGAAGGAGACCTAACTGTAACCAGCACACTGAAAAACATAGATAAAGCCCAGAAGCAAGACAGAATAGAGAAGTCGTTAAAAGATCAGTCAATATGAGGCATTAAAACCCAGAAATGAAAAAGAATAAAGAGAGTCAAAAGGGCGGAATGGGCAAAGGCCAGGTTGGGCCACCCAGCAAGGGCCGCCAAGGGACTCCTGGGTGTGTGGAGGGGCAGCCGCTTAGGGGTGCCGAACCAACCCCATAGGCAATCAGTGACGCAGTAAAGCCCTACATTACAGGGATGAATAGAAGCCATCTTTGCTGGTAAATTGTAAAGCCAGGTCCACCGAGTTGGCGTCATCTGCTAGCACAAGATGTAGCATCTGAGGATGATTAAAACGCTTCCTCGAAGCAGTTAAATTAGAGACGTCTATGAGCAAGGGTGAGCCACTGTCATATGGGCTCCACATCGGCAGTGAGGGCGATCCTCAACCTGAGAATGTGGCCAATGGTCAGGCAAGTGTAAATTGTTGCACTTATTTACAGTTTGTCAGTATTTCATAAACATTTTTGACATTTACAGCTGTGTAATAATGAGCATGTGTGGATATGAAACGTAGAAGTTGGTCTTACACTGCACAACACATTCCTTTAGCATATTTTTAAATGAAATCTCTATATCTGATTTATTATTAATATGGAACAAAATATTCATCTATGTATTGCAAAAAAAAAAACAGCGAAATGTATGACTATTAGCACTATTCATTAAACATGCAACGAGTTCAAGATGGCTTGGTAACTTAGAGACCTCGCCGCAGGTCGTGATGATGCATCATGTTTTGCGAAGCAGCCAGTACATAGAGACAGATGGACAGCCGTCATACATTGAGCAAAATCTTGCCCATTTGATACTTTAAATACAGTGCAGCAATTGACACAACATCGTGCTATGGATAGCACCCAGTGGCACAGGCTGGTCTTGGTTACTGGTGGCTCCTTACGTGGCGACGTCAGGAGGCGATCGGACCACAGAAATACCAAGCCAAGCAGGCCGAAGCCATGAGGAAGCACGTCACCATTCTGTCTAGTGTAGTGCCACGTCTGATCCAGAAAGGTGGCAGGCTCTAAAGTAGGTTGGTCATGCTGTTGGCGCAGATGAGTATGGACCACCTGAACACAAAGAGGAACCAAAGAACCCAGAATGGGATACAACGACAATGACCAGCGGACGCAAATCCTCGGTAGCAGAATGTGTCCAAGTAGGGCAGGTGGAGGTAGATGAAGGATGGTGCAAATCTTGGACCAGTGGGTTGGCACCCTGAAGACGAGCGCAGATCTCTAGCAACATTAGTCTGTATGAACCATATCATGTCGTCGACTGTCGTGGAGTACCTCTCGTACCTAGCTATGAACGAAGAGAGATAATGTATAGCTGGAATATATCGTATTTATCGTCCCTCGATACTGTCATTTTAATAGGACATAAATTTTGGTTATATAGCCGCTGGAAGCGCCGCGGTACAACGCTTGGTGGTGGCATAGTTTGTATTACCATTGCGCCTGAATTGTGCTCTTTGAACAGTGTTCATGAGCCATTAACAGCAAGGCTCTCTCTAGTGCGTGGGCAGATGCTTCCAACACGTCAGTGGGCGCTTCCTACAGGTCTTTCCATCAGAATGCCGTGACAACTTTGCCTTTGCTTCGACGCACGTTACACTCACTACTGTGATGAACAGTGCCCCAACGGACTACACATTAATGGGTTTATCCGGGCCATTGTAGGAGGAGGAGCTGAATGCCAGAAGATTTCAATAAAGTTATTTCACTTCGAACGTACATAATAATGTACCAACAAAATTCCAGAACTTCGTCAAGATTGTTTGGTGGATCTATATCCACATCTACATCCACACATTGCAAACCACAATGAAATGCATGACAGAGGATATATCACTTTGTACCAGTATTTAGGATTTATTCCCGTTACATTCCAGTATGGAGCGTGGGAAGAATTACTGTTTCAATATCTCTGTGGGTGCTGTAATTATTCTTTCTTCCCCTCAAGATCCCTCTGCGAACGAAACATTGGGGGTTATAGCATGTCCCTTGAGCCTTCAGTTGGATGCAGTCAAAATTTGGTTGTTTCAGCATGAGAAATGAATGATATTTAACTGCCGGTTACAGAGTAATTCGCTTTGTTGTCGCTGTGTCTTTATGCCATTACTATTCTGAGAATAATACAAGAATATGGAAATACTTGTATTTCAGTTAGCGTATTTCATGTGTATTTCATGTGTACTTCATGGAACACGTCAAGAAATACTGAAACTTTATCTTCTGCAAGCTGGGTTGGAACTAATGAAACTGCAGGTAGAAGAAAGAAGTGCCAATGCAAGAGGGTTTTTCAATCAATGGAGACTATTCTACAAAAGAAAATCAAAGAAGTGACAACAGAAGCACGTTAGCCTCCTGCAGGAAAAGGTCGGTGCCATATTTGTGTAAGAAAAGCTAAAACAAAGACGTAGAGGTACAACAATCTAAGTAAATCAAAACAGTATTGTGGACAGTGTCATAAACGTGTGTGTAACACACATTCAGAAAAAATTGTGAAGTGTGTCTCTTCCCTTGAAGTTGAGGACTCAGAGTAGTCTATTGTATATGAACACATCTGTATTGTGTATTGTAATATGTAAATTTTTTATTCACTCAATCCAATATTTATAAAAATTAACAACATTTATAAACCGATGCCTTAGTTAAAATACATAAACCATTTTGAAAGTTGTAATTTTTTGTCAGTAAACTTATTTAATACCTGTGGGCTCGCCGAAACCCCCCCCTTTAGGCATCAAAGTTAGAAAAAAAGGCTTGGGCGTCCTAGAGTTAATTTGGTTTTGTTTAGTTGGGTATATTGCAGGGTAAAATAACTTATTATGATTTTTCTCACGCTCCTTTTACATAGGGTTATCACTTGGATAATTTTTTTTCGTGCCTCTATTCTGTAAACTTGGTTGAGTTTTTCAGGCAAGTTATATAGTTGTGCGCTATATTATATTTGCTGTTTAGCAGATTTTGAGAACTGAGTGCTGACTCCTTTTTATGTTATTTCCTGTGTATGCACTTCACGTTGCTAATACTTATTAACGAATTGACTTTAGTATTGTTTAGAATTATGTCCACACAGCCCACAAACATTTTCCATTCGTATGTTGCAGGAATAGTAGCTAGGGATGTTCCTGGTGTAAGCTGGTTCAGGAAGGACGAGTTGGCCCATGAAGCTGCCATTACAGGTACTCTCACAGGAACTTTGGTAACGTTACCCTGGTAGGCTTCGCCAGGAGGTGAGAGAAGCAGGGCGGTTAACATCAGGCGAGTAGTAGTAAATGACTATCGGATCTGCTGCGATCCAGTTCACCTTGACTGAAACTGAAGTACTGATTAAATTGTTGTAAGGCGAGGCACCCTCCCACTCATAGTTAAAAAGGTCGCAGGCCAATATAGCTCACTATGTGAATCATTTGAATGCTTTAATGTACAAACAAATAGGAACAAATAGATAAAGTAGCATAACATATTAACAACTCAGTGGATGTGAATGGATTTGCGAGATGATGTTGCCAGATGACTTTCTGTCGTGCGCAGAAAGCAGAACGTCACATTGCGTAAGATCAGCGCGATTATAGTGCCGAATCAAGCTGGCCCCACAACACGAGGTAGTTTAAGGAACTGGAAAATCCGTTGTATGTCAATCACCTAGCAGTTACAGTTCACTGAGGTGGTGTGCTTCATTACAATATGATCCAGGAACAACGTTTTAGTGACATGAAAATGATCACTGCATGGTGCAGCAGGCAACAAGGGACCTTCGCCAAACACCGTGTGTAAATGTAACCACAAGACACGCTGTACCAGGCTCTGCAGTGTGATGGCAGCTGTGCAGGAGTGGTCTGCAAAAGGACTTGCCTGCCCATTCTCCGGTCCCATCGAGCACGTATGGGATGCGCTGGGAAGACGTATCCCAGCACGTCCCATTGCTCCAATGACCATTCAGCGCTTGTCAACCTTGTTGTTGGAGGAATGGAACGGCCTACCATTGGATGCTTACCAACTCTGAAAGCATGGGAGTACGTTGCAGGGCATGCTCTGTCGTCCGTGGTCATCTCACACCATATTAAGAACTGTGTTCCGCCTTTTGTAACGCTAAGGAGACTATCATGAATCGTACTGATTTCAGTGTCTTTGAATAAAAGTGTCATTTCTGTCCGTCTTTAAGCATATTTCCTTCAATTGCCTTCTGTACATTACTGTAACAGCTTTGCCTACGTATGGTCAAAGGCCGACCTTGGTGGCCGAGCTGATCTAGGCGCTACAGTCTGGAACCGCGTGACCGCTACCGTCGCAGGTTCGAATCCTGCCTCGGGCATGGATGTGTGTGATGTCCTTAGGTTAGTTAGGTTTAAGTAGTTCTAAGTTCTAGGGGACTGATGACCTTAGAAGTTGAGTCCCATAGTGTTCAGAGCCATTTGAAGCCTTTTTTGTATGGTCAAAGTTTCATCCAGCTACGTTACTTGCCATTGGTATACATTACTTGACAGTGACCTATGATGCGAAAGTTACTTTCGCCCTTCAGTTTTGTAAGCACACGTGTTAGGCTAAGGATTCAGTAAACAATGAAGGTTACTGGCACAGGTTGCGCACGTACAATTAATACTAAATGACATGCTGTCAGAAAAGTTAGTCTCAGGCAGTTGCTTGATTATAGGTATGTTGTAGGAAATCAATTGTTGTCAGATTAGGGAATTACCAGTCCAAAATACAGAGACAGGGTAATGGGCTAAACAGTTAGCTCATCCTCTGTTAGGGACCTAGCAAGAGCAAAATAGTGCAAGGTCCATGGTCCTTACTTACGTCAAAATTATCACAGTGCTTGTCTTTTTGTGCGTCGGTGGAAGAAACAGATATTTATTGTATTCGCTTAATGTAAACTGGTTTCTAGGCTCGCTGGAAATGATGAACAGGCAGTGGATGTTTTTGTTGAATTCTCAGTATTTCTCAAGGATCTGTCGTAGAGTAAACTGATTATAATTTGTGGAACGGTTTGTTTTCCGTGTAGGGCTTAATTTTGGCGAGGATGGCCATTGACAGAACTTCTTCATACGTTACTTTCAGCAAACTGTTTCCTCTGTAATTTACAAATTCCATTTTATTTCCTTTCTTGTGTATGAAGCAATTTATTGAAGCTTTTTAGTCTTCAAGTAGTGTTTCAATTTTCCAGGTCATTGTGATAAGTTTATAAATTTCACGTAGTTTGTTTTAACCTCTTGGTTGGTTGGTAGATTTGCGGGGAGGGAACCAGACAGCGAGGTCATCGGTCTCATCGCATTAGGGAAGGATGAGGAAGGAAGTCGGCCGTGCCCTTTCAAAGAAATCACCCCGACGTTTGCCTGAAGCGATTTAGGGGAATCACGGAAAACCTAAATCAGGTTGGCCGGACACTGGTTTGAACCGTCGTCCTCCCAAATGCGAGTCCAGTGCGCTAACCACTGCTCCAACTCGCTCGGTTTCCACCCTCTTTTAACTCTCTGCTGATGTCTGGTCCTCGCCTGCAGCCTTTTTGTTTTTCAGCTTTTGATTGATGGGTACCCCATTCTGTTCTGTTCTGTTCATTAGTATTACTGCTGTTACTCTCGACCATTCCGTATTTGAAGGTTATCTGAGGGTCAGAGCAATTTAACATTATTGAGAAACACTCTATCTGTGGTGTCACCGCCAGACACCACACTTGCTAGGTGGTAGCCTTTAAATCGGCCGCGGTCCGTTAGTATACGTCGGACCCGCGCGTCGCCACTGTCAGTGATTGCAGACCGAGCGCCGCCACACGGCAGGTCTAGAGAGACTTCCTAGCACTCGCCCCAGTTGTACAGCCGACTTGCTAGCGATGGTTCACTGACAAATTACGCTCTCATTTGCCGAGACGATAGTTAGCATAGCTTTCAGCTACGTCATTTGCTACGACCTAGCAAGGCGCCATTATCAATTGCTATTTATCTTGTGATGCATGTACCGTCAGACCGATGTTCACCAATTATGGATTAAAGTTAAGTATTCCAGAAGTTACGTACTATTTTTGCTACTATAAGACCTTGACCTGTTCCAGACCTCACGCCAGCCTGCGTGAGCTTAACGCGTGCCTTTCGGCTTCTTCTCATAGTGGCTTGGCTGTCTTGCCAAGTCACAACACTTTCCATCTTTCTAGAATATCTTCCAGCTGTTTTAGCATGGTTTGATTTTTATCGTTTATGAATAGGTTTTCACTTTGATAACCTCTCTGACTGTTCTGTGTATACTGAAACAGCTTCGTTTAGTCTCTGTTCCTGCTCTTCACTTGTGTAGATACCTAACTGATTTCCTTTCCTATGTTCGTAGAGCATTTGCTCTCTTCTCACGCTGTTGAAGGCCTCTCACCTGCATTCACTCTCAATATTATGCAACCACAGAATCCTGGCTTCGTTTCTCTTTTCGACTGCTCTCTGACAGTTTTCGCTGAACCATTTCCGTTTCTTGAGTTTCTTTTTCTTGCCCAGTGGTTTCTCTGTTGCATTTGTTACTACCGTCAGTATCCTTTTTCAAGCCTTCCCAACACTATTTTCCTCCCCAACGTCTTGCAGTGCTGTAAACCGGTTATTAATTTCAATCACGTAGCTTTTTTTTTAACAGACAGTTCCTTCAGTCGTTCTGCACCGAACTTATATTTAGCGTGTATTTAGATTGTTGATTATATTTAGCGTGTATTTAGATTGTTGATTACTAATCGTCTTGATTTTCATCTTTCCTACCACTACGAAGTGATCTGAGCTACAATCTACTCCTCTGTACGTTCCGACATCTCTTATGGATGAAGTGTATCTTTGGTCTGCCATAACTTGGTCAATCTGATCTACAGTTTTGTCACCTGGAAAACACTATGTACCTTTGTGAATTTCTTTGTGAGGGAACATCTTGGAGACAATTCTCATATTTCTTGACATTGCGAAGATGATCATTTTAAATACATTTTAGTTTGTGGTGGAGTGCTTGCCATGTTTTTCTATTGTAGGGGTGAACGTATCCTCTTTACCTATTTTTCCATTAAGTCTCCTAGCATAAATCTCATATTTCTTACTGGAATACTTTCCAATACCCTATCTAACTCTTCATAGTACTCATCTTTCTCATCCTCAGTTAACCTTCAGTCAGTGCATGAATATTTATGAATGTTATATCGTACCACAGGAGTTTGACTGTGATGTAAGACATTATTTTGTTAATGGGATGGAATTCTTTAGCCATACTAACAATCTTTCTCTTGACAGCAAAGTCAGTACCAAATTCATGCCGTTTTCATCTCCCCCGTAGAAATGACACAATCATTCTCAGTGTGTACCACTTCTCCACGCCACTTAATTTCCTGTAGAGCTACCATGTCTGACCAGTATTTTTTTAGTTCAGATATCAATGTCGCTGTCCCAGCTGTTTTATTAAGTCTACGAATGTTGCACGTCCAGAATGTGAAATCCCGTTTCTTGTTTCCAGCTCGTGGATTCCTGTTCCGTAGCCTAGGTCTGTTTCGTTATTTACTAACAATCTGTCTGTCCGAATGAGTGACCAACAAGCTGTCTGTCCACATGAATGATGGCTAGCCAGAGCACGACTGTTCCGTTGCTGAGAACACCGCCCAACAAGACATTCTTCATTTCAGTGACTGCTTCCTGCCCTGGGCCATCTGGATCCTTCCCACGAACACCAGCTTTTCTGAATTGTGCAGGTGGAAACACTCCCTGCAATATATCCTGCGTTCTCGTAACCCTGCTGGCCTCAACCTTTGTTAGTCATTGCCCCTACCCATGTAGCCGCCCACCCCTATTCACCTCTATTCCACAAATGCATCCACAGTCTGCTTTTCTGCTACGCCACGCCCTCCTTCTAACCTCCTGACTGCACCTAGCTGCCCTGCCTTCTCCCTACCTCATCCCTGTACGCTCCCATAAGCAGCATTACCATGCTATCCCTCCCCCTCTCTGCCCCAGCCTCCTCCTTACCCTCACCACCCACTCACCTTCCCCATCATTCTGCTGCTCACAGTCTGGCTTCAGCTGTCAGACACTGTGGTCACGTGTGTGTGAGTTGCGTTTGTGTGAGTGTTTGTACGTGCGAGCGCGCGCGCGCGCGCGCGCGCGCGCGCGTGTGTGTGTGTGTGTGTGTGTGTGTGTGTGTATGTTGTCTACTTTCGAAAAAGGCCTTGTTGGCAAAACGCTCACTCTCTGACAGTAGTTTTGTTGTGCCTATCTGCGACACGAATCTCCAATAAATGATGAGTAGCAACTATTCCTTTCACAATACTGTTACAGTCCATCCCGGATTTTTCATTGTCTTGTTTTTAAATATAGGGTATTCCAGTGGCTTTGGCACCGACATGTGCATTGCAGGTGGTATACGGATTAGCAGAATACAGTTTGTGTCGTGAAATAGCAATTAATAATGCAGCTGAATTCCTGCCTCGCCTATCTGGCGTTGCCAGTGCGGCTGTTGTATCCCTGCCATCGCTGGGTCGATGCATATTGGCTAGTTGGCGGACGCAGCCGCTCTTTGAGGTGGTTTGTGGCTTTGTGGGATAGCAGAAAAGAGCCCGGTGACAGGAAGCGTAGCTGCAACAACCTGTTGGAGCGATGTGGCACAGGAATCGTGTGTGGTGTACTGACCAAGCTTGTGTGTGTCTTGGCATGGCTAGTCCAGGACAATGTTTCTTTTCTGATCCAAGGAATGGAGGGAGGTTGGGAAGCAAGTGTTGTTAGTTTTGGAGTTTCTTCCGTTACGACAGTTAGGGGAGAATTGTATTGCAGATGGTTGTGGTTGGACTGTCCAAATCTAGTTACCAAATGACTACTTTTGTTAAACACAAGGAGTTCTTTCTCAGGCCTGGCGTGTTCGAATTCGAGATGCGGCACTGGTGACAGTGTTCAGTCAAACATTTATCTGTCGTCCTGCTGGCATATTTTAGTTTATTGTTTATTTTTTCAGCAGAGAATATTTAGGGCTAGTGTTGGTTGGGTGTTGCGGGGTAACATTCTTTATTGTGTATTGTCTTCTTCTCGTCTCATTTTGTGTTATGATTTGGATATATTTGTTCAGGTTAATTTACTGTAAACAGAACTGAGTCTGTAATAGAATACTATACACGTAGTTTGGAAATTTCTGTTACGAACTTCTAGGACTTGTAGAGGGGAGTGAGTGCATGCTACAGAACGTCAACTAAATAGGTTTTGGCACCTGTTAATGCATGTATAGGTACAGGGTGATTCCGGGATGACGTTATAGACTCTCATGGTTGATGGAGAAGGATAAGTATATGAATTTGAGGTACGGAGCCCTCATCAGGAAACCGTCGAGTCGAAAGTTATAAACGCAAACCATTCTGATACCTCTGACAGTGGAATACTTGTACTGGTACTGTTGTTGCTGAGAGTGAAGTGGGGTTAACATTCAGAAATGGTAGTATGGACCAAAACAAGAAAAAATATACAGTAAACAAGGGCTCCACACACCATACTTTAAGAGTTATGAGCACTTGTTCAATACAGGAGATGTGTTCCACTCTAGCAAAGATAAACGAGTCCTAATATTTCTTAAGGTACTGATTTTAGAGCAGATGTTTACTGGACATTTTTTCTTCCCTTCTCTGAAAGTTGCATACCCCAAATATTTAGCCACAACAGCGTCGGTATATGTATTCCACTGCCAGAGGTGTCAGAACAATTTTCGCTTGTAACGTACGACTCGTTCGTTTCCGAACCAGAGACCATTACCTCAATTTGTTACACTTACTGGTCTCCATCATCCTTGAAAGTTTGTAACTTCATCGCGGAATCACCCTGTATATACATACACTCCTGGAAATTGAAATAAGAACACCGTGAATTCATTGTCCCAGGAAGGGGAAACTTTATTGACACATTCCTGGGGTCAGATACATCACATGATCACACTGACAGAACCACAGGCACATAGACACAGGCAACAGAGCATGCACAATGTCGGCACTAGTACAGTGTATATCCACCTTTCGCAGCAATGCAGGCTGCTATTCTCCCATGGAGACGATCGTAGAGATGCTGGATGTAGTCCCGTGGAACGGCTTGCCATGCCATTTCCACCTGGCGCCTCAGTTGGACCAGCGTTCGTGCTGGACGTGCAGACCGCGTGAGACGACGCTTCATCCAGTCCCAAACATGCTCAATGGGGGACAGATCCGGAGATCTTGCTGGCCAGGGTAGTTGACTTACACCTTCTAGAGCACGTTGGGTGGCACGGGATACATGCGGACGTGCATTGTCCTGTTGGAACAGCAAGTTCCCTTGCCGGTCTAGGAATGGTGGAACGATGGGTTCGATGACGGTTTGGATGTACCGTGCACTATTCAGTGTCCCCTCGACGATCACCAGTGGTGTACGGCCAGTGTAGGAGATCGCCCCCCACACCATGATGCCGGGTGTTGGCCCTGTGTGCCTCGGTCGTATGCAGTCTTGATTGTGGCACTCACCTGCACGGCGCCAAACACGCATACGACCACCATTGGCACCAAGGCAGAAGCGACTCTCATCGCTGAAGACGACACGTCTCCATTCGTCCCTCCATTCACGCCTGTCGCGACACCACTGGAGGCGGGCTGCACGATGTTGGGGCGTGAGCGGAAGACGGCCTAACGGTGTGCGGGACCGTAGCCCAGCTTCATGGAGACGGTTGCGAATGGTCCTCGCCGATACCCCAGGAGCAACAGTGTCCCTAATTTGCTGGGAAGTGGCGGTGCGGTCCCCTACGGCACTGCGTAGGATCCTACGGTCTTGGCATGCATCCGTGCGTCGCTGCGGTCCGGTCCCAGGTCGACGGGCACGTGCACCTTCCGCCGACCACTGGCGACAACATCGATGTACTGTGGAGACCTCACGCCCCACGTGTTGAGCAATTTGGCGGTACGTCCACCCGGCCTCCCGCATGCCCACTATACGCCCTCGCTCAAAGTCCGTCAACTGCACATACGGTTCACGTCCACGCTGTCGCGGCATGCTACCAGTGTTAAAGACTGCGATGGAGCTCCGTATGCCACGGCAAACTGGCTGACACTGACGGCGGCGGTGCACAAATGCTGCGTAGCTAGCGCCATTCGACGGCCAACACCGCGGTTCCTGGTGTGTCCGCTGTGCCGTGCGTGTGATCATTGCTTGTACAGCCCTCTCGCAGTGTCCGGAGCAAGTATGGTGGGTCTGACACACCGGTGTCAATGTGTTCTTTTTTCCATTTCCAGGAGTGTATATTTACTAGCGCCAGTGCCTATAAATCTACATCTACATAGATACACCGCAAGCCACCGTAAGGTGAGTGGCGGAGGGTACCCTGTAACACTACTTGTAGTTTCCTCTCCTATTCCACCTGCAAATGGAGCGAGGCGAAAACCACTGTCTGTACGCCTCCGTACGAGCCCTAATTTCTCGTACTTATCTTCGTGATGCTTACTCGCGATGTATGCTGGTGGGAGCAGAATCGTTCGGAGGTCAGCTTCAAATGACGGTTCCCTAAATTTTCTTAATAGTGTTTCCCGAAAAGAACGCCATCTTCTATCCAGGGATTCCCACTTGAGTTCCCGAAGCATCTTCATAACACTTATGTTTTGTTCGAGCTTATCGGTAACAAATCTAGCAGCCTACTTTTGAACGGCTTCGATGTCTCCCTTCAATCCAACCTAGTACGGATCCCAAACACTCGAGCAGTACCCAAGAATAGGTCGTAACAGAGTCCTATATGCCGTCTCCTTTACAGGTAAACCAATCTTTCCTAAAATTCTCCCAATAAAACGGAGTTGACCAATTGCCTTCCTTACCACAGTTTTCGCATGCTCATTCCACCTCATATCGCCTTGCAACGTTACGTCCAGATATTTAAACGACATGTCTGTGTCAAGCTAGACACTAGTAATACTGTACCGAACATTACAGTTTTATTCTTCCTACTCATCGGCATTAACTCACGTTTTTCCACTTTTAGGGCTGCCTGACATATATCACACCAACTATAAATTTTGTCTAAGTCGTCTTGTATCTTCCTGCAGTCACTCAGCTTCGACACCTTAGCGTACACCAAGGCATCATCAGCAAACAACCGCAGACTGCTGCCCACACTGCCCGCCAAATCATTTGTGTGTACAGAGAACAACAGCGGTCCTGTCACGCTTCCCTGGGGCACTCCTGACGATATCCCTGTCTGTGATGAACATTAGCCGTCGACGACAACATACTGGGTTCCATTATTTAAGAAGTCTTCGAGCGACTCACACATCTGTGAACGTATTCCACATGATCGAACCTTCGTTTACAGACAGCAATGGTGCACCGTGTCAATCTAGAAATACGGACTCTGCATGTTACCCTTCATCTGTAGTTCTCAGCATATCATGTGAGAAAAGGGCAAGGTGAGTTTCGTAGGAGCGATCCTTTCTAAAATTAGCAGACAGAAATTAGTTTGGCGCTCTGTAACGTCGTTGGATAACGATCGCGGACATGGGTTCCCTTTCAGAATGTTATGTACTCACTCTCCTCTGCAAGTCTTAAAAGTCTGTTGCGGGAATTTCCAAACACCATGTATAAAACTGCATCGTATTGCAATAGGTAGGAAGTGGACTTTTAAGTACTGTGTGCTGACTCCTTTTGTTCTCCTTTGCTGTGTGTGCTCGAAGTTGTTTATGTTGCTTAATAAGTTGATTTTAATAGTGTTTAGAATTTACGCCCACACAACCTCGAGTCACTTTCAACTCCCGACAATCCATGATTACAGTCACTGAGGATAACATACACTTGTATCAAAAACCAAAATGAAGACTGGCTGTTTCATTCCATGATATCTACTTTTGTTGAACACACTGTTTGTCTTTTTTTTTGTAATCTACCAATTTGTTTTTCAACTGGATGAATCCAGAAGTAGCTGGAATAGGCAGTTAAGACAAGAGATCGTGTTTTGTGCGAGGTTCCGGAAGCGGTATAAATTTTCAACTTACACCATCGAATTATTTCGGGGCCGACTGTGGCTACGTAGGTCTTTCCTTCGAAATATGAAGTATGATGTGGAACAGATTATAAGATATCGGAACAAACACTGATAGTAGTTACTTCTGTAAAATATCTGGAGTATGCGTACGGAACGATTTGAAGTGGAATGACGATATAAAATTAATTGTTGATAAGGCGGGTGCCAGATTGAGATTTATTGGGAGAGTCCTTAGAAAATGTAGTCCATCAACAAAAGGAGGTGGCTTACAAAAGGCTCGTTCGACCTATACTTGAGTATTGCTCATCAGTGTGGGATCCGTACTAGCTCGGGTTGACAGAGGAGATAGAGAAGATCCAAAGAAGAGCGGTGCGTTTCGTCACAGGGTTATTTGGTAAGCGTGATAGCGTTACGGAGATGTTTAACAAACTCAAGTAGCAGACTCTGCAAAAGAGACGCTCTGCTTCGCGGTGTAGCTTGCTGTCCAGGTTTCCAGAGGGTGCGTTCCTGGATGAGGTATCGAATTTATTTCTTCCCCCTACTTATACCTCCCGAGGAAATCACGAATGTAAAATTAGAGAGATTCGAGCGCGCACGGAGGCTTTCCGGCAGTCGTTCTTCCCGCGAACCATACGCGAGTGGAACAGGAAAGGGAGGTAATGAGAGTGGCACGTAAAGTGCCCTCCGCCACACACCGTTGGGTGGCTTGCGGAGTATAAATGTAGATGTAGATGTAGATACAATTACTGACAGCTGTTCTCACAGAGTAGACAGTAGCGCACAAGACTGCTTAATTCTTGGCTCGGGATAGATTCTTTGTCTTGTTCGGTTTTAGGAAATCCAACGCAGAACACGTTTGGTGACATTGCCTCCGGCCGGCTGCTTCAATCTGCGCGCACAACGGCCTGACGGGCTAAATTCAAGCAGATAATTTCACAAGTGTAAAAATATCAAAGCACAGCTCGTACCTCTAAAAAATTTTAACGTGAATTTACCGAAGAATACTGACCGCAGAATTTTCTAAACAAAATCTGAACCTACCAATTTAACGGCATCAATGTTAAGTGACACTTCCAATTAAATTTGCCATTACAGCTTAGCTGTTGGCAGAATTTTAATAATATGCACCTTAAAAAACAGTTGCCAATACGACTCACTATCGCAGTGTAAGAAAAGCACCTGTCGGCAGGGTTTGATAAATCATCCAACGAGTTAAACGGAAACTGTAAACCAGATATACTGTTACACGTTAAAGAAAGAAACCATTCACAGCGTTATGTAAATGATTCATTCTGCTGAGTTAAACAGCAACTGCCCACCAGATTTACTGTTGTAATTAAACCGGGTAACTGCTGTCAGAACTTAATAAAATAATATACCCCACGAACAAGCCCATCACCTGCTCACCACGTTTACTATTACGTCTTACTTAAAATAACTGATGACAGAATTTAAGAAAAAAAAAATGATCCCAATGAAACAGCAGCCACCCACGAAATTCATTATTATAGTTTATGGAAATCAGCTGGTGGCAGAATTTGATAAAATGATCCAATGAATTAAACAGCAGCAGCGAAACAGATTAACAGTTACAAACTACGGAAAACAACTGCTGGCATAATTTATCGAAATAATCCGATTAATTAAACAGCTAGCCATCAGGTTTGCTCTCAGAATTCCACTGGTAGCAGAATTTAACAAAATGATCTAATCTATTGAACAGCAACTGCCTTCCGGATTTATCGTTATAAGTTATGGAAATAACCTGATGATAGAATTTAATAAAAAAGAAGGAATGAATTAAATAACAACTGTTCACCAGATGAACAATTAAAACTTACAGATGGCAGCTGGGGGCATAATTTAATAAAATGGTCCGACTACTTAAATAGCATCTGCCCACTCGGTTTTATGATACAAATTAAGATATGCTAGTGCCGTTTTGAGTTCAATGAGCACACAAAATGAAGAGACAAATTTACGAGTGCCACTTTGCATAACACACGAAACACCCATGAACAATCAAACTTGTTACAGCCTATACATACAGAGAAAAGATCACCTTGAAGTTAAGAAACCGCATCTACTATGTCACAGAAACGACTTAAATTTCATATAGCATTGCCATTAGAAATGGGCCCACAACACGACGCGATTTCACGTAGGAGCTCCACCGGTACTATAAGGCTAATAACAAACTATCGGTAGGAAATCTCTTAGTAGCCTACCTTACCTAACTACTCCATTTGCTTCACGGTAAATGATGACAGCCAAAACAGTTTCAGGATAAAGATTTATTAAAATTCTTGACCATGGTTTCGGTATATCTATATATACACCTTCAGCAGAAGTAAAATACCTAAAATTACATCCTGCAACGGAGATTAATAAAACAGTTGTGCCAAAGGCGTCGTCAGTAGTTAAAATATCATCTCCATTTATACTACTGTCGACGCCTTCGGCACAATCGTTTTATTAATCTCCATTGCAGGATGTAATTTTAGGAACTTTACTTCTGATGAAGGTATATTTATAGATACCGAAACCGTGGTCAAGAATTTTAATAAATCTTTATCCTGCAACTGTTTTGGCTGTCGTAATTTACCGTGAAGAATTTCAACAGTTGCTGTTTCAGCCATATTTAAAACCTACACCATTTGCGCTACGTGATTTTGACCATTTTTTGCGTAACCTTAGAGGATAGCACACAGACGGACAGATCGCATAACGATAGAGTAGTCGTAAAAATAAGATGCTCAGTGTAATTTCTGAGGACGGTTGTGAAAACCATCAGCAGCCGAGAAAGCTAGCTTTCACTGACAGCTGTAGTTCAGGAACAAACTGGCTGTAAACCACAGGCATTCCATAATCAGAATCACAGAGAGGTAGGAAATCCGCCTTCAAATCTGACACAGAGTTTCTTCAGATATTCAAATGCTGAGCATAAACCAAGGACCAACAGTCATTCCAGAATAAAATTTTCCAGCGGGCAATATTCACTGGCCAAACAGCAAAACTGGCACATCGGACACAGCACATACTAGCGTTTGAAGCATACCTGCTGCCCAAGCCTACCGCCGGCATCGAAGACACAGCCCTTGCCTGTGGCCCAATGCTGGCCCGGAACTGAGCGAGACTGATGACCACAGCGTCCGCCCTTAAATCGCTCGTCACATTATGTGACCTTCGTTCTGGTGTAGAGTGCACCGCACACTCCATCTAGTTCTAACCAGCGCTGCTGCCAACCTAATGCATAAATCGATAGAGCACGGAAAGAAAAGATTTCCAGCACGGTAAATATCCATTCCCATTCCGAACACATCATGTATGTCACACAAATGTAACAGATTGGTATCGAAACAGGGCCTTTAGTTTTCTTAGGCGTATACCATAAATTAACAATTTATTTGTTATATACCATGAAGTTCAGACTCAGGTAGATGATATTTATGTCACTGGTATGAGTTAGGTAAAAGTTTTAAATTACTTATGAATAGTTTTTGTTAGGCTAAAGGAATCCTCCACAAAATTAAATCTTAATGAAATGTATCTTCTCCAAGAAGAAATTGAACATCTTCAGCGTTTTCTCAATTCAAACACAATACCATCACCTCAAGAACATTTGGAAGTCATCAACAGACTACGAACACCTCTTAACCAGATATATTTACATGCTTTTCTGAACCATGTTGGCAATTTTTTTTCAAATACAACTGGTATTATGAACCCACTAAATCAGTATATGTCTAAAGGTGTTCCGTGTAAATGATCCCCAGAACACAGGATATTTATAAAGCAGTTACACAAAAGTACTCTTTAATAGTGAAAGGGATAAATATGTGACAGATATGTTTGATACACCACTGAATGCAGTACATCTTGAAGTTTTGTTCCCACCTAATGCCATTAGTTCCCGATGTTCCCGCTAGGTGGCATGCGCAAATGAGTTATTACAGTCGTCATCATGGAGTTATGTAATGGTGCAGAGCGTGCGCAGTGTCGTTTCTACTTTAATGAGTCCAAATCCGCACCTAGAGTTCAGAGACAGTTCAAGACTAAACATCACAAGCCATCACCTCAAAGACAAACTGTTATTAACTGGTACACAATCGTTTCAACGAAACTGAATGTGTATCAAATACGATGCTGGGTCATGGTTGGCTAGCAGTCTCAGACGCAGAAATTTAAGAAGTCCAGGTAAATCAATGAAACGTGTCAGCTTAGAATTCAATATGCTTAGTGTTACGGTTTGGAAGGTATTACGGAAATGCCTGTCATTCGAACCCTACAAATTGGAATTGTTTCAAGCTTTATGAGTGAGTGACAAAGTAAAACGAGCTGAGTATTGTGTAGAAATGTTTAACGGGGGTAGGACGTGAAACGGGCCGACTTGGAGCAGGAGAGGCACCACAGGACATTTCAATTTGCACTGTGTATACTTTTACAAATAAATTCATAAAACTTTGCCAGCATGAGCAGGAAGGATTCAGGATTCACACTCATAGCAAAGGAAGTTCAAAGACATAAAAAAACAAATTTTTTTACATGTGAAATTTCATCACTTTTTCACTTGGTATTGGCTGCATTTGTTGCTGTAGGTACACTTTTCTTCATAAGTAATAGAGATTCTTCCATGAATTTTGCCAAGCATAGAAACCATACTTACAGGTGTATGAAACTCTAGAATTTCCCAAATCTGTTAAAAAATGTGGTAAAAATTGAGATAATTAACTATAAAATTCGTGTTTTCTCTAAACACGAAGTTTAAAACGTAGCAGCCATTCATTTTACCATAGATTAAATAAATTCTAGAGTTTCATACATCTGTAAGTATGGTTTGTAAGCTGTGCAAAACTCATCGAAGAATCTCTCTTACTTGTGAAGAAAAGTGTACCTATAGCAACAAATGCAGCCAACGGTAAGTGAAAAAAAATCATGAAACTTCACATTTAAAAAAATATTATTTTTTCGTGTTTTTGAACTTCCGCTGCCATGAGTGTGAATCCTGAATCCTTCCTGGTCATGGTGACAAAGTTTTATGAATTTATTTGTAAAAGTATAGACAGTGCAAATTGAAATGTCCTGTGGTGCCTCTCCTTCTTGAAGTCGGCCCGTTTGGCGTCCTACCCCCCTTAATAAGATGCAGAGTGGATATGCTTTTTGCAGAGAACTGTAACTGGCATCTTATACTTGGACATGCTTGAACATTATCTAATGCCTCAGTTACAACAGGATATTGGCACACACTTTATTTTCCAGCAAGATGGCGCGCCACCGCACTATCATAGTGAAGTAGTCGCATTAGGAATGTCTCGATGTGGATCGGACATGGAGGAACAGTATCAAGGCCACCGCGATCACATGATTTAACCCCAATGGATTCAGTGTATGCTGTTACATTAAAAAGACACGTCGACGAACTGCTACGAGGGATAACACAAGCAGTTGCCACAATACAGCAAGACTTGCTTCATAGGACTAGCAGGAAATTAAATGCAGGTGAGATATCTGTAGCGTTACAAAGGAAGCAGCATTGAACATTTGTAAATAAAACTTGGAAATAGTCTGCTTTCAGGGCTGTGTCAAATATTTCTGTAAGTTGTTTACCTTTTTGACAATTAAAGGTTGCTTTTATATAACTAATTTATAAATACTCGGTATCATGATTCATTCTTTACATTATTACCGAAGGCCAGATCAGAGGCTGGCAACTTGTAAGCCAGACAACAGTCTCGTTAGCACATGCTTCACGCTATGGGGTAGGTTCTGTGCTCATGCTTAACCACTATGACAAAAGCCAGTAATGAACTGCATATGCATCATAGATGCTAAATCTGGCACACATAATTTATTCACGAGCTATTAGTGATTAATCTTTTTCTTTCTTTAAAATAAACTTTCTCATTGATCACAAGATATTGTACACGAATTTGTGCCTGGAAGTGTTGCATTTCAGATTGTGTAGTTCAGTAACAGTAGTAACAGCTGACTTTTGTTCATGAGTCTAACAATAAATATCATTATACATCAACGGTAAAACATAACAACATGAACCACCTTATACGAATGAAGCACCTTTCGCATTTTGTAGATTGGAATCAACCACGAGTCTTATAATCAGGGCATAGAACATTTAGGATTAAACTCAGCTACAGTGGTTTCCTCTAACACTGCCTGAATCATTGCAAAACTGTAACATGATGTTACAGAACTGTGATCTGAAAGAACTCTCATGGTCCCAGAAAGGCACTCTCTGTCAAAAGAACGGCAGTTTCTGATCGTAATCACTTAGACATTTCGAATAGAATCTTTTATAGCAGTTTGCCAGATTACTTTGGAACTCAAACTGACTCAGTGTGGCGCTGAGAGGATAATTATATTATTGAAATTGTCATTGGCCATGAAGCAGTCACATCTGCATTGTATAGATCAGTACGAAGTGGTGATCCGCAGTTCTGACATCAGATCTTTGTCAGCCACTCGGGATAGCTTTGCAGTCTCGGGCGTCTTGCACGGTTCGCGCGGCTCCCCCCGCCCCTCCCCCATCGGAGTTGCGAGTTGCCCTTAGCGTAAATTAGTGTAAGTTAAATTAATTAGTGTGTAAGCCTAGGGACCGATGGCCTCAGCAGTTTGGTCCCATAGGAACACAAATATCCAAATTTCAGATCTTTGTCTGTACTCCAAGAATGGTACTGGGGATACACGGAACTAAAACCCTGTCTGTTTTCATGCATGCAGTGCACTGTTATCTAACGTCGTTGAAACGTTGATACGCACGTGTCTGTAAGGGGCATTAAACCATCAACATAATATTCAGTTTTGTCTCATAGGTTTCGGATGTGTTCACATTGAGTACTCCGTGACATTCTTAAATTCACTTCCTTACTCTGTCACTATTTGGGCAGATATAAGAAAACACGCTATTAAAAAGGTATTATGTAAAATCTTTTCCATGAAAGACTTAGCATACACACACAATACGAATGCGAACGGACCCAAAAGAAAGAGTTTACATTATTAAAAATCATGAAAAATACAGATTTTTAAAACATATCTCTGTACGGTAGTAAAGTAATGCGTAATACACTACAGTTATCAGTCACTTTACTTTGCTGTAGACTTATAACAATGCAGAGTGACTGTAAAAATACGGGTCCTCAAAACTTGGTTTCTCTAAGTCTACAAATGCTAGAAACGTAGGTTTGCCTTTTCTTAACCTATTTTTAAGATAAGTCGTAGGGTCAGTATTGCCTGACATGTTCCTACATTTCTACGAAATCCAAACTGATCTTCCCCGAAGTCGGCTTCTACCAGTTTTCCCATTCGTCTGTAAAGAATTCGTGTTACTGAACTGATAATTCGATAATTTTCACATCTGTCAACACCTGCTTTCTTTGGGATTGGAATTATTATATTCTTCTTGAAGTCTGAGGGTATTTCACCTGTCTCATACATCTTGCTCACCATATGGTAGAGTTTTGCTAGGCCTGGCTCGCCAAGGCTGTCAGTAGTTCTAATGGAATGTTGTCTACTCTCGGGGCCTTGTTTCTACTTAGGTCTTTCTATGCTCTGTCAAACTCTTCACGCAGTATCATATCTCCTATTTCATCTTCATTTGCATTCTCTTCCATTTCTATAATATTGTCCTCAAGAACATCGTCCTTGTATAGACCCTCTATATACTCCTTCCACCTTTCTGCTTCCCCTTCTTTGCTTAGAACTGGGTTTCCATCTGATCTCTTGATGTTCATGCAAGTGATTCTCTTTTCTCCAAGGGTATCTTTAATTTTCCTGTAGGCAGTATCTATCTTACCCCTAGTTATCTGTACCTCTACATCCTTACATTTGTCCTCTAGCCATTTTGCTCTTCCTGTCGATACCATTTTTGAGTGGTTTGTATTCCTTTTTGCCTGCTTCATTTACTGCATTTTTATATTTTCTCCTTTCATCAATTAAATTATATATCTCTTCTGTTACCCACGTATTTCTACTAGGCCTCGTGTTTTTACCTGCTTGATCCTCTGCTGCCTTCACTATTTCTTCTCTCAAAGCTACCCATTCTCCTTTTACTGTATTTCTTTCTCCTATTCCTGTCAATCGTTCCCTAATGCTCTTTCTGAAACACTCTACAACCTCTGGTTCTTTCAGTTTATCCAGGTCCAATCACCTTAAATTCCTACCTTTTTGCAGTTTCTTCGGTTTTAATCTACAGTTCATGACCAATAGATTGTGGTCAGTGTCCACATCCGCACCTGGAAATGTCTTACAGTTTAAAACCTGATTGCTAAATCTCTGTCTTACCATTATGTAATCTATCTGATACCTTTTGGTATCTCCAGGATTCTTCCATGTATACAACCTTCTTTCATGATTCTTAAACCTAGTATTAACTATTATTAAGTTATGCTCTGTGCAAAATTCTACTAGGCCGCTTCCTTTTTCATTCCTTACCCAGATCCCTTCTCTTTAAGCATGTGCCTATGAGCTTAAATTAAATAAAGGCACATTTATAATTATAACTCTATATAGGTCCCCTTTGGGAAATTTTCATCTATTTCTGAAAAATTAGGACTCCTTGTGCTATCTGTCAGACAGGGGGAAGCTAATTATTATTTGTGGGGACTTCAATGTAGAATCTCTGAAAGAGGGTAATAGTAAAAAATGACCTTGAAGTGTTACTCGGTTCTTTCAATTTGACACCCGTTATTGATTTTCCTACACGGGTGGTAAAGGATAGCAGCTCACTGATAGATAACTTCTTTATAGACCAAGATAAGTATAACCACATAAATGCTCAGCCTGTTGAGAATGGTCTTTCTCATCATGGTGCATAGCTAGTTACAATATATGACATAGCTCCATTCAGCAGTACTAAACAGTCCTCCGAAGTAGTACATTCAGTAAACGATTTAAGAATTGCAAATTTCAGGGAAAGATTAAAGCAGACTGGGATGAGGTGTACCGTGAACCTGATGCCAATTTAAAATACACTCCTGGAAATTGAAATAAGAACACCGTGAATTCATTGTCCCAGGAAGGGGAAACTTTATTGACACATTCCTGGGGTCAGATACATCACATGATCACACTGACAGAACCACAGGCACATAGACACAGGCAACAGAGCATGCACAATGTCGGCACTAGTACAGTGTATATCCACCTTTCGCAGCAATGCAGGCTGCTATTCTCCCATGGAGACGATCCTAGAGATGCTGGATGTAGTCCTGTGGAACGGCTTGCCATGCCATTTCCACCTGGCGCCTCAGTTGGATCAGCGTTCGTGCTGGACGTGCAGACCGCGTGAGACGACGCTTCATCCAGTCCCAAACATGCTCAATGGGGGACAGATCCGGAGATCTTGCTGGCCAGGGTAGTTGACTTACACCTTCTAGAGCACGTTGGGTGGCACGGGATACATGCGGACGTGCATTGTCCTGTTGGAACAGCAAGTTCCCTTGCCGGTCTAGGAATGGTAGAACGATGGGTTCGATGACGGTTTGGATGTACCGTGCACTATTCAGTGTCCCCTCGACGATCACCAGTGGTGTACGGCCAGTGTAGGAGATCGCTCCCCACACCATGATGCCGGGTGTTGGCCCTGTGTGCCTCGGTCGTATGCAGTCCTGATTGTGGCGCTCACCTGCACGGCGCCAAACATGCATACGACCATCATTGGCACCAAGGCAGAAGCGACTCTCATCGCTGAAGACGACACGTCTCCATTCGTCCCTCCATTCACGCCTGTCGCGACACCACTGGAGGCGGGCTGCACGATGTTGGGGCGTGAGCGGAAGACGGCCTAACGGTGTGCGAGACCGTAGCCCAGCTTCATGCAGACGGTTGCGAATGGTCCTCGCCGATACCCCAGGAGCAACAGTGTCCCTAATTTGCTGGGAAGTGGCGGTGCGGTCCCCTACGGCACTGTGTAGGATCCTACGGTCTTGGCGTGCATCCGTGCGTCGCTGCGGACCGGTCCCAGGTCGACGGGCACGTGCACCTTCCGCCGACCACTGGCGACAACGTCGATGTACTGTGGAGACCTCACGCCCCACGTGTTGAGCAATTCGGCGGTACGTCAACCCGGCCTCCCGCATGCCCACTATACGCCCTCGCTCAAAGTCCGTCAACTGCACATACGGTTCACGTCCAAGCTGTCGCGGCATGCTACCAGTGTTAAAGACTGCGATGGAGCTCCGTATGCCACGGCAAACTGGCTGACACTGACGGCGGCGGTGCACAAATGCTGCGCAGCTAGCGCCATTCGACGGCCAACACCGCGGTTGCTGGTGTGTCCGCTGTGCCGTGCGTGTGATCATTGCTTGTACAGCCCTCTCGCAGTGTCCGGAGCAAGTATGGTGGGTCTGACACACCGGTGTCAATTGTTCTTTTTTCCATTTCCAGGAGTGTATAATTTATTTCATGACACTTTGTAAATGCATTTGAAAACTGCTTCCCCAAGAAAATGGTTAAATATACTCGTAAGAAACCATGTAACAAACCATGGCTAACTAAATGTATAAAAATATCTTGTAAGCGGAAAAGGGAAATGTATCTGACAGCAAGAAAGAGTAGTGACCCAGAAACTATCAAATATTATAAAAACTACTGTGCTATATTAAGAAAAGTTACTAAAAAATCCAGAAGTATGTGTATCATGTCTGAAATCAGCAACTCTGATAATAAAATTAAAACAATTTGGAATATTATTAAAAGAGAAACAGGTCAACCAAGAGCACAGGAAGACAGTATTACCATCAAACTGAATGAAAACTTTATGAACAAAAAGTCAGAAGTTGAAAATATTTTTAATAATCATTTTCTAAATGTTGTGGATATAGTGGGATCCAGGTGTTCATTATAAGATGCTAGGCTGTTAATGGAAAAGGCCATACCTATGCAATTTGATACAATTGAAATCTCACCCACTTCTACCTCTGAAATTAGGAAAATAATAAACTTGCTTAAAAACAAAAACTCTCGTGGAATTGATGGCATTTCTAGCAAAATACTAAAAGCTTGTTCTCAACAGATAAGTAAGATTCTCAGCCACCTGTGTAATAGCTCTCTGGAACAGGTCATTTTCCCTGATAGACTGAAATATGCTATTGTTATAACTTTGCATAAAAAAGGGGATAGATCTGATGTCAACAATTACCATCCAATCTCCCTTCTAACAGCTTTATCCAAAATTTTTGAGAAAGTAATGTATTCAAGAGTAGCTTCAAATATCTGTAAAAACGAAGTACTAACAAAGTGTCAGTTTGGTTCCCAGAAAGGTTTTTCAACAGAAAACGCCATATATGCTTTCACCAAACAAATTTTGAATGATCTGAATAACCGAACACCACCCATTGGGATTTTTTGTGGTCTCTCAAAGTCTTTTGATTGTGTAAATCATGAAATTCTGCTACACAAGCTCAAGTATTGTGGTTTGAGTGGAACAGTGCACAAATGTAAGAGGGCAGAAAGTTGAAATAAGCAGTTCTCATAATATGCAAGGATCAGCACATTCCTCAGACTGCGTAACTATCAAGAATGGGGTTCCACAAGGGTCGGTCTTGGGTCCTTTGTTGTTCTTAATATATATTAATGACTTGCCATTCTATATTCATGAAGAGGCAAAGTTAGTTCTCTTTGCTGATGATACAAGTATAGTAATCACACCTGACAAACAAGAATTAACTGATGAAATTGTCAATAATGTCTTTCAGAAAATTACTAAGTGGTTCCCTATAAACGTACTCTCACTGAGTTTTGATAAGACACAGTACATACAGTTCCGTACAGTAAATGGTATGACACCATTAATAAATATAGACCTTAATCAGAAGCATGTAGCTAAGGTAGAATATTCAAAATTTTTAGGTGTGTCCATTGATGAGAGATTAAATTGGATGAAACACACTGATGATCTGCTGAAATGTTTGAGTTCAGCTACTTATGCAATAAGGGTCATTGCAAATTTTGGTGATAAACATCTTAGTCAATTAGACTACAACGCCTATTTTCACTCATTGCTTGCATATGGCATCATATTTTGGGGTAATTCATCACTGAGGAATAAAGCATTTATTGCACAAAAGTGTGTAATCAGAATAATAGCTGGAGTCCACCCAAGATCATCCTGCAGACATTTATTTAAGGATCTAGGGACATTCACAGTAGCTTCTCAGTATAAATACTCTCTTATGAAATTTGTTATTAAAAACCAAACCCAATTCAAAAGTAATAGCAGTGTGCATAACTACAACACTAGGAGAAAGGATAATATTCACTATTCAAGATTAAATCTAACTTTGGCACAGAAAGGCGTGAATTATACTGCCACTAAAGTCTTTGGTCACTTACCAAATAGTATGAAAAGTCTTACAGATAACCAACAAGTATTGAAGAGGAAATTGAAAGAATTTCTGAATGACAACTCCTTCTACTCCATAGAGAAATTTTTAGATATAAATTAAGAAAAAAAAAGAACCAAACAAAAAAATTATAAAAAAATTAAAAAAACAAAAAATTAAAAAGTTTTTGTATTAACTTAATTATGTTGTTAAATTAACTTAACTGTGTCATGTATTGGAAAATTTGACTCGTTCCACATCATTACGAAATATCGTATTCATGATCCATGGAACTAATATTAATCTAATCTAATCTTCTTTTTCCTACTATCGAATTCCAGTGAGCAAGAACTATTACATTTTTGTCTCCCTTCACTATCTGAATAATTTCTTTTATTTCATCATACATTTCTTCAACCTCTTCGTCATCTGCGGAGCTAGTTGGCATATAAACTTGTAACACTGTAGTAGGTGTGGGTTTCGTGTCTATCTTGGCCAAAACAATGCGTTCACTACGCTGTTTGTAGCAGCTTACCTGCACTCATATTTTTTTATTCACTATTAAATCTACTCCTGCATTACCCTTATTTGATTTTGTATTTATAGCCCTGTATTCACCTGCCACCGAAGTCTTGTTCCTCCTGCCACCGAACTTCACCAATTCCCACTGTATCTAACTTTAACCTGTCCATTTCCCTTTTTAAATTTTCTAACCTACCTGCCCGATTCAAGGATATGACATTCCACGCTCCGATCCGTAGAACACCAGTTTTGTTTCTCCTGTCAGGTCGGGGTGGCCGATCGGTTCTAGGCGCTACAGTCCGGAAACGCACGAGTGCTACGGTCGCATGTACGAATCCTACATCGGGCATGGATGTGTGTGATGTCCTTAGGTTAGTTAGGTTTAAGTAGTTCTAAGTTATAGGGGACTGATGACCTCAGATGTTAAGTCCCATAGTGCTCAGAGCCATTTGAACCATTTTTTGTTTCTCCTGATAACGACTTCCTCCTGAGTAGTCCCCACCCGGAGATTCGAATGGGGGACTGTTTTACCTCCGAAATATTTTACCCAAGTGGATGCCATCATCATTTAATCATGCAGTAAAGCTGCATGCCCTCAGGAAAAATTACGGCTGTAATTTCTCCTTGCTTTCAACCGTTCGCAGTACCATCACAGCAAAACCTTTTTGGTTAATGTTACAAGGCCAGATGAGTAAATCATCTAGACTGTTTCCCCTGCAAGTGCTGAACAGGCTGCTGCCCCCCTTGAGGAACCACACGTTTGTCTGGCCTCTTAACAGATATCCCTCCGTTGATGTTGCACCTATGGTACAGCTATTTGTATTTCTGAGGCACGCAAGCCTCCCCACGAACGGAAAGGTCCGTGGTTGAAGTTATTCCTATTACGTGGGGCATCTACTTCCATTCAGATTTGCGACGTCATATATCAATTAAAATAATTCTCTTCTGTAACGGCCAGAGCTCTTTTATAATTAATACCTTATTCGTTGCTACATTTAAGCCGTGTTCCTGGCGGGGATCGTTATTTGGTTCTAGTGCTGCGAGTAATGGTTACTTACGTTGGAAAGGATTGAAAATTTTCTGCAATGTGCACAGAAATATGTATGGATGTTGTTAAATAGCACAGTAGCACTTTTATCTATCATAAGCTAAACTGATATTTTTTTACACCCACCAAATGTAAGTGTCCATGGTGTCTGCAATTGGTGCGGCGGAGGGACAATGGAGAGCACTTGTTCTTCCCCCTCCCTCGTGGAACCTGGAGTACAGAGCTTTTATTAATTACAGCATCTACCTATAAAAAATATTTATTAGATAACCTCAATTATCTGGAATGTATTACGTCACCATGAAACGCGTCCGCCACATGTTGGCTAACTTGTCAGTGGCTGTTAAAACACGCGTGATTTTTGGTTTTTGGTGTAGGCTGAGAGATCATTAACCAGAAGGGTCCCACGGCTTTTCCTCTAAGGAGCAGAGATTGGCAGGGGTCACGTGTTTTGCTGTGACGGTCCAGAAATTGGTGCGCTGTGGCACACCATCGAGACATTGGCGCTCTGTGGTGCGGGGTCGCAGGCAGTTAGAAAAGCGATTAGGCACTTGTCTCTTCAGGCTTATTAGAGTTAGAGATAAAATCAAACGGTCAAGTTGCTGCTTCGTTATGAAGGTTCATCAGAACTGACAATGTATGGGTACGAGGTTAGATAAATGCAGTCAATTATTTTGTAGTGTTTTCCGTTTTAAATCAGCGTAATCAAAGTTCTGGGGTAATTTTATCCAGTTTATTGATTTTCTTCTGTATTTTTCATTAGGTCTATGTGATTGCAACCGCATGTGGCCACATACGTTTTGAGATGTCTGATAGTCTGAAGTAGGATTATGGGGTGCTTCACACTCGAAATGTTCATTTAACTAACGTTTGTACGAGTTTTCTGATTTTTTGGAATCAATTTTTTGCATTTAAGCCGATTTTTCTATGTTATTTTACTGTACTTGGTGCTATATGGTGCTAACCAGAGTCTTACGTAATTCAGCACAGTTAAACTGTCCCCCGCCTACTTCCTGAATTTAAATTATTTCGGAGGTACTTCCTAACTTAGTGATTTACGCACGTAATCTTTGTGAAAAGTTAAGCACAACATTAGATAGAATTTCAATGCTCGTAGAATACTATGTGGATGACCCACCGTTCCTGTGAGTGGTTAAAATGTTGAAAAGCGTTAGAGATCTTTTGGTGCATTATTTTAAATTTTGGCGAAAGTCTTTTGTTGAATCGGCACACGTGATGCTAAGTGTACACGTATAGCGTGTGACTTGTAGATGCTAAACGTTGCTTTGTATCTCTATCCTAAATTTCTTGGGACCATGAGGGATCACTCGCGTTAAATCGCAGAAAAAACTGATGTGATTTTCGTGATGTTTGCATTACGTGGCCTTCCACGTGGGTAAGAAGGGGGCTGGTACCCAACCGATACCAGCAGTGCACACTCACTATTAATCACTCCTGCCTGTAACTCCCCCCCCCCTCCCCCGCAGAATGATTGGAGAAAGTTATTTCTATGAAAATGTATGAGAAATTGTACTGTGCAAAGAAACTTTTCCCATGTGTCATTCTTCATTCTTTGTCCCATACGTGCACAATTGTTAACTGTATCACGTTAAGCCAAAGTATTTAAGAAATACCTTTTTTAATTTATTAACAAAAAATATTAATTTTTTCTGCAGAAAATACTTTTTTGTGAACTTCCTAATGGGGGAATATTAGTGAATGTAGTGCCAGAGGTGGCTTTTTTTGTTATGCAGAGTCTCTGAAAATTGCATTCATTTATCTGTGTAGTTTCTGATATAAGGGGCATATGAACTGAACATTTTAGTTTGAAGGAAACTGACTTGAAAGAAAAAGTTTTTGAAATTTGTTACTTACATTTAACTAAAACTGTCCTGCTGCATGTGATGGCCCTTCTTTGGCCTCTAGCAGATCTTCCAGCTTCTTTTTCACCTTCCTGGATGTTTGTCTTGCTTTCTTGGCCATATTAGATGCAGACCTGTCTGCATCGGCTATCCTCATTTTATCGCAGTGTTGCAGCCCAGCCTTTTCAGTACCCAACGCTTCCCAATATTACCACAATTGAATGTAATAACAACATCATGAACTCCTGGTTTCATTGCATGCATGCCTACAAATACAGTTTTAGGAAGGCGGTTCCAAATTATGCTGCTGAAACATTCATTTGCGTTATTTGTATGCTCATGCATACATTTACGTAGAAGGTCAGGATGAGTCAAGTCTCTGAAAATAGGTTTAACTGCTGTAATAACAGCAGCAGGAAGAGAATGCTGGCGAGAATAAGATTCTCCAGTTGCCTGAGCCCTATTGTATTTGCACCACGAATTTTCTCCTGATGGACACAATCCATGACATGGCTTATCATCACTAGAGGACTTATGGAAGAATATGGCCCAAACATCTCTCTGCATTGCCTCCAGATTTTCTTTATTTCTCCTAATTGCCTGCCCACAGTATACCTGCAAGTTTTCTATTTTAGTTTTAGTTTACCGACCCTGTCCAGTCAAGAATTTTCCATCTTCTAATTTTTTTCCCTTCATATCAACAGTTAGTTTTCTCAGCCTTGTTCCCAAACGTTTTTGAACATGGCCTACACATTCTATTTTGCTAATAATGGCAACTCCATATGGCTTAGTGTTGACAGTGGGTGGGTTGACAGTGGGTGACAGAAAAGTGGCCATGGAAGATAAACACACGTGGTAGGAAAATACTCTTTAAATACTCGAACAAATTTTTTCAGCAAAATCCTTTTCAGAGTACTTAAATAAAACCTTAATCTATCGAAATATGATGAAAACTGAAAACCGATTTTTTTCGACCTGAACCACTGTGTGGTCCCCTTAGCCTGTGATCTACTCGTTTTAATCACTTAAATACGATATCTAGATAAATTTATTCTCTAAACTTCATTACTCTACAGTCATTATTTTTTCGTGTTGCGATTTTTTTCCATCAATGCCGTTAATAAAGAATATCTAACGACTAAACAAAGGGAAAGAGGCACTGAAATAGGCAGCGGAAGTTCTTGGATACAAGGTATTTATTACCGGACCAGGAAGAAACGACTGATCCATCAATAAGAACATAAGTGTAAGTTAAGTTTCACGTTCAGGCTCTGGTTGGGCCACTCTGTCCCGACCGACCGTCTTGTCATCTTCCGATAATGGCTGCTTTCTATCTGAGAGCTAGGGGAATGTGACCAGCACACTGCTCTCCCGGCTGTCACCCGGTTTCTGGAACTGGGAACCGCCACTAATCGGTCAAGTAGTTCCTCATTTGGCCTCACGAGCTTGAGTGCATTGTTCCAGTCCTGCCACCAAGGAAAAATCCATGGGAGCACCGGGAATCGAACCCTGGTCCTCCACACGACAGTCAGCCGCGCTGGACAAAGGTAGGCAAGAAAAACCATACACATAAATAACGAAACACATACAAGCTGAGGAAATAAAACTGGTAATTGAGCGCCAGCAAGAGAGGTACTTCCTAATACTTGCACACGACAGTAGAATCTGGCAGTTTAGTTTATCGGTTGCGTGCGGGCGTTGGTGGTCGTAATGCAGTCGTAATTACGATTTCGCATCGTAATTCTGGATGAGAAGATTGTCGCAACTAGAGCGCATTAAGTCTATTTATTGCTTCTCCAACTAACCGGCATTCTTTTATTCCTTTTAGTGCCTGTAAACTGTCTCAACCCGACTCCTAAATGTTAGCATGCCGCTACTGCAGAAATCCTCCGGTCCCAGTGGGGCAGAGCTCTTACTGTCGGAATTGTTTAAAGCCTCTGTTATTTCGAAAAAAAATAGCCGACTGCACGGAGGCTCTGCTTTTCATAGCCAACACAGCTGTACCGATCTGCATTTTTTTTGTCAAACTACTCAATTAGGTTACTGGTCACTGGCGTCTGTTAACGGCTAGAAACGCTTCTCTGGTGCCTCTACACTCAGCGCAAAAACCTTCATTAGAACGGAAAAAGACACTTTGGCAAAAATTACAAGCTTCTTAATTAATTCCAATTACGAATTTCAAAATTATTGACAATACCTCTATACCGGGGAACAGTTATTGTATCTTTGTTAAGTTTCATCTGTTCTTGCAATAGAAAAAATTACGACTTACAGTCAAAATTACTTACTCGATATGTTTATGTAACGTAATTATGTACTATATATTACGTATGTAATCACTAACTACTTCATATTGAAATATATTGTTAATGTTTCGTTAACATAGTTCTGATGTGGCGAAAATAGTTTGGCATGCCTCGAGAGGATGGCACCACACATATAGTTAGCAAAGTAATTCAGGATAATATAAATGTGGAAAGACAGAGTTGCATTTGGAAAAAGACACACAAGAAGAGAGAAGGACAAAATTACTCATTGAAGCTTAGTCGATGATATCACTGAAACATGTTTTCGGTTTTAAGACTTTGTCTGGCATACAACGTTAACCTGTGAAGGAATTTGAAAACAGTGGCACACTCCGATACTAATTAAAGGACAAACTGAAAACAGCCTACATGGAAAGACGACAATGAACATTTTTGCTGGACCAGTACTCAAATCCGGATTTCCCGCTTATCGCTAGCTGTCGGGTCGCATCTACGATACGCACTCGTACACCCATTATGCATATTCTAGTACGGGGGAGACATATTAATGGAAAGTCACTTGCCCGGTGTCGGCGGATTGATCGATATTACAGTGTCTGTACCGTTCAGATTTCATATGCAGTGCTCCTTCGGACACGCATACAAGTCCAAATGAACAGGCACTGCGGCGACAATAGCCGTTATGTAATATATGGATTAGAACCGCACGGCCACTTCGGCCGGCCGACAAACATCAGTTGTAGAATACACTCCTGGAAATGGAAAAAAGAACACATTGACACCGGTGTGTCAGACCCACCATACTTGCTCCGGACACTGCGAGAAGGCTGTACAAGCAATGATCACACGCACGGCACAGCGGACACACCAGGAACCGCGGTGTTGGCCGTCGAATGGCGCTAGCTGCGCAGCATTTGTGCACCGCCGCCGTCAGTGTCAGCCAGTTTGCCGTGGCATACGGAGCTCCATCGCAGTCTTTAACACTGGTAGCATGCCGCGACAGCTTGGACGTGAACCGTATGTGCAGTTGACGGACTTTGAGCGAGGGCGTATAGTGGGCATGCGGGAGGCCGGGTGGACGTACCGCCGAATTGCTCAACACGTGGGGCGTGAGGTCTCCACAGTACATCGACGTTGTCGCCAGTGGTCGGCGGAAGGTGCACGTGCCCGTCGACCTGGGACCGGACCGCAGAGACGCACGGATGCACGCCAAGACCGTAGGATCCTACGCAGTGCCGTAGGGGACCGCACCGCCACTTCCAAGCAAATTAGGGACACTGTTGCTCCTGGGGTATCGGCGAGGACCATTCGCAACCGTCTCCATGAAGCTGGGCTACGGTCCCGCACACCGTTAGGCCGTCTTCCGCTCACGCCCCAACATCGTGCAGCCCGCCTCCAGTGGTGTCGCGACAGGCGTGAATGGAAGGACGAATGGAGACGTGTCGTCTTCAGCGATGAGAGTCGCTTCTGCCTTGGTGCCAATGATGGTCGTATGCGTGTTTGGCGCCGTGCAGGTGAGCGCCACAATCAGGACTGCATACGACCGAGGCACACAGGGCCAACACCCGGCATCATGGTGTGGGGAGCGATCTCCTACACTGGCCGTACACCACTGGTGATCGTCGAGGGGACACTGAATAGTGCACGGTACATCCAAACCGTCATCGAACACATCGTTCTACCATTCCTAGACCGGCAAGGGAACTTGCTGTTCCACAGGACAATGCACGTCCGCATGTATCCCGTGCCACCCAACGTGCTCTAGAAGGTGTAAGTCAACTACCCTGGCCAGCAAGATCTCCGGATCTGTCCCCCATTGAGCATGTTTGGGACTGGATGAAGCGTCGTCTCACGCGGTCTGCACGTCCAGCACGAACGCTGGTCCAACTGAGGCGCCAGGTGGAAATGGCATGGCAAGCCGTTCCACAGGACTACATCCAGCATCTCTAGGATCGTCTCCATGGGAGAATAGCAGCCTGCATTGCTGCGAAAGGTGGATATACACTGTACTAGTGCCGACATTGTGCATGCTCTGTTGCCTGTGTCTATGTGCCTGTGGTTCTGTCAGTGTGATCATGTGATGTATCTGACCCCAGGAATGTGTCAATAAAGTTTCCCCTTCCTGGGACAATGAATTCACGGTGTTCTTATTTCAATTTCCAGGAGTGTAGAAAGCTGCAATATCATATATATCTGCCGACACAGGGCAAACGATTTTCAGTTAAAATATCTCCCCTTTGAGGGAATATATACTGTAAAACGGATGCACGAATGCAGGTTGTAGATACATGGTTGATGACATGTGCACGTTTGGGCAGGGCAAACGATTTTCGTTTAAAATATGTCCCCTTTGAGGGAATATATACTGTAAAAGGGATGCACGAATGTAGGTTTTAGATACATGGTTGACGACTTTTGGAAGTTTGGCTCTGGGCGTAAAACGTTTTCGGACAGCCTAATGGTAATCTGAGGACATCCGGATGACACTAGGAAGGATCGAGAAATATGGGAATGCGGCGGGCATCAACATCAACGTGATCAAGTCAAGTGCAGTGGAAATCGGCAGAGTGTAGTCCCCCTACAGACGATGGATACACTTGAGTGTTTGGGCATCGTATTTACGAAAGATGTCCGCCGTACGACTGCGCTGAACTACAAATGACTGTTACAAGCTCTCCACACAGGCGTCCGAAGCCATCTTCTCCGAGCTTTAGACATGGTAAAGAAGGATCGCCTTCATTAGAACCCACTTGGCGTTCCAGATATTTCATTTGGGGCGGGACCTAACAATGACTCCATTGATGGCACAGCAGATCCTGGTGGCCCTTGATTACTTCTCTTAGTAATAAGCTTTTCTTCAAGATACGATACGATGCTCTCATCCTCCCCCTCACAGAGGAGGACTGGGACTCATTAACATTCTAGCTCATGCGGTCCGTTACATCAACCCATCGTCGACAGCTTCACCGGTATCCTCATTGATGAAATGGCACCTCCGTCCTGCCTGTCCCATGTTTCATTCGCTCACATCGCTCTCATGCTCTCCCATACCAAAACATTCGACGTTGATTGTAGCTAATCTCCCCTGCACCAGGGCACCTACACAGTGTGATGTGTACGGCCAGGACGATCATTCTCGGAATGTAGTTGAAAGACGTCACCCTGGAGTTGCGTGGCCTGCTGCGGTGTGGCGTGCGATTCACCAAAAGCTTTTTACGCCGGAGATCCGCGCCACCTGGTACCTCTTCATTGTCGAAGAGTTTCTGACAAGACGCAGACTGCACAACATAGCTCTAGCGTCCCTAGTGTGTACGCGGTGTCGTGAGATTGACACGGATGAACATTGCCTGGAATCTTCAGCGGTTGTGTGGCTTCTAATTTAAAAAAATGCTTGCCCCGTATTTTCGAGTTCCGCCCCACACGATCGAGCCAGGAATGCTCCTTTGCTCGGTGAAGAACTATTATCCCAATACTTTCTGTGCACTACGTTTTTTGGAGTAGTCTCAAAGATATGCTTGAGTTTTGGACTTCCGTACAGGAATGATACGATCAATTACAGAGCACATCCAGTGTCTTCAAGGATCCTCCCTGAACCCTTGGTAATACCGGGTAAGAGAAGCTGATTTAAGCTCTGAATCTCGATATCGTAAGTTGAACAAGTCTGTATTCCAACAAGAAGTACCCGAGTCCCAGCTGTGGAGAGTTGGAACCAGACGGCGTTTATTTTCTGACACTTTCGAGTGGTCGTCCTTCTTACATTCTGCTACCGGAATGGTATCCTCAGCTTGGATGTATTCTGTTTTATACTGTTTAGTAATAAAATACAATGCTGTCTACCAGGTGTCATTTTGTACTACAGTTTTACTACAAATACTATTTTTGGGACCATGTGGGTCCATTAACCTATAAGAAAACGTAGAAAAATGTTATAGCTCAACTTTTAAAAGAAAATAACAGTATACAACCTGAGTAACGAAAGAAACAACATGAGAGTATGGTAATCGGAAAGTCTTAGATTCTAATCTCCCACAGAGCAAAACATTTACCTTTACTTTTTAAATTCTGTATTTTTTGTCAATCGGAAATTATAATATACGAATATTGAATCTTATAAATTTTCGAAGGAAATTAACATCATTTTATTTTCAATTACGCGTCAAAAATTGCGCTTGTTCTCTTGAAAACAAAGAAAGTATAATAATTAAAAGAGAAAAAATGGTATAGCGACCTCTTGCGATAAGCTGGAAATCCGATTTCAAGTCCTGGTTCAGCACAAATTTTCATTGTCGTCATTGCATTATACAGCTGACGATTTGTCCATATTCGCAACTGCAAATACATTCCATGTATTTCATAATGGCTGTAGTCGCCGCAATGTCTGTTCTTTCGGACGTGTATGCATGTCTGAAGGAACACTGCATCGTATTTCCGAACAACGCTGACACTGTAATATCGAATTTTTCTATTGATTATGAAGTATATCCATAAACACACTATCAAGTATCCTATGTAGGCACTGCAACATTTCCTATAAGTTCCATTCCTTTGTCTCAAAATAATATACAGGTATCATTGGCAGATAACGTGTCAGCACTCCAACCATCAACTGCCAATGGTTGGAGTGCTGACACGTTATCTGCGAATCCAGTAATGATGGCAACTGATGGGTTATGCATGGCGACCGTATCAACCTGTACGGCATCAAAACAGTCTGAAGATGACGCAATGAAGCGTTGAAACTGGTAGAGACAAAATAAAATGAAATCATAAGGACGGCTGTAGGTGTTTTTATTTTTTGTCACGATAATAAACGGCTGTCGTCCCAGAGACCACCTGCTAAAATGATGGACATACAAAATCATGTACATTGCCTATATTCCTGCGAAATATGTCTGCAGTATCACGGAAGGGACACCCAGATTCTCGTAGTTCTATTAGACAACCTAATTCAAACTGAATGAGGTGTTGATAAAGGCGTCTTTGTCGCCTTAAACGCATTCTTGACTAACATCAACCCCCCACGTCCTGTCTCGAATATAACTGCGACCCACGACTTTTCCAGTCTGTATTTAATGCAAATCTGATTTGCATACTCATAATGGCGCGACTAGCGTGATTCTTGGTGTGGAGGTTTAATAGACATGTTCTTTCATGTGTAGAAACACGCTCACCAACTCTCGTTTACGTCGCACAGTTCCTTCTTGGTGTTGTGATTTTTTCATTGACCGTATCTGAGGGTCTTTGATCAAAACATAGATATTTCATTTAGTGCGTTCTCATCTGTTATTGAAATAGACTTGAGTGACCCCTTCCGTCCTTAATCGTTCATCACGCCTGATGTACTCCGCTGTGAGTGCGGAGGTAAAGTCGTGTCACGTTTGTAGCAGGTGATGAAGTCGTGGGTTTCGGCAGGGTCGGACAAGTGAGTTGGATAGTGGGTGGGCGAGTCCAAGCCGCACAGCTGGCAACGTGGTTCCACGTTTCGCAGAAGCAAGCCTCACTTCCAACAGTGCAGAAACATCGTTATTTTGCCTCTGCTACAGTTATCCTAAGCTCACTTGCTTTATCGGCGTAGCTGTTGACCGCACAAGATAAGACGACAGACGTAGCCAGGAGGGTGAGACTGCGCTATCGTAGTCCACCATGGCGACGATCAGGGACGGCGAGAAGCAGAGCCGGTACGTGCTGAGCGGCCCGCCGCTGACTGAGGCCGAGGTGGCGGGGGCGGATCTGCCCCTGGCGTCCTACCTCGTCCAGAAGCTGGCCGCCCACGGACACCGCGTTCTGCAGGTTGGTGCGTGTGCTCCACAGCAGCGGTAGAGGCGCAACAGTTTAGGCGACCCCTGTAGAATAGCTGGCGTAAATTCCCTGGTCATGTTGTAGTACTAAGTTTTGACTTCAGCTTAGTAGGTGTGTGGTCTGGTAGAGTGATGGGGTGGCTCAAGTCCTTAGGGCGGCTAGTAGCGTCATGGAATGTGCAAAATTTGTCTAAATGCTAATCCGAAAATTTCTTTAAGCATTTAACCAGAGAACCAACTCGTGAATGTAACATTTTAGACCTGCTGGTGACAAAGTGACCCGCACTTTCGTCTTAATTAGCGCAGAAAAGAGAATCAGTCATCATTAGGCCGTGACGGCATCTCTGAGTAGGGCTGTAAATAGGAATACAAAGGAAGATAGGAAGACCTTTCTTCCCCGCTCTGCTTAGCATGAGCGACGTTTCAGATTATCTCAGCGGGCAGCATCAAAATTCCATCTCCAGCACTAGGGACGTTGAGTCTCAATACATATGTTCAAGAGCACTGCACAATACGTTGTAGACAGGTACGTGGCGAGCAAAGTTGTGAGGGATGGAAAAGACTACCGTGGCTCGTTGGCCGTCTTAGAAAGCTACTACGAAAGTAAAGAGACTTTCACAGCAAATTTAAACGGAGACAAAGCTCCCAAAACAAACAAAAATTAAACGAAAAATAGCTTAACAAAAGTCACACACGAAGCATTCAACGAATTCAAATGTAAAATTCAGTCTACCCACTGGAGAGAAAATCGTGAGAAATTTTGATCTTACTTTAAATCAGAAGACGAATAAAAGATATCTATCTCACTGTGACCTTAATCAGGACTATGACCTTAATACAGGACAACACAAAGACGCCGAAATGTGAGGGACGATTAAAATATTTCCTTCTGAGGGCGTTACTAGTAGCATACACTATATGATCAAAATTATCCGGACACCTAGCTGAAAATGACTTACAAGTTCGTGGCGTCCTTCATCGGTACTGCTGGAATTCAATATGGTGTTGACCCACCCATAGCCTTGAACGCAGATTCCACTCTCGCATGCATACGTTCAGTGAGGTGCTGGAAGTTTTCTTGGGGAATGGCAGTCCAGTCTTCACGAAGTGCTGCACTGAGGAGAGGTACTGATGGCGGTCGGTGAGGCCTGGCACGAAGTCTGCGTTCCTAAACATCCCAAAACTGTTCTATAGGCTTCAGGTCAGGACCCTGTGCAGGCCAGTCCATTACAGGGATGTTGTTGTGGTGTAACCACTCCGCCACAGATCGTGCATTATGAACAGGTGATCGATCGTGTTGAAAGATGCAACCGCCATCCCCGAATTGCTCTTCAACAGTGGGAAGCAAGAAGGTGCTTAAAACATCAATGTAGGCCAGAGCTGTGATTGTGCCACGCAAAACACGACCGCAGCATAACACCACTGCCTCCGAATTTTACAGTTGGCACTACATACGCTGGCAGATGAGGCATTGGCCTTACCCACACCCGGCCATCGGATTGCCACATTGTGTACCGTGATTCGTCACTCCACACAGCGTTTTTCCACAGTTAATTCGTCCAATGTTTACGCTCCTTACGACAAGCGAGGCTTCGTTTGGCATTTACCGGAATGATGTGAGGCTTATGAGCAGCCGCTCGACCATGAAAACCAAGTTTTGGTACTTGCAGTGGATCCTGATGCAGTCTGTAATTGCTGTGTGATGGCCTGGATAGATGTCTGCCTATTACACATCACGACCCTCTTCAACTGTCGGCGGTCCCTGTCAGACAACAGACGAGGTCGGCCTGAACGCTTTTGTGCTGTACGTATCCCTTCACGTTTCCATTTTACTACCACAGCGGAAATAGTGGACCTAGGTATGTTTAGGAGTATGGATATCTCGCTCGCAAACGTATGACACAAGTGACACCCAATCACCTGACCACGTTCGAAGTCAGTGAGTTCCGCGGAGGGTCCCATTCTGGATGTCTAATGACTCCTGAGGTCGCTGATGCGGAGTACCTGGCAGTAGGTGGTAGCATAATGCATCTAATATGAAAAACGTATGTTTTAGTGGTGTCCGGATACTTTTGATCACATAGTGTATATGCAACGTAGCGCAATTACGATGTGGCTATTTAAACACTGACATGTAGGCAAGGGATTAGTGTATTCTCGACGAGCATGCGGTAAATGTGAAAACGTGAACTATGGCAACGTTAGTACCAAACGGAGCAACGTGCTGTTATTCCGGTTTCTCCTAATGAAGCACAAGGACCGGTAGATATCCGCCGGGGAATGAAGAATATGTATAGGGCAGAATGTTTGACGAAAACCACCGTTGTGGAGAAGCGCGCCAACTGGTCAGGATTCGACACAACACACTGGTCGAACTCCATAGTCCTGCTCTCTCCCCATGCGATTGAAACGGCTTCACTTCCATGAAGAAGACCGTGAAGGGTCGACAATTCTTGGACGAAGATGTACTTCAGGCAGTTACGGACTTCTTGACGCAGCAGCACACGGTGTTTTACCTAACTAGTATCTTCATCAAATGCTGTGGTGGGATGATTGCCTCAGTGCTCCATGTGATTTTGCCAAAGCGGCATACCAATGCTGGACTGTACGGAAACTTGTTGATCGGCTCTCATACTAAACGTCTATGTTCAAAACTGCTTCACAGAAGAAGATCGCTTCGTAACACCTCTTTCAATCACCGCACGAAGGACAAAATGGCTGATATCGAAATAACTGAAATCTCCCAATAGAGGAAAGGCTACTGGAGCTCATAGGATGTCAGTACTATTGCGCACAGTGTATGCAAAACAACTTACTCCTCTTTTGACACCAGTGTTCCATACGTTTCTAGAAGAGAAATGTTACTGATGATTGGAGTAAAACACATCATTCACGTTTTCTGCAAGCATTATCGAACAGACACACAAAACTATAAGCCTATATTTCCTTCGTCCGTCTGTTGAAGAGTTTGGAACGCCTTTTATGCTCGCGTATTATGAAATTTCTGGAGACCGAAAATTTCCTCTGTAAGAGTCAATGCAGGTACCGAAAACTATGGGTGACTGAAAAATAGCTGGCTCTGTTTGCACAGGAGAGAAGAAAACGGTAGATATAGGCACCGAGGTAGATTTCGGGTCCTTCACTTCCTTAAAGCATTCGACACACTTCGGCCTAATGAACACAATACCAGTGTACGGTATAGCAGACCAGTTTCGTGACTGGACTGAAGAGTTTCTAGCAAACTGGAGACAGCGTGTCATTTCCAATAGAGAGAAGTCTCCAGATGTAAAAGTAACTTAGGGATACCACGGGTGTTACAGGTCTATTACTTTTCGCAATGTATATAAATGACATACTAGACAAAATTGGAAGTTCTGCAGGGTTTTCGTGGATTATGCTGTTGTCCTCAGAGAAGTTGGTAGTCTAGAAAACAGAACCAAAGTATAGAGAGATCAGCAAAAGGCTGACGATTGGTGCAGGGAATGGCAAACTGACTTTCAGCATAAAGAAACGTAAACTACTGCGTACAGATAGATCGATTTAAAGTGAAACTAATCATATGGAAATGCGACGTTACTTACTGTCGCTCAATGATATATTCACTAGGAAAGTTTCTCAAAGGGGCGACATTAATTAGAAGCTAACAAGCCATGTGAGTTTGATACTCAACAGTCGCGACATGGAGGCAACCGAAATTGATGATGGACAATCTCTATAGATAGCATCACGCAGTGCAGCTCGTTAAACCTTCTCTTGCTGTAACTGAAACATTGCCTTATCAGGATCCATCGTGACAACGTTTTCTTTTAGTTGGGATTGTATCAGGTCAGTGAGCAGGCTGCCGTGCGTCATTGTTCATCTACATCTACATCTACATGATTACTCTGCTATTCACAATAAAGTGCCTGCATCAGAGATAACCGATCGGATCGACGTATTTCTCACAATAAGATGTTACGTTCTGCAAGGGAAATAATCGGATAATATATCTCTGTTGCGTTATGACTCACTGTTGCAAATCAGTTAACGAAAGAAGACGGATAGTGTTCGGTCGTCTACCTCCGAACAATCCAGTTCTCTCTTATTGTTTCACCAAAACACATTTAAGAATACAATATTAAATGGAAAATTATATGGATGTAGGAGGAAGGTCCTTGTGAAATAATGAACCCGACTAATTATGGTGAAATAGATAATTATTAAGACAGCAAAATTACAATCAATTCATATTACATCTTTTCCGCACAAACTATCATAAACGAAAGACAAAATGAAAGTGCTGAAACAAGTGAGGCTGTCTCAGTTCTTTTTCCGTAGTGACGTTGTTTTAACTTATGTGGCATTCTGAGAGATTCTTCCAGTGTAAATGTTCACTGGAATTACAAACGTGTTTTCGGGGTTTGGAGATAATGACACATTTTATCAGATATTTTTAGTGATACTTTACCGGTCTTTTACAATAAAGCACCTCAGACATGAATTAGATTTAGAATTTGTGGGTAAGATATAAAAATGTTTGACAACTGTTCCGTTAGGGAGTTTACAACCATAGGAAATCATTGAAAGATAACTTCTCTAAGCCAATTATAAATCACCTATATTCTGTATAACTTTATCATAATGTACTGTTGCTACACAATGTACACTGTGAGAAATTAAAAACAACTATTACCTGTAATTCTGGAGCAAACAATACTCCACATATCCAAACAGCAGACAATACTTAACATTCTAAATATATCTAGATAACGAAACATGCAGATAAAAACATGGAAAAAACTGAAGTATTCACAGATAATATTTGATGTACAAAATCTCTGTTGGATGTATTTGTTTAGGTCTCTCTCTCTTTTAACGCCTTCCTTCTAGCCTTCGGATGGAATTTGTCGTGTCACATTATGTTTTAGGGGAACCATGTCAAAATGATACTGATACCCATTAATTACTCCAGGTCTTCTAGAGACGAAATTACAATAACGTGATAACAATCCTGCTAACTCGAATATCTGTTCCTCTGACAAACTTTCGGATTCCTCAGTTTTCTCGTACATGCGGGTAGGTTCGCACATCACACATTCACAAGATGCCGAAACAGTTGCAGTACTCGATTACTCACAGTGATGTGCGTGTGCAGAAATCGAGATTGAATGGTTTTTATTCCATCCCCTTGACAGAATCTACCGTGACGCTCCTCAGTTTTAATTAAATTTATAACAACGTTTCTAACATACACTATCAAATGTTGCTGGCCTCTTGGAAGGTCGGTCTTCGCATTTCTTCCTCACAGGGAGTCCATACCCATCAAGCAATGTACAGTTAAGCGTTCACAGTGAGAAATGTGCAAATAATGGCTCTATCCTCAAATTGAACATTAATCTGTGCTTGCGTATCCACACTCTCACATCTGACCCCAGTAGCACCAGACGCCAAAAAATTTGCTGTGGCAGAATGGGCACATTCAGAGTGTCGCTAATTCTCTTAAAGAAATTACCAACCAGGGCAATCATACTAGCACTTGTTTCAAGTACAACAATGGTGAGAATTCTTCCCGCAGTGGCGTTAACTGCTACCTGTACAAGATCTTACGCATATTCCGTACCCATTTCAGAATCATGACCAAGCCCTTGCCTAATATCAACATATAAAGCTGTCCAGTGTAAACTGGAATCACATCCTACTCCGATCCCATCTCAAGACTGTCATCAGACATCTAGTTTGACGCTTCATTCGTTGATGAGGGGCGTTTCTCTGCACTTCAGCTATGCAAATGTTATGATTTTCCGGCAGTGGCCAATTCGGTGGAGGTCTCGCTTTGGTAGTCAGTCTGTTGACGAAGTTGGGATGTTGCGGCAGTCGCGGATTCCCTACGTTGGGGGCCAGTGGTTGCCGTATTTCGAGTGGTAGTGATGGTAGGGCCCATTTCGGTTTGTATGATATTCCACATTCAGCCTGTAGCAATGCGGAGAATTCTGCGATTTTACTTTATTATTTAGAATTCCACGATTGGCCTGCGGCGGCGCGCTTTTAACATGATAACCGTTGTTGTCCCCAAGATTAATTACTTGCGCGGTGAAATTTATAGGCCACATTCCACCTTTGCCGCTAGCGCATTTAAAATCGCCCTGGATAAAATCAATCAAATTCAAGACTGACACGAAATGCTTCGGGTTATGGTCTGGTATTTAATTAACTTTTCACAAATGTTGATGGATAACTTAGCCTTCAAATTCTGCAGCCCATACTTTTGTGCTGCAAGATCGTCCCAGTAGCGAGATTTGTTAATATTGCATTCTAGGTATTTCCGCATGCTCTCTGGATTGTATTTTTACGGGATAAAAGCCTCTTTCCTCAGTCGTCCTTGCACGTATCCTGAACAGTACTTGGCCAGGAATGTTTCCTCAAACTAATCGTACGTCATACCATTCTCAGCAATTTCAGTCGCCCATATGGCTGTCTTACTCTGTATATATATGCTATGGCGAACTGAATCTACTGCCTTGCGCTCCAAGACTTGTCCAGTACACTCGTACGATCCTTTACAAAACCAGCTGGGTAAGCAGACTTATTTTCTCGTGAAAATGCCTAGAACTGGCCATCTTCAATGAAGTTTTATGAAGTTTTTCTAATAGTATTGCCATAAATGTGGATGCCACTCCACTGATTCAGTAGTACCGTCTGCTTGAGGAGTAACTTGCCCTGCCTCATCGTGATAGGTTTGGTAGTAGGGGCTGGTAGCCTCACACATTTCATTTGTACAAGTAGGAACTGGTGATTCATCATGTGCTGGTTCTTTTATAGCCGTGTCCTCGCGATGCAGGTAAGTTAACTGATCGAGATGCTGTCATGCCATTCGGGAATGTTGTGGTTTAGCGCATGCCTTGCATTTTCTAAATCACTCCGAATAGCTTCACGTGTAGTACCTGATTCTGGCGATGCTCCATCACCATCTCGCTGTATCATACCTCATCACTCAGCATACAATTTTCCATTAACCAATTTGTCCTTTTCGTCAGTTAGACAATAAGCAGATAAAAAGAGTAAAGGGAAACACTTCAGAAAGGCAGATTTATACACATTAGTTGGAAGAATCCTCAGGAAATGTAGGAGGTAGCTTACAAAACACTCACTCGACAAGTACTTGGATTTGGCCTCATGCCAGATAGAATTAATAGATATAATGGAATATCTAAGGACGAGCAGTTTGTTGTGTTACCGGTTCATGTAGTTAGCACGAAAGCATCATGGCGACGATCAGCCAACTCCAATGGTTGATGCTCCAAGATGGCCATTCTGCTTCACGGTGCTGTTTAATGTTAGAGTTACGATACCATACGTTCCTACAAGAATTAAAAGGTATATTTTTTCTATCTAAGTATATCTCGCGATGAGGCCATGAAGACAAAATAAAAGACATTTGTGCTCACACGGAGTCTTTCCGGTGACCATTCACGACTGGAACAGAAGAGGGGAAGAGTGACAGTGATAGACGGTGTACCCGCCACCAAACACCCAACATAGTTTTCGGCGTATAGATATAGATGTAGTCGTACAGTACACGTGTTTCCGGTAACTGCTAGCTGCTATACGAAACCTTGAGGACCATCTGAACCCGTTTAGGATGTGTGACTTCACAGCTACGAATCTGCAACTGCGTAGTCCTTGCAATGATTAACATATTGTATACTTACGACGGAAATTCAAGTCCATGAGTCCTTTAAATCATACCGTCAGAATTCTATGATGTTTCCTACAAGAGTGACTTTCCTGCCTTCTGTAACCAGTAAAAAATGGTTCAAATGGCTCTGAGCACTATGGGACTTAACTTCTGAGGTCATCAGTCCCCTAGAACTTAGAACTACTTAAACCTAACTAACCTAAGGACATCACACACATCCATGCAACCGTAGCGGTCGTGCTGTTCCAGACTGTAGCGCCTAGAACCGCTCGGCCACTCCGGCCGGCTATTATTATCAACTGAAGGGTTTAGCCTGGGTTACATTCCTCTCTTAAAACTATCAGGAAACTTTGTAATCACTGAAATAGACCTGTATTTACTAAAATCGTTCCTTTCTTTTTTTTTGCATTTAATTGGAAATAGCATCAACTTCATACCATCTTCCTTTTCTATACCGTGGATAAGGATAAATTTTTGGGAACAAAAGTTCAGGGAGAAGAAGTGGTAACTTTGAAGTTTGTCGATAGTTTTTTATTTCAGTATGAGACGACGAAGAGCTTGTAAAATCAGTTGAACGATATGGATAGTGTGTGGAAAAGAGATTATAGGCTGGTAGTCCACCAAAGTAAAACAAAGGTAAACTACATCTAAATCTACGTCTACATGGATGCTGTGCAAATCACACTTGAGTGCCTTGCAGGAGCTTCATCGAATTACCTTCACATAAATTTTCTATTATTCCAATCTCGAACAACGCACGGAAAAAATTTACGAACACATACATCTTTACGTGCGAGTTCTGATTTCCTTTATTTTATTATGATTATCCTGTCTCCAGGGAGAGCATAAGGGAACAATTGACAGGAATGGGGGAAAGAAATACAGTAGAAGAAGAATGGGTAGCTCTGAGGGATGAAATAGTGAAGGCAGCAGAGGATCAAGTAGGTAAAAAGACGAGGGTTAGTAGAAATACTTGGGTAACCGAAGAAATATTGAATTTAATTGATGAAAGGAGAAAATATAAAAACGCAGTAAATGAAGTAGGCAAAAAGGAATACAAGCGTCTCAAAAATGAGATCGACAGGAAGTGCAAAATGGCTAAGCAGGGATGGCTAGAGGACAAATGTAAGGATGTAGAGGCTTATCTCACTAGGGGTAAGATAGATACGGCTTACAGTAAAATTAAAGCGACCTTTGAAGAAAAGAGAGCCACTTGTATGAATATCAAGAGCTCAGATGGAAACCCAGTTCTAAGCAAAGAAGGGAAGGCAGAAAGTTGGAAGGAGTATATAGAGGGTTTATACAAGGGCGATGTACTTGAGGACAATATTATGGAAATGGAAGAGGATGTAGATGAAGATGAAATGGGAGATACGATACTGCATGAAGAGTTTGACAGAGCACTGAAAGACCTGAGTCGAAACAAGGCCCTGGGAGTAGACAACATTCCACTAGAACTACTGAGAGCCTTGGGAGAGCCAGTCCTGACAAAACTCTACCATCTGGTGAGCAAGATCTATGAGACAGGTTAAATTCCCTCAGGCTTCAAGAAGAATATAATAATCAGTTTGGATTCCGCAGAAATGTTGGAACACGTGAGGCAATACTGACTCTACGACCTATCTTAGAAAATAGATCAAGAAAAGGCAAAACTACATTTCTAGCAATTGTAGACTTAGAGAAACCTTTTGACAATGTTGACTGGAATACTCTCTTTCAAATTCTAAAGGTGGCAGGGGTAAAATACAGGGAGCGAAAGACTATTTACAATTTGTACAGAAGCCAGATGGCAGTTATAAGAGTCGAGGGGCATGAAAGGGAAGCAGCGGTTGGGAAGGGAGTGAGACAGGGTTGTAGCCTGTGCCCGATCTTATTCAATCTGTATATTGAGCTAGCAGTAAAGGAAACAAAAGAAAAATTCAGAGTAGGTATTAAAGTCCTCGGAGAAGAAATAAAAACGTTGAGGTTCGCCGATGACATTTTAATTCTGTTAGAGACATCAAAGGACTTGGAAGAGCTGTTGAACGGAATGGACAGTGTCTTGAAAGGAGGATATAAGTTGAATATTAACAAAAGCAAAACGAGGATAATAGAATGTAGTCGAATTAAGTCGGGTGATGCTAAGGGAATTAGATTAGGAAATGAGACACTTAAAGCAGTAAAGGAGTTTTGCTATTTGGGGAGCAAAATAACTGACGATGGTCGAAGTAGAGACGATATAAAATGTAGACGGGCAATGGCAAGGAAAGCGTTTCTGAGGAAGAGAAATTTGTTAACATCGAGTATAGATTTAAGTATCAGGAAGTCGTTTCTGAAAATATTTGCATGGAGTGTAGCCATGTATGGAAGTGAAACATGGACGATAAATAGTTTGGACAAGAAGAGAATAGAATCTTTCGAAATATGGTGCTACAGAAGAATGCTGAAGGTTAGATGGGTAGATCACATAACTAATGAGGACGTATTGAATAGAATTTGGGGAAGAGGAATTTGTGGCACAAGTTGAGAAGAAGAAGGGACCGGTTGGTAGGACATGTTCTGAGGCATCAAGGGATCTAAAATTTAGCATTGGAGGGCAGCGTGGAGGGTAAAAACAGTAGAGGGAGACCAAGAGATGAATACACTAAGCAGAGTCAGAAGGATGTAGGTTGCAGTAGGTACTGGGAGAGTAGCATGGAGAGCTGCATCAAACCAGTCTCAGGACTGAAGACAACAACAACAACAACCGTTTCTCCCTATGTAGATCGGCGACAGCCAAATATTTTCTCATTCGGAGGAAAAAGGTGATGACTGAAATTTCGTGAGAGGATTCCTCCACAACGAAAGACGCCTTTGCTTTAACGATATCCACCCCAAATCCTGTCTCATGTCAGTGACATCCTCTACCCGATTTATCGATAGAACAAAACGTGTTGCTCTCCTTTGAACTTTCTCGATGCACTCCGTTTAGCCGGCCGCGGTGGCCGTGCGGTTCTGGCGCTGCAGTCCGGAACCGCGGGACTGCTACGGTCGCCGGTTCGAATCCTGCCTCGGGCATGGGTGTGTGTGATATCCTTAGGTTAGTTAGGTTTACATAGTTCTAAGTTCTAGGGGACTTATGACCTAAGATGTTGAGTCCCATAGTGCTCAGAGCCATTTGAACCATTTTGAACCACTCCGTTCATCCTATCTGGTGAGGATCCCTGACCGCGCAGCAGTACTCCAAAAGAGGACGGGCAAGCCTAATGTATGCAGTTTCTTTAGTAGATCTGTTACATTTTATAAGTGTTCTGCCAATAAAATGCACTCTTTGGTTCGTCTTCCCCACAACATTTTTTGTGTGTTCTTTCCGATTTCAGTTATTCGTGATTGTAATTCCTAGGTATATAGTTGAATTTACGGCCTTTGGATTTAACTAATTTATCGTATAACCCAAGTATAACGGATTCCTTTTAGCGCTCTTATGGATAACATCACATTTTTCACTATTTGGGGTCAACTTCCAATTTTCGCACCTTACAGATATCTTTTTTAAATTGTTTTGCGATTTGTTTTGATCTTTACTAGACGATAAATGGCAGCATTATCTGTAAATAATCTAAGACAGTTGCTCAGGTTGTCTCCTAAATCGCTTATATAGATAATGAACAGCAGAGGGTCTATAGCACAACCATGCGGAATGCCAGCAATCACTTCTGTTTTACTCGATTACTTTTCCGTCAGTTACTACGAACTGTGACGTCGCCGACAGGAAATCACGAATCCAGCCGCATAACTGAGGCGATATTCCATAAGCACGCAATTTAACTACAAGAAAATTGTGAGGTTTCAAAGCGTTCCGGAAATGTAGAAATACAGAATCAATTTTAAAACCCTGCTCAATAACACTCATCACTTCGTGTGAGTAAAGAGCTAGTTGTGTTTCTCAAGAAAGATGTTTTCTAAATCCGTGTTGACGGGATGTTGTCGAACTAAATCAGGGGATACTGAGTGAATTAGATTAGGAAATGAGAAATTGGAAGGAGATGAATGTTGCTATTTGGGGAAAAAATAAGTGACAATCGTTGAAGTAAATAGGACACTGAATTCAGACTGCCAGTACCAAGAGAATCGTTTCTGAAAAATAGAAAATTGACAACATGGAATATAAATTAAAGTGTTAGGACATCGTACCTGAGGGTATTTTTGTACACTGTATCTTAAAGGGAAGTAAAATAGCAGACGTAAGCTGTTCACACAAAAAAGAATAGAAGCTTAAACATGGGGCTTCAGTAGAATCCTGAAGGTTACAAAGATAGATAAGATTTCTATTGAAGAGGTGCGGAATGAATTCCAGAGAAAAGAAATTTCTAGGGATACTTGAATAAAAGAAGAGGTCGGTTGCTAAAAGACATCCTGAGGCATCAAGTAATAGTTAATTTGGTGGTGGAGGAGATGGGAGAGCACAAATTTTATTTAGAGGGAGATCGAGTATTTACTAGGGCAAGTATTTCAGGCAGATATAAGTTACATTAGTTGCTTCAATTATGCACAGATGAGGACACTGTCGTGGAGAACTGTATTAGACCAATGTTCGGACTGAAGAACACAACAATAAAGTATTTACATCTTTTGCTATTTCCCACATGGCCATTCGATGCAAAGCAGCCCGTTTTACGCCACTGTATAAATACCACATTGTTGAAAGTATCACAATTTATTAAGTACTCAGACCAGCCTACGCCATTACTAAATTCCCAAAATTAATCGTCCGTTGCCATATAACAGCATTCAGAAAATTCATGGTCCGTTGACTAGTAGGCACTCTACACACCAGCGATCATCTCCGAAATGAGGTAGCGTTCCATTTAGACTGTGAAACAGAGAGCCATCTGTCCCTTAGTATCACACAAATATCTTTGAAATCAGAAAACGCAAAATATAGTCACTTGCTCTCTTTTTACAGTTGGACGTGCAGTGCTGTTGAGTACACTCAGTGTGGCATCCGTTTAATCCTCGAAGAGTCACAAGTCACTTGTGAAAATTATCTGACAGTCGTGGTTTTATGTAAGTCAGCACTGCCGTTATTTATGGATTGCTTGTCGTTTGGCTCAGTGACACATAATCCCACTAGTGCTGTCGCCTCTCACTCTGATTACACTTTTTCCTTAGCGTTATCTCCAGACGGACTATTGATGGTTTCATATCCTATCTAATGATAAGAGAAAATACTGTTGAGTTTATTGAAACCCTATGATATTGAAAATAAGCCATTAAATCTTGCAGAAATCTCTTCCCGATCGCAGATATACTTAGGAACAAGACCCAATCGCTATTAACAACTGGCTAAGTGAAATTTTTAGGTGAAAAGTGGACAAGAAACGTTCTCTGTCTCCAGCTATAGTAACTAGTAATTTGAGTTCCTTCCCAACAGTGAATTTGACGTGAAGGACATAAAATACAATGTGGTTTGGACCATCAATCTATGACGAGGGCAGTTATTATCTGCCTTCTTCATATTCCATACGTATCCGTAGAGAAAGGGAATATAATCATTATATTCATACGATCAGTTGAACAACGCCATACAATTTTATGAATGATAACGGAAAGCGTTCCTGAAGAAGAGAAATTTGTTAACATAGAGTATAGATTTAAGTGTCAGGAAGTCGTTTCTGAAAGTATTTGTATAGAGTGTAGCCATGTATGGAAGTGAAACGTGGACGATAAATAGTTTAGACAAGAATAGAATAGAAGCTTTAGAAATGTGGTGCTACAGAAGAATGCTGAAGATTAGATGGGTAGATCACATAACTAATGAGGAGGTATTGAATAGAATTGGGGAGAAGAGAAATTTGTGGCACAACCTGACTAGAAGAAGGGATCGCTTGGTAGAACATATTCTGCGGCATCAAGGGATCACCAATTTAGTATTGGAGGACAGCGCCGAGGGTAAAAATCGTAGAGGGTCACCAAGAGATGAATACACTAAACAGATTGAGAAGGATGTAGGTTGCAGTAGGTACTGGGAGATGAAGAAGCTTGCACAGGATAGAGTAGCATGGAGAGCTGCATCAAAACAGTCTCTGGACTGACGACCACAAAAACAACAACCTGGTCACCTCAGACTCAGACAGATCTTATGAATTTAAAAGGAAAATAGCAAACATACTGATCTCAAAATCTTATGTGGGGAAACTAAATTCTCGACAAATATACAAAAATGCATGAAAGTACCTGGAAACGTAACTTTATAAGTTGAAGCGAGTTAGTAGATTTAAATATCTTGGAGAAACTATGCATCGGAGTGGAATAGAAATATTTACAATGGCTACAAGAGTTAACAAAATGAAAACAGCATATGGTTTGACAAAAATGTTTGCAATAAGAAATATATATATAGAAAACAACACCTAAACGCTATTCCACAATGGCATGGCCAGGATATTTATACGCATTTGAATGATAACGATGAACTACGAGCTAGACCGAATTGAGGTCCTTACGAGGAAAGTGATGGGAGCAATACAAACTACGGACAATGGAACCTGAGAGTAAGGTGGAGATCAGAGAAATTATAGAGAAAATAAGAGGTAATGACAAAGTGACGAAAGGAAAGATAAGGAACACCGAAGTAATAAGGAGAATGGAAATAAAAGAAAGAATATATGACGTAATGGATAGGAAGAAATTACAGTGGTACGGGCATGTACGACGAATGGAGGAAGCCAGAATACCAAAATTGATACTGGAGTGGGAACCGGAGGGGAGAAGAAGAAGAGGACGACCTGTGACCACCTGGCTCCAAAATGTACAGCACACAATGAGGAGAATGGGCGCAGAGGAAGAGGACACGCAAGATCGAAACACCTGGAGAAATATTTTGAGAGTATAGTTTAAGAACGTTTATTGTTTGTATTGTCATTTCCAGGTAAATTATTATGTTGGAGATAAGCCTCTGTAATGAGGAAAAGCTCAAAATAATAATAAAACGATCAACATTCTTTGGACACTTTTACCGAATGAATGAGCATAAGGTAACGAAACAAATATTGCTGTGGTGCTGGTGAAAGAAATCGCCAGTATCATAGAATACAGGTATCAGAAATTAACCGGAAAGAAACTACATCAAGGAATAGGAAATAACAGAAAAAACCTTTTTAAGAATATAGTACTAAATGTACAAGGGTTTCAAGAAAGAAGAGACAAGAAATCCGCAACGAAACGTAAAGAACAAATGAAAAGACATCATGGGGAGAAGATGAAATACTGTAAAAACAGGAAACAATGAAGAAAGAAGAGCTACTGATGTTGTTAGCTGACTGGCTGGAAAACACGAAGGTAAAAAAAGAAAGGTGTGAAAATGGTGATGGAGATATCTTGTTCGGACACCTATCGTTGTATTTGAAATGTGCCGTCTATTTGTCAGCACCTCGGTTCTCCAAGTATCTCTTTTATCCTTCTTTCCTATCAGCAGTGGAAACGATATACTGAACTCAACATGCACTCATCACAAAACACCAGTATTAAAAGGTTATGTTTAATAACCAAAAAGACAGCAACTTGCAAGACAAAAGAAATCTTAATAATGGTCATCGTAATCGGTGTTTTTGGAAAGCCTGAAAGTGTCATTCGTGACAGAAATAATGAAAAACTGCGTCGGTTACTTATTTTTTCAATACTTAGCCCAATGCGTACCGCGAATTTATTATCACCTTTAAGCGCATTTATTTACATAAATACTTTTAGATTTAGTGATTTTCTACCTCTCTCACACTGTTATTGTCTTTTTGAAGTTATGCTGCCATCGGAAAATCGGACAAATGAATCATGGAATGTTTTTAATATGCTAACGTTAGAGATAGTATTTTTTGTATTTCTACGTACAAGTATTGCGTCTCCTCCATTACACATAATATCACACATTTGCAAATAATCACTTACACTGTTTGTTATTGTAATCAAAAGATGGTATAGAGATATTACAATAATATGCTTTCACAAACAGTTTGTATACAGTCAGAGATGATACATTTTCTGATGATCCTCCGACCTCTGAATGTATACATATATTTTGTGAAACAGCAGTGTCGTAATATTTCTGTAGCATGTTTTGATTAGAGGAAGAGCCAGGGTAAGTGGTGGTCAGCATCTGTGTGACATTATGTGTAATGGAAGAGCCACAAAACTTGTATGTAGAAAAAAAATACTAACTCCAACATTAGCATGTTAAAGCATTCCAAGACTCATGTATCCGATTTTCTGATTGCAGTATAACTTCAGGAAGACAGTGCAGTGGAAGATAGGCAGAAAAGTTCACATAAAACCGCTACAGAAAATATTTATGTAAAGGAACACACCTGTAAATGAGAATAAATTCTGCAAAAAGTCCTGTGTTAAGCGTGGAAGAGCAGAGACCGGTGCTGTTTTTCAGTATTTAATTCACAAAAGAAATCATTTCCCTTCAGTTAGAAAAAGGTTGTTGTGGCATAACAGCTGATGATGGATAATTTAAATTAGAGCGCGAATTACTCAGATTATATTGTGACTATGTTTCACAATGAGAACACTTGGCGATATCCAGCAAACGTTGAGTATAATTTCAAATCTTACACAATTTTATTCTCGCCAGTATACTATATGTCAAATATTTAACACTAACTCGTTTTTAAAACAATCAGACGTTTGGATCTGCTTTATACGTGAGAATTGCTTCCTTTAAGGGATCAGTGGTTTACTGATTTGTTTTAAATTGAATGAAAAATTCAGATGGACAGGAAGGTCAGGGTGTAAATTGCTGTCCACGACGAAGTAATTACGGACTGAGCGGAAATTCGAATTGCGAGTGGGTTTGGTAAGGAAATCGACCTCATCCTTTCTAAAGTAACACGACCGTCAATATGTGATTTGTGCCATACGGATAACTATGCGCCACGTATTATTATCGTTGTTTATTTTTGAACCAGGGGGCAGAAGGAGATTTCCCATCAGATCTGCCCTCTACTTGAAGTGACACTGAAACGAATGCGGTTGGAATTTTAAGGTTTTGTGATCTGTCCAAATTGATTACGCAAATTTTTGGGAGATATTCTTAACGTGTTAACAGAGTGAATGGTTCACCTATGTTTTTTCGTCAGTAGTCAACCAACCAATCACATTACCCTGCGACTTTCTTTTGCACTACTGGCCATTAAAATTGCTACACCACAAAGATGACGTGTTACAAACACGAAATTTAACCGACAGGAAGAAGATGCTGTGATATGCAAATGATTAGCTTTTCAGAGCATTCACACAAGGTTGGCGCCGGTGGCGACACCTTCAACGTGCTGACATGACGAAAGTTTCAAACCGATTTCTCATACGCAAACACCAGTTGACCAGCGTTGCCTGCTGAAACGTTGTTGTGATGCCTCGTGTAAGGAGCAGAAATGCGTACCATCGCGTTTCCGACTTTGACAAAGGTCGGATTGTAGCCTATCGCGATTGCGGTTTATCGTATCGCGACATTGCTGCTCGCGTTGGTCGAGATCCAATGACTTTTAGCAGAACATGGAACCAATGAGTTCAGGAGGGTAATACGGAATGCCGTGCTGGATCCCAACGGCCTCAGATCACAAGCAATAGAGATGACAAGCATCTTATCCGCATGGCTGTAACGGTTCGTGCAGCCACGTCTCGATCCCTCAGTCAACAGATGGGGACGTTTAAAGGACAACAGCAATATGCACGAACAGTTCGACGACGATTGCAGCAGCATGGACTAACAGCTCGGAGACCATGGCTGCAGTTACGCTTGACGCTGTATCACAGACAGGAGCGCCTGCGATGGTGTACTCAACGCCGAACCTGGGTGCACGAGTGGCAAAACGTCATTTTTTGTCTCTGTTTACAGCATCATGGTGGTCGCATACGTGTTTGGCGACATCGCGGTGAACGCACATTGGAAGCGTGTATTTGTCATCGCCATACTGGCGTATCACCTGGCGTGATGGTATGGGGTGCCATTGGTTATACGTCTCTGTCACCTCTTGTTCACAATGACTGCCCTTGAACAGCGGACGTTACATTTCAGATGAGTTACGACCCGTGGCTCTACCCTTCATTCGATTCCTGCGAAACCCTACATTTCAGCAGGATAATGCACGACCAGATGTTGCAGGTCATGTACGAGCCTTTCTGGATACAGAAAATGTTCGACTGCTGCCCTGGCCAGCTCATTCTCCAGCTCTCTCACCATTTGAAAACGTCTGGTAAATGGCGGACGAGCAACCGGCTCGTCACAATACGACAGTCACTAATCTTGATGAACTGTGGTATCGTGTTGAAGCGCATGGGCAGCTGTACCTGTACACGCCATCCAAGCTCTGTTTGACTCAATGTCCAGGCGCATCAAGGCCGTTATTACGGCCAGAGGTGGTTGTTCTGGGTACAGATTTCTCAGGATCAATGCACCCAAATTGCGTGAAAATGCAATCACATTTCAGTTCTAGCATAATGTATTTGTCCAATAAATACCCGTTTATCATCTGCATTTCTTCTTGTTGTAGCAATTTTAATGGTCAGTAGTGCACTTCTTCTGCTTACTTCTCGTTTAATTTCGCACACACACACACACACACACACACACACACACACACACACACACACACACACACACACACAGTCGAAAGGGACAACCCCGAATTTGCGTTGAGGGATTACGGGAAATCTAAATCTGCACGGATCGAAGGGAATTTGTATTACTGTCTTCTGGAGCGCGCCAGTTCAGTGTACTAACACTACACCATCCGGATTGCTCTTCAACAGAGGACCCCGTTTGGTCTCCTAGACGTTAATGCCATCCAGAAATAGCTGTGTGTTTAGTGATTATGTCTGCTGGCTCTGACTGTGACTGTGACTGTGTGTGTCGTGCGGTGCAGGTGGTGTTGGGCCAGGAGTGGCGGGCGGACTGGATGCTGCGGCAGGCGGCGGCGGAGCTGTCGGCCCTGCGGAGGGCGGTGCCCGGCCTGCGGGAGGGAGACACCGTGGCCGTCTGCATCGGCCGCTCCGCGCTCTTCGCGCCGGCCCTGCTGGCCGCGCTCTGCTCTGGGGCCGTCTGCGCCGTCGTCAACGCCGCCCTGCCTCATGGTGAGGAACTTCTAGTGCTCTCTCTCTCTCTCTCTCTCTCTCTCTCTCTCTCTCTCTCTCTCACTGTCTTTGGTTCTGGTAGATCCTTCATACTCCATTGGCCATTAAAATTGCTACACCAAGAAGAAATGCAGATGATAAACGGGTACTCATTGGACAGACATATTATACTAGAACTGACATGTGATTACATTTTCTCGCAATTTGGGTGCATAGATCCTAAGAAATCAGTACACAAAACACCACCTCTGGCTGTAACAACGCCCTTGATACACCTGGGCATTGAGTCAAACAGAGCTTGGATGGCGTGTACAGGTATAGCTGCCCATGCAGCTTCATAACGATACCACAGTTCATCAAGAGTCGTGACTGGCGTATTGTGACGAGCCAGTTGCCCGGCCACCATTGACCACACGTTTTCAATTAGTGAGATATCTGGAGAATGTGCTGGCCAGGGCAGCAGTCAAACATTTTCTGTATCCAGAAAGGCCCGTACAGGACCTGCAACATTCGGTCGTGCATTATCCTGCTGAAATGTAGGATTTCGCAGGGATCTAATAATGGGTAGAGCCACAGGTCGTAACACATCTGAAATGTAACCTCCACTGTTGAAAGTGCCGTCAATGAGGTGACCGAGACGTGCAACCAATGGCACCCATATCATCACTCCGGATGATACGCCAGTATGGCGATGACGAATACGTGTTCACCGCAATTTCGCCGAACACTGATGCGACCATCATGATGCTGTAAACAGAACGTGGATTAATCCGAAAAATGACGTTTGTCCATTCGTTCACCCAGGTTCGTCGTTGAGTACACCATCGCAGGCGCTCCTGTCTGTGATGCAGCGTCAAGGGTAACCGCAGCCATGGTCTTCGAGCTGACAGTCCATGCTGCTGCAAACGTCGTCGAACTGTTCGTGCAGATGGTTGTTGTCTTGCAAACGTCCCCATCTGTTGACTCAAGGATCGAGCCATGCGGATAAGATGCCTGTCATCTCGACAGCTAGTGATACGAGGCCGCTGGGATCCAGCACGGCGTTCCGTATTGCCCTCCTGACGCCACCGATTCCATATTCTACTAACAGTAATTGGATCTCGACGAACGCGAGCAGCAATGTCGCGATACGATAAACCTCAATCGCGATAGTCAACAATCAGACCTTTATCACAGTCGGAAACTTGATGGTAAGCATTTCTCCTCCTTACACGAGGCATCACAACAACTTTTCACCAGGCAACTCCGGTCAACTGTTGTTTGTGTATGAGAAGTCGGCTGGAAACTTTCCTCATGTCAGCACGTTGTAGGTGTCGCCACCGGCGCCAACCTTGTATGAATTCCCTGACAACCTAATCATTTGCATATCACGGCATCTTCTTCCTGTCGGCTAAATTTCACGTCTGTAGCACGTCATCTTCGTGGTGTAGCAATTTTAATGCCCAGTAGTGTAAATAAGCCCACAGAAAAAAAAGTGAAGCCGTCCCCAGGAATCACTACGTAACCTCGACAATGATGTCAGGTTTGCGAGGATGAGAGTTCTCAAGTGTTATCAAGCACTCTATATCCAGCTGAAACTACTCGCTGTTGACCAGCTCTCGTACAGGGACCAAACGGGGAAGATATTGAGTGTTACGTTTCACCCGATGTTCGAAAGAGTTAAGCCTAGTTTACACAACGTCATTGGATTACGCCACTCGTTGTGTGGAATGAGTTGTTCGCAAATGGTTTCATATTTGACTGTAGACACAGCGAAACCAGTATACACTTCAGTTTCGTCGTTTTATGGGTTCCTGAGTTGTGTCTGAAATAAAAGTTTTGGCAGCTCCACGTCGCATGAGTTGTGATGGGATTAAAGCTTGTTGCTTGGAATCGCTGCATAAGAAAAAAATAAGAAACAGGATGAAGAAAAGACGTCAGCTGGGTTGCTCAGCATCCTTGCTCAAATAATTTATAATGGAAGACTCAAGAAGTTCTTTTAATTATCTTAGAACGTCACCAGAACTGATCACGTTTCTTCTAAATAGAGTTAATTATGCGATAAGGAATAAAAATACTGTAATGCATGAATCACTGTCACAAGAACTGAAATTACATATCACAATGCGTGCATTACAATCGAGAATAGTGGGCATGCCATAAGATGCGGTTTTAGTTGCTGATAACGTTTTTTCATTAACACCAATAAGTATTAACATTAACAGTAACAGTTATTATCATTGACAGCAGTAATTATTCGAAGCAGGCCGCATCAAGAAGAGAATGGTTTGCAAACTACTCTCTTGAAGAGAGATGTGTTCAGTGGCAATATTTCAAAATTCAAACATGTCAATGAGGAGCACTGCTGCGACGTTTTAAATAGATAAATATTGAATAAAGAATGCAGCTTCTTGATTTCTGTAGCCTTCTCTCCTGTTAACAATATCCCTAAAAAAAAAAAAAAAAAAAAAAAAGAGTCGGCCAACTCTATGTTAGTCTTGTATACGAGAGTATTTCCACATCTAGAATTACATTTGCTTGTATTTTTCTTAATTCAGTTGTATATGTGCTCCTAATTCAACAAATTTTGCCCTGCAGCTCAGATATTGTCCAACTATCGCACGTGATGGTCTTAGGATGAGCAATATATTGCTTATTTTTGTAATCAGCATTACTGAAATCCCACAAACACTTATGCAAAGCATAGACCTCCAAAAAGAGAACATTATTTTCTGTTCCCTACTTCATATTTCAGTTTGTGTACATCCTGCGAGCGCACGTAACCTCAAAACTCATGCAACTAGTGTCGCCGAAGTTGGAAGACGCCGAAAGTGTTTAGTTTCACCTATGACTTACGCAAACGCGCGGCGCATGCGCAGTGGCGTGTTACGGCAGTTGCCTGCAACCTAGTGTCGTCATGTAAACTAGGCTTTAGACTACGATCGAGTGGCGTTATGGGCCAGTCGAAAATGATACCGTGCTCGCCAAATAGCATCTAATTCGTGAACACGGATGTTATCATCTGGTAGACTGGACCATCCACAACATACTCATAACGAATAAGTAGTAGAAAAAGCAGCACTTTATAAACTAGAATAATAAAATAAACATGCGGATTTATGTTAACAGTAATGTGAATGAATTATGGTACAAACACTCCTCATACACCAGCGAACCACTAGGGGGCAATGCCTCACTGAGTCGGCGGTGTACTCGAAGCTTTTCATCGTTTGAAAAAGAGGCAAAATTGCGACTCGTCAGTCAAAACTATGCACCTCCAGTCCTCGACCGTCCGGTTATTTTGTTTTTTTTCACGGTGAGGTTGTGCATCTTTATATGGTACCGTGTTTTGCGAGATATTCCACTCCAAATGTCCGTTGCCTACAGTTCTCTTCGCAATATTCACCCAGAAACTGGTTGACATGGAACTACATTCACTAACCTTATCAAGTCTACTAGGGGTTCGAATCGATTATCAAAGAAAGACGTGCACTCATCCAGTCGCTGTTAATTAGGATCATTTTACGTCCACAGTGTCACATGGTAGCGTATGATGAACCATTCCAATTTGATGTGGTGGACAGTCAGCGCTGATAAACCAACAAATCTAGCAACTTGATTCACGATGTGGTCATGGGCATTTTCAAACAAGATAGATCCATTCTGCCATATCATAATATCCACATCGACTTGACTTCTTGCGCTGATTCCATAAAATGGACTGAGTTTTGCACACCCCTTCCGTGCCATGACTTTATGGCGTAACTGTGGATGACTAATATTTTTTTCGGTGAAATTACTGTTTTGTTTACTTTTTACCTCCTTCTTTTCGTGTGATTCCTTAGAATATGTAGTGATAATTTTAACGGAATGTTAAAGACGTTAAGACAAGTTAGAAAATTCTCGGGATGATGACTGACAGGTATACTATGTACAGCAAAAGGTGTAACAACCAGTTAACGACCAATTATATGGATTTCCACTGTACCTCTACATTCTTGGTACCAATTTCAGTTCAAAAGGCGTTATCACAACATTTTCAGACTGTAAAATATTACATCAGACAATATGTCATATCGTGGAGTATTCGATAATTTGAGTCTCGCAGTGAGATAAAACTCTACAGTTTTCTGAGTTCTGGTCTGCCGTTAGGTTATGATGTTCGAAGCAACGGAACGAATCTCAGTCTGGCAGTCACGGTGTATTACACATTGTCATGACACGAAGTTAATGTAATCACGTACGCCAACGTTTACTTCGAAATCTATTCATGAACTGGTAATTAATGTGCAATGATATTTTAACTATAATCCTACAGCGAATTTATGTGCACAGACAAATCCATCATGACTTCTGACGGATATGGTGCTAACATCTACATCTACATCATACTCCGCAAGCCAACTAATGATGTGTGGCGGAGGGTACCTTCGGTACCACTATCTGATCCCTACAACCCTATTCCACTCGAGAATAGTGCGTGGGAAGAATGATTGTCGGTAAGCCTCTGTATTGGCTATAATTTCTCGAATTTTCTCCTCATGGTCAATACGCGAAATGTATGTGGAGGGAAGTAATATGTTATCTAACTCCCCCTGAAAAGTGCTGTCCCTCAATTTCGATAGTAAATCTCTCCGTGATGTATAACGTCTTTCTTGTAACGTCAGCCAGTGGAGATTGTTTAGCATCTCCGTAACGATCCCTCACCAGCTAAGCGATCCCGCGACGAAACGCGCCGCTCTTCGTTGGATCTCCTCTATCTCCTCTATCAGTCGTACCTGATAGGCATCCCAGACAGATGAACAATACTCAAGCATCGGGCGAACAAGAGCCTTATGAGCCACTTCTTTCTTAGATGAGTTACATTTCCTTAAGATTCTTCCTATGAATCTGAGTCGTGTGTCTCCCTTTCCCCACTATCTGTTTTGTGTGGTCATTCCACTTAAAGGTCGCTCTGGATAGCTACGCCTAGATATTTTACGGCAGAAGCTCTCTCCAGCTGTTTATCATCAATAGTGTAGCTGTACAGTAGTGGATTTCTTTTCCTATGTATGCGCAATGAGTTACATTTATTTACTATCGGGGTCAACTGCCAGATTCTATAAATATTATGCGTAAGAACTTGCTCTCCTTCTAGCAGTAATTTATCGTAGATCGCTTGAGCAACGAAAGGTGCCTAACGACTGGAAAAAAGCGGAGGTCATTCCCGTTTTTAAGAAAGGCCTTAAGACAAATCCACACAATATATAATTGCGTGTGACGAGGGCCTCCCATCCGGTAGACCGCTCGCCTGGTGCAAGTCTTTCGATTTGACGCCACTTCGGCGACATGCTCGTCGATGGGGATGAAATGATGATGATTAGGACAACACAACACCATGAGCGGAGAAAATCTCCGACCCAGCCGGGATCGAACCCGGGCCCTTCGGATTGACAGCCTGTCGCGCTGACTACTACGCTACCGGGGGCGGACATCCACACAATTATAGACCTGTACCATTGACGTCGCTATGAGAAGACTCCACTTGTTAGTTTCGTCACAGCCTCGACCTGTCCAGGGTGTCATTCCATTAGGATGAAGCAGGTACGCTTAGGCACATTCTTCCTCAACACTTGCCGCAAGACAGACAGTTTTGCAGCCGTTGTGGGTTTTTATACATTGCCAGAGGTAATCTGGATCGATAATACGTCTCTGGGGAGAGAGTTCAGGTTCATTAAAACCAATTTCTTTAGACTAGTGGCTTACAAGAACTGTAGGAAGATTGCAATTAAACACCCAGGGAAGTAGGAATTGTAACTGCCATCCTCATGACACGTAGTTTATTTGACTCTTAATGCTTATCGACATATCAGAAAGTGCTAGTAGCCTTCATTATCACATATTTGTTTGAATGTTTTATTGTGAAACAAATAGTAATCTTCCCACGTTTTCTCTGGCTTTGGAGGTAAGCAGCTCAGACTATTGTCCACTTCTGTGCCACACTGCGTCCATTTAGCTTTCTTAAAGTTCCATTCTTTGGGAGATTTCATCAATGCGACTCTATCTGCGTTGGACTGGCTGCAGTCCTTAGATGTGGAACTCTGATGGCGGCTCAGACGTGCTGCAGGAACTGCTGTTCTTTGTTATATTGTGCTGTAGTCTATTTTATTTTGCGTCATGTTAATTACTCATTTACGTTTACATATAAGACTGGTGTTGTTTAAAATTATCATATTGTAAATCTTTTACTTAAGGAATAAGTTGTTCTAGTGCTTTACTATCAATTCTTGTTGTATTTCACCATATCCTGAATTTTGTGGGTGACATGTAGTAATTGATACATGATCTGGCAACAGTTTCAAATATTAGCAATTCCCACTTATTTTGTATTGCTCGATCTATTGTCGATTTATTGAAATGGCTTTAAGTGATACTGTCACTGAGCAAAGGGGCAAGATCTATGCTTCAGTCTTTTTTAATGACCCAATTTTCAGCTATGTTTATCTCATACAACTTTGTCTCTATCCTGCAGTGAATATCTGTAACTCTCTCGGAAGCACCTCTTCCTTATTGGAATACCTCAATTTTGCTCTTTAAGATGCTGAATTTTAGTTAGTAACGGCGTTTTTGGCCTTTATCTGGTAGATCCTTAAATAAGTACGGAGCTTTTTGAAATAGAAGTCTTGGCGATTGTTTCCACTGCAGAGAGCCTGCACCGAGTGCTACACGAGCTGAAGCCGGTGGCGGTGCTGTGCCAGCCACAGTTCGAGAAGTCCGCCTCAGACGCCAAACCGGCAGACTGCCCGCTGCAGGTGCTGGGGTCTGCTGAGTCGGTAGCTGACGCTCAGCAGCTGCTGATGCGGAGCGCCCAGGGGCTGAAGGCGGACAACACGGCCCCCGCCGTCGCTCTGCTCAGTTCTGGTACCACGGGGCATCCCAAGATCATCCGGATACCTCGCCGCACCTTGGCCGTAACGATGCGCTTACTCGCGTAAGGAGAATGAATTTAGCGTTTTAACAGTTGTCAACAATCTTAACAAGCCCAGCATACAGTACTCTGAATTCTACAGTGGTGGCATAAGCCAGGTGAATTAATTGAAGTATCAAATATTATTTAAAGATAAATTTTTAACTTTCTCTACTGTACTAATTATAAGATAGTAAGTGTGAATTGGAACAGTTTGCCACTTTGGATGATAAACCAAAGAAAACAGAATACGCAAGCAAAATATCCTAATTTATCTGTGCCGCAACACATACTTTACAACGTCAATAAAACTGCAGTATGTTAGTGAATATTTTGGGCAACGGCCTTGCCGCAGTGGCTACACCGGTTCCCGTGAGATCACCGAAGTTAAGCGCTGTCGGGTGTGGCCGGCACTTGGAGGGGTGTCATTTTTCGGGTTGCACTCAGCCTCGTGATGCCAACTGAGAAGCTACTCGACCGAATAGTAGCGGCTTCGGTCAAAAATACCATCATAACAACCGGGAGAGCGGTGTGCTGACCCCACGCCCCTCCTATCAGCATCCTCCACTGAGGATGCCACGGCGGTCGGATGGTCCCGGTAGAAAATGGCTCTGAGCACTATGCGACTCAACTGCTGAGGTCATTAGTCCCCTAGAACTTAGAACTAGTTAAACCTAACTAACCTAAAGACATCACAAACATCCATGCCCGAGGCAGGATTCGAACCTACGACCGTAGCGGTCTTGCGGTTCCAGACTGCAGCGCCTTTAACCGCAAGTCCCGGTAGACAACTAGTGGCCTGACGGCGGAATGCTAGTGAATATTTGTCGCCAGACTGGTCAAAGTGTTGTGTTGCGAATATATTTGGATATCCACCGAAATTTGAGACAACAGCTATGTAGAGAGAGTCTGATTCAGTGATGGTAGCCTGCCTTACTCTTAAACGGTAAAGGAAGTTAAAGTGAAACTACCTATCGCCGGCGAAAGCGTAGATATGGGACATAAGCTCGTTATAAGGAGAGATGAGGAAGAGAATGAGAGGTGGGCTCTTTAAAGAACCCATCCTGGAATTGGCCTTGTCTGATTAAGGGAGACAAAAGAAAACCTAATCTGTGTTAGGCAGAAATTTGGAACGCGGTTCTCCTGAATGCCTTCACTGATCAACACGTAGCATCACGTCTCGTTCTTGCGTCTGTGATTTCCGCTAAAGATGAATCTCATATTACGTGTTATTGAAATATGAAATACTATCTGATTTATTTTATCCTCATCAGTCAGTTTATGTAGCACAAATATATTTTTTGACAAAATTGCTTCTGGCGAATGCAGATACTTTTATTTTAATTTCATAAAATGTCGCTAATTTTAAACCGTTATCCATCACTAATACTTTGTATCATTTTTCATAATATCTGTTGATCGTTGACATGAACATTACATACCGCCATCACATTGCTTTCTGTCCAGAACTCTTTTAAATAATTTTTTAAAATTATTTTTAGCTTCTCTCCCATACATACCAATATTGTTTGCCCCTGTGACACCATTTTTCGCAATTTATATAAACATTTTCCGTAATTTTATGAAAGAGTTGAAGTCTTAAGTTGGATTTTTGTTTATCTTGATGCATACACCAGTAAATAACCGAGTATCGTGTCCTAAATCACAATAATTCACCGAGCTGTTCAACGAAACAGACGCATATGTAGACTAGTACTACTTCAAGATGGAATTTCAAATGTTGAAATGTCTGTTTGGTATCATACAATGTCCTTTACACGTGCATGCATATCTGTAGGATCAGACACAACTGATTATCCAAAGCTGTATTAAATATTAAGATACTGATTCGCAAACTGCGGATCCAGTTGTGACGCTAGCTTTACTATTTATTTGCGACACATCAGAATTTGGGCTGGACCACAACTCGAGCCTAGATTTCTTGCTTACAGAGAGGGGTTGCCTTAACCTCGTTTTATATCTGTTATTTTGTTTTATTTTTTGTGGAACAGGAAGGCAGATTAAACAAAGAATCCTTATTCGTAGAACTGTACAATTCTAGCGTCAAAGAAAGTATCTAAACAACGGAAACAAAATTATGGCATAAGTACGAAATAAAGACGGAACTTAGAGCGAAACCAACTTTAGTCATGTCTACTAGCGACAAGACGCCAACTGATCCTTCTGACCCGCTATTGGCGCCGTGGTGTCTTCACAAAGATAGTGTCAATATGGTTCTGCCAATTGTTCCTGTCAGTAAAACTGACACATATCGTGAGGAGGATCCAAGAAGACACAGTCCAGGTAATTAGCAAAGTACTGGCGGTACAGCGGGTGACGTCGTACACCATTGAACCGTTCCAATAGTAAGGTCTAAAAATTTGGAAAGTACTTGTCATCTTCCCATAAAGATACATTATTCTCAAACACTTGATCCAGGTGACTGCATTCATTTAGTATGTGGATAAACGTTATATCAGGGAAGAGAAGGGAATTGGGGTCACTGAAATTGGGGTCCTTAGCCGAATGACGGCCAACAACAATGTCGTGAACATCCCCACTACCACGGTAGATCCACACTGCACATGATGTTCAGTTTTATAACGTAGATTGCACTGGAGACGTTGTGGAGTGCCTGCCTTAAATATGGAATAGAGCATTATATTCCGCCCTCGTTCCATAAACCCAAAAATGAGATGATTCTCTTGAGTGTGGAACAAGTCGGAAATTGTAACACAAAAAACATGAAACATTTGTATATTATTATCACTGCACTGATCATTGGTAAGGAGATTGTCAAAATAGGTGAATACATTACAGTAAACTGGAACTGTTAACACTTACAGATTTAATATACGTAGTTATGCACTTTAAATAAATTTATCATAGACAAAATACTTAATCTTGACTGTTGTGACCAAGTGCTGTCAAAACTGAAATCTAACAGATATTTTTACCCTGATCTAACAGTTCCTGTTAAGATATTCATCTATGGAGTAGAATGAGTTGCCCATTAAAAACGTCTTTAAAACTCTGTTTAAACTGTGCTTTGTTTGAAACCAAGTTTTTAATGGTTGCTGGCAAATTACTGAAAATGTGTGTTCCTAAATATTGGAACCTTCTTGGACCAAGGTCCTTATGTAGATTGTTCTTATTCCTAGTACTGATATTGACCTATAGGTTTGGAAATTGAGATATGCCAATAGCCTCTAATTTTTTATCTGGTTAATTAAGCACGTTCTCATTGTATGTGTAGCTTTCTCTATACCAATCCCCTTAAGAAACCCAAACTGTGATTTGGACGATATATGATCTACAGTCAGATGTTTAAGGAGACACATGAACACAACCTTTTCAGATATTTTTGAAAAAGCCGGCAGAAGTGAAACTGGTCGGTAGTCTGATGGTAGCTCTTTATTCCCCTTCTTGTAGGGAGGATTGACTCCAGCATATTTTAGCCATTCTCGAAATGTTCCATTGATAAGAGATTGATTACACAAATAACTTAAGATAGAACTCAACTCACATAAGCACTCTTTGGTCATATCTATTAGAATACTTATGGGAGAAAAGACGTCATATCCATTTTACTGAAGTTATTTGTAAGGATTGGTCAGTGATACTCCATTACAATGTTTACCAAACCCGATAATCCCAAGCCGTCAGTTCGGAAACAAAGAATTTGTTTAAGTGGTCTGCAGGACTACATTCACTTGTTACCAATGCTTCATTTATTTCTAGAGCTACATGTTCCCCTTCCCTTTTGGCCCTGTCTCCGTCTTTACTATAGCCCATAAAGATTTTTAGTTTTTCGCCTGGCATAATTATCATTTTCTCATAATAACGTTGCTTAGATTTCTGGTTGTGACTGATCACCAGATATCAGGCAACTCTGTCGTCTGAATCGAGGAGGGTGCAGCCATGCGCTGAACGAAAATTAACCATGGGAAGGTACCTTTCAGAAGCCGTCTACAGCTACAGACTCGGCATGTCGGCGTTGATGTAAAAAAAAAAAAAAGTGTCAGGGAAATATGGACATGGACACTACAGCACTACTGTGCTGGACAAGGCCATATATTCGTCATCGAATTGACATACAAATAACTGGTCTAATGGGCATACTGATGATTCAGATATCGCCCTCGGTAGGGTGGGGCACTTTTATGATCATTCCTCACTGACAAAGTCAAAGACTGTCGGTAAACCAAGTGTCTTCGTCTTCGGGAGCTGGAGTACCATAACTAGATGGAGTATCCTGATAGACGATAGGATATGTATGTTGCTTTTATCACCACGACACGACTGGTCCACTGGATCTTGCACAGAGGCTGCCACAAATTACTGAGGACATTCATATGCAGACCATGTAGCAGACGAGGACAGGTGGTGCACCTTCTGTTGCCTGTCACACATTAAGATGACCCCCAACATTTGACTACTGACTGTGGTACCGTATCAGACAACACAGCCCAGTGATATTTGGACTTCTACTGGCAATAAATGCCACATCGTCACACTCACCCGGCAGATGATGGTAAAGTCTCTCATCGTCAAGCCCTGAAGCCGACAACAGTCTGTGTAATAGCGATTCTATGGGAGTCTCGTTGAAAAGCACTGACAGGGAGCAATCTTGCTTCAGAGAGAGAGTAACGGTGATTGTGTCTGCTGTAAGTCTATTGATCGTAACCCGTGAAGTCACGTCATTCAGAAGACGCATCATAGTGTCAATGAAAGACTGGGAGAAGGCCAGCCACCACATCACCTTCTCAAGACATCAGTGACATACGCCATCAAAAGCTTGATGAAGTCCACCAACAGCAAGCAGCTGTGCACAGGATAAGCTTCTGCCAGTGCGATGACTTTGTGGTAAAAACTGAGTGCCATCTGTATGTTGCTGTTATCACCAATACATGTCTGGTCCATAAAGATGTCTTGGGGCATGGTACGCAAAATCCAGGCAGCCAGAATCCTCGTGAAGATCTTGAATTTGCTGTTGAGCAGCGTAGGAGGCCTCGTAATCAGCAATTTCCTTTCTGGCAGATGGAATGATATAAGGATGGTGTCTACAGAGGCAGGTGGCATCTGAACTGTAGGGATCTTGCTATAATGTAACCCACAGGGGCATCACGACATCGTGCAGCATATGATAAAACACTGTCGCCTCTTTTTGGAGGCCATGAGAGACATCCTCCTCTGATATGAGGTCCATGAGGATCGCCTCCGCATGTTCATTGAGGGCCTGAGGCAGCGAGCGGAGGACTTCATCAGTCTCCTGTGGTGTAGAACCGCTGGTAATGATCCAAGCAGACGTTGGCGATATCCCTTTGGGCTGTCAGCATTCTGTGAGATCTGCAGTGTTCATGGATCTTGTGATGGATGGCCAGCGGTTCAAATCCTAATGTGCCGTTTACTATGTCGATCATAGTGCTTCATCGCAAACTGCAGAGCGGGTTTTACGCAATCAGGACACTGACAGGCCGTGGAAGGAAAACTGTTATGCCACCTCTCACATTTATTGATGTCTCTACTACCTTCTACCAACACTCCAGATCTTCAAGGAGCGTGACATTCATCTTTCACAGTCTCCTGCTCTGCCACATCCTGTGTCTTATGGGAAGATAGCGAACAGGTAGGCATCATTATCGGTAAAGACTGTCGGCCATACCTCAGCATATCTGCCGTAAGTACCTGGGAGACCTAGATACGGTGACTTGTTGAATGTCTGATAATGCAGGTATTTCCCTGTCTGACGCTGTGAACATTCCGCCAGGTATCGATGAGGTGTAGGCTCTGCACTAGCCTTTGTTTTCCCAGCACTTGCTAGAATGCGGCATTTGATCCTGCACTGAAAGGACACAATTGATTCGCCTCCTGGTATGATATGATCGTAGTTCCCCTCTAATAAGGGCGCGGCCTCCTCTGGATAAAACCTTGAATGGTCTCTCCTTTTGTCCTCCTGCTTATGGGAGATAGGTCACACCATTGATCATAATGTGTTCCTTCATGAGAATGGCCTTACCTCTGCCTTTTTCTATGCATGGATCCTGGCAAACCTCTTATCGATAACAAGCTGGGAATTGGTCGATGCATACTTTCTGCAAGAGTGTCATATCAAGATTCGCCACTACAGCGGGCCACGAGACATCTGCAGCTTGCTTCTTGAGCAGGTTGATGGGGAATCCAGTATACTGGCATGGGGAGGCAATATCATTGGCACCATTGGGAGGGGTGAAGGTTGTAGGGACCTGAAGAAGATCGCACCATCGTCAATGAGTTCTCTCCAATATCATTTAACTATAATGAAGTGATGCGGTTGCAACTTATTTTAGCTAGAGCAAGAAACCTAATGTGCTCGAAATCATCAGGCCACACAATCAGGCATTTATCAGAATTAACAGGGTGGATGAAGGTTTCAAAGACTAAATCCGTCAGTGGTCCATTGTCCAGAAGCATGGTGCTGTGAGAGTCCACTGCCGATCAAATACCAACTGAGGAACCAACAACCTTATCTTCATGCTGTGGGTGGTCACCATAATCAGGGTCGACATCCACTGCAGACATTGTCCAGCAGGTATCACATGGAGCCATTTGATCTCTCTTCCACCACTACGGTGTCCATCACTTTAGGATTGAGCATGAATGTTAAACAATGACTAGGAGTAGAAATTGGGGACAAAAGTTTCAGTACTCATCACCAAGTCTGTAGTGACCAACCTCTCCTTTGGAGCTGTTTCCCATTTGTATTGCAAGAATGGCGCTGTGTGTATTCGGACAGAGCTTACTGTCCGTCTGCAGTGCCCTGCCATTGTGTCACAGGCTGCCAAGGGTAGACTGAAGACCTCACTTCTGTCAACAGTCAGTGATCACACGGTACAGAACGGCGAATCCTCCCCCACCCCCACCCACCCAATTGTATGTCAATGGGAACACAACTGGACTGGGCGACATCTTCTGCTCTCCTCAGCAGCAAATGCGTGATGTGACGTTGCCTACACGTTGATCTGAAATATCTCTTTTGCTCACAACCCGAACACATTTTCAGCTGACTGTCATAAATTATGATGGCATGGATTTTACCTATATGCAAATAGTACATGACGTGTTCAGTAAGGCTTCTAAGGTCTATTCACACCTGGCGCAGCCCATTTATTTTTACGTTGTATGAGTTATCAGAGTGTCATAGGGTCTCAGCGCTGTGCTCACCATCTCTTCTGCTACCTCAACAGCAGTTCGAACAAATGTATCATCTCCTGGCCAACACCTGCATGTCCCAGTTTCGTGGTTGGTCCATTCGAATGTCTGAATGGAATGTCGTTCATCTTACTGAGGATCTTTTCACAAGCTGCTTCATCCACCATCTTAGCGTAGACCTTATTGCTCATGACACCGTCGTGAATACCTACTAGCTAATGATGACTGATGCGAGCATCATCACATAAAAATTCTTCATCTTTCAGTGCTTTCGGTTGCTACTACTCGGACGTAAAACAAAACCTCAGTGTGTGTTTTCGTTGTGAAAACGTCACGGTGTGACAAAGGAAGTAAGTTGCAAGGAGACGGAGGTGAGTGTTAACCACAAAATATCATCTGAGCACTATCATGGCAGGAACATAAACAGGATGTCCATACGCCACACTACCGAAAGCAGACTGCGTCACTTGGCTAGCCATTCACGTTTCCCTAACAGTGTGGCATATGGAGGTTTGGATTGGTGCAAGGTGTATGCACAGATAGCCGAAACTGTAAAGGTGATTGCTTGCGATAATTTGGAAATGCGACTTCTAGTCCCAGTCCAGCATAAGTTTTCCTGTTTCACTAACAAGTAGTACAGTGCCGTCAAAACTGAGTTCATAATTTGCAAATCAATTTCGAACTATGTTGAAGTGTGCCGTGCAGAGTTAAAAAAATCATTTTTAACCCGTTAAAGCTATCAGTTTACTTTTTATACTCTCATTTGTAACAAAATAGATCTACTCTGGAATACCTGATTTCAAGCAACATGTTTCGCAAGGTACCGTAACACTACTATAAGGCAGACTGCATGCAGCAAAAAATTCTGCTTCATTTGTTTGTGGTTTGTGGAGGCTCTTAACATGTCTCTCCACCCGCTTATGTACTCAAATATTTAAACTTTTGGTCCAATTCAAGTTTCAGACCATTTACAGAATTAGAGAATTCTTCCGACGCACATTATACTTCACAAAACAGGATAATGTAGTAGAATGTAGTGATGTTCCTATATTAAATGTCTGTAGGGCGCAAGGCATGAGGCTAGTTTAGGTGAAAGGGAAGTGGTTCAAGACTAGACAAAACGGATACAATCATTGACCTCTGACGCAATGACATAGGGCATGTTGAGCTGGGCGTAATGATCTTGCTGTTACAATGGCCCAGATAATCGGAGGTTGGCAACCCATCCCGTGTCGAGTCGTTATTATTACTCACTGTCAAGGTACTTACATTTTGATGAAAAATGTATTACAGGTATAGTATTACCTTTAATCTTAATTATTATGACGTACTTTATTGCTAGACTTATATGTATTACGATATGCCTTTAACAGATGTCTGAATATTGTGGACTGATCTTTCGTAACCGATAGTGTTTCAGATGAATTTTATTTAGTACTATTTTTGGCATTGAGACTGTAGATAAAAGGTAGTTGCCAGTATAACGTATTAACTTTTTTATTATATTTCTGATAAGTGATAGTTTTTACAAATAGTATAAACAAAATGTTTACATTTCAGCGATTAGAAGAACTTGGAATAGTTCAACTGAGCAGTCGTCGTTTGTGATTTCAGGCGAAGCGATGCTATTTTTGGAGGAGACGACATTGTTTTGTTCACAACGGGGTTCTTCTGGGTCAGTGGAACGCTTTTCACGCTTTGGAGTATCGATACCGGCATGAAGTTCGTCGTGACGCCTGAGTTCAGTCCTCAAACTCTGCTGGAACACATCGAGATGTCTAAGGTTAGACACCAATTAAAAAGACAGTCTAAGTTTCAAGTACTGTTATTAGCACGTAGTATGTAATGCAACCGTACTCACCATTTCAGTCCCATACGTAATCTAAATAAAATATTAGTAAACGCCTTTTTCCCGCTTTTTTTAAAGCTCTTTCATAGTAGATTTCACACTGGTCTGGCTCATCGTCAGATAGGAATCGTTTCTAAAAGAAATACATTCCATTCACGTACGCATTTCGAAGCAGACCTGCTAATATATAATTGCATGCGATGTAACACGCATGGATTGTAGATAAGTAACAAAAAAAAATCATTCGGAAGTACGTTATTGAGGACTGAATAAAATGCAAGCAAAAAGTGTCAATCTCCTATTTTAGATTAACAGTTATGGAGTTGGTGCCGATCACAACCATACGGTGACTTGTTAAGAACAGTGCTTCCTGTTGCATCGAGCAACGCCATTCTCGGCCCAAGCGCAACGGACGCTATCCTAAGATACGTAACACACACTATCAGCTCGTAGCGTAGTCCTTACACCGCTCGTGATGTGAGGTTCTGCTGAAGTGCTCCTTGCGTGCAGTGCTTCTGTTAAGGGGTCTGTTGTGGATGAATCACGCATGAAAAAATATTTACGCTTAAATTTCAAACTATTCAATACCTCTCGTTAACGATGAACGTGAATCAAAACATTTGTTAGATTCGTAATTTGACACAAATATTCGTGTAACAAGTGACGGAGTCCAGTTGTATAGAGGGCTCGAAAGGTTTCAGCGGTCATCTTTTCACACAGAATATAAATCTGACTCTCTTGTACACAGGTTTGATTTGAAATGAATTATCTTGAATTCCTAATAGTTCGTAGCCTTTCCATTTATTTCTCGTCACGACAAGACAGAGAGGAAGTTGAAAATTGGATCACATTTAGCACAATAATGACAGAAATTATAATTAATATCAATAGCAGTCGCTATTTAATTTAGTGAGTAATACAGGGTTATTACAAATGATTGAAGCGATTTCACAGCTCTACAATAACTTTATTATTTGAGATATTTTCACAATGCTTTACACACACATACAAAAACTCAAAAAGTTTTTTTAGGCATTCATAAATGTTCGATATGTGCCCCTTTAGTGATTCGGCAGACATCAAGCCGATAATCAAGTTCCTCCCACACTCGACGCAGCATGTCCCCATCAACGAGTTCGAAAGCATGATTGATGCGAGCTCGCTGTTCTGGCACGTTTCTTGGTAGAGGAGGTTTAAACACTGAATCTTTCACATAACCCCACAGAAAGAAATCGCATGGGGTTAAGTCGGGAGAGCGTGGAGGCCATGACATGAATTGCTGATCATGATCTCCACCACGACCGATCCATCGGTTTTCCAATCTCCTGTTTAAGAAATGCCGAACATCATGATGGAAGTGCGGTGGAGCACCTTCCTGTTGAAAGATGAAGTCGGCGCTGTCGGTCTCCGTTGTGGCATGAGCCAATTTTCCAGCATGTCCAGATACACGTGTCCTGTAACGTTTTTTTCACAGAAGAAAAAGGGGCTGTAAACTTTAAACCTTGAGATTGCACAAAACACGTTAACTTTTGGTGAATTGCGAATTTGCTGCACGAATGCATGAGGATTCTCTACCGCCCAGATTCGCACATTGTGTCTGTTCACTTCACCATTCAGAAAAAATGTTGCTTCATCACTGAAAACAAGTTTCACACTGAACACATCCTCTACCATGAGCCGTTGCAACCGCGCCGAAAATTCAAAGCGTTTCACTTTGTCATCGAGTGTCAGGGCTTGTAGCAATTGTAAACGGTAACGCTTCTGCTTTAGCCTTTTCCGTAAGATTTTCCAAACAGTCGGCTGTGGTACGTTTAGCTCCCTGCTTGCTTTATTCGTCGACTTCCTCGGGCTACGCGTGAAACTTGCCCGCGCGCGTTCAACCGTTTCTTCGCTCACTGCAGGCCGACCCGTTGATTTCCCCTTACAGAGACATCCAGAAGCTTTAAACTGCGCATACCATCGCCGAATGGAGTTAGCAGTTGGTGGATCTTTGTTGAACTTCGTCCTGAAGTGTCGTTGCACTGTTATGACTGACTGATGTGAGTGTACTTCAAGCACGACATACGCTTTCTCGGCTCCTGTCGCCATTTTGTCTCACTGCGCTCTCGAGCGCTCTGGCGGCAGAAACCTGAAGTGCAGCTTCAGCCGAACAAAACTTTATGAGTTTTTCTACGTATCTGTAGTGTGTCGTGACCATATGTCAATGAATGGAGCTACAGTGAATTTATGAAATCGCTTCAATCATTTGGAATAGCCCTGTAGTTTACAGATTCTGTGCTTTTCATACTTCTGTCCCACGTGCAGCTTGTAAAGTAGAAATATAGGGTGGAACTCTATAGATTGAAATTAACGTTAGAATTTGTTCGATGGTCGTCGTAAGGCCGCTGCAAACCTTGAAAAACTCTGAGTCCCGAAAGAAGTGATTTCTAAGCTTATCATGCGTAAAGAATGGCAAGAAATGAAAAACGAATCTTTCTAAAAGAGGGGCGCTAAATCATTCACCAACAGGTGGACGTAAGGGTAATGTTTAAAAGCACTGTGCCGTGGACTGAGTAAGAACCACATATTGGACTTGAAAGTGCAGAGATTGTAACAGCTATCTTTGATTTTAAAATTTCAGAGGACGAATGCACAAGTACAAATGGGTTAGAATTAAATTTAGCTATCTGGGCCAGTATAGACGGAAAACTAATTACCTTTAGGTACCCATCGCTATAGAAGTGATGTCGACACTGTATGCTGCAATATTTGCGTCGCTAATAGTACCAGTATCACGACTTGCCCTTAGGCACCGGTGCTGGTAGGGCGACGTAGGGTTGAAACAGAAGCATCAGTGTGCATTACAGTTGCAGATGGTCAACATGGGTCTGGGAAAGGCGAGCAGGGCTGTACTCGTAAAACTGTTTTACCAAAACAACAGCAATAGTCTGCTGCTCTTCGCGATATCGACGCATTAAAGGAACACAGAGAGATCTTCTTTCTTCATTAGGATTGAAGACACGATTTGTAAGTTCGAATTAACTTGCGATTTAGGAATTACTCCTTGAATATCTCAACGGCCAACTGCACTACAAATTGCTGAAGGAGTTACCGTTACGTTGGTTGCGAATGCTGGACACAGTGTGCGATTTCCAAGCAGTGCGCGATCTGTGCCACGGCAGCTACCGTTTTCAAAAGTGCCGCGAACAATTGTCCTGTAATCTCTAGTGCGGTTCCAGGCTGTCGTGCATGCAGATGTTTTTTGCCCTCCTGTAGCGTGATCGTTAACATGTGTGTGACTGAAACGGCAAAGAGTCAACCTAAGACCACTACCAGTTTGGTAACAACCTCACAGCTACCTGCTCAGCTTTATTGAGCACGTTACAAATGTACCTGTCAGAACTTAGACACAAATTCAGTCCGGTGGCTGCTCCAGCGCCACAAGGGAGGCAAATGCAACCCAAGTCGTGTCGAAGGTATTGCCTAGTTGTCAGACGCTAGAGCAGCCATCAGGACGATTTGATGTCGAAATATCTGGAGATATATTTCGAACGTGCTCAGCAAAGGTGCGTGGTTGGTATTGATGGTGGTGCCGAACTGGGAAGTCCTAGAGGGACACTTTGTCGCTTTATTCATGCACACGTTAATGTTGCAATCCCGCAGTATCGTGCCACAGGGTGGTAGAAAACAGTATCGTTGAAAAACCACAAGTGTTTCTCTCTGCTTCATATGTAAGTGACGAGTAAAACAGATGAAAGTGTTCTGGCGAAACGTGAAATGACCCACCCACTAATAATAATACTACTACACAGAAATTGCAGATTTTATTCACAAGTGAAAAATACCGTATTATTTTTCATATCTACGAAGCAGAATCTTTAGATCTGTTAAGGTATATAAACTTTTAACTGCTCTGATGCGTCCTTTGCAGTACAGGAATAAGTAGGTATCTGTTTCCTTCGGGTTCTATATAATGATAAACGACAACTAGCTGTCTTCTTTCTCTGTATTTCATAGCTAGATGACCTAGATAATTATGCTGGTATTATTTTGTTGGGTTTGGAAATTGGAGATATGTGGTAAGGTCTTACGGGACCAAACTGCTGAGGTTATCGGTTCCTAAGTTTACACGCTACTTAATCTAACTTCAACTCACTTACGCTAAGGACGACACACACACCCATGCGCGAGGGAGGACTCGAAACTCCGACGGAGGAACCCGCGTGAACAGTGACATGTCTCAGACCGCTCGGGTACCCCGCACAGCTATTGGGATTGAAGCTGGCGTTCACACGCTTTTCTTTTGCAATTATTCTGCGTCATAAGTGCTTCAGTAACCCTAGACCTTTCTTTTTCATGATCATTGGTGTCTTTTTAATACGCTTTTTCACTCATCACTGCAGTAGCCTGTAAACTTGCGACACAATTCTTCTACATGCACCTGCACGAAATGTACCAGTTCTCATTTAACGCTGCTATGTGTGTTTAAAATTGTCCTTAATAACAGAGTACATCCGATGATTTGTAATATTTTTTTATGAAGTCCATTGTTTATACGCGTAAAGCGCCAAGAAGAAGCATGGAGACTTCGTTCCTAGTACCAACGTAAAGCAGTAACTTCCCACTGTATACACGGAGATACCCAACACACCAACGAACACAACTTACAGTCTTCTACCTTGTGTAGTCTCACGAACAGTAACTTACACCTTGCGGCACAAAGTCAACACAGAATCTTCGATCTGGTTCCATTTGCAAACAGTAATAGTTTTGTATCCGCCATGTGACAGAATAGACGTGTTGTTGAAAAACTTCGTAGTATGTAATCAGGAATTTAATTGGGTGATAGTGAAAAACCTGTGTTTTGCAGTAGTGAATCCATTTTTATAAATCAATTAGTGACATAAATTTTATTTCTCCCCGATTCAATTCAGTTACTCTTCATCAGTTATCCGAGGTGTCCATAGCGATAGCTTATCAGCTTCCAAATTTATGGATTGGATTGTTTTGGGGGAAGAGAGCAAACAGCGAGGTCATCGGATTAGGGAAGTACGGGGAAGGTAGTAGGCCGTACCCTTTCAAAGGAACCATCCCGGCATTTGCCTGGAGCGATTTAGGGAAATCACGGAAAACCTAAATCAGGATGGCCGGACGCGGGATTGAACCGTCGTCCTCCCGAATGCGAGTCCAGTGTGCTAACCACTAACCACTGTCCAACAAATTTATGGCGCGGCTCCCCCCCCCCCCCCCCCCCCCCCCCGTCAGAGGTTCGAGTCCTCCCTCGGGCATGCGTGTGTGTGTTGTCCTTAGCGTAAGTTAGTTTAAGTTAGATTAAGTAGTGTGTAAGCCTATGGACCGATGACCTCGGCAGTTTGGTCCCTTAGGAATTTACCACCAATTTTTCCAGATTTATGTTGTGGAAGACAGTTTTCAGTTATTGATTTTCTTGTAGTACGAGTCATTAAGATTCACAGCCTTATGAATTACGTATTTTACACTCTGCTGTATGCAAAGTTTATTGCGGTTAAACTTAATCTTGTTTCTTGTTGTGCAAAGCTTTCGAAATCTTGGTCTTTTCTTAATTTGGCTACACTTTGGCCATTAGTCTAGCATGAAGAGTAACAGGAAAGTTGTTTTACAGCCCACCGTTATGTTCATACCGCCGAACCAGTGGGTCTCGCTGGCCCGACATTGTCCGGAGGACCGACTGCGGTCAGCGCTGCAGCAGGTGCGCGTCTGCATGACGGGGGGCGCCGCGCTCAAGGCGGAGGCGCACGCTTGGATAGAGGCGCGCACGGGCCGCCCGCTGACACAGTGGTACGGCCAGACAGAGGCCTTCCCGCTCTGCATGGTCGTCAGCCGCCAAGCGCCGGCGCCCCATGGCTCCGTGGGCCGCGTCAGCGCCGGGATGCAAGCCAAGGTACGTGCAGCACACAGCTACACGCTGGCCACGCGGGTGACACCTCAGAGTGTCGCTTAATATTAGTTACGAAGAGATCACGGCAAGTGTCAACACCCCATTTTCCAGAGACTTTGCTCAGTAGACGTGAGGTCAAAATACACTACTGCCCATTAAAATTGTTACAACACGAAGATGACGTGCTACAGACGCGAAATTTAACCGACACGAAGAAGATGCTGTGATATGCAAATGATTAGCTATTCAGAGCATTCGCACAAGGATGGCGCTGGTGGCGACACCTACAACGTGCTGACATGAGGAAAGTTTATAACTAATTTCCCATACACAAACAGCAGTTGACCGGCGTTGCCTCGTGAAACGTCGTTGTGATGCCTCGTCTAAGGAGGAGAAATGCGTACCATCACGTTTCCATCTGGTGAGGAAGATGTATGAGACAGGCGAAATAACCTCAGACTTCAAGAAGAATATAATAATTCCAATCCCAAAGAAATCAGGTGTTGACAGATGTGAAAATTACCGAACTATCAGCTTAATAAGTCACAGATGCAAAATACTAACACGAATTCTTTACAGACGAATGGAAAAACTAGTAGAAGCTAACCTCGGGGAAGATCAGTTTGGATTCCGTAGAAACACTGGAACACGTGAGGCAATACTGACCTTACGACTTATCTTAGAAGAAAGATTAAGGAAAGGCAAACCTACGTTTCTAGCATTTGTAGACTTAGAGAAAGCTTTTGACAATGTTGACTGGAATACTCTCTTTCAAATTCTAAAGGTGGCAGGGGTAAAATACAGGGAGCGAAAGGCTATTTACAATTTGTACAGAAACCAGATGGCAGTTATAAGAGTCGAGGGACATGAAAGGGAAGCAGTGGTTGGGAAGGGAGTAAGACAGGGTTGTAGTCTCTCCCCGATGTTGTTCAATGTGTATATTGAGCAAGCAGTAAAGGAAACAAAAGAAAAATTCGTAGTAGGTATTAAAATTCATGGAGAAGAAATAAAAACTTTGAGGTTCGCCGATGACATTGTAATTCTGTCAGAGACAGCAAAGGACTTGGAAGAGCAGTTGAATGGAATGGACAGTGTCTTGAAAGGAGGATATAAAATGAACATCAACAAAAGCAAAACAAGGATAATGGAATGTAGTCTAATTAAGTCGGGTGATGCTGAGGGAACTAGATTAGGAAATGAGGCACTTAAAGTAGTAAAGGAATTTTGCTATTTGGGGAGCAAAATAACTGATGATGGTCGAAGTAGAGAGGATATAAAATGTAGGCTGGCAATGGCAAGGAAAGCGTTTCTGAAGAAGAGAAATTTGTTAACATCCAGTATTGATTTAAGTGTCAGGAAGTCATTTCTGAAAGTATTTGTATGGAGTGTAGCCATGTATGGAAGTGAAACATGGACGATAAATAGTTTGGACAAGAAGAGAATAGAGGCTTTCGAAATGTGGTGCTACAGAAGAATGCTGAAGATTAGATGGTTAGATCACATAACTAATGAGGAAGTATTGAATAGGATTGGGGAGAAGAGAAGTTTGTGGCACAACTTGACCAGAAGAAGGGATCGGTTGGTAGGACATGTTCTGAGGCATCAAGGGATCACCAATTTAGTATTGGAGGGCAGCGTGGAGGGTAAGAATCGTAGAGGGAGACCAAGAGATGAATACACTAAGCAGATTCAGAAGGATGTAGGTTGCAGTAGGTACTGGGAGATGAAAAAGCTTGCACAGGATAGAGTAGCATGGAGAGCTGCATCAAACCAGTCCCTGGACTGAAGACCACAACAACAACAACAACGTTTCCGACTTTGATAAAGGTTGGATTGTAGCCTATCGCAATTGTGGTTTATCGTATCGCGACACTGCTGCTCGCGTTTGTCGAGATCCAGTGACTGTTAGCAGAATATGCAATCGGTGGGTTGAGGAGAGTAATACGGAACGCCGTGCTGGATTCCAAAGGCCTCGTATCACTAGGAGTCGAGATGACAGGCATCTTATCCGCATGGCTGTAACGGATCGTGCAGCCACGTCTCGATCCCTGAGTCAACAGATGGGGACGTTTGCATGACAATAACCATCTGCACGAACACTGCGAAGACGTTTTCAGCAGCATGTACTATCAGCTCGGAGACCATGGCTGCGGTTACCCTTGACGCTGCATGACAGACATAAGCGCCTACGATGGTGTACTCAACGACGAGCCTGGGTGCACGAATGGCATAATGCATTTTTTCGGATGAATCCAGGTTCTGTTCACAGCATCATGATGGTCACATCCGTGTTTGGCGACATCGTGGTGAACGCACATTGGAAGCGTGTATTCGTCATCGCCATACTGGCGTATCATCCGGCGTGATGGTATGGGGTGCCATTGGTTACACGTCTGGTCACCTCTTGTTCGCATTGACGGCACTTTGAACAGTGACGTTACATTTCAGATGTGTTACGACCCGTGGCTCTACCCTTCATTCGATCCCTGCGAAACCCTACATTTCAGCAGGATAATGCACGACCGCATGTTGCAGGTACTGTACGGGCCGTTCTTGATACAGAAAATGTTCGACTGCTGCCCTGGCCAGCACATTCTCCAGATCTCTCACCAATTGAAAATGTATGGTCAATGGTGGCCGAGCAACTGGCTCGTCACAATACGCCAGTCACTACTCTTGATGAACGGTGGTATCGTGTTGAAGCTGCATGGGCAGCTGTACCTGTAGACGCCATCCAAGCTCTGTTTGACTCAATGCCCAGGGGTATCAAGGCCGTTATTACGGCGAGAGGTGGTTGTTCTGGGTAATGATTTCTCAGGATCTATGCACGCAAACCGCGTTAAAATGTAATCACATGTCAGTTCTAGTATAATATATTTGTCCAATGAATACCCGCATTTCTTCTTGGTGTATCCATTTTAATGGCCAGTAGTATAAGTGAACTCATGGATCAGCTTATACGTAGATACTCGACCGTTTCTGAGAAACACGAGGTCAAAGTTTTCGACACATTTGGGAGAAGTTTATACTCTTTTACCGCGTGATGTTCTAGACGAAATGGTGCTAGAGTAGTTAGAGTAGCAGCTTCTTAATTTTACGCCCTGTGTTCGAAACCCGATTATTACTTTTATTTTGGTTTTTATCTACGATAACGTTGTCCTTATTCGTCTACTACTTCAATGTCAGATGAATGAATTAAAAAAGAAAAAAAAGCTTTGTGATTGTTTTTGGTGAAATTCATGTAGGGTATCTTGATTCATAATCAGCTACAAGCGCCATTTTTGTTAAAAAATGAGACGTTACTCACGATTTACCGCGAAATTTTCGCGAATGTTAACGGCAGTTCTTTCCCGAATGAAATTCACACGATGAAATGTCACTGTGGCAAACCTGCTTTCACGCTATGCTCGTACTGTTCGGAATACCTGTATTTCGAATGTGTCTGCAACCGGTGTCATCCAAGGGAATGCACCAAATCTTCATGAAGAACAAAAATATGAAAAAATATAATAAATAATAGAAGTATCGATACGACAATGAAACATCAGACATGAGAATTGAAAAGGGTTTTAAGCCCTAAGCATATCATAAACACATATATTATATAGTAAATATGTAATATTTTCCTTGAAATCCAGTTGTGATTTTATGATTAATATTGAAACCCAGGTAACAGGTTCATGATAAGAAAGGATCAAACATCTACAGTTGGAAGGGAGACCCATCAAATTGCTCATTCTTTTCACCAAATAAACATTTATTTAAGAAAAACATACTAAGCAGTTAAATTTCAGATTAATAATATGAAAACCACCAGAATTATAGTGACATATAAAATGACAAACTAGTGAAACTAACCAATATAAGCAAAAGGGAACAGTATTCAATAAACCCAAAACATCTGACTTTGTGAAAAGTAAGAATTAAATTTTAATCGTACAGTAAAGGGAAACTACATTTACCAAATACAGAGCACATCCGATTTTATGAAGAACAGTTACTAGTGGGTTTGAACACTCTTCTTTTATGAACAGTAAGAGGATAATTTGCAAAGGTTCCTGAGTTAATCTCGTTAAATTCCACAGCCTACAACCATCGCGGCAGTCGCTCAACCCAGGTATAGCTCCAAGGAACAAGACGTCTACTCAACTTACGTCAGGTATAACAGACGACGGGGCAAAGCGCTCTCGCGGCAATAACTTAGACCTAGGGCGATGGGCAGGATGCCGCCAAGGTAGCGGCCCAGAACTCACGGCTGCATACACCAAGGTAGACTAGCGTGTTTAGCAATCAGCTGTGAACATAAATCACAAGCGATACAGCACCGTAATAGCAAACTATACACTAACAAATGATGAGACCCGCTTCAGCACGACAAATACAATTCGTAACCATAGATAAAGCAATTAGTTAAAGCCAAACTTAAATACATAAACTAATGTAGTACACAGGATGGTCCATTGATCGTGACCGGACCATATATCTCACGAAATAAGCGTCAACGTAAAAACCACAACGAACGAAACTTGTCTAGCTTGAAGGGGGAAAGCAGATGGCGCTATGGTTGGCCCGCTAGGTGGCGCTGCCATAGGTGAAACGGATATCGAATGCGGTTTTTTTAAATAGGAACCCCCCTTTTTATTACATATTCGTATAGTATGTAAAGAAATATGAGTGTTTTAGTTGGACCACTTTTTTCGCTTTGTGATAGATGGCGCTGTAATAGTCAGAAATATATGGCTCACAATTTTAGACGAAGAGTTGGTAATAGGTAGGTTTCTTAAATTAAAATACAGAACGTGGGTTCGTTCGAACATTTTATTTCGGTTGTTCCAATGTGATACTTGTAGCTTTGTGAACTTATCATTTCTGAGAACCCATGCTGTTACTGCGTGATTACCTGCAAATACCACGTTAATACAATAAATACTCAAAACAATGTCTGTCAACCTCAATGCATTTGGCAATACGTGAAACGACATTTTTCTCAACAGCGAGTAGTTTGGCTTCCGTAATGTTGGCACTTGCATTGACAATGCACTGACGCATGTTGTCAGGCGTTGTCGGTGGATCACGATAGCAAATATCCTTCAACGTTCCCCACAGAAAGCAACCCGGAGACGTCAGATCCGGTGAACGTGCGGGCCATGGTATGGTGCTTCGACGACCAATCCACCTGTCATGAAATATGCTATTCAATTCCGCTTCAACTGCATGCGAGCTATGTGCCGGACATCCATCATGTTGGAAGTACATCGCCTTTCTGTCATGCAGTGAAACATCTTGTAGTAACATCAGTAGAACATTACGTAGGAAATCAGCATAAGTTGCACCATTTAGATTGCCATCGATAAAATGGAGCCAGTTATCCGTCCTCCCATAATGCTGCGCCATACATTAACCCGCCAAGGTCGCAGATGTTCCACTTGTCGCAGGCATCATGGATTTTCCGTTGCCCAATAGTGAATTTTATGCCGCTTTACATTACCGCTGTTGGTGAATGACGCTTTGTCGCTAAATAGAAGGCGTGCAAGTAATCTGCCATCGTCCGGTAATTTCTCTTGTGCCCAGTGGCAGAACTGTACACTACGTTCAAAGTCGTCGCCATACAATTCCTGGTGCATAGAAATATGGTACGGGTGCAGTCGATGTTGATGTAGCATTCTCAACACCGACGTTTTTGAGATTCCCGATTCTCGCGCAATTTGTCTGCTACTGATGTGCGGATTGTCCGCGACAGCAGCTAAAACACCTACTTGGGCACCATCATTTGTTGCAGGTCGTGGTTGACGTTTCACATGTAGCTGAACACTTCCTGTTTCCTTAAATAACGTAACTATCCGACGAACGGTCCGGACACTTGTATGTTGTCGTCCAGGATACCAAGCAGCATACATAGCACACGCCCGTTGGGCATTTTCATCTCAATAGCCATACATCAACACGATATCGACGTTTTCCGCAATTGGTAAACGGTCCATTTCAACACGAGTAATGTATCACGATGCAGATACCGTCCGCACTGGTGGAATGTTACATGATACCACGTACTTAGACGTTTGTGACTATTACAGCGCCATCTATCACAAAGCGAAAAAAGTGGTCCAACTAAAACATTCATATTTCTCTACGTACTACACGAATATGTAGTAAAAAATGGGGGTTCCCATTTTTAAAAAAACGCAGTTAATATCCGTTTGGCCTAGGGCTGCGCCATCTAGCGGGCCAACCATAGCGCCATCTGGTTTCCCCCTTCAAGCTAGACGAGTTTTGTTCTTTGTAGTTTTTCTGTTTGATGCTTATTTCGTGAGATATTTGGCCCAGTAGCTATCAATGGACCAACCTGTATAAACCCCTTCACAAGTCTTTTAATAAGATCAGAGAAACTCACTAAAATTGACAGAGATACTTAGAATGCACTTTGTGGTTCACAGTGAAAACATACGCCTCTGTCTAGGTAAGATGATAAGAGAGTACATGTAACTGAGAAGGTGCAGTACAAACAGAGCAGTTGCGGTTAAACCGCATGAGGCATGAATAACTATTTCTAAAAAAAAGTCTCAACAAACACTCGTTAACGTGAGCTTAAGCAAAGCAGAAAATTTTACTCAGTGATGGCCCTACGAAATTCAGTTATGACTAAAACACATCAACTTATTAAATTACAATTAGGTTTCAAATTCATAGTCAGTACCTGATACAATAGCGTAACATTGCCACCGGGTACAGTGGCACTCACCGGTGTTACCACTTCAATTCATAACATCGCACCCAACATCGCACCCCAAGCGGATGTACACAAGCGGTTTACCAATTAACAGAATCACGTGGCTTCAAAAAAGACGTACTAACAACCATTGGTCACTTTCAATCCAAGACAAATTAGAATGTCAATAGGCAGTTATCCATTTAACGCGTTTTAAAATAACGGAAGGAGGTTCCCGTCACCACAATTCCAGAGGACGAACTTCGTCACTTTGGCCAACGTTTGACAAGTCGCTCGGCGATCCTGCTGGGTACATGCGTTGTTCAACTCAAGTCTGCCCAGCCAAACACAGCCAATAGGCACTGCTGCTCCAGCCCCCCTCCTTCCATCACGTGCCGTTCACAACCCACTGCCGCTGCGCCGAGCCTCCTTACCTCAACCAGGAAAACCAAAGATGCGTCACAATGAAGTGACTATCGATACCAGTGCCAGAGGTAGCGCGACGCTGACCGCTTATTCACCATTTCGTCTGAGGAAATTGTCTGGTAAAAGGCACATAAAGTACATCGAAAACATTTACCGTCGGTTTTTCAGAAACTGTCGAGTATCTACCGATAAGCCGAGACACGTATTCGCTCGACTCCTCTTCCGCTGAGTGAAATTCCTGGGAAACTGGGTGATGACACTTGCCATGCTCTCCTCTTTAGCTACATATGCCACTGTTGATTTTCACAATTGCAGTCGAGATGACGAATACTTCATTTGTAGTTGTACCTTTCTGGATATCGGCCATCTATCACAACCAGCGGAAAAATGTTCCTATCGAAGCACAAAAAGGACGAACATGCTCCTGTTTATTAAAAGACTCGAACTGGAAAGTTGGATACCAGCTGCCTCATTCTACCAACACAACTTTTAAACAAAAATTTTCCCGAGTATTGTGGCAAGCGAACAAATTCGCATCCTTTTTAACGTGCAACCCACCTCTGACTGTCACAAGCTTCATCCTATAAGTCGCTCACACCAATCCACTCCAAGTTGCCCTTTCTCGATCACTCATTCAGCCCAATTCATTGCAGTTATCTCTTTGTGTCTAACTATCTTGCAGCCGCAGTCTGCTTCGCTTTATCCTACTAATACTGTCATTGTCACTGTCTTGCTCTTCCTCTCTCTCTCTCTCTTACTGCTACCATCTCGCCTGATCCTTCCCACTACTGCTGTCTCTTCTGCCAATAACTTTCTTCCGCGTTTTCATTGTCATACACTCTGTCGCTCATTTCACTGCCTCTCACCCACTGCCATTTTCTTCGTCTCATTTTTCCTCTCCCACTGGTACTGTCTCTTTAACTCTTTTCCTAGCGCTGTTCTGTCACAATCACTATGTTCCACTGCCACTGTGTCCCACTATTTCTCTCACACTCCATGTGCGTACTTCGATCTTCTACACCGTAACCGGTGTGTACTAACCTCCAGTATTTATTATTTATTCGTCTCTTTTCCACCGCCACTCTCTCGTTCTCCCTCAGCATAAAAGGCGCAAATATGTTCGCATGCCAAAATATTTTTTAAGCTGCTGAGGAAGATAGAATGAGGCAATGGGTACAACATTTTCCACTATTTTAAACCGGAGCGTATTAGCCACTTTGTGCTCTGATACGAACATTTTCCTCTGATTTCCTTCGTTTTCACCGAGGGAGGTGGCGCAGTGGCTAGCACACTGGACTCGCATTCGGGAGGACGATGGTACAATCCCGCGTCCAGCAATCCTGATTTAGGTTTCCATGATTTCCCTAAATCGCTAGGCAAATTCCGGGATGGTTCCTTTGAAAGGGCACGGCCGACTTCCTTCCCCGCCCTTCCATAATCCGATGAGACCGATGACCTCTCTGTCTGGTCTTCTCCCGGAGACAACCTATAACACTTCCACTCTGCTACTATTGTACCATAACCTCAAAACTGGAGGCAGTTTGCAAAACAGAATTATGTTGTTGGATTAATAATGGTATAAAGCAACAGAGCAGTGTTACCCTCTGCGAGGAATTTTGTTATGTTGACCGTGTTGTTCCTAACGGAGGTGGCTTATCAGAAATGAAAGTCAGAATTACGTAAATATTTGAATAGTAACAAACAAAATTTTGCCTAGCTATACTGTTTATAGAATATGGGAAACGGTCGCCAGCCTAATTAGGCAAGAGAAAGATTAACGTTCTCGTTTAAGAAAGTAGGTATAAGTAACTGTAACGGACAAACACAACCTAGACTTAGCCACACGCAAGTGCAATGAACTCTCACACACACATGTTTTAACATTGAAGCTAACAGTTAGAGCAGCACAAACTATTTGCAAAATTATAACAGATAGCGAAACACACTTTTACTTTCAGGGCTTACACAAAGTGAATGGTCTTTATAACATTACTATTAATATGCCCTTCTAATACACAAGAGAGACAAACACTTAGCAAACAAGAGTGTATAACGTTTCACCACTGCAGCTTTCTCACTTTTACTACATCGAAACACAATGCTAACAAAATTGCAAGAAACTGGCTCACCTTTTAGAATTTACTACAGATTTCAAAGTGATCATTAGCTAAGCAAAACATTAGAAACCTCAGTCTTAAGAACTTTTAATTTTGCAGTTGGCAACAGCACTTTCATAAGCAGTATCAATAGGAAGATTATTTTCATCGAACATTTACTGTAACCCACTTCCTTGCCACATTAACTTTAACTTTCTTTTTACTATATTCAAGAGACATTAATTAGCATAACATTGGTCATAAAAGTTCTTTCAATAGGGACACTCGGTAATTACTTTAGTTCAAACGGAAAGGAACCTGAGAGGTGTTATGATGAGGAGAAAAATCAAGGTCGGTACATAACTTCAGATATAAATTACCTTATATTTGAGCACACTAACACATCCATTAGGCCGATCCTTCACTGTACATCAATGTAGTATTCCGATACAATGATTGCGCAATGTGGTGGCAACTGCATGATGGTAGGTGGAATTGCAGGTAGAATTGCTGGACTCTGTCATTTCTTGGTGGCGATGATAAATACAAATTCCAGAATAGTTCCAGCTATTTATCCATCCATCCGAGGCATTGGAAAGTAGCAGAAAAAGCCTCCCTCGGAACCATCATAATATGCATCGGTTACTTGGCAGTCCCCGACTCGTAGCTCGTCTCCGACTGCTGGCTCGTCCCCGACTCGTAGCTTGCCCATGACTGCTGGCTCGTCCCCAACTGACTATCAGTTCCACCTTTTCCACCTAGGCCAACCACAATTTGCGCGCGCTACCCAGTTCCATTCCCGAGGGGAACCACTACACCTTTTACATACAGAATAACTAAGAGCCCTAAGTGAGGATCAGCAATTTACATAACAGCAAACAAATATATTTAATAAGACAGAACATTTTCACATATTGCCACTTCTACAAAAATTATTCACACAAAATTACAATCATATACAGTAAGTTTTGTTCCCACCAAATGTGACAAAGAATTTAAATTACAGATACATTACTTTGCATAGAATCAAATCACGACATCAAAGGTATGCCAAAGAAAAGAGTACACAATGTTATGTTATCGATTCAAACATATTTACAAAAGATCGACAATGTGACATTAAATAAATAAAAGCAAAATAAATCAGTAGAGCATTAGAGCTATGGTGTTACACATACCCCATGTTTCGTTGAAGTTTCCTGTAAGGGATACTTCAAGGAAACATCTATAACACCTAAGTGGTGTTGGCTACAGAAAAAAAAATTATACCATCCAACTTCAGTTGGGACAAAAAAAGAATTACATATTACAGACATACAGCATATACACTGAGAAATTTTATACTTTTTTCCAAAAACATTTTCGAAAATAAAGCATTTATAGTAATTTTCATTTTCACACTGCTTCAAGGATACTAAATTTCATCATTACACAAGATGTTTTTAAACAAGTTCATTTCACACACATACAGTTCAAATAAAAGACAAACAGTACACAAAATAATCTACACATTAGTAGAATAGGTATATCCTTAAATAAAATTAATAATAATAATAAACACGTAGACAACAGCACACATAATAATAATAAACACATAGACAACAGCACAGGACATTTTAACTCAACAAAGCAGTAATTTGTCTTTCAATATTTTTAAAGGAATGTAAATATTCACAGACACCCAAACATACTCATGATCACAGTGCATTTTGCAATATTCAGCCATTAATGAAATATTGAAAAATTCAGTTTGCATCCACATATGTACTAATATCTACACAAAACAGCTATGAGAACATTTTCCAACTGACTCTTTAAATACAAAAGTAACTTTTCAAGGTTTCAAAACAATTAACTTTAAAACTGCTCTTCATTAATAGCAGTCCAAAATGTTTGTTGCACATAAACACATTAACATATTCAGAGCCTATCTTTAATCATCACTTCTGTGTTTTAAAACCAGGCAGTCCAAAACTTTAAGTTATTCCAAATAACCTCGTATCGAAAACATCTACATCCATCTGAATAAGAATCCATATATATTTTATAATAAATTTTCACTGACTTCAGAAAGAATAGTCAGTTCATAACACATTGACCAATAAACCTAACTAAGTTCACTGCTTGCCTCAGCACCAGCAGTCCATATTACACATTCTGCCCGCTATTGGTTTGGCAGTCTTTATCAACATTTAGGCACAAAAACACAATTTAGATTAAAAACACTAAAGAAAACACATTTTTAAATTGACACACTGCCCCATCCTCTGGGTTTGGCAGTTCATGCCCACTTATCAGCTCCTTGCCCCACAATGGCAAGTCCTTTGGCTACTGCTCAACACAGCATATTTGGTAGCCCTCAACTTCAGGACCACAGCATTTTTGGTTGTTTTGTCTTGTTTTTCTGCCCAACAGCATATTTTTGAGCAGTTTATTGTCATCATCTCCAAGTTTTCCATCATTATGTCACATCTTTGTTACCAATTGCATTAATGGTATAAAACATAAAATCTGCATCTTTGAAACAGTAATTAGACACTGGCAACAAAACCATTTCTTTTCAAATGACAACATCAGAAAACATATACATTAGTCAAGAAAATTTTAAATGACATTTTTGGCATAATGACAATATTCATGGGTTATTTGAGAGTCCCAGATTTGTAGTTTTTCTCCCCATTTTCTTACTCATCAGTATTTATTATGAAGTCAATATTCAGTTTAATTACACATTTAGGTTATCAGATATGTCAAGATCAGAACAATAACTTTAAATCCTATTGCAAGTGATTTCTGCCCACTTTTGGTGTCACTAGACACATACCTCTCACATCTATTTCGCATACATTAGTCTGGTTTATCTCCTCAGTTTTAAACACACTTTTTTTTCAACATCATATTTATCCCTATTTTCTTTACAACCATCTTTAGACATTAATCACATTAGATTATTCACTTTAAATGTTACCTTTATTCACACTTGCATCTTTCTGCATAGAACCATTTATTCTTTTACTTTAACTGCATGTTCCTATTCCTTTTTACTGTACCCACTATACTTTCATTATTCCTGGCCATTTTCTAGGGTACCCATATTATTTATCCATTTACTTTTCACAAAAACGTTTATCTTTAGTCATATTGCACAAGGAAAATTTAGCATTATTAAAATTTTTATCATCATTCAAATTCACTGAAAAAATTAAATAAACCTCACTTTAAAATAACTTTCAATTAATGTTAATTTTCAAGTTTGAAGCAATTGGTTAGAATCGTGGCTTGAACACTGGGAGTTAGTTATTTTAAAGCTAAATTTACATCTTGTATAACACGATTCAATATAAAAAGGGAAGAAAGAAAGAAGATAGTCAAAGTTCCAAATGAAAAAGGGGAAGGTTGCCAACACGAAAAGAAACGGAAGTAGTGCTGGCAACGACTCGGGTCCCTGGTGCTCGTCAGGCACCTGACAATGCAAAGAGTGCATGTCCCCTGAGGGTTACTACATTTTATTCATCATTGGTTTCTGTGGACATACAATTTCAGGTCGACTATATTTCTAACTCCTAAAGGCTTCCTTGACCTAGGGTACACAAGAAAATAAGCATTTGCATGTGGAGTTCCTTGCACTTCAAAAGGCCCATTGTAAATGTATTTGAATTTAGAAATTTCATTATTAATTTCACTAGATTTTTCATGGGTCTTCACTAAAACATAATCTCCAAGCTTAAATTTAGTTGTTTTGAGATTATTATCATGCCTTTTAGATCTAGCGGCCGCTTTCTCTTTCATTCTCTTCTTAACTAACTCTTTTTTCTCATGCAAGTTAATTCCTACAATAGGTGGGAATTGCAAGATCTCTTCAATAATACTTTTACTTTTACAGTCCAACAGAATTTCTTCGGGGGTAAAACCGGTGGTTTCATGGTATAAGGTGTTCATGGTCTTTTCAAAGTCATTTACAAATCTGCCCCAAGCCCTATGGTTATGGTGACAGTAGGTTCTACCTAACCTTCCTAATTCACGCATATATCTTGCGACAGGGTTACTAGTGGGGTGGTAAGCTAAAATATATTTAACTTGAACACCATGTTGTTCATGCCTTCCTTCCAGATTTTTGAGATAAACTGTGGTCCATTATCAGACAAAACTGCTTTAGGTTTACCAATGGTGTGAAAATACTCAGTCATCTTGCTAAAGACTGCTTTAGCAGTGGCTTTCCTGATTGGATATAATTTAATAAATTTGGAGAATACTTCCAACACTACAACAATGTAAGACCAATTACCTGAGGTTTTTGGTAAAGGAACATACAAATCCATTGACAGTAATTCTAATGTGTCCTCTGGTATTGTATTCTGCATGAAACCTTGATTTACTCTATTTGTTACTTTTGCCCTCTGACATACATCACAAGATCTTATTCTCTCAGTAATTTTCTTAGTAGCACCTACATTAATCGCAACCACATCAGTTAACTTTTCAATACATTTCTTGGGACCACAATGCCCTAAGGCAAGATGAAAATGATCAATCACTTCAGTCTCAAATTGCCTAGGCCAACACACCTTCCATTCTTCAGTGCTGGTATTCTTTCTCCTACATAAAATTCCATTAAATATCTTGTAAAATCTACAGATTTGTGGGTAATTTGGGTTACTAAAATTAACTTTCACTGACTTCCATATTTCATTTTCATTCTGATGGAACCTCATGCTTTTACAAATTTGCTCTATTCTTTTCCCACCTGGAACCTCCTTAATATATCTTATATGGAATTTGCCATCTTCATTACATTCCCTTGGTAAGTTGTTCATACCCTCAGGCAATCGTGATAAAGCGTCAGCTACATAATTGTCACTACCTTTAATGTATAATGTCTCATAATCAAACTGTTGTAAGCACAGGGCCCATCGACTCAACCTGCCAGTAAACAGTCGACAGTTTTTCAAAAAGGTTAATGCCTTGTGGTCTGTATGAATTATGGTTTTATGCCCCCATAAATAAATCCTAAATTTCTTTAATCCCCAAATGATTGCTAAGGCCTCTTTCTCTGAAATAGTATAGTTTTTCTCATATTTAGTTAAAGTGCTATTAGCAAAAGCAATGGTATTATGTTCTGTTTCCCCAGATTCTGTGTTTTCCTGAAATATTTCAACACCAATACCATAAGCACTACTGTCTGTAATCATGTGGAATGGCTCACTTAAAACTGGGTGATGTAAAATGTTTTCCCTTACTAACTCAGTTTTCAAATTTTCAAAATCTTTCTGACATTCAGATGTCCAAATATATACACTATTTTTCTTTAACAAGCTATTCAAATGTGGGCTGTTAAAAGCTTGCCCCTTCACAAATTTGCGACAAAATCCACAAAGACCTAAATCGCTTTCAACTGTTTCCTGTTCTTTGGAGGAGGACACTTTTCAATAGCATTAAGCTTTTCTGGGTCCCTGCCAATCCCAGATGTGGTTATTATGTGTCCTAAAAACTTAATTTCTTGTCTCACAAATTCACACTTTTTTAACATTAAAGTCATGCCCCCTGCTTGAAGAGCAATAAGGGTTTTGTTTAACAGGTCACAATGCTCCTCCCAATTATCAGTAGCAATCAATAGGTCATCTACATATACAGTCAATCTGGCACAAATTTCTTTTCCTTATACAGAATCCAAAGCCCTAATGAAAACAGAAACAGAAGTATTCAAACCAAATGATACAACTTTGTATTGGTAACATTTTCCTGCAAACAAAAAAGCTGTATATTTCCTAGAATCTTTGTGTAATGGGATTTGCCAATATCCAGCAGTGAGGTCTAAACTAGTTCAATATTTTACATTATGGAACTTCTGTAATAAATCATCTAAATTTTCAGGTCTGTCTACTTCTCTCCTGACAATTTTATTCAGTGTCTGTGCATCAATGACTACTTCTACACCTCCATCCTTTTTATTGACTATAATAAGTGGACTATTGTATTCACTATTGCTCCTCTCTATTACCCCCCATTCCAACATTTTTTCAATTTCAGCTTGCACTGCTTCTTTCTTAGCTATAGATATTGGATAAGGTCTGACAAAGAATGGTTCATGTTCCAGGATATCCATACGGTATTCAAAGTTGTTTACGACACCTGGTTTATCAGAGAATACTTTCTTATTACTATTCAAGATATCAAATAAATCATCTTTCTGTTCACATGATATTTCTTGGATAACATCAACAATTTCCCTAAAACTGTCAGTTTTTTGATCATCCTGCAATAGACCTTTCACATGGTATATTTCATATAGTTGGGACAAACCATCATTTTCAGATTCTATTTTTAACAAAATGGGTTCTACATTCACAGCTTGGACCTGGTTGTCACCTTCAAATTTAATTTCTATTGTTTCGGTTTCCCTATTAATCTTAACAGTTCCATTACTACAATCTAAAATTACTTTTTCCTTGTCTAGCCAATCAATACCAAGAATCATTTCAGCACTTAGTTCAGGGACCACTAAAAAATCATGTTCAAATTTTTGGCTTCCTATTTCAAAGTCTATCAATACTTGTTTTTGAATGGGCTTACTGGACCTACCGGTAGCTCCTATAATTTTCACTCCACTATCAGACATTATTACTAACCCTGGTTTACATGAAATATGATCAAAGAATGATTCTGATATGGCACTGATTTGGGATCCTGTGTCTAAAAGTACTTGCAGCTCAGTGTTATAAATATTTACAGGTATTATAGTTTGTTTAATAATTCTCTGTTCCTTTTCCTCCTGTTCTTCCCATAACAAATCCTGCTCAACCATAATGTCTTTCCAGGAAGTATTACCTACTGATTTCAGTTGTGTATCAAGTGGCTTTTTGGGTTTGTGGACCTCTACATCTTTACAGATCTTTAACAGTTCACGTTCTACTATATTTATCTCTGGACATTCTTTAGGTTTCTGTAAATCTATTTCTGTCATTGCATTAAGTAAAGCCTGCCCTAATATAGTGTCATCCAGCGGCTCTTTCGGTTTTGTTTCAGTTACGCATTCCGGATTTTGTTTCGAAAAGATGTCATTAATTTTTTCGTAACCTCTTTATGTAAAGGAATAAGTATGTTTGTCTACCTCCGAAAACTCATCTGTATCTGAATCTGTCGTCTCTCCTTCGTCTGAGCTATCACTAGGTTCTATTTCGTTATCAGATTCGAGAAGTAAGGCAACTTTTAAACAGTGAGGCAGATTATCACTAGATGTTTCAGCCACTTCGTTTTTTGACTCATTTTCTACACAACACACATCGTTTGGACAGTCAGACACTTCTGTTATATCACTTTGAACGATTTCGGCCTTAACTTCATATTTAGTATAATCATCTTGTACTTCGATAACTTTCATTTCATTTTCTTCTATGCTGTCATTGTCAGGTAATCGTGCGAAATCCCTATCAGACCCTTCTGCATTAAAATCATTAAGCACCTTTCCATCAACAATAACTTCACCTGCACTGCTTATAATGTCATGTTTATTAACGTCCTCCTCTACATCACTTTCACCTATCATTAATTGTGCACACGTCTTTTGCGTGGCGTGTTCTACCTTCCTCTCCTCTTTATTCATCATAACCTCCCCCACATCTACGTCTTTTACCTCATATACATTATTAATAGTACCAATATTCTCTTTTTCACTCGCGTTTTCTATCTCCCTTTCATTCTTTAATGAAGTCTTTTCGCACGAATCTGATACTGAGTTATCTTTATCGTATGACATATTAACTTTATTTTCATTTCTACATTCATCTACTACTGAAACCGGCGACCGGAAGTATCCGACCCCGCCTCTCCTGTTTCTCTCTACGGCAGCCATCTTGTTCTGACGTCTGCCATTTGTGTCTTTTTTTTTTTTTTTCATTTATTGAATTTCAAGTCCCCCGAAAGGGGGCGGGCTGGCAGCAGCTTAGTACGCCGCTCTTCAGCCGACAGATTTTGTGACAAAGAGCAAGAGAACAAATAATAAAAAACAGGCGATAAAATCGGAGACTTAGAGAGTAACAAGGCGAAAAGAAATCGTGGAACTTAAAACAACAACACAGGGATGATGACGCTAATAAAAATACATACGAAGCAGACAGGGAAAACAATAGACAATTAAAAAAAAACAACACGGCGACAGTCTGGATTCTGTTCGCAAAGGACATAAAATTCACACCGAGCGACAGCATGGTTTCTGTTCGCAACACGAGAAAGACAAACAACACTGAATCTTTTTCCATCTTTTGCTTACTGCTAATTCCAAACAACACTGAATAGTCACTAGAACACTGCACTAAAAAGTTGGCAAATGTGACACCACAGTCGAGAGCAGGTGGGGGGAAACTGGACAGAAGATGGGAAAAAAAGGGGGGGGGGAAAGGAGAGTAAAAGCGAAGGGGGGAGCCGGGAAAGGAGCTGAAGGAGGATGAGGACCCATAAGAGGGGTGGGGGGCAGACGCAACAGGGAGTGGGGTAGGCAGAGGAGGGGAATACAAAAGGACTGCGGGAGGGAGAAGGGAGGTAGGGAGAGGTTTAGTGGGGAGAAAAACAGAACGGAAGGGGGGGGGGAAGAGGGAGCCCAGGGAAAAGACAGAGGAAAGGAGGGGGATTGAGGATCAGAGTTGATAGGAAGGATAAATGGAGGGAGAGAGGGCATCATCCGGGAGGGGGAGTTGACGGAAGCCACCTTGGGAAAGGAGATGGAGGGTGTAGAGATGGAGGGTAGGGGGGACACAACGGTGAAGATGTGGCAGGGGGCGGGGATGGGAGAGGAGAGGAGCAACCAGGGGGTGAGGGGGTTCAAGGCGGCGGGAGGTGTAGAGGATGCAGATATGTTCGAGGAATAGGAGCAGATGGGGGAAAGGAATGAGATCATAGAGGATCGGCGTGGGGGACGGGAGGCGGATACGGAAGGCGAGGCGGAGTGCATGACGCTCAAGGATCTGGAGGGACTGATAGAATTTGGGGGGGGGCAGATATCCAGGCAGGACTGGCATAACAGAGGATGGGACGGATGAAGGATTTGTAGGTGTGGAGGATGGTAGAGGGGTGCAACCCCCATGTCCGGCCAGAGAGGAGTTTGAGGAGTCGGAGGCGGTTGTGGGCTTTGGATTGGATGGAGCGGAGATGAGGTATCCAGGTGATGTGGCGGTCAATGGTGAGGCCAAGGTAGGTGAGGGTGGGGGTGAGGCGGACAGGATGTGTGCAGACAGTAAGGGAGAAATTCAGGAGCCGGAAGGAGCGAGTGGTACGACCTACGATGATTGCCTGGGTCTTGGAAGGATTGAGTTTCAGGAGCCATTGGTTACACCATACAGCAAAAAGATCAAGGTGATTCTGGAGAAGGCGTTGGGACCGTTGGAGGGTAGGAGCGAGGGCGAGGAATGCGGTGTCATCAGCATATTGTAAGAGGTGTACTGGAGGGTGGAGTTGGGGCATATCTGCCGTGTACAGGAGGTAGAGGAGAGGGGAGAGGACAGAGCCCTGGGGCACACCGGCAGAGGGGTAGAAGGTGTGGAAATTGGCATGATGGACGGTAACATAGGAGGGGCGGTGGGAGAGGAAGGAGGCCACCAGACGGATGTAGTTGATAGGAAGGGCGTAGGTTTGGAGTTTAAACAGGAGACCGGGATGCCAGACACGGTCGTAGGCCTTTTCGAGGTCAAGTGAGACAAAAATGGCGGAGCGACGGGAGTGAAGCTGGAGGGAGAGGAGATGAGTGAGGCAGAGGAGTTGGTCATCAGCAGAGAAGGAGGGTCGAAAGCCACATTGGGTGTTTGGGAGGAGGTGGTTTTGGTGGAGGTGGAGATGGATGCGCCGGGAAAGGATGGATTCCAAGCCATTTGTGTCTGCTGCCAAATGCAATGTACGCTGCTCCGGCAACCGCTGGCTCGAGCACGAACGGTCACGTGACTTCGCACTGGGAACGCCACTATGTATTACTCCGCGCCCGTCTGCTATAGGCGCGCCCTTAACCTTCCTGCCCCGTAGTTTACTTCTTTCCTTCTCGAATCTAATATTTGACATCTTTTCTTTGGGCCCAAAACCGGTTTCCGCGTGAATCCGGCCCGCAACACACGCGGTTTTCAGTTTTCCATTTCTTCTCTATTTTGGAAATTCCGCGTCATGTATCCTCTACGTCGCCTCGTAAAATTTCCCCTGCCTCTCGCACGACCTCTTTGAATCGTGTTTACACGAAATCTATCATTTTCCTGTCGTTCGTTTTGGTCATTACTTTCTCGCGAATAATTGTTATTATGGGGACGGGACTCGCGATTTCTTCGCCAGTGATCTTCATCCTCTACCCTTTCCAAGAACGCAGAAAAACTATTGTGGGTACTCCCAACAAACCGTTTAGAATTCTCAGGCAGTTTCTGCCAAAGAACCCAAACGATCTCGGCTTCAGTTCTTCTTGCTTTTAGGTGTATTAGTTTTCTGTACCATGATTCGCAAAACTCTTTCATGGTTTGCCTGCCTCTGATATCATACAGTCTGGCCATTAGAAATTCACGCCACAACTGGTCTTGTTTTTGTTCTGACCAGTACTCGTCAATAAATTTTTGCTTAAAATTTTCGAAAGACATCTGGTTTGTATCCAGATTCAACCCCCACCTTTTAGCTTCTCCCGTTAATGCACTAATGACAACATTGATTTTTTCCTGGTCAGATAAATATTCAGGAAAGTTCCTTTCGCAATTCTTTACAAAGTCTAGGGGGTGCCATCCGTTATGTCTTTTTCCAGGGTCGAATTTTTCTTCGCCCTCTAATATTTTACTGAAAGGGACCCTTTCTGTAAATTGTGTAGGTCCTGTTTGTATTTTTCTTTCCAAGTCATACATTTTGCCTTGGATTTGTGAAGTGTTATGGTCACACTTCTTTTCGCAATTAACAATCTGTTTAGTTAGTTCCCTACTTTTTTCTGTTACAGATTGTTTAATCTGTGCAAATTCTGCGTTACATTCTGTTTGTATTTCGGATTTAATACCGAATACCTTTTCATCCACTTTAGTACAGACTAAGGGTTCTATTTGATCTTGAGTTTTAATTACTTCAGTGTCAAATCTTTCGTTAATGTCATCAATCTGTCCTTGTATGTTGGCAATATTGCCATTGACGACAGCAATTTCGCTTTTAATACTTTTGATTTCATTACTCACTATTCCTACCCTTGAGTTAACTTCTTCAATTTGTTTACTAAGATTTTTGCCTTGCTCTTGCATTTGTTTACTAATATCGCTACCCTGTGTTGCAATTAGCTGTCTTTGTTCTACATTTTGTTGCCCCAGTACTGCGATTTGTGCATTAATATTGTCACTGTGTGCTGTAATTTGTTCCTTAATATTGTCATTGATAATGTCATTTTGCGCTGCAAATTGCGCAGACAGTATTCTAAGTAAATCAGTCAGATCTGGTGTCTTTTCACTTTTGGTTTCAACTGCATTTTCGTGTTCAGATTCTACACCCCTCTCAGTTTCTGGTGATTCGAACATATCCCGCGATTCATTAACATAGCCACTGTCTTCCACAACATTGCTCATATTGCCTTGCTTAGTATGCGCGACATTCAAAGCTTCTATCTGTTTATTTACATCGGCGTGGTACCGTACGTAATTTAACTCGCGAGTAATGCCATCTGTTGATGTGCTCCCTGAACTGCTCTCGATTGCTTTCTGTTCTTGCATGTCTAGATTTATTTCTAATTTCCTGTCCATTTTAGTTGCTATTAAGTATTGATACCTTTAATTTTCAATTTAAACTGAACCTTCACTATCCGTTCTGTCAACTAATGTACAGGTTCGTGCCGCTGGACGTTTTATGTTCACTCTATGTTTGTAAAATGCTTACTACTTATAATTTTTTTTCGCTTGTAGGTGCAAATTGAACAACGTCCTGTCACGTGGCGCCACGTATAACACTTCCACTCTGCTACTATTGTACCATAACCTCAAAACTGGAGGCAATTTGCAAAACAGAATTATGTTGTTGGATTAATAATGGTATAAAGCAACAGAGCAGTGTTACCCTCTGAGAGGAATGTTGTTATGTTGACCGTGTTGTTCCTAACGGAGGTGGCTTATTGGAAATGAAAGTCAGAATTACGTAAATATTTGAATAGTAACAAACAAAATTTTGCCTAGCTATACTGTTTATAGAATAAGGGAAACAGTCGCCAGCCTAATTAGGCAAGAGAAAGATTAACGTTCTCGTTTAAGAAAGTAGGTATAAGTAACTGTAACGGACAAACACAACCTAGACTTAGCCATACGCAAGTGCAATGAACTCTCACACACACATGTTTTAACATTGAAGCTAACAGTTAGAGCAGCACAAACTATTTGCAAAATTATAACAGATAGCGAAACACACTTTTACTTTCAGGGCTTACACAAAGTGAATGGTCTTTATAACATTACTATTAATATGCCCTTCTAATACACAAGAGAGACAAACACTTAGCAAACAAGAGTGTATAACGTTTCACCACTGCAGCTTTCTCACTTTTACTACATCGAAACACAATGCTAACAAAATTGCAAGAAACTGGCTCACCTTTTAGAATTTACTACAGATTTCAAAGTGATCATTAGCTAAGCAAAACATTAGAAACCTCAGTCTTAAGAACTTTTAATTTTGCAGTTGGCAACAGCACTTTCATAAGCAGTATCAATAGGAAGATTATTTTCATCGAACATTTACTGTAACCCACTTCCTTGCCACATTAACTTTAACTTTCTTTTTACTATATTCAAGAGACATTAATTAGCATAACATTGGTCATAAAAGTTCTTTCAATAGGGACACTCGGTAATTACTTTAGTTCAAACGGAAAGGAACCTGAGAGGTGTTATGATGAGGAGAAAAATCAAGGTCGGTACATAACTTCAGATATAAATTACCTTATATTTGAGCACACTAACACATCCATTAGGCCGATCCTTCACTGTACATCAATGTAGTATTCCGATACAATGATTGCGCAATGTGGTGGCAACTGCATGATGGTAGGTGGAATTGCAGGTAGAATTGCTGGACTCTGTCATTTCTTGGTGGCGATGATAAATACAAATTCCAGAATAGTTCCAGCTATTTATCCATCCATCCGAGGCATTGGAAAGTAGCAGAAAAAGCCTCCCTCGGAACCATCATAATATGCATCGGTTACTTGGCAGTCCCCGACTCGTAGCTCGTCTCCGACTGCTGGCTCGTCCCCGACTCGTAGCTTGCCCATGACTGCTGGCTCGTCCCCAACTGACTATCAGTTCCACCTTTTCCACCTAGGCCAACCACAATTTGCGCGCGCTACCCAGTTCCATTCCCGAGGGGAACCACTACACCTTTTACATACAGAATAACTAAGAGCCCTAAGTGAGGATCAGCAATTTACATAACAGCAAACAAATATATTTAATAAGACAGAACATTTTCACATATTGACACTTCTACAAAAATTATTCACACAAAATTACAATCATATACAGTAAGTTTTGTTCCCTTCAAATGAGACAAAGAATTTAAATTACAGATACATTACTTTGCATAGAATCAAATCACGACATCAAAGGTATGCCAAAGAAAAGAGTACACAATGTTATGTTATCGATTCAAACATATTTACAAAAGATCAACAATGTGACATTAAATAAATAAAAGCAAAATAAATCAGTAGAGCATTAGAGCTATGGTGTTACAAACCCAACCTACCTTCGTTTCCCTGCGACAGCAGGGCAGGTCACACATACGAAAAATACTTCATACGTCGGGAAAATTTTGATAATTTACGTATGTGGAATTGAAATAATGCAAACGTACTTTATTGTACACCTTAGATCGGACTTAATGTGCGTAAAAACTTTGCATGTGAGTCAGCACAACAAAATGGGATTCCCAGACGCATTATAATGATAATGGAGACATTTTGCAGATTATTTTCCCGTGCTACGTCATTTAATAACCAACGTTTTCGCCTCATACTGGATTTCATGTGTACGAGTAGGGTAACTTCGAACCTGTGTATTTCGGAAACGGATGAAGATATCATGAACATTTTCAAGATTCTTCGAAATCGGGATCACAGAATAGACAGTAAAAATTGCGGCCATTTTACTGTTCATTTCATATTGGAATCCTCGGCTCGGTTTTGGTACCCAAAAACCATGTTTTTCTAGTTTTCACAGGAAACTCCCGTGAACGTAATTGTGCCTCCATTAATCACTTACAGTGCATCGTAGACCGCATTTAATGAGAAAAGAACCACCCGAATCGCTCCATTTCCCTACGTTCGAGGAAGTGTCTAATATTCTAACTTCTATCCAGTACTGTAGGATGGCCACAGTAAAAAATCCTTATGTTTGGTGTACAAATAGTCCCCAGTTGTCCAAAACACTCGACCCTACCCTTCTGTCATCAATAGAGCCCGAGGTATGAGCCCCGGTAAAGCTCCGTTTTTGTACGTGACATTTTGGGGAACATAAGCAGAGCATGTTGTATGCACATCGACACTAAACAGCAGAGTGGGTTAAAGTGAATAAACATATACTTACTAATATTTACTATTAAAACAGTCTTGATCACGATTTATTTATCAAGGTGACCGGTTTCGACCACAACTGTGGTCATCTTCAGACCATTGCGTAGGAACCTCTTTCTGTTGGGAAAAAAAGAAAAACAGTATTTCTCCAACAGAAAGAGGTTCCTACTCAATGGTCTAAAGATGACCACAGTAGTGATCGAAACCGGTCACCTTGATAAATAAATCGTGATCAAGACTGTTTTTAATAGTAAATATTTGTAAGACATTGATCACTGCCTCTCCATAATGTATTCAAAAGTAATATACTTACTAGTTTCTCACTTGTCAGATCCGGGGTATCAATTTAACGATGAAGTCAACAATTTTCTACTATCTAACACGTGCTACTAATGGCTAATCAAATAATCATCTAAAGAAGAGAAATAAAAATGATTTCAGGGTAGATCTAAAATTTGCCTTGCCGTCTGTTACATATTTTATATTATTGCTCTAATGTCAAAAAATTTGTGGCTGCATATTCAACTTCTTTCTAAAGTTCATAATTGACGCCATGTCTCAGGAACAGAGAGCCATTTGCTGTGATAAATATAGAAACACTATCTGGACCACAAGTTTTTATTTACTTACTTCCTGTTTCAATCTGCGCTGTAGATTCTCTTCATGTCTGGTGCAGCGAAGAGCATTTTGTCAGCATTGTGTGAAACTAACAAAAAAATAAAAAACAAGGTGAACTGCTGAGCAGAACACCATCCAGCAGTTCTCTTTGACAGTGATGAAGTGTGCAAGCACTGGTGTCGGTAAATAAAGAGACGATTTTTTTGTTTGTTCGTTGTTTCTGAACCAACGATATTTTCAGAAATGAATGTATAGTATGTTTCCTAAGAGTCGTCAGGCGCATTTTCTCTGGTGTTTCCGCAGAAATTTGTGGTGTGTAACTGGAGTCACACGAAACAAATACTGCTCATAACTTCTCATGCAACGCCCAGTATCGTCGGAAACCGTCGGTTTGTATCCCGTTAAAAACGAAGTTATTTTTAAAGCGAAATTTTCCGCGTCCATTAGATGGAGGAGTTCCAAATTAGTATGATGCGATATTCGTTTTTTCGATACGTATTAATAGCGACTGTAAAACAAGAAGTAGCGCAGGAGCGACAGCATGGCCATAGCCTGGGCTGACTGTCACCCCCATGCAGGAGCGGTGATCATTCACTGCCGCAGAACTGGTTATCCTTCGTATTTTACTCTTCCTATTAATACATATGGATAAAAAGAATATCACTCTGGACAAATCTGGAGTCGCTGTATAGAATGGACACGGAAAATTCCGCTTTAAAAATCATTTTGTTTGTAACGGGAATCAAACCGAAGATTCCCGTCGTTACAACACGTCGGTTAAAAGATGTGGTGAGCAGTGTTTGTATGAACCGACGCAAGTTACACATTGTAAAATCGAAATTGGTAATATCTGCCGAAACAGCAGGAAATATGCAGCTGACTACTCTTAGGAGGGACACCCTCCACACACACTGATCCAGGACTGCACCGACAAACTTTGGCACATATTGAGGGCTACCTTCCGAGTACTTTGCTACATGCGACCCACGGTCTCCGGCGGCTCGTGGAGATTTTTGGATTTCGTTTGGTTTCTTTCTGCAGTTAACTTTGTAACTGCATTACACTGAAATTAAATCATGGCAGTGCAAATGTCGACGACATGAAATGTGCGTCTTGTTTCCATTCCCTCACGGTACCTGCTATCGATATCAAGGATGCCCTCCATAAGTCGTTGCCAGGAAGATTGCGTAGGTACTGCTCGGTTTTGTCTAGACATGTTTTTCGACAGCGTTAGGTGGGCGTTAACAGTCATACACAGCAGTACTTTGATTAGCATTCCTGATGAAGATGATGGTGAACGTGAGCCGCAAGTATGGGTTCATGTAAGTGCAATAGAATTTGTTTTTAATTTATTGACTTTCGGAACCTATTAATACAGCCATGGAAATGTTATATTACAATTTATTTTGACAATTCAGAGTATACATCGGTTTAAGTCGTACACCGTCGCGAAATTAAATAGCCTTAACAAAGGACAGATTCCGACGTAAGACAAATTTTACGTCCATAGTATAGTGAAATGAGTAAACCAGATGAAAATGTAACACAGGATACACAAGCGGGTCTGGAAACGCTCTGGGCAGCGCTGACACGACAGCCCGATTGTAGCCCGCGTTACGGTTCGACAACCAGGACTGGGGTGCCATCTTATTTCATAGCAGGACCCGTATGGTTGTCATCCACGGCATCCTTACAGCACAGCAGTACGTCAACGATATTCTACGCCCCGTTTTGTTACCATTACTACCGTCCCATCCTGGGCTTACATTTCAGCAAGATAATGTCTGCCCTCACAGGTCTAGATTTTCTACTGCTTCCTTTCATACTTTTCAAATCCTACCTTGGTCAGCCAGGTCGCCGGATTTCTCTACAACTAACAATGTTTCGGGCATTATGGACAGGGCCCTCCACCCAGTTGGGGATTTTAATAATCTAACACGCCAATTGGCCAGAATTTGCCACGATATTACTCAGGAGGACATCAAACAACACTATCATCGTCAAGCTCAGTAACAACTGGCATAAGGACCAGAGATGGACCAACGAGTTATCGACTTGCTCAATTTCTGAAGTTTATTCTCGTAAATTAATCATCCAAATTTTCTGAAGTTGTAATGATTTTTCTGTCTCTTCACGTACATGGTATCTACCGATTTCTTTCGCATAGTTTCGTGGCGCGTCCGCTCTTTTTTTGTCTTAGATTGTACAAAAAGTCAGCAAATGAAGCAGCATCTAAGAGAGTACAGGAGTCTAAAAACTTAGATTGCCAGAAAATGCAAACTGCTGAAGCAGGAACAGCTAGGTAAGAATTTCAGTGGTGTAGAAGTATGCGTGACTATGAGAAAATGAGATGATGCCTATGAAGAGAAGTTTAGTAGTTGTATGAATATGAAAAGCTCAGATTGTAGTAAGAAACGAAGGGGTAGGCTGAAAACTGGCAGGAACAAATATTTTTATCTCACAGTGATATACGATTTGTCAAGGTAATATGCTGCAAATAAATAGGCCAAAATAAACCACACATAGCATACGTATGCTTTATGAGGATAGAAAAGGTATTTAAAATTAATTATTGCAGTCTAGGTCGCAAACATGGTTACATAAATGTGACCAGTTTCGATCAACACATGATCATCCTCAGACCTACAACTGTAATATAAGACAGGATATGAATTAGAGAGATACATAAAAACACTTAAAATTAGCTGTAAAATTATAAAACACAAATTATCTATATTGATGGACAATAGCTGTGCATGGAGCATGAACCAGTGAACGACGATAGTCAACTGTTGGAGAGAGTGGCGCACCGATTTCTTAAATACGCCTACAGTTGACAGCATGATGTAAGCATTAGCCAGTCAGGCATAAGTCGAGAGAATTATGTACAAAAAGATGTAATTATTGTGAAGAGAACGTCAAAATTACGTAAAATATTTTGCAATAAAAAGTAAACGGCTTGTTAATACAGCTATTGTAATATAAATACACTAAGAGCTTTAAAAAGGAAAAAAATACGCATCACATTCGTTTATAGGCTACCTGAAAAAATAACTACAATCTTATTGATGTCTATGGAGATGGTGAACGCCATTCCAAAGATGTAGCAGCAGGGCGATTTCCAAGGACACGGCTTTGACTATCGATAAGTGATGTCCAACAGAAGACCTTCCATAGATCCACGAAGTTGTTGATTGTTGTGGAGATGGCACACGCGGATCTTGAGTGGTTTCCATCGAAGCAGCACAAACATCGATAAATGAAGTAGAGAACGCTCCATCGATGTAGCTTCAGTATAGAAATAAGCAGTTCGCAGCGATCTATAGCAACAGTTGCAGATCGTAGTATGCTAGCAAGCAGTAACAATAGTGGTATGAAAGGCTAGCAGTATTAAAGGAACATACATTCCCGTATTTCTAAAATGAACTAGTGACATTTGTAATCTCAAAAAGTAATAAACTGAAATGACTCGTTGAAGAACAAATAGAAATTAAAAAGGCAGAGCTATGGCTGGAATATGCAGTCAGTAATTTGTAAATCTAATTATACAAATATGTAAACAACATAAAATTGAAGAAAACATGTTATGAACCAGAACATTTAAATACAATAACAAAGAAGAACAATAATATGGGTTATAGTAAAAAGAGTGCGAAGAAAAGTGTAAAACAGATTTGCACATTCGTCAAATCAAAACAACAGAGAAAGTATTTTGAAGCAGAATGTCGAAAAGCTCAAGGAAATGTTTGCCATTGATGTCTAGATTTTCGTTTATAATAGGTGAGTCCTATGATGCGAGTAAATTTCGATTTCTTCAAACGTACGAAGAAATAGTCCTTTAGGTGCATTTCGTAAAATTTTCATATTGCTAGAAATGCAAGCTTCAGAGTGATTATGCTCATCACCTTTTAATGTACTTGATCCAGACTGTTATAATTAATTTCAAATATTATATTGAGCTCATTGATTTTTCTAGTAATGTTTTCAAAAATTAAATAAATTTAGTCTATGGGGATAAGAAAGGTGGTTGGCAGTGGCCCTGATTAATAAACCACCGACATTTACCCTACAAGTCTAGGGAAACCACAGAAAACCCATATCAGGATGGCGAGAAAGAGCAGATCCGTGAATATGTGGTCAGCGTCTTGACAGATACATTGCGTCATTCGGTAAATCTCTGTTGCATAATATTCCATTATTTACACACAACTTGTTTCAGGTAACTTGCAATATAAAACATAGTTTCGTTCTTCATTGTTGCTCACAGGATACCTACCGATGACTTCTAGACAATGTATTTTTTGTTTCTTTTTCCTGGGTTGTTGTAACTCTAAACTGGCCCTTTTTCTAGGATTATGTACAGAATTCTTAGTGCAGTACTTAGTAATATTCCCCCTGATATGCACCACAAGTGGTGGATGTAATCACTTGCTGCAATGATGATGATCAGTTTCTTAAATGGCTCTTTACAATGATCTCGACTATTACTTCCAATTATTATTCTTGTGGCCCTTTTCTGCACTTAAAAATCATGTCTATGTTTCGTGCCTTCGATCCCCAGAAAAGAATCCCATAGTTAAGAAGTGGACATAGTATGTCACCACAAGACATCAGCTAGTGCAAACTAATGCTAACAATCTAAGAGCATAAAGTATTGGTGACATACATTTTGGCCAGTATATTTGTATGTTTGTTCCACGTTATCTGCCAACCAATGCTGATCGATAAAAACTTTATGTTTGTTACATAGTCTATAGATTTATCATCTATGCTTAGAATGACAGTGTTGCTTCTCCTTTATGGTATAGTACATAATGACCGTTGTTCTAATGTTCAAAGTCAATTTATTATGTATTGTCCAGTTGCAAACATTCGTGAGGGTTTCATTTGCTATCTGTAACAGGCGTTCTGATGTTTCATCAGTTACTATGATCTTTGTGTCATCGGCAGTGAGAACTTTTTCTCCATGACTTGCGTCGTCTGGAAAGTTATTGATATGTATACTAAGAACTAAACTGAAACCAATACACTAGCCTGACGTATACCTACGTTTATTCATTTCATGTCTGACAGTTGGTTTACTAAAAATTTACCATCAGCAGTCTTGTAAACTATCTCTACTTTTTGCACCCTGTTTTGCAAAGTAAGACTGAACTCTTATACATAGCGCTTCTAGCTTGCTCCATAGCATTTAATGTTCACGAGTTCAAAACCCTTGGACAAGTGTAAGAAAATGTCCGTAACACAATCATCCCTGTCAAGAGTTTCAAGTATCACTTTTATGTACTCTGTAATTGCCAGTACTGTACTTCTCTCATTTCTGAATCAAACTGTGCTTCATTAAAGAGGTTATCAATTTAAAGTAAGCATTGTCTTGTCAAAAACAACATCAACGATTAATTTTGAGCACATCAGTAATGTTTTCCAGTAAATATAACCACAATTCAAACTTAATAAGAACGCCTGAAGAAACTCTCCACCCTGCTCACTTCCTACTCCCGCCTTAGAGTACCACTGTCCAACCTCATAGCCCACAAACCCTATCTCGCAGACCTACTACATTTACCTCACCCGCCAAAACTACCTGCCACCACAACACAGAATGCAGAACATTAACAGATCCGACGCACAATCACGAACTTTTCGTTCAAAAGTCTTAGCCACGTAGTCTTTTCCAAAGGACTCACTTTTTTACCCACTCCGAAATTCAATCATGCGGAACTTGTTAAAGACCTTCTCTCCTCCTCCCAGTCCGGATAGTGGAAACACTTTTTCGCTACCAACCCTTCCAATCAGACTCTATAAGGAATCGTTAGTGATGCAAGTGAAGAAAAACATTACCTAATTAATAAATGTATCTTGTTCACGTTGTTTGGCTTGTGTAGAGTTTTTGGTTGTTATTAGCTCCAACTGCAGTCAAAAATAAGCTTAAAATAGATGTACAAAAATTTGCAATATGCAGCTATCACCAGTTTCGACTTTTATTGTGCACCAGTTCCCAATTAAGTAAACTAACTTATTTGGTGCATAGTATACCCTACTGTGATCCAATACTTCACAGATTATGTTAGCCACTTCAAGGAACTGCAAAAAACGAGGTAAATACGCTAAATTTACACGATCAGATTATAATGTGTGTATAGAATGAGCAATTTTAGATATCAAGGAAATTTTTTAAGCTGGCTAAATTTTCAGTGAAGTTGTTCCATTCCAATTTGGTATGTTTAATACTAGTAATCATCCACTTCTTTCCATATGGCATTAGCTAAAATGTTTTCGTCATGCGAAAGATCTAACAAGTCAACTGTGTCAATAAGAACACGATACGCTAAGATCATATCCTGCAGTATGTTTCCTGAATTACTAATAATATCACAGATTCTGAAATCTGAGAATATACAGGGTGAGTCACCTAACGTTACCGCTGGATATATTTCGTAAACTACATCAAATACTGACGAACCGATTCCACAGACCGAACGTGAGGAGAGGGGCTAGTGTAATTGTTTAATACTAACCATACAAAAATGCACGGAAGTATGTTTTTTAACACAAACCTACGTTTTTTTTAAATGGAACCCCGTTAGTTTTGTTAGCACATCTGAACGTATAAACAAATACGTAATCAGTGCCGTTTGTTGCATTGTAAAATGTTAATTACATCCGGAGATATTGTAACCTAAAGTTGACGCTTGAGTACCACTCCTCCGCTGTTCGATCGTGTATATCGGAGAGCACTGCAACATACATCGCGTTTCTACAGAATTATCTGCCAACGTTGCTCGAAAATGTCCCACTGGAAACGCGTCGACGTATGTGGTATCAGCATGATGGTGCACCTGCACATTCCGCAATTAACACTAGGCTGACCCTTGACAGGATGTTCGACGGGCGTTTCATAGGACGTGGAGGACGCATAAACTGGCCATCTGTTCTCCTGATCTTACACCTCTGGACTTCTTTCTGTGGGGTACGTTAAAGGAGAATATGAACCGTGATGTGCCTACAACCCCAGAGGATATGAAACAACGTATTGTGGCAGCCTGCGGCGACATTACACCAGATGTACTGTGGCGTGTACGACATTCATTACGCCAGAGATTGCAATTGTATGCAGCAAATGATGGCCACCACATTGACCATCTATTGGCCTGACATGTCGGGACACACTCTATTCCACTGCCGGCCGCGGTGGCCGTGCGGTTCTGGCGCTGCAGTCCGGAACTGCGGGACTGCTACGGTCGCAGGTTCGAATCCTGCCTCGGGCATGGGTGTGTGTGATGTCCTTAGGTTAGTTAGGTTTAAGTAGTTCTAAGTTCTAGGGGACTTATGATCTAAGATGTTGAGTCCCATAGTGCTCAGAGCCATTTGAACCATTTTTGAACTCTATTCCACTCCGTAATTGAAAACGGAAACCACGTGTGTACGTGTACCTCACCCCTCATGGTAACGTACATGTGCGTCAGTGAAAAAGACCAATAAAAAGGTGTTAGCATGTGGACGTAATGTGCTGTTCCAGTCCCTTTGGATCCCTACGTAATTCGGTGCTCTCCGATACACACGATCGAACAGCGGAGGAGTGGTATTCAAGCGTCAACTTTAGGTTACAATATCTCCGGATGTAATTAACATTTTACAATGCAACAAACGGCACTGATTACGTATTTGTTTATATGTTCAGATGTGCTAACAAAACTAACGGGGTTCCATTTAAAAAAACATACTTCCGTGCATTTTTGTATGGTTTGTATTAAACAATTACACTAGCCCCTCTCCTCACGTTCGGTCTGTGGAATTGGTTCGTCAGTATTTGATGTGGTTTACAAAATATATCCAGCGGTAACGTTAGGTGACTCACCCTGTATATGTTCACATTACTACACAGTTAAAAAAAAAGAGCAATTCTTGGTTTAAGAATGTTCGGGTCATCTGAAAAAACGTTTTTCTCTCCTACGTGTTATGTCTCTGCCGTCTTCCTACCAGAGAATTGATGCAAGTTGGTCTTGCGGTTTATGAAGTTAGCGCATGGCAAAGTAAATCCATTTTTCACATGAGCAGGAACCGATAGTACGGGTAATCATGGTGTTTACCAGAACAAACGACTAAAATGAAAGCCTGCTGGGTTTCACGGGAGAAATTTCTCCAGGTATTTGTCCTGGACTCAGTGCAAGGTGTTAATTGAAGTGTTGGCTCTGTGCGCTCCTAAGATTTTGGACTGCTCTGTCCGCAGGTATTGGACTTACAGACCGGGAAGCATCTCGGTCCAGGAGTCGACGGCGAGCTGTGCTTCAAAGGATGGGGCTTCTCAGAGGAGTACACGGACAAGGAAGGCTGGGTCCACACTGGAGACGTGGGCCACTATGATGCGGATGGCAACTTCTACGTCGTCGACAGAGTAAAGGAACTCGTCAAATACCGCGGTGTCCACGTGAGTTCTAGTTCTGGAGACTAGAATCCTATCCTATTCTCTGCTACGTACATTAGATTTACTCGTTGTGAGTAATAACTGCAACAGTTTTCCACATTACTTCGTGTAAAACTATCCTCTTGCTTCTAACGCATACTTGAGCGTAAAATTGAATTAAAAATATATATAAACTTTATTAAAATACACAAGATTGTCGCTTGTAGAGTTCTCATAATTTCAAGACAGAATTGTTTCAGAATATTTTTTAAAATAATTTGTTTCAATAAGTATAGGAAGGAAGTCTTTAATTCGTGTATTGTATGGAAGTATAAATGATTGATACACTCTTAATGCACATGTATTTCAGTCTACTTTTGCTTCACTTCTACTGCCAGTCTTTTTTTTTTGTGCTCAGAGATATATATGCAAGTAAGATGTGCCTAGCACGTGCCGTGTGGTGACTGTATACAATATGGCAACTTCTCCTTCACAAATCCATCGAAATTAGCTTTTAAAATTAAAGATACTTGTTAAATGAATGATGATGGCAGTAACTTGGAAAATTTGGTAATGTAGTTTATAGCAGGAAGTTCAGTTGTCGTAGATGGTAAATTCACCAAAATTTTATATGAACAAATGGGCGATCATTTATTCATTACGAAGCACACGAAATCCTTATACATTATCTTGTGCCACATCCTTTTTTCTTATACAACACTGTATCATTGCCCTTTTAAATAACATATTTACTTGCATAAGAACATCACGCTGGGTACACAAGCTCTTTAACTATTCCTATTAAATTTTAACTCATAAACAACATAGATTCACTTAAAACTACTTCCAGCATTGATGATTAGTTTCTGACATCTTCTATAGAGCCTCCACATATCTTCCGCTCAACATGTCACCAACCTGTCAAATGAAAGCAAGTGTGACACTTTCGTTCAACTCACTACCTTCACTTCAATCCAAAGTCCACACATTGTTGTTGTTGTTCTGGTCTTCAGTCCTGAGACTGGTTTGATGCTGCTCTCCATGCTACTCTATCCTGTGCAAGCCTCTTCATCTCCCAGTACCTACTGCAACCTACATCCTTCTGAATCTGCTTAGTGTATTCATCTCTTGGTCTCCCTCTAAGATTTTTATCTCCCTCTATGATTTTTATCCTCCACGCTGCCCTCCAATACTAAATTGGTGATCCCTTGATGCCTCAGAACATGTCCTACCAACCGATCCCTTCTGGTCAAGTTGTGCCACAAACTTCTCTTCTCCCCAATCCTATTCAGTACCTCCTCATTAGTTATGTGATCTACCCATCTAATCTTCAGCATTCTTCTGTAGCACCACATTTCGAAAGCTTCTATTCTCATCTTGTCGAAACTATTTATCGTCCATGTTACACTTCCATACATGGCTACACTCCATACAAATACTTTCAGAAATGACTTCCTGACACTTAAATCTATACTCTAAGTTAACAAATTTCTCTTCTTCACAAACGCTTTCCTTGCCATTGCCCGTCTACATTTTATATCCTCCCTACTTCGACCATCATCAGTTATTTTGCTCCCCAAATAGCAAAACTCCTTTACTACTTTAAGTGTCTAATTTCCTAATCTAATTCCCTCAGCATCACCAGACTTAATTCGACTACATTCATTTATCCTCGTTTTGCTTTTGTTGATGTTCATTTTATATCCTCCTTTCAAGACAATGTCCATTCCATTCAACTGCTCATCCAAGTCCTTTGCTGTCTGTGACAGAATTACAATGTCATCGGCGAACCTTAAGGTTTTTATTTCTTCTCCATGCATTTTAATACCTACTCCGAATTTTTCTTTTGTTTCCTTTACTGCTTGCTCAATATACAGATTGAATAACATCGGGGATAGGCTACAACCCTGTCTCACTCCCTTCCCAACCACTGCTTCCCTTTCATGTCCCTCGATTCTTATAACTGCCATCTGATTTCTGTACAAATTGTAAATAGCCTGTCGCTCCCTATATTTTACCCCTGCCACCTTCAGAATTTGAAAGAGAGTATTCCAGTCAACATTGTCTAAAGCTTTCTCTAAGTCTACAAATGCTAGAAACGTAGGTTTGCCTTTCATTAATCTTTCTTCTAAGATAAATCGTAAGGTCAGTATTGCCTCACGTGTTCCAGTGTTTCTACGGAATCCAAACTGATCTTCCCCGAGGTCAGCTTCTACTAGTTTTTCCATTCATCTGTAAAGAATTCGTGTTAGTATTTTGCAGCTGTAGCTTATTAAACTGATTGTTCGGTAATTATCACATCTGTCAACACCTGCTTTCTTTGGGATTGGAATTATTATATTCTTCTTGAAGTCTGAGGGTATTTCGCCTGTTTCATACATCTTGCTCACCAGATGGTAGAGTTTTGTCAGGACTGGCTCTCCCAAGGCTCTCAGTAGTTCTAATGGAATGTTGTCTACTCCCAGGGCCTTGTTTCGACTCAGGTCTTTCAGTGCTCTTCACGCAGTATCGTATCTCCAATTTCATCTTCATCTACATCCTCTTCCATTTCCATAATATTGTCCTCAAGTACATCGCCCTTGTATAGACCCTCCATATACTCCTTCCACCTTTCTGCTTTCCCTTCTTTGCTTAGAACTTGGATCCATCTGAGCTCTTGATATTCATACAAGTCGTTCTCTTATTTCCAAAGGTCTCTATAATTTTCCTGTAGGCAGTATCTATCTTACCCCTAGTGAGATAAGCCTCTACATCCTTACATTTGTCCTCTAGCCATCCCTGCTTAGCCATTTTGCACTTCCTGTCGATCTCATTTTTGAGACGTTTGTATTCCTTTTTGCCTGCTTCATTTACTGCATTTTTATATTTTCTCCTTTCATCAATTAACTTCAATATTTCTTCTGTTACCCAAGGATTTCTACTAGCCCTCGCCTTTTTACCTACTTGATCCTCCGCTGCCTTCACTACTTCATCCCTCAAAGCTACCCGTTCTTCTTCTACTGTATTTCTTTCCCCCATTCCTCTCAATTGTTCCCTTGTGCTCTCCCTGAAACTCTGTACAACCTCTGGTTCTTTCAGTTTATCCAGGTCCCATCTACCTAAATTCCCACCTTTTTGCAGTTTCTTCAGTTTTAATCTACAGGTCATAACTAATAGATTGTGGTCAGAGTCCACATCTGCCCCTGGAAATGTCTTACAATTTAAAACCTGGTTCCTAAATCTCTGTCTTACCATTATATAATATGATACCTTTTAGTATCTCCAGGCTTCTTCCATGTATACAACCTTCTTTCATGATTCTTAAACCAAATGCTAGCTATGATTATGTTGTGCTCTGTGCAAAATTCTACCAGGCGGCTTCCTCTTTCATTTCTTAGCCCCAATTCATATTCACCTACTACGTTTTCTGCTCTCCCTTTTCCTACACTCAAATTCCAGTCACCCATGACTATTAAATTTTCGTCTCCCTTCACTATCTGAATAATTTCTTTTATTTCATCATACATTTCTTCAATTTCTTCGTCATCTGCAGAGCTAGTTGGCATATAAACTTGTACTACTGTAGTAGGTGTGGGCTTCGTATCTATCTTGGCCACAATAATGCGTTCACTATGCTGTTTGTAGTAGCTTACCCGCATTCCTATTTTCCTATTCATTATTAAACCTACTCCTGCATTACCCCTATTTGATTTTGTGTTTATAACCCTGTAGTCACCTGACCAGAAGTCATGTTCCTCCTGCCACCGAACTTCACTAATTCCCACTATATCTAACTTTAACCTATCCATTTCCCTTTTTAAATTTTCTAACCTACCTGCCCGATTAAGGGATCTGACATCTGACATTCCACGCTCCGATCCGTAGAACGTCAGTTTTCTTTCTCCTGATAACGACATCCGCTTGAGTAGTCCCCGCCCGGAGATCCGAATGGGGGATTATTTTACCTCCGGAATTTTTTACCCAAGAGGACGCCATCATCATTTAATCATACAGTAAAGCTGCATGCCCTCGGGAATAATTAAGCCTGTAGTTTCCCCTTGCTTTCAGCCGTTCGCAGTTCCAGCACAGCAAGGCCGTTTTGGTTATTGTTACAAGGCCAGATCAGTCAATCATCCAGACTGTTGCCCTTGCAATTACTGAAAAGGCTGCTGCCCCTCTTCAGGAACCACACGTTTGTCTGGCCTCTCAACAGATACCCTTCCGTTGTGGTTGCACCTACGGTACGGCTATCTGTATCGCTGAGGCACGCAAGCCTCCCCACCAACAGCAAGGTCCATGGTTCCTGGGGGGGGGGGGGTGTCCACACATATGATCAGTTATTACTGTGCATTACAATGACTTTTTCTGTCTCTCTCATGAATCGAAGCTTTGATCAGTCCAACGAACACAATTATACGTTTCTTCACTTACTACTGTTCTTCTGCTGTCTGAATCACCTGTGGGGTTTTGCTTTGTTTTTATGATTTCACATTGATATTATTTTCTCTAGCCATACTCCTTGAGTAAAAAATTAATAAACGTACACAATTCACACGTTTATATGAAATTTACATATATCAGATAACATAAATAACGTTTTTGAAATCTCAGTTATTAAACCGAGTAGCGTGGTCCAGATTGAGCGACTTTTCGGTAGAATAACTTGCTGGAAAGTCAATTTGATGGCACTATTTGGACGACGCCACTTGGTTGAATACCTTGGAACATTTGAAAACCACATTTCGTAAGGAAAGCATAAAATTGCACACAAATAGCATTAATTTAAAAATACGTAAGTAAATAAACACTCGCCGGCCTGAGTGGCCGAGCGGTTCTAGGCGCTACAGTCTGGAACCGCGCGACCGCTACGGTCGCAGGTTCAGATCCTGCCTCGGGCATGAATGTGTGTGATGTCCTTAGGTTAGTTAGGTTTAAGTAGTTCTAAGTTCTAGGGGACTGATGACCTCAGAAGTTAAGTCCCATAGTGCTCAGAGCCATCTGAACCATTTGAAATAAACACTCAATGACAACTCCCGTCACAGAAACATTGCGCTACAGCTATAAAACAACTGTTGAATAACGCAACTAAGGAATTCTGTTCCTAGGAAGACAACACTATGTCTTGGAACTAGTTGAGGCCCTTGTTCCGTTTTTTACTGTAACCTGTGTTACCTAAATACATAAACGCTAAAATATTGTTTGTGCAACTTCAACTACCGTGTTGTAAACAAGTCTGCCACTGACAAGACTGCATGACACATGAATGAGACAGCGTTTTTGAAGTACATTGTGACGAGCGCTGCAACAGAACAGTACTCGCCTTTCTAACAACAAGTTCAGCGATTATGTTATTTCAAAATTTCTGTGATTGACATGATGAAGTTCAAGCGAAGTAAATGCATTAGCCCACCTACTGTCTCTTCTGAGGTATGATACTTCTGAAACAATACTGGTAAACTTCTTTATCTATGTGGAAATTGTCTCACTTGCGGTTGATAAATACGTTGTACGACTAGTATCTCCTTCTAGACTGCTACTTCGGCACGGAGCCTAACTTTTGCCTATCATCAAAGCTTTGGCAGTTAAAGCAGCTCTCAATGTTAGGAACGTATTTCCTAACTGTAAAGCAGATAAAACCTGTTGTATGTGCTCGGTCAACTGAAGTAATTAGAAATTAAGAATGATAGCTGTCTTCTCGAGCTCAGCATTTTCAGTTTTCATAAGATGATTTTCATAGATGACACCTTTGCTTATTCATTTACGTTGTAGATCATCTACAGGCATCATGTTGTGGTAGATTACAAAAACCTTTCACTAATATAAAGCTGTGTGCTACCCACTGTTGATGGAATACTCTACAATTGTTTGAGCTTGTAACACCTTGTTTACTTGGTTAGCTGTCATTACCACTATCAGAAGTCCATAATTACTTAGTCTCTTCTTGGGTTTCTGTTGTCTTATAAGTCCTAAAGTTTTATTAATGTAGAAAATTTGAAATTCATCCAGGCCGCCATGCGCTGTTGCCATTTTTCGGGATGCACTCAGCCTCGTGATGCCAATTGAGGAGCTACTCGACCGTATAGTAGCGGCTTCGGTCAAGAATACCATCTTACAACCGGGAGAGCGGTGTACTGACCCCATGCCCCTCCTATCCGCATTCTCCACCGAGGATGACACGGCGGTCGGATGGTCCCGGTAGGTCACTCATGTCCTGAAGCCGGAGAGAGAAAATTTGAAAGTAATCAAACGAACCTTACGCACTCTTAATAACGTTGAACAAATTATTCAGTACAGGATATGGTCTGTTACTATAACTGCGGTATGTTATATTAACAGACGTCTCAGATGGACTATCCATGCTAGGTCATCTTGGGGTTTGTGTGTTAATGCTGCTTAAGAGCTCATCCAAACCACTGCAACTGCTTGAAACTGATGTAGACTTCACTGACATCCCACAAGGAGCTAGGAATATAAGTATCCACAAAGACACAGCTCTGCTTGCCGGTGTAAAGCTTATTCCATTGGAGTGCAAGAGTTTTCTCAAAAGTTACCCATCAACAGCTGCTCCACCTCAAGCACCATGTTATGGGCACAAAGCACACCTTGAGATTCAGTGATTCCTTATAGAAGTGTGTACTATCTATAAGATCCAGGCGGTTAAGTCGTGATCTCTGCCATCTGTGACACACGATGTACCCTGTCACACTGCACAGTGGTCACTCAAGCATGCCCAAAGTATAAGGTGACATAAGATATGAGGTGATCACCAGACCCCAGCTAAGGAAACCTGGTTCGTCACAGAAAATGAAGGCTGCAGTCATTGAGATTCTCGTCATTAGGCATGACCAAGGACCTTATCCAATCTCACGGATGCAGCGAACATGGTCTCCCCAAGTACTGTTTCTTTGCTGTCCATCTTATACTTTTTTTTATTTTGGTCATCAGTCATCAGACTGGTTTGATATGGCCCGCTACGAATTCCTCTCCTGTGCTAACGTCTTCATCTCGGAGTAGCACTTGCAGCCTACGTCTTCAATTATTTGCTGGATGTATTCAAAAATCTGTTTCCTCTACAGGTTTTGCCCTCTACAGTTCCCTCTAGTGCCATCGTAGTCATTCCATCATGTCTTAACTGATGTCCTATCATCCTGTCCCTTCTCCTTATCAGTGTTTTCCATATATTTCTCTCCGCTACAACTCTGTGCAGAAACTCCTCATTCCTTACCTTATCAGTCCAGTAATTTCCAACATTCGTCTATAGTATCACATCTCAAATGCTTCGATTCTCTTTTCTCGAATTAAGGCCAAAATTTGATATTACTGGACTTCTCTTGGCCAGGAATGCCCTTTTTGTCATTGCTAGTCTGCTTTTGATGTGCGCCTTTCTCTGTCTGTCATTGGTTATTTTGTTGCCTAGGTAGCAGAATTCCTTAACTTTATCTACTTCATGACCATCAATCGTGATGCCAAGTTTGTAGCTGTACTCATTTCTACTAATTCTCATTACCTTAGTCTTTCTTTGATTACTTTCAATCCATGCTCTGTACTCATTAGACCGTTCATTCTGTCTAGCAGATCATGTAATCCTTGAAACTTCCTGGCAGATTAAAACTGTGTGCCGGACCGAGGCTCGAATTCGGGACCTTTGCCTTTCGCGGGCAAGTGCTCTACCAACTGAGCTACCCAAGCATGTAATTCTTTTTCACTTTCACTCAGGATAGCAATATGATCGGCGAATTGTATCATTGATATCCTTTCACCTTGAATTTTAATTCCACTACTAGGTCTTTCTATTACTTCCATCGTTGCTTCGTCGGTGTACAGATTTAACAGTAGGGGCCAAAGGCTACATCCTTGTCTTACACCCTTTTTAATACGACCACTTCGTCGTTGGTCGTCCATTCTTGTTGTTCCCTCTTGGCTCTTGTACATATTGTATACGACCCGTCTCTCCCTATAGCTTACCCCTACTTTTCTCAGAATTTCAAATATCTCGTACCATTTTACACTGTCGAACGCCTTTTCCAGGTCGACAAATTCTATGGACGTGTCTTGATTTTTCTTTAGTCTTGCTTCCATTATTAACCGCAACGTCGGAATCGCATCTCCCGTGCCTTTACCGTTCTTGAACCCAAACTAATCGTAATGTAGCGCATCCTCAATTTTCTTTTCCGTTCTTCTGTATATTATTCTTGTCAACAACTTGGATGCATGAGCTGTTAAGCTGATTCTGCGCTAATTCTCGCACTTGTCAGCTGTTGCCGTCTTCGGAATTGTGTGGATGATGCTTTTCCGAAAGTCAGATGGTATATCGCCAGACTCATATATTCTACAACGTGTATAGTCGTTTTGTTGCCACTTCCCCCAATGATTTTAGAAATTCTGATGGAATGTTATCTATCCCTTCTGCCTTATTTGACTGTAAGTCCTCCAAAGCTCTTTTAAATTCCGATTCTAATACTGGATCCCCTATCATATCAGACAAATCTTCACCCTCATAGAGGCTTTCAATGTATTCTTTCCACCTATCTGCTCTCTCCTCTGCATTTAACAGTGGAATTCCCGTTGCACTCTTAATGTTACCACCGTTGCTTTTAATGTCACCAAAGGTTGTTTTGACTTTCCTGTATGCTGAGTCTGTCCTTCCGACAATCATATCTTTTTCGATTTCTTCACATTTTTCCTGCAGCCATTTCGTCTTAGCTTCCCTGCACTTCTTATTTATTTCATTCCTCAGCGTATTTCTGTATTCCTGATTTTCCCGGAACATGTTTGTACTTCCTCCTTTCATCAATCAACTGAAGTATTTCTTCTGTTACCCAAGGTTTCTTCGCAGCTATCTTCTTTGTACCTATGTTTTCCTTCCCAACTTCTGTGATGGCCCTTTTTAGAGATGTCCATTCCTCTTCAACTGTACTGCCTACTGCGCTATTCCTTATTGCCATATCTATAGCGTTAGAGAACTTCAAACGTATCTCGTCATTCCTTAGTACTTCCGTATCCCACTTCTTTGCGTATTGATTCTTCCTGACTAATGTCTTAAACTTGAGTCTACTCTTCATCAATACTATATACGTATATATGTCTGCTCCTGGGTACGCCTTAAATTCCAGTATCTGATTTCGGAATCTCTGTCTGATCATGATGTAATCTAACAGAAATCTTCTCGTATCACCCTGCCTATTCCAAGCACACTTCCTCCTCTTGTGATTCTTGAACATAGTATTCGTTATTACTACCTGAAACTTGTTTACCACTCGATTAGTCTTTCTCCTCTTTCATCCTTTGTCCCAAGCCCATATTCTACTGTAACCTTTTCTTCTACTCCTTGCCCTACAAATGTATTCCAGGCCCCCATGACTATTAGATTTTCATATCCATTTATATACTGTATTACCTCTTCAATATCCTCTAACACTTTCTCTGTCAACCTTCAGCATGCGAGGTCGGCATGTATACCTGAACTATTGTTCTCGGTGTTGGTTTGCTGTCGAATCTGATAAGAACAATCCTGTCACTAATATGTTCACAGTAACACACTCTCTGCCCTATCTTCCTATTCATAACGAATCGTACTCCCGTTATACGATTTTCTGCTGCTGTTGATATTACGCTATACTCATCTGACCTGAAATCCTTGTCTTCTTTCCACTTCACTTGACTGATCCCTACTATACCTAGATTGATCCTCTGCATTTCCCTTTTGAGATTTTCTAGATTCGCTACCACGTTCAAGCTTCTGACATTCGAAACCCCGACTCGGAGAGCATTGTCATTGCGGTGATTATTCAATCTTTTTCCCATGGTATCCTCCCTCTTGACCGTCCCCTCCGGGATATCCGAATGTGGGACTATTCAAGAATATTTTGCCAATGGATAGATCATCATGACACTTCTTCAATTACAGGCCACATGCCTGTGGATACACGTTACGTGCCTTTAATGCAGTTGTTTCCCAATCCTTCTGCATCCTCATGTTGTTGTTCAGTGCTGATTCTTTCGCCTTTAGGGGCAATCTCCCACCCCTAGGACAATAGGCTGCCCTAAACCTCTGTCCGCTCCACCGCCCTCTTTAACAAGGCCGTTGTCAGAATGAGGGTGACTTCTTAAGCCGGAAGTCTTCGGCCGCCAATGCTGATTATTAATCATAATTTAAGCAGCGAGAGGATTCGATCCCAGGACCGAAGATGTTTTGGGTATGAATCAAAGACGCTACCGTTAAGCCCATTTTATCTCAATAAGCATTGTTTTCTACTGAGTACTGCAAGTATTTTGCGGTGGTGAGGGGAGTGACTGTGTTGGTAGGTGTCACCATCAGAGCTGGAGGACCGAAGATGTTTTGGGTATGAATCAAAGACGCTACCGTTAAGCCCATTTTATCTCAATAAGCATTGTTTTCTACTGAGTACTGCAAGTATTTTGCGGTGGTGAGGGGAGTGACTGTGTTGGTAGGTGTCACCATCAGAGCTGGAGGCGTGGCTGCTGGGACACCCGCAGGTGTCGGAGGCAGTGGTGGTGGGCCTGCCACATGACGAGGACCAGGAGCACCCAGCTGCCTTCGTCGTGCTGGCCCAAGGCGCTACCGTCACTCCTGACGAGTTGAAGCAACTGGTCAAAGGTGAGGCAAAACCCCCTTTCGGTATCTTACATTAATAACTTCACATTTGCTGTCTTAAAGCCAATAGTGTCTACTGCACGCACACAAACATACACACACACACACACACACACACACACACACACACACACGCGCACACACACACACACACACACACACACATATATATATATATATATATATATATATATATATATATATATATATATACATTCCTGGAAATGGAAAAAAGAACACATTGACACCGGTGTGTCAGACCCACCATACTTGCTCCGGACACTGCGAGAGGGCTGTACAAGCAATGATCACACGCACGGCACAGCGGACACACCAGGAACCGCGGTGTTGGCCGTCGAATGGCGCTAGCTGCGCAGCATTTGTGCACCGCCGCCGTCAGTGTCAGCCAGTTTGCCGTGGCATACGGAGCTCCATCGCAGTCTTTAACACTGGTAGCATGCCGCGACAGCGTGGACATGAACCGTATGTGCAGTTGACGGACTTTGAGCGAGGGCGTATAGTGGGCATGCGGGAGGCCGGGTGGACGTACGCCGAATTGCTCAACACGTGGGGCGTGAGGTCTCCACAGTACATCGATGTTGTCGCCAGTGGTCGGCGGCAGGGGCACGTGCCGTCGACCTGGGACCGGACCGCAGCGACGCACGGATGCACGCCAAGACCGTAGGATCCTACGCAGTGCCGTAGGGGACCGCACCGCCACTTCCCAGCAAATTAGGGACACTGTTACTCCTGGGGTATCGGCGAGGACCATTTGCAACCGTCTCAATGAAGCTGGGCTACGGTCCCGCACACCGTTAGGCCGTCTTCCGCTCACGCCCCAACATCGTGCAGCCCGCCTCCAGTGGTGTCGCGACAGGCGTGAATGGAGGGACGAATGGAGACGTGTCGTCTTCAGCGATGAGAGTCGCTTCTGCCTTGGTGCCAATGATGGTCGTATGCGTGTTTGGCGCCGTGCAGGTGAGCGCCACAATCAGGACTGCATACGACCGAGGCACACAGGGCCAACACCCGGCATCATGGTGTGGGGAGCGATCTCCTACACTGGCCGTACACCACTGGTGATCGTCGAGGGGACACTGAATAGTGCACGGTACGTCCAAACCGTCATCGAACCCATCGTTCTACCATTCCTAGACCGAGGCACACAGGGCCAACACCCGGCATCATGGTGTGGGAAGCGATCTCCTACACTGGCCGTACACCACTGGTGATCGTCGAGGGGACACTGAATAGTGCACGGTACGTCCAAACCGTCATCGAACCCATCGTTCTACCATTCCTAGACCGGCAAGGGAACTTGCTGTTCCAACAGGACAATGCACGTCCGCATGTATCCCGTGCCACCCAATGTGCTCTAGAAGGTGTAAGTCAACTACCCTAGCCAGCAAGATCTCCTGATCTGTCCCCCATTGAGCATGTTTGGGACTGGATGAAGCGTCGTCTCACGCGGTCTGCACGTCCAGCACGAACGCTGGTCCAACTGAGGCGCCAGGTGGAAATGGCATGGCAAGCCGTTCCACAGGACTACATCCAGCATCTCTACGATCGTCTCCATGGGAGAATAGCAGCCTGCATTGCTGCGAAAGGTGGATATACACTGTACTAGTGCCGACATTGTGCATGCTCTGTTGCCTGTGTCTATGTGCCTGTGGTTCTGTCAGTGTGATCATGTGACGTATCTGACCCCAGAAATGTGTCAATAAAGTTTCCCCTTCCTGGGACAATGAATTCACGGTGTTCTTATTTCAATTTCCAGGAGTGCTGATGGGGAAAATTCGCAACAAAAAGAAGTAATTAATGTAGAGTAACGAGATTTTCTAAGAAACATATTAATATTGCAAGATCACAGGTTAATAGAAGCACAAGATAATTCATTGCAAATGTGAAATGCAGTGATCGAGGGGGCCAAGGCAACATGTCAACAGTCTGTAGAGAATATTGGTCCATGACGGTGATGTGTGGGTGAGCATCACCCATATGGAAAACACCCCCTGTAATGGTATTCATAAATGTCAGCACAACAGGTTGAAACGCCAGATTGATGTACGGATTTGCAGTCAGGGTATCTACGAGAGAGCACCCGAGACGATTAGGTAGCCCAGAGTGTCTAGAACTTAGACAGGTTGAGTACAGGTCCTCAACTGGCCTCCTAACGAACACTTAGCCGTCACTGTTGGGGAGAAGGACCCACTTTACATCTGGAAACACAACTGCCCTCCACCCTGCCCTCCAATAAGCTCTCGCTTGTCACCACTGGAGCTACAAATGGCGTTGGTTTGGGGTCAGTGGAATGCACATTACAGGAAATCTGGGTTGGAGCTGTCCTTAAAGTAAACGATTTCAAACTTCGTTGTGTCACTTCTGCTACAATGAATCGCCAAAAAAAACTTGTACAGGCATGCGTATTCAAAACTGGAGATATGTAAACAGCCAGAATACGACACTGTGGTCGACAACGCCTATATAAGACAAGTGTCTGGCGCAGTTGTTAAATCGGTTACTTCCGTTACAATGGCATGTCATCAAGAATTAAGTGAGTTTGAATGTGGTGCTGTAGTAGGCACACGATGAATGTGTCACAGCATCTCCGAGGTAGCGATGAAGCGGGGTGTTTCCCATACGACGATTTGATGAGTGTACCGTGAATATCAGGAATCCGCTAAAATATCAAATCTCCCGGAAAAAGATCCTGCAAGAACGGGACCATCGATTTTCGAAGAAAATCTATCAACGTGACAGAAGTGCAACCCTTCTGCAAATTTCTGCAGATTTCAATGGTGGGCCACCAACAAGTTTCAGCGTGTGAACCATTCAACGAAATATCATCGATATGGACTTTTGGAGCCGAAGGTCCACTTGTGTACCCTTGATGACAGCACGAAACAAAGCTTTACGCTTCGTCCGAGCCCGTGAGCACCGACTTTGTATTGTTGATTTCTGGAAACATGTTGGCTGGTCGGACGAGTCTCGTTTCAAATTGTGTCAAGCGGATGGACGTGTACGGGTATGGAGACAGTCTCATGAATCCATGGACCTTGCATGTCAACAGGGGACTATTCAAGCTGGTAGAGGTTCTGTAATGATGTAAGGCTTGTGCATTTGGAGTGGTAGAGACCCCTGATACGTCTAGATACGACTCTGACGGGTGACACGTTTGTAAGCTTTATCTCTGATCACCTGCATCCATTCATGTCCATTGTGCATTCCGATGGGCTTGGGCAATTCCGGCAGGACAATGCGACAACCTACACGTCCATAGCATTGCTACAGAGTGGCTCATGGAACCCTCTTCTGAGTTTAAACACTTCCGATGGCCATTATTGAGCATATCTGGGATGCTTTGCAAATGTGCTTTTCAGAAGAGATCTCAGCCCCCTCGTACTCCTACGGATTTATGGACAGCTTTGCAGGATTCATGGTGTTAATTCCTACAGCACTACTACAGACATTAGTCAAGTCCATGCCACCTTGTGTTGCAGCATTTCTGCGTCCTCGCAGGGTCCTACACTATATTAGGCAAGTGTCCTAGATTCTTTGGCTCTTCGTTGTAAACTGCTACTGCAGATTCAGTACAATGCACCAGATCCATACATTAAACACAATGATCTATTGTCATGCATGGCCATTCTGAGCCTGCTAGTCTCCTTGCGACCATACATTATGGTGATCACCGCTGCGAGCAATCGTATACAGTGGCTATGTTCTTGTCAAGTCAGTCTGAAATATCGCAGAAGGAATATCTAACTTGTCATAGCATTATTATAGGACCTATGTGTTGATAATGGCGTCTTTGTCACCTTAAAGACATACTTGACTAACATCAACTCAGCACGTACAATCTCAAAGGCAACAGCTTGTATTTAAAGCAAACCTTATTTTAATTCTCATAGTGGTGCTACTAGCGCTACTCGTATGCGGCTGATGCCAAATTTGAGCAGACATTGTCTTTCAGATGTAGAAACATGCCTACAAAACTACTTCATTGTGTTGCAGTTTTTTCCATCATTGCATACTTACACACACACACACACACACACACACACACACACACACACACACAAACCTCTACTGCAGTCCTTAAGGACATGGGGTGCTTTACGACGATGAACAAAAGCGAAATTCTTTTTAAAATTTTGTTAAAGTCTGTAGTTATTCCTGAAAGCCCCAATTACTTAAATTAGAGGAAACCACTAGTATGTCGCAAAATAACAGGGAAACATTTGCTTTCAGCGATTCTGTTTGGGATATGTTGTTTACGTTGGCAACACTGCTGTTTTACAACGTCTGCAGATGACCGTCTTTGCTGCTGTTTGACATCTGTTTTGTGCACTGTTTTGTTTATGACCTACTGAAAGTTTGTTTGTTGACAATGTGCTAAAGATTTGTGTATGTCTAGATATTCGTTAGTATACAATAAGTACTAATAATGTCATACATCAAGAAATTCGGTAAAAGGAAATCTAGTGATAAGTAGTTTACGAACAAAGGAGTCTGTAATATTCAGAGGAACCTATGTATGTGATCTTCAGGAATGATTCAGCTTTTTGTCTTGATGGTGATGCTGTTTGTAGTGGATCCTAAAATCTTCCTACTGGTTTGTTATTCAGTTTGTTCCAGCCAATCTGGCCCACCTTGTCCATTCCGGAAATTTTGAAACCAAGGAGCTTGCAGTAGGTGTGATGTATTTGACAGTATCGAACGTGAGCAAGCGTTCATAGGTCTCGGGTTATGCAGTTGGAGCCTGTGTTTGGTAGACGTTTTATCTTGCTTTCGTTCCATGATTAGGGGGCCCCTTACCTTAAAGTGCTACAGTTACCCTTCTCCATCATCCCTGATAGTTTGTCTACTTCATCACAGGGTTATTCTATACATCATAGGTCATTAGGCGTTCCGCATAGAGCATCCTAGCGAGGGAAATCAGTTTCCGCAATGTTGGCAAAACATATAACTCAACAATTTATTGAGTCAGTATATGTATCACCGCACCAACAAAAAATAAACAAAAGAAGAAAAACTGAGAGGCTAGTGAGACTGGAGATGATAAACCTGTACGAAGTTAAAGGAACTATAGTGTTGTATCTGCGACACCAACAGCCTCAATCTGCACCTGACAGCTTTACGTATCACAGACAGTTTTGGTGATATTTCTAAAATTTTTGGGAAGTGCTAACGCCCGCATCTCGTGGTCGTGCGGTAGCGTTATCGCTTCCCACGCCCGGGTTCCCGGGTTCGATTCCCGGCGGGGTCAGGGATTTTCTCTGCCTCGTGATGGCTGGGTGTTGTGTGCTGTCCTTAGGTTAGTTAGGTTTAAGTAGTTCTAAGTTCTAGGGGACTGATGACCATAGATGTTAAGTCCCATAGTGCTCAAAGCCATTGAAGTGCTAACGAAGACTTATTTTGAAAACGATAAGAGCATTGATGGTGAACTTCTTTGCTTTTACGTTGAAATAGTAAGAGGACAACAGTGTCCTATGATTATAAAGGTTTCCTGTCTTACCTTAGATCAAACATACAGAACCACGTCGCATCCCTAATGAAGATAGATCTCGTGATTGAACAAATTCCATACGTTTTCCCTTTTCCTTATCTGAGTATGTGTGCGATAGGGGGGGGGGGGCATAAATTAAGAATAAAATTTCGCTCATTCGAATCTTTTTTAATATTGACGATAACATATCCCCATTAATTTCTACAGCATCACAATCAGATAGAATCGCTGATATTGTACCAGCAGCTCTCAAATTTGCTCGGTATTACTTGTCATTATGGTTACTGACATTCGGACCATATATGGTGCTTCATAATGACATTCCTCACGGGAGAGTTTGAACTGACAGTGACCAGCTACTCCTACGCATGATGTGTTTTTATCCCTGCCCTGAGAAATGTACACCTTTTATGCTACACCACTGCAATCTATCTAATCTAGGCTAGTCCACCCACTGCCCATCGCAGTGAAATAAAGATAGTACAATAAAGATCGTCACTTGTTGTTGCTTTCAGAGAAAGCGTGCGGCAGCGAGGAGAAGCTGCTACATGGGGGCGTGTTCCTGGTGGAGTCCATCCCTCGCGTGGCCACTGGGAAGGTCAGCAGGGGGCAGCTGCGGCGCGCTCTCCTGGAGAGGGTCACAGGAAGGGCCTAAGCACACTCTCAGAAATAGCAGCTGACGTCTTCTGGGGTTCGCTGCCGTCTCGCTATCCGCTGTACATTTCTGTTCGCTGGTGTAACATTACCTCTGTAATAAAGTTCGCAAGCCTTGCAGAATAAGAACTGTGAGTTTTTCAGTTAATCACAATTAAAAGACAGATAGTTCTCCAGTACAGGAAATATGTACAAAATGTTTACTACTATATGCTGGTCACTACAATTAGGGCATCAATCGATACATTCCACTGCATCCTAGGAAGAGTAAGGTATGTAAGACGAAGATAACTGCAATATGTCAGCGTGTGACATGTCTTGATATTGCTTCATCTTTATCCCTGCATTTTATTGATGTAACTGTATAATTTTCGGTTCATCCCAATTGCCTAATGTGCTGTGTAAAAGTGGCTGCATATTTTTCCCATGATTGCATTGATCTGATGCGGAAAATGGTACGGAAGCCTTATGCTACGGCCAAGCTGATGTGTGGTGAGGGCACGGTGGGATATACCAGGTCCCCTGTTGTCGCGTGAAGCATAATGTGCGTGGAAAATACATACAGTATCCATAAGTAATGACTGTAATGGTAGCATTTAATCAAATGAATCGCCTGCGCAGGCGTGTAACTAAATTATGTGATCTATGTAGTTAAAATAAATTTTCGATATTCAGTATATTAACACTGAAAAGAAAATTATAATTTGTCTTTTAAATCATCGGTCTTTTGACTGGTTTGACGCTGTTCGCCATCTTTTGTGTTAACTTTTTGATGTGTACATACCTGGTACATCCTGTATAATCAGTTTTGTATATTTTCATCTTTGAATACAGCCTCTCCAGTGGCAATTTACCAATTCCTAGATGTCCCACAAATCATTCCTCTTCTTCTATTAACCTTCTTATGTTTCTGAAATTGTGACGTAAAATAAAATAAGAAGAAGAGGAGCTGTTTTGTTTTATGAATACCACTCATCTTGCAGGCTTTCGAGACGAATCTGGGGAAGTATGCTCGTATTGTTTGCATCTAGCACTTTCGTGAATTTTCTGTATGAAAAGTTTGCTGCCCAGACGATCAGACTTGAAGGCATCGTTCTTTAGGGCGCTAACAGGTGTCACTATGGAGAGAAAGCAAAGGCTAACAGCTCACAGAGAACCGTGAGACTTGACTGTAAGAGGGAGTTGTTCAAAATTCGAATTTTCTATTGTTCTTCGCTGGTGATCCTTACGAGACGAGGTTGTGCGGTGGTTAGCATAGTAATTCACTGGAAATTTTGTCATAGGCAGCCATTCAAAGGACAGTGATTTATGTGACATTGCTTCAGATTGCGGTTAAGTGTGTCATGACTGTGAACTCATCTTAAAGTAAGTTTCTCCACAAATTACTACCTCCAGGAACGACAGTCAGATTCTAATCGCACACTGCTGCAACAGGGCTCCCACGCACTTCCAGTATTAGTGTGTAGCTGATGGGCTACACTGCACTGTGCTGTCCCCACGTAAGGAGAAAACCGCTGTCAGATGAGGGAGATGTACTGAAAGGGGAAACAACTATGTGCACATGAAGAATACACAGAGCTATCTACTAGAAGGAAACATAGCCGTCTCATTGTCAGTGGGTGATCTGCAGCAACGACGTATTATAATTTTTGCGACTCATGATAACACAGAAGTGGTCCAGTTTTGGCTCTCGCCGTGGTGCAGTTCTGAGTGACATGAAAAAAGACAATCCATATTGATTAAAGATCATTAGCCGAACAATTGATGAGTGAGGGGAAAAATCTAGGTAAGTCAGTTTTTTCGAAATTGAGTTATTCGGATTGATCATACACATCTGTTGAGAGGATAAAAGTGTAAAAAATCCGAGTCGAGAGACAGCATCCAAAGTTTTGTTGTAAGAGCCAGGTAAGTCAACAAAAAATTTTAGATTATGGAACGCAAAGGCACTGATTGAAATAGCCGAAAATTTGAGCGAAATAGTCGAAGCATCCAAGCGTATGCCATCCCCTTTCACTTTGGTCGATGTTAATAAAAATGGTGCAAGATTAGAAAGTACTGTTGTAGTCAAAGTGCGCTGCAAAACGCTGCCTGTTAAGATAATATCATCTGAGTCCAGTCACTGCCTTAGGCTGAAATGTCAAAAAACTTATCAGAGAGAAATGCAAACTGTCATCATAGGGACATCACAAGAACGGCGACCAATCGGTGGGCTGCTTGAAATACCCATACCTGCTTTTAACTGAATGTTTAACTTCGGAATTCTTCAGTTGTCTTCTGCACAATAGCCTAGCTTTGCAGTTATTTACTGTTCGCTATAATGTAACTCGAACAATGCCGATATTTATTCTAGATCTCATTCCAGTTCACAGACTAAAATATGAAGGTTTTTAAAGCCCGGTAAAGTTTTGCCATCCTGATGCTGCGAAGTTCTTCAGACAGTTATCTCATAGTTAAATATTCGTGATGTGAGTACTGTCACTGTATTATCACAAAGGGAAGTTGTTTAGTCGTAATTATTAATGACATTATTGCGTCTTTTTCATTTGACTTACCTACTTCTTTTCTCTTACAGAGCGACGTTTGACTACATTTTGGGATATTATTTCATTCTGGAAACAAACTGGTCGCCAATAACGCTATTTCCACATCCGATAAGTCTAACATGTATGTACTTATATATTGCAGTAATCACAGTTGAAACACTAAAATCGCATTTTCTCACGTTTCATAAAAACTGACATACCTCGTTTTTTCCCCTGACACTTAAAATTAGCGATTTCTGTGCTCAGAAACCAAGAAAACGACGGTTGTCGCTAAACCGAAGCCAGCTGCATTGGTCACAATGTATTGTGACATCAATGGACAACGGAACACTGATTTCATGAAATTTTTGTAACTATTAATCCAACGTTAAGGACCTGTCCGTTTGTGGAAGGGTAATAGTAATTATCTGTCGAGAGTCGAATTCAAGCCTAATAAAATCATCTTACTGCACCAAAAATAAAGGATTGTTGTATGGAGTACCAGCGGGTTCAGTGAAAGAAAGTTTCTTTGCTATAATGAAGAAAACAGTTTCTTGCCAACTCCCAGACAGGAACGGGATTTTGGAAAAGAATGTTCACTTTGACAGTTTCGGTCGTTGTGTTACGAAGGACATAGTTAAAGATTTTTATGGCAGACAGTAGGTTATTTCTATACGTACCAAACTTCTGCCTGTTGTCAAAGAGAAAATTAATTTCCAGTCGAAAAGCACAATAGTTAGACGTGTTCTACAGAAAAAAGGGGTTTGGATGGAAAATAATGTGTATCAGGAAGAAAGTTGTCAATAGAAAAATAAAATATTGTAAACTGGAGAACAGTCTATTTGCAGGTGGCAAGAAAGTTAAGAGACTTTACGTCAGTATTTTATGTTGATGAGATTTGACTTGATTGAAATATGACTTTCAGAAAATACTGGAACATAGTGAAGAAGTAGTAGTAGTAGTGAAAAGCAACTTACGTGCGCCAAACAGGGTGGTTGCTGTACATCTTGGAGTACACTTAGGCGTCGGTAAAGCGTGTGAATTAAATTCCGACATGGAAACAGTTACTGACGATCGCGTAGGCGGACGAACTCTGCTAATTATGAGATGTGGTAGAGGGGAAGGTTGAACCCAGGTTCTATCGGCGTGATTGATTAATGGTGAGCTTACGGGTGTTTAACCGAGTTGTTGTTTCCATTATCTTCAGAAAATGGAAACAAAAAATTGACTGAACTCCTGGAATCTCTCTGTTAATATTGTTCTCAATTTCGCCATACTGTAAAACAATATGTTGTAATTATAGACAACGCTTCATATCGTGGGAAAGAGAGCGATCAATCATCAGCAAAATGTTCTCTAAAAGAAGAAATGCTTCATTATTTGAAAGGCACGGCAGGACTTGTGAACAGGAAATGTGAAAATGTTTGCTTTCCACACAAATACACGGAAAAAACCCAAAGACGAGGCATATTGCCTTGATACGCTACTTTCCAGCTATGGAAATTCTTTCATGAGGCTACCGTCGAACATGGGTAATATCGGTGTTGTAGACTTAGCCTGGCGACAAGTGAAAGATTATAAGGGATCACACAATATAGCGGGAGGGTTACATGTCGCTGAACGGACTGCAGGAACTTGTCCATGGTAGGGCTCATAGTGCGACAGTGTATGAATTGTTTCTGTCCTGAAATAAAAAGTTAGAACATTATTTCTAGCTAAGAGTTGGCTTCATGAAAGAGATCGTGGACAGTTTGGTGACATTGGGGAAGATGCCAATCGAGAATGTGACATCAGTGAACTCAGAAAGAGCAGTGACAGCGAATCAATATTTGTAATCTAAGCAAGCCTGCAAACTGCAGGTGTAGGAATAGCAGTATTAAATGGCACAGGGGTGAGGAAGTGGATGGACTGGGGCACATGGTTGAAGTTTTGTTCTGACCGTTGAGAAACATAAGTGACGACAAACATGAATATCTTTTACATAGTGTGTGACATAATGATCTTACACGAGTCCGTGTACTATGACTCATTGATAGTGAAGGTAACAATCAGTGATGGTCGACATGAATAGCTCATAGGCGAAAACATCCCATGATTGTTCGTATGTCGATATGATGAGTAGTAAAACGTGGCATTGTAATCATTAAGTAACGTCAGTGATTACCTGGTACGCAGGTGGAACGCAACATCGGCCAATGTATTACATTCAGAGCTAAAAATTGGCTATTTTGGAGTAACTAATAATTAATAACAGAGGACGAAGCGAATTGGTTTAAAAAGGGCGGTAAACATACCATGGACACGTGAATTTAATCTGAGACGAAATTAAATGGCTAGCTTCATGAAAATGACGTCTTTTCAAGAGTTGTAATAAAGGTAAAATAATTCAAAAAGTAAGATATTAATGTTCCTAAAAGACACGGATTGATATTCTCCCAATATGACGGTGTATGCCGGTCAGAGGAAACAGGAGACACAAAAAAATATGGATGAAATTCAGTGACGGTTCATTTTCTAGATGTCTGCATCGAATTGGCACCCTGTGATGTGAGTGCTATGTTACATTAACAGTAAATTTCAGTGTATGCTATTTTCCCATGTAAGTTTGCGTGACAGCTGGAGGGAAGAAGTGCTGAATATATTACGGGAAATATGGACAATAATTCCCAACAGCTGAGGACAACTATAATCCACAAACGACATAGCAATGGAGAGAATGGCACTTAAATGAATTTGTGTCTACTATAATATAATATTCCTAAGAAAAGGCACTGAAGACCTTTGGCATCTACGAGGTTCCTCGTCCACTAAGCTCTTTTTCTAGCTCTCTACTACTATCCATCACATATACTGACCTGCAATGCGTCCCCCATTAGGAAGTCATAAGAGATGTAACCAACATGGCAGAAAAAATTGGTGCCAATGCATTTGTATTTTTTCAAAATGGCGCACATCATCACGATTTTTTTTGCTCAATTTTTATTGCTACATTCAGAAGCACAGTGCAAATAATTCGTTGATTAAAATGGACCTGTGCGGCTGGTCCCGGCGGAGGTTCGAGTCCACCCTCGGGCATGGGTGAATGTGTTTGTCCTTAGGATAATTTAGGTTAAGTAGTGTGTAAACTTAGGGACTGATGACCTTAGCAGTTAAGTTCCATAAGATTTCACACACGTTTGAACATTTTTGGACATTAAAATGGTCCCCAATGTGCATCAATGGCTTCTAGTTTGAGTAATTACAGAGGATTATACTACGAAATTCTACTGGAAAGATGAAAAGTAAGCTGGAAAAAGGGCATTGAATCCAAACGAAATTGAAGGTGCTATAGAGAAGTAATCTTTAGGTACATTATACATGCTGAATATTTCCAATCAACTGTCACAATTTTGTGATCCAACGGAGATGATGATGTAGAAGATTTAGAAGCACATATGTCAGGGTAAGTGCTTAGATTTCCTTTTAGTCTATTCGGTTCTGTTCTAATATTTTATGCACCACACGACAAGGGCCTATAGGTAAGTAACCTGGAAATAGTCGAAAAGTGTACCCCCGGTCTGCATCCCATCCAGTTTGCACACATTAAAATTTCCATCTTTTCACCCGCACAAAGTAGTAACTTTTCAGGAAAACTGTACAGGTCCTAGTACAGTTAAGAATTAAAATTCTGTTGACAGTTGCACAAATTCTGTCTCTATCAGACAACCGACAGACTAATCCAAAATAGATTACGTCACCTTAAAAATAGTAACTTTATTAGTTAACTCGCCACCCGGTTATTGAATACGAGTGCCACACAAACAAAACCCGCTAAAGTGAGACAGATGAGACAAAGAATGCTCACAGGAAGTGGGTATTTTATGCACTTGGATCAAGAATAATGACAGTCCCTCTCACCACCTCTTAGTTCCTCCGTATAGCAAGAGCCTCTAATACAGTGACACTCAATGTTTGTATGCAGTACACTGTTCCTCAATGTGCTTCTGGGACTGTTTTGCACAGACCTTCTCTATCCCATTAGTGCACCCAAAAGTTTGCTTCAAAAGGAACCTTCTGACTCAATTAAATTTCTGATGTATCTGTCAATACATACTCTTCCTGATTTTTTTCTGCGGTATATAAATGATTAAATAATATGGAAGTTAAGTTTTGATTCTCGACTCCAATAAACAGAGCTGGCATGATTTTTTAAATAGAACTCTGAGTGGTCCTTGACCTCTGAACTCCCTTAACAAATCACTAATCTCTTTGAAAATTTGTACACATTTATCATAAAAGAGCCAGTACAGGATGCTCCAAGGAACAGCATTCAGCTTGCATGTACATATGGTATCGAAGTTCGTGCCAAGATATTACAACGTTTAAGTATTTGCTGATATTGCGTGTTAAATAATAAGGCTGTGACTTTCTGACTACAGACGGGCGAGTCGGGCCTAACCGACCGCCGTGTTGTGCTCAGGCAGTGGCATTATCTGTATGTGATAAGATCTAACTTGACGCCAGCACACCGGTCTCCCGGCCGCTGTCGGGTTTAACAGATCTGGAATCGCTACATGTCATTCAAGTAGCTCCTCAGTTGGGATCACGAGGCAGACCTCACCCGTTCCAGTCCGCCCAACAGGCAAACATCCCTGAGAGAATTGGGAATCGGACGCATGTTCTCTGCGTGACCGTCAACCACGTTGGCCATGCAGCTCTTCAGGTAGTCTTGTTATATACAGACTGAACGTTAATAAAACCGATAAACTATAGGGATGGATTCCTGAGGCGGAATTGAGAAAAAAGGGTCATATGAATATGTGTCCGGAAATGCATCGTTGGCATGTTCGATGGCGCCGACGAATGATAATTTCTCTGGCTACGTGCCGTGTGTTCCTTGTGAGTTGCAGGGTGTGTGATGGACGAAGTGCATTGTAAGCAGAAGAATGGTTCGGTTTTCATGTAGGGAACAGGCCAAAATGGGTCTCTGTGTACCCCAAGCAGGTGGAAACGATCGAGAGGCAGTACGGCTGTAAGAAAACAAGTATTCTCACAGGCACCAACCACATCACACAACATTTCAAGCCCTTTATGAGCGTTTGTGTGGTCATGCGACCTTTTAGACAGACGAAAGTGCGGGGGGCGGCGAAGTTTGCGTACATCAGATTTGGAGGAGCAATTTCTACAAGGCATTAAGACGAACCCTAATACAAGCTCCAGGCAAGTGGCCCGCCAACTTAGTATAAGGAAAAGTACGATTATGTGTATCCTGCATAATACTGCGTCCCTTAGAGGCCACTTTGAGCATGGGTTGTGACGTAGATGCGACGCATCTCTGTTCTGTGTTCCGGGACGATTTGCTGTCGATGCACGCAAAACGTTCGTTTGCGGACACATGTACATGGGTCCTTCTTTCCGTCATTTCCAGTCAGTAATCCGTCCCTGCAATTTAGCTGTTTCGTCAGTGTTTACCCTGTATAGGAAGGGTAAGATGCAACCATATTCTACAGCTTCAAAATTACGCTATTTGCACTAATACGACCATGAAATTTGTAACTAATGTGAAAGAAACAAACTGAACGAACGTTTGACATAAATATTATTTAGCTTGCAAATTTTAGTCATTTTTCCAAAAATCTTTCTCAGGATTATAATATATCACTCATTCTTTATCATTACATGATATTAGTATTCACTCCGTAACAAAACTGGACTGCTACTTATCACAAACTTTGCCCTTCATTATAAGTCAATTACTATACTGTTTCCTTAAATAAATACATGATGAAATGGTTTTATCAGCTTATTCCTACTCTTACGATATTCTTCTTGTGAGCTTATTTTCATATCAATGCTTCCTTTTACTTTTTTGCAATACAACCGCTAATTTTTGTCAACGTGCTGACCAGTGTGGATTTTTTATTTACATAAATGTGTTTTCCTCTTTACACTTACAAGTAGCTTCAGTGAGTTTATGTTATTATTAAAAACATGTATTAGTTATTAACAAATACTATCTCCTGACAGTCACTCCGTTGCGTGCTCACGCTCTTGAAAAGGAAATGTAATGTTTATTTTCCGCTACTGTAGTGAAGCCATAGCCACAGAATATAAAATTTTTTTCTTTAAAAAATGGTTACGTTACTGGTTTCATCGAACTACATCGTCATTTTCAAATGTAAAACAACAGTTGCAGAATATTTAATGAGAATTATGACCATACATTTTACAAAAATTACGAGAAGTAAGGAAACCAGGCAATCACGGCAATGGTGGCACAGCAAAGTCACTACAAGTTATGCCCATGCTTGCCCAAATGTTCATTCCATGCTCTAGTGTAGCATGGATAAAAACTACACCAGGATAAATATTTCCAAGAATTCTTGGAATGTGTCCTGCTGTTGCACAACGATAGTATGGCTGATATAAATTGATAAGCCGTAAGTTTATCAAGCACAGCAAACTTCCATAAGGAATGCAGCACATAATTTTACTATGTCCTGAACGAAGAATCTCAAAACACACATGAAAGTACAGATGCCTCGATCCATTACATTCGTACAGAAGTACAGTGTTTAGGGGGTTCTCTGGCTCACCTAGTACTGGAAGTGAGATTTTAGCACCAGAGAAACACATACCAACCGTTACTTACTTTCATTTCAATATATTATAGTGCCGACCTTTTTGATCCGTTCCCCTAAGATGACTAATTTATGATCGACATAGTCAATTAACAGATCATAATCAAATGCAGCCTCACCGAAAGCCTCCAACGCTCCACATGTAGAGGTACGACTATTCTCTGTTTTTCGTCCAGCCTTTGAATGACGCAGTCGTCGTGAGATCTCAAGCGTCTCGGAAGCTGCAAGTGACGCGTGACTCTCAGCGTCTCAAATGCAACTCACCTGTGATTGTTCTAATGTCTCTGTAGCTCGTAAGGCCGTCTGACGTTCTGCATCCTGCTTTCGTTGGACCTGAATTTGCTCTGAGGCTTGTTGTATTCGAGAAACTTCGGCAGTTCGAGTTCGTTAGAATCCTGTGAGCGCTAAGTCAGACTTACATTTGCCAGTCTAATCGTAATAGTTTTGAATATGATCTCTCTCAGGGTTCAAGCTATCTCCATACTAAATTTCACCGGTTCAGCGGTAGAGTCGTCAAAACGTAACAAGCGACAAATTTCGCATTTCATAATATTCGTATTAGTATCGAAGTATGGATTACACAGATTGAGAACTGAGTAAGTATTTCATTGATTACATTTAATCATATAATGTAGAACATTTCAACCAATAAAAGCGTTTTTACAAATATGATAAAGCTCAAAAGTGAAAGAGTAAATACACTCCTGGAAATTGAAATAAGAACACCGTGAATTCATTGTCCCAGGAAGGGGAAACTTTATTGACACATTCCTGGGGTCAGATACATCACATGATCACACTGACAGAACCACAGGCACATAGACACAGGCAACAGAGCATGCACAATGTCGGCACTAGTACAGTGTATATCCACCTTTCGCAGCAATGCAGGCTGCTATTCTCCCATGCAGACGATCGTAGAGATGCTGGATGTAGTCCTATGGAATGGCTTGCCATGCCATTTCCACCTGGCGCCTCAGTTGGACCAGCGTTCGTGCTGGACGTGCAGACCGCGTGAGACGACGCTTCATCCAGTCCCAAACATGTTCAATGGGGGACAGATCGGGAGATCTTGCTGGCAAGGGTAGTTGACTTACACCTTCTAGAGGACGTTGGGTGGCACGGGATACATGCGGACGTGCATTGTCCTGTTGGAACAGCAAGTTCCCTTGCCGGTCTAGGAATGGTAGAACGATGGGTTCGATGACGGTTTGGATGTACCGTGCACTATTCAGTGTCCCCTCGACGATCACCAGTGGTGTACGGCCAGTGTAGGAGATCGCTCCCCATACCATGATGCCGGCTGTTGGCCCTGTGTGCCTCGGTCGTATGCAGTCCTGATTGTGGCGCTCACCTGAACGGCGCCAAACACGCATACGACCATCATTAGCACCAAGGCATCAGCGACTCTCATCGCTGAAGACGACACGTCTCCATTCGTCCCTCCATTCACGCCTGTCGCGACACCACTGGGGCGGGCTGCACGATGTTGGGGCGTGAGCGGAAGACGGCCTAACGGTGTGTGGGACCGTAGCCCAGCTTCATGGAGACGGTTGCGAATGGTCCTCGCCGATACCCCAGGAGCAACAGTGTCCCTAATTTGCTGGGAAGTGGCGGTGCGATCCCCTACGGCACTGCGTAGGATCCTACGGTCTTGGCGTGCATCCGTGCGTCGCTGCGGTCCGGTCCCAGGTTGACGGGCACGTGCACCTTCCGCCGACCACTGGCGACAACATCGATGTACTGTGGAGACCTCACGCCCCACGTGTTGAGCAATTCGGCGGTACGTCCACCCGGCCTCCCGCATGCCCACTATACGCCCTCGCTCAAAGTCCGTCAACTGCACATACGGTTCACGTCCACGCTGTCGCGGCATGCTACCAGTGTTAAAGACTGCGATGGAGCTCCGTATGCCACGGCAAACTGGCTGACACTGACGGCGGCGGTGCACAAATGCTACGCAGCTAGCGCCATTCGACGGCCAACACCGCGGTTCCTGGTGTGTCCGCTGTGCCGTGTGTTGTGTCGGTAGCTGGGCCGACACCGTGAAGTTGAGATGGCTGAAAATGCACGCTAAACTAAAGCAGACGGGCGTGAAGTACTGGAACAGGCTACGTAATTAATGTTAAGAATAAAAGTACGTAGCTTGATTAATACTTAACTTTACTCATTCCTTTTGGTACATCGATCTTGACGATACACAGAAGACTTTAAGTACAATCACTGTATGGCTAATGGCGCCTTGCTAGTTCGTAGCCATTAACTTAGCTGATGGCTATTCTGTCTCTCGGCTAATGAGAGAGAAAGGCTTCGTACATCTGGTCGGTAGCTAGGTTCTCGTACAACTGGGGCGAGTGCTCTCTCGTATCACGAGACCTGCCTTGGTGGTGGCGCTAGGTCTGCGATTACACAGTGGCGACACGCGGGTCCGACATGTACTAAATGGACCGCGGCCGATTTAAGCTACCACCTAGCAAGTGTGGTGTCTGGCGGTGACACCACACCGTGCGTGTGATCATTGCTTGTACAGCCCTCGCGCAGTGTCCGGAGCAAGTATGGTGGGTCTGACACACCGGTGTCAATGTGTTCTTTTTTCCATTTCCAGGAGTGTAGCTTTTTCAAATAGTAAATATTTTTTCTTAATTCCTCTAATATACTTCAAATCAATAAATATCTTCTACTATACCGTTTGTAAAGTAGCCTGTTTTCCTGTTGCTTAAAGCAACCTCGTACCAAACTTCATGCATATCGGTTCCGCGGCTTAGCCGTGAAAACGTAACGGACGGAGCTACTTGTGCATTATAATAGTGTGGAAGTTTGAACTCGTATGGATTAAGCATTTTGAGGACGGTATAAGCATCCTACACTACCTGTTACCCGCGGCTGCGATTGCATATCAGTGAAACGAAATGAAATGTGCGTACGGCTTTATTCACCTGGAGACCCCGGCAGTGATATTCGAGACCTCGGTGCAAGTCTTTTTATCTGATGCCACTTCGGCGACCTGCACGTCGATGATGATAAAATGAAGATAAGGACAACGTACACATACCGATGCGAGCGTAACATATCCGACGGACCTGGGTATTTAACCAGGGATCCCATGATTGTAAGTCTATAACGCTAACCACAAAACCACGGTCTATTATAGTAAATAGTGACGCTTCTTAAAATTTGGAAAAGGTGCGCGAAGCTCAGCTGATAAATTGCAACTGGGTTCTGACTGTTATTAGTATTGTCGTAAGGATTAAACACGTAGAAGATGGTATAAGCACTGCATTCATCTTACTCAATTGTCTTTTGTAGAACGTATCAAAAACTAAAAACATTTTCAGAAATATGATAAAGTTCAAAATTAAGGGAGAAAATAGTTTTTTCAAAGAGTAATTATTATTCAATATTTCGCGTTATATCTTTCGAACCAATAAATATGGTGTAATACACACTTTGTTAAATATCCTATGTTCTTCGTCAGCGTTCAAGTTATCTCCGTGTCAAATTCCATCAAAATCGGTTCAGTGGTTCAGTCGTGAAAGCGTAACAGGCAGAGTTACTTTCGCATTCTTAATATCCATTTCGATCCAACATTAGACTATTTTCCGTTCTCCAAAGCAATTCAGATAGGCATTTTCACGGTTCCAATACCAATTGTAACTTATAGCTATTGTAGCTATTGTAAACCGTTTGTGAGTAAAATTTGTCCAGCCAACAGCTAAATGGGCATAAGGATTACATACAGACAATGCATAATAGTTAATGGAATAGTGTATAAGTTGCAGTTGGTATTGGAACTGTTAGAACGCACAGTGAATTGCTTTTTAGACAGGAGCGTGGTCTAATGTTCGACCGAAATCGATTGTTTTCTATGAAAAGTAGAGATGCAGTTATATATTTTAAAATGCAATTTATAGCCGTACTGTTACTTATTAGATATATGTGTTTCTGGTCAATAACTTTCTTGGGTGACAATGCCTTCCTGCTATTCGGCTATTCAAGTCGATAGACATTTGTACATGATTTGCTACAATTCTGTATGGTCCACGATGTACAGGAACAAACGATTTAGTCTCTGCTGTTATTATTTCTGGTTTCTGTTTCGTCCTTATGAGTAACAGTAATTCTGTTTTGAAAGTAGCAGGGGGTGCCTTTGCGTCTTTCTTTTTTTCATTAGCTTATGTGCTTCCTGGTTACACACATCAGTACGCTTTCGTTAAGTAAGTCTGACTCAAGCTATTTAACTCTCGCATAATCCTTGATGGAGATACACAGAGAATTTTATGTGTCCTATTCCTGCAGTTTCTGCTTATTTCTTATACAGGGTGTTACAAAAAGGTACGGCCAAACTTTCAGGAAACATTCCTCACACACAAAGAAAGAAAATATGTTATGTGGACGTGTGACCGGAAACGCTTACTTTCCACGTTAGAGCTCATTTTATTACTTCTCTTCAAATCGCATTAATCATGTAATGGAAACACACAGCAACAGAACGTACCAGCGTGACTTCAAACACTTTGTTACAGGAAATGTTCAAAATGTCCTCCGTTAGCGAGGAAACATGCATCCACCCTCCGTCGCATGGAATCCCTGATGCGTTGATGCAGCCCTGGAGAATGGCGTATTGTATCACAGCCGTCCACAATACGAGCACGAATAGTCTCTACATTTTGTACCGGGGTTGCGTAGACAAGAGCTTTCAAATGCCCCCATATATGAAAATCAAGAGGGTTGAGGCCATGGAATTGGTCCGCCTCTACCAATCCATCGGTCACCGAATCCGTTGTTGAGAAGCGTACGAACACTTCGACTGAAGTATGCAGGAGCTCCATCGTGCATGAACCACACGTTGTGTCGTACTTGTAAAGGCATATGTTCTAGCAGCACAGGTAGAGTATCCCGTATGAAATCATGATAACGTGCTCCATTGAGCGTAGGTGGAAGTGTAGGTGACGAAACTAAAATGAGATCTAACATGGAAATTAAGCATTTCCGGACACATGTCCACATAACATCTATTCCTTATTTGTATGTGAGGAATGTTTACTGAAAGTTTGGCCGTACCTTTTTGTAACACCCTGTATTTTGTCAGAAATAGACTGTGCAGCATTACCGAAAGACTACTCTTAAGCTTGCCTGAATGGATGTGTAAACCTTTTCCCATCTTTCTTATAAGCGTTCTGGCATTAGCTCCTTTGATGAAATATAACTTCCACATCTTCCGAGTCCATCAAACAAGATGCAAACTTGCGTACACCCACTTCTCGAAGTAGACAAACGTCCAAAAACTGTTGCTATTCGTAATAATTCCAGTGGCCCGCTAGATTCCACTACACGAATATCCCGCTGCACAATGCTGTTTACTTACGTTACTCCTTGACGTACCCCTCTGCGGTACGTGTTTTCAGAAATTATTTTTCCACTCACTTCTGCCACTCATTTCTCAGCTCTACAATGATAAAATTGTAGATATATGTAGTTTACCAGCAATCCCAAATGCTGGGATGGGAAACATAATTTCTATTCTGCAGTATAAAATTTCCTTCTCCGAAAGAAGACTGCCTAATGCAGGCAATAATATTGGTCATCTTATGATGATTGGGGTCTCCTAAGTAACAATTTACTGACTTTGGATGACAATAACCTATTTTTAGCTTCGCAAATTTTCTCATATTTTCTTCAGGGAAGTTTCTTGCATTATTTAGTTTAAGGAAAAAAGTGTGCCTCGCCTTTTTTGTTAACGGGATTTCGGATGCCTTTGATAACTTAGCACATCTAGATGGTCCATCACCTAGCAAGTTAGTCTTCACTTGTACATGTTTAACTTCAATGCTGATCTGCTAAAAGTACGTTGCCCACTTTTATATTGTAATCTTAGGGATCAACAACAAATGTTCGAATTTCTGTATTCCAGATACTGTGTCTCTTGTTTGATACCCATTAATTTCACTCTGGTAGTTGCAATGATCGACTGGAAAACTTTATTTCCTTACGTACTTCAGTACCTCCATCTTTTTTCATTTGAAACACCTCTGCTTCATCTCCGTTCCCACCTGAGTTCGTCAACATATAAAAAGTTTTCCCAAATCTGGGTGATGCAACAGCGAGCTATTGACGAAGTCATTTTTCACTTTTCCAAATGTGAGCTGGCATTATTCAGTTCAAACACAGGGGGTATTTTTTTTAGCAAGTCTTCATAGCATGAGGAATAGAGTGATGGATCTATATTCGCCGAAAACATTTAAATACGGCAAACATGTCTTTAAGAAGTTTCTTATTCGCTGGTTCTTGAAACTACCAATTAAAGAGGTCTGGTAATACAACTTTTCTGTTGCGTATATGTCCCATGAAATTGATCTGATTTTTAACGCTTTCCATTCTTCTAATTTCAATTTCATGCTCGATTTTTCTTTTACCTCTAACACTTTACCTAATAAAACATCTCCTTACCACGTGGGACTTGCCAGTAGTATACTGTCTACAGAAACAGTCACCTGTTTTTAATAGATCTTTCCTCAGTATCTTAGCAATAGTACTTACAGAGAAACGTACCGTGATATTCAAGCCAAAAGCACCACCTGGTAATAATATCGAACTCCCCATACAAAAAGGCTGCATAAATCCTTGGTTCGTATGCTGGTTGTAAATTCAAATAGTTACCAATTACAACCACTGTTGCGAAAAAGTAGCTCATCTGAATTTCTGCGATGTTTCATCTTTATTTTGTTAGTGGCCACTTCCCCTCATTAGAGTTTCATTTAAACTATGAGACTCCAGTACCATTCTTACACTTCTAAGACGCCTGATCTATTAACCTCTCTCCCATCTCATATTTGTGAATTTATTTTACTCTTGGAGATTTAGCAATATTGAATATTCTTTCATGAAAAATTTTCCCAAGTTTTTTAATTTGAAATTTCAAAATTGCATTTACAATCTCTTACAACACCTGACCTTTCTGAGAATATGTTATAATGCTTGATAAACACTCCTGTCAGTTCTTTTCTCTGTTCCTGGATCTATGGACTTGAGGCGGTACGATATATACCACGGTTATATCAGCAATAATTCTGATCAAAGTTGGTAGATTCATAAGAAACAACTATACCGTAGCAATCTATAAATAAACAAGAGTGACTAATCTCGCGTTAATGGGTAGTAGGATAATATCATCTTTTCAGGTATGAGACGTATTTATATTTGAAATCAACGTTACTTTAGATTTGTTCAGATGTTGCTCTGTCTGTCTGTCTGAGGTATTTCTTTTGGACTTTATGTGGCTCAAATGGCTGTGAGCACTATGGGACTTAACTTCTGAGGTCATCAGTCCCCTAGAACTTAGAACTACTTAAACCTAACTAACCTAGGGACATCACACACATCCATGCCCGAGGCAGGATTCGAACCTGCGACCGCAGCGGTCGCGCGGTTCCAGACTGTAGCGCCTAGAACCGCTCGGCCACTCCGGCCGGCCGGACTTTATGTGGCACCGAGTGCAGTTGCGTTGTACCTGATGCCATCACAGGCACAGCAAAGCGGACTTTGTGCTGTAAGCTTCACCAAGGAAAATCGACACCCCAAACGTTCAAAGGACAATAATATAAACTACATAGATTTTTTTTGTAATGGCATTCGTTTGATCACTACAATGTTAGACTCAGTGAAAGTCAATCATTCTGAGTTTAAAAAAATTAAATCGTGCATTTCTCTTCAAGTCATTGGACTGCTCCAATTGTAAAGTTGCTAATTAACGAAAGACTAAGAAGTATCTGTCAGGAGTCTGTCGACTTTTACTGAATGCAGAAGTGTCTCACAGCCACAGACGACTGCAAACTGATTTTAAATTCTGTGTCTCCCAGTACTTCTCATTATTCTGTTGTTTCCCATGCTTACTTACATTAACTCTTTTTTTACCTATAAAAGGCACTACGAGCACACGTTGATTTTCTAATGTCAGCATTAAGCTGCTGTGGTTAAATTAATTCTGTCTTAATATTTTGACAAGAAATTTGTCCCAACGACTGTCATTGATATTACAACCTCTTGTTTTACTATTCTTGAGAGCTTTCCACCAACATCTATTATTCGTAATCCAGTCACTGTCACTACTGTGAACTTACTTTTATTCTGGATGGAAATGAAAAATGCATAAGATAAAGCACGTACCACACTGGCACTGTATCGAAAAAAGTGTACGGTTTCTCCAGATATACTCAGTTCTATCACAGGGTGTCTCAACTTATCACGAATGTTACTTCATTATCCTTGTCTCATAGATCCTTCTGGACCTGTGCCAACTGAAATGATATCTTTCAGTAGCAGTAGCATTTAAATAACGGGGTTTTTATTTCTTCTGTTGCCTGATACTTACTTCAAATGAATACAATTAATAACTTCATCATTTTTCACTTGCTGTTTACAAGCTATACATCATTTCATAATAATTTCAGCCGTCCGTAGTACAACAGTCATCCTTCACCGCTTTGTTACATGTACCCTCATCTGTTACTGAGAGAGTTTATTTCCACCTACAATTTCGTTGACATCTTTAGTTTCAGTTTTAGGTCCAATTTCTCATCTTAAAAGTCACTCTACTATCTATATACTTCATGCAACAGATACTTAAGCGTATAATTCGCCAAAGTTGTCAAATACATAAGCCTTGACTTCTCCTCCTCATTGTCAACACAGCACACGAAGACGAATTTTTAGCGTTGTCTGTTCTATTTTTAATGATGTTTCACTTATCTTTTTTATCTCACTTCCTAAAGCTTAATAAAACGTCAGCTGATTTATAAGCATGGCTTGGGTGGAGGGGGCCGTTGATTTGATGGAGAAAACCAAACAGCGAGGTCTTCAGGCTCATCGGATTGGGGAAAGATGGGGGAAGATGTCGGCCGTAACATTTCGGGTATTTACCTGAAGCAATTTAGGGAAATCACGGAAAACCTATATCAGGATGGCCAGACTCGTGATTGAACCGTCGTCCTCCCGAATGCGAGTCCAGTGTTCTGACGACTGCGCCACCACGTTCCGTTATAAGCATTGTCACACAAAATATCTGTATTACTAGACCCCACTCATATGCACTCAAAATATTTTGTCAGGGTATCTCTACTAGTTAGAGCCGGTTAGTGGCCCCAGTTACTGCCTCTACTTTCACTTCTACCTATGGGCCTCAGCATTCTCATAGATGGGAATTAGTTTTGCTCTTCGAACACTATTCTCAATTGCAATTGGTTGCTGACTAATAGTATTTTGCTCCCTTATTGTTCTTAGGGGTAGAAAATTCCTTTCCGTTCCCCATTAAATCTCTGAAATCTTAGTGGCCGTTGACCTGCTCTTCTGTTACCTCTGCCACAGTAATTACTACCAGTATTTGTGAATACTAGCCTCCTAACATTTATAATTTTTTATATGTTCGTTTTTTAAGAAACAATCACGCAACGTATACAAATTGATAGTGAAAGACCCATTTGATCGGAATATTTAACTGACGTGGAGGAATGTGGAAGACAGGAGTACTAGTGATTGTCGGTATCTGACTAAAGTAGCTTTACACTGTTTTACTCTTGTTTGGATTTGCATGTCTCGTAGAATTGAGTGAACGTTAAAAGCATCCTAAACAGTAGAAAAAGCGTGGATCGCCAACGACAATAGAGCTGACAAGCGACGAGCCGATACGCCACCAGACATGAGCCATGCTTTCGTAGCCCCGCGCCTCGACGTCCACTTTTGTTCTGGTCCAACAAGATACTATCTCCTGCAGCGTAAAATCATGATAAAAACGTCTGACAGCCTGGGAGTGGGGTGAGAAGGTCCATGTTGTAGCAGAAGGCACTATTGTGATCAAATATAGAAAGTCGAATGTTTTTCCAGAAAGCACCAGACGCCAGAGATAAACACACAGAAGAAATATTGTGGTGCCGCTGTTGTGAGACTTTGAAAAGGTAAGGCACCACTGAACATACTGATTCAGCAACAAACGAATAACACAATATACAAAGAGTTAGCATTCACTAACATAGTTAAACTACAAGCTGGAGAGAGAAATAGGACAGAGACGATGAAGACCGCCTCATTGGCCATAGAGAGAGAGTGGAGGGATTTTCTTCTTTGGAAGATAGTAGGATGTAGGCCGTTGGTTAACCAGCTAGAGGGAAGCTACTAGAATTTTCTAAGGAGTATTTTTATCGGTTGATGCTGATTAGATCTGAGCAGACCCAATATGAATTTAATAAGAGATGAAAAACATGGGAATTCGAGGTTTTTATCAGAAATCATTTCATTTCCAACTCCATCTCGATCTTGATGTTTGGGAGCCTCCGCTGCCAGACTCCCACGCTGGGAGTTAACTTCGAACGCGTCGGCCTGCTGCCCCGCCTTATGCGATGTATTGAGAACTTGGAAAAATTTCGGACTGAACTGCACTTAGAAAATGGTGAGTAGGTTCGATGGTTCTGCTAATGACTGATTCTGCAGTCACAACAGCGTCACCTGCAGTACTATTGTGTTGCCGAGCTACAACAGTGAGACGACGTTTAGGGACATTAGCCATTATGTAGTAATGTGATTAACACAAGCTTCACTCAGAAGACTTATATTTTAACTACAGCAAACAATCTGCTTTCAACACCGAACACAGATATACGCCTTAGTACTATCTGTTTTCAATTAACATCTCGCTAATCACTGGACACTTTGCAATTACAATTATTGCACTTGCGCCACAATAGCATATTTTCTTCCCTATTCGTATGTCAGATGCGTCAATGCGCTATTTTGTTAATGTCGTCACTATTTGCCATTTGTTTTGTCACTAATTTTATCGAAATAAATCAAAGTAATTGTGATTCGTATCTCATTTAAAAGTCATAAGGTTCCCCAATCACTGTTTCGGAGGGCACCCTCATGTTATTGCGACACCCTCAGAAATTTACATTCCAATTTTAAAATCAGACCCCTCGGAATTTACTTCCTGGTCTACCTGTTATTGAAAGTCCTATCTTGCAGTCTATTGTTATGTGTTTGCCCTTCAGTAACAGACACTCTTTCTACTATTTCCAAATACCCAATAGATTTATCTGGATTATATCTATAGGCGGTAAGGTTGTCTTTAGTCGTTTGCAGGGCAGTCTACCTTCTAAAGCCATTACAACAACTCCTGGTTTCATATTTTCTGACAAATGAGACAGAAGTGAGACGAACACCTTCCAAAGTCTATAACTGACTCTCGACCTGGCGTAAGCTTTAACCCATTCCAGAAATCTGTAAACACATCATTTTGTTTAACGTGTTACCAATATTTGTTTAAATATGCATTTTACACCGCTACGTTGCATCAGATGACCATAGCAATGCATGAACTAACAAAAGAACTCGTATAAATGAAATTTTTCTCATGCTCGGACCACACACTCACCAACAGCTCCTCAAAATCATTCCTGAATAACGACGGGTTTGCTTGATTGGACAAAACCGTAAAAATTCCGTCATCGGATGAAAGTCTCATGAACAGAGATCCTAGATAAACAACAATAATATATTTTCTTTTTAATATTAGTTTTATCGCAGCTCAGATACAATCTAATTATCTATTAATTGCACTTTACTTTTAATATTACCAGGTCACATACTCTACTTTTTTAGCCAGCTTTTCGGTACTCTCTGATTCACAATAAATATTTTAATCTAATTTTTCAGATTTATTGGTAAAATTAATTTCAGTCTTCAAAATCTCGTTCTGCAAAGTAATGACTTTATTATATATTTTTGCATATCTCTGAGAGTTTGGATATTTGGTCCAGTACTCCTGTTAGCCTTCTTTCTAACATTTCAATGTCCTTTAGACATTCTTGATGATCTTGGAGATATCGGGCTTTAACTTTTTTCTTCCTCATGTATTTGGTGCCGTGCTCCTGCTTAAAACTCAACAAAGCAGCTTGAAGTTGAATCAAATTTTTCCTTGGTTTCTTGATTCACGCTAACCATTTCTGATTGTACACTACTCATTTGTGACTTTTATTCATCACTGATGGAATCCATTTCAGAAATTAATCTACTCATTTCTGATTTTACACAACTCATTTCCAGCCTTAACTTATCATCCCCAGTCTGAATTTTGGAACCTACTAATTAGATCCACTCTGGCATCCGGCCACTTGTGCATTGTTTGACACATCGTTGGTCCTCATTCATCAAAATGATACCTTTCGTGATCTGATACTTGTTATGGCTCTACCTCTGCGTTAAAATTACTCTTTTAGGTAAATTCCATCCTGGCCAATTGGTTAGAGGCACATTGTCATTGATGCGAGCCGTGTGGCTTCTGTCTCAGTGCCGTGGCGCCCCCTGCATGCCAAAGCCAAAGAGACAAGCCGCAGCGGCCGTGAATGGGGACAGTTGTGAGGCTACGACAAGGGAGCACCTGAGGTGACGGTAAACTGACTCCACGAGTTGACAGTTTGAGCCCTGCACATCCTCAGTATTATCAACTGTGTACACCACTGTCAGGTGGGTCAACTCCCTATAGCATGTGGACTTGGAACTGCCAGTGCGTTCTGACTGTTTGCTTCTACAACAGAAAGTAAAGAACCTAACAAAGAACAATTTGAATTTTAAGATCAGCCAGCAGTATAAACACCTAATTTAATACAACATAAAAAAATACATGTATGTCAAATAAGGAAAAATCACCCAAACACATGAAGAAATTATTAAATTGCAAACAGGAGAAAAATAATACAGTAAATAATGAGATATAATAGGAATAGGTTGCTCCTTACAAATTGACTTAATAGCATCACTGAAAGGTTGACAGATATCAACAAATCCTACCTAATTTCGACCCTTGCGAATTTGGATATAATCTAAAACCTTAAAAAAAACCTGAAAAGAACCACATTAATTAAAACACAAATAATCAAATAAATTATGAACTATCAATCGTATGTGTAGAAAAGATCTACATGAGTGAATTCTAAATTCAACACAATTATCTGTTGAAATAGGAATCAATTAATATAATCACTAAAATAAAAACAATTTACTAATATGGCCACTTGGTTCTAATATGGGTAAATAACCGCAGGATAGAAACTGACCTGACTCATGCCAGTCTGAAGTCAGATCTTGTAAGAATTTAAAGGTGGAACAGCCCTAATTACTGGCCTCCTGAACCCAAAATGTTTCTCAATAGAACATTGATAACACAATCTGCTTTGTCGATATGAGCTCAAAATGGAAAAAAAACCCTGTTATCCCTAATGTGATGTAACCTTATGATTATAAATTATGGATTGAAACAACAAATATAAATCAGTGAAATAATAATGAACAGATTATTTATTCTTCATGTCACCTCAACAAAAAAAATCATCAAATATAGAAATACCAACAAAAAACTACATAAAAATAAAATGTTAAACTCTATAGGGTTCTTCTCTTCGTCTAGGGAATTTAAGCCTTTTGACTTAAAACTTAAATTCAAAAACTGAGTGAGAGTCAGTTGATTTCTAATCAAGCCATCCACTGCAGCCACTAATTAAGGTACTAATGATTATGCTACCCTTGCATGGTAAAACACCATGACCCTTTAAAAATTTGCTATGTGAGTAGACCAGTCCCCAAAATATTTTCAAAAGAACATATTTTTGAGAAACAGGTGGAAAAGAATTTTGCCTAGTTCCTTACAATAAGTTAACAACAACAAACTTTTAATACAAATAAATATCCTAATTCTATCATTATTACAAAGATTACTTAAATCAAGGATCTTAATAAATACAAAACTTAAACTAATTATAAAATCAAATTGTAAAATAATTAATTGATTAAAATGTAATCTTAAAGACAGCTGCTTCAAAGTCTACTATTATATTCTAAAATAAGTAAATTACAAGTTCATAACTTTAAAGCTTATCCATTAAGAATAAATAAGTTAATACTTATATTCAAAAAATTAAGTACATAAAATTAATATAAAAAAATAATTTTTCTGAAGGAATTAGATATCTTAGGAAATGATGTACATTTCATTTCTATAAATAGCTTAACAATAGTTATGATACATTAACTACCAGTTATTTTAGATCAACCTAAGTTGAGATAAGTAAAATAAATACTAAAATTTTGATAAACCCTGATACCAAATTAAACCTACTTTAACAAATTTAATCAAATATTTCATAGAACACAGGATGATGTATTCTGGCTATCACTGAAGTGTTTCGAACTTAGCTAAAATGTGTGAAAATTATGTTCACTAGTACAAAACAGTAGCAGCCGCAGAAAGCAGTTTCAAGTTATATATTACCATTCCAGTGAAGAATTTTTTTTAAATAAAGCTGTACATTTTCTGCATTTCAATCAGGTTGTAGCAGGTGCCTATGCCTCATTGTTTTTGTTTGGGAGTGAAGGTGTGCTGTACCAATTTTCTATAGACTTTTCTCTTCCTCAAAATCTCCCACTGTCTTACACACTTGATTTCTAGATATTTCTACATTGCGATTTGTGACACAATTGTGACACAACAGCCGCACATCCACTACTTAACAATTTCTGCTCACAGCTGACTGATCAAATACACATCTTTTGTTTATATTTGTTAGTTAAGCTGCCACCATAGTTTCAGCATTGATGTCGTTTGTACACTGGGAACGAAATTAGATTGGAACATGTTTATGCAGATGGTGTAGCGTTATTGTATAACTCGCCTTGTATTATAAGTAAGTTCTTTTGTTTTCAATAGAACAGTCAAAAGCATAAACAATCAATACCACCCAACACTGTTGGTATCAATAGTTGTGTTCTGATATTACCGATTTTTGGATGCTACTTTAGATATCGATATCGAATCGTGATACTCCAGTTGTACTTACCATATGATCCTGACACATAGTTTTTTCTAATACTTTCCATGGCCTGTAGTTCTATAAGATGTACTAGGTACATACAATCTTACTGTTAATGTCTTGTCAGCACTATGGAATCAAATGCAGCTGCTCAACCCTTCCCCATATACATCATTGTATTTCATCACATGTCACAGTGGGTGCTGTCAACATTGTTGTGTATAACACATAATGTTCATAATGTTTTACAGTTGTGCTACTTTTGATATGATCTCCTTAATTTTGATTCAGTCTAATAGAGTAATATTATTGAATGGAACATGTGTGTGGAGAGAATTATTGAAGCAATGTGCAGTTGCAAGGAAAGATATATCAACCATAGGTTCTCATTCCATCATTCCAGTGTCTCACATATGCTTCGAAGCACACACTGAATATTTGGAACTAAGTTTGTGTAACTGTGCGGTTGAGAACTATGATTTCAGAGATCATTGCTGTACTGTGTATCATAAACTTTCAAGCAAAGTTAGTTAGAAGCTGACTGCCCACATGGATCCCCCCTCAGCAGCAGGAAAGTTAGTATGAGAGGGCAAGATAGGAAAAACAGAGAAAAATGTTACAGTATGTTGTGATTCATAAATAAATGCTTTTCGTTCATCACTTCTGTTGTTAATTATCTTCCTGGTGAGCTTCAAAGTGTGTTATCTTATAAATATTCCATTTCTCAAAATTTCGTCTTTATTCAATTTCTTACTAATTAAGCCAGAAACCATCAGAAACTCATATTCTTTTTGAAGCCAGCAAGCTTTTAGCTTTTAACTTTTAAAACACGATTTCTCTCTTCACAATTTTGGGATGAATAAGAAAGTGAAATATTTTTTCTGCTTTTAAATGCAATTTTTGACACTTGCCATTTAACTTCGTCGTTATTTTATATTTTTAGGCTCTTGTTGTTCAACCTTCTTCACTTTCATAAAACTTTTTATCTTTTTTCAATTAAACTTTTATTAATGAGGTATCCATATTTTATGACCGATTGCAGTTTTATTTAAATTTATTTTATGGATAATTTTCTCTTTGTGACAAGCTCTTGCTTCCTGACATATGAAACTAAACAAAACTGATTAAGGTATTTCATAATTGTAATTTTTGCAGCTTTAAGGTTTCAATGAGGGAATTATTTTACTAGGTGACATTTCAGTGCATTCAGAAACTTTCATGTAGTAAGCGTAGACACTCTGTATACAAGAACTATTCTTCCATGTTTCTGTTTGTCCCAGAATTCAGTCAATAATTACCATAATTTTTATTTGTTTATAGAAACCACCTATAGAAACCGTCTGTGGCTGAAACGTTTCGTGAATCTTACGACCAAATTCTTTCGTTTAGGCAAAGATTTCAATTTGAATAATGTGACCACAATACACATGAAACATTTATATGTTTTGAACTGCAGAAAAGTTGTAGTAGTTACAAAAATATTAGTTTGCGTGAAGAACGACTATTTGGTATCTTTTATCGTCTGTAAGCCGTTTATTTTCGGTAAACGCTGAAAAGTCCGTATCTTTCAGGCAATACATGTCTATAAATTTTGAGGTCTGATTGTTAGCTGTCCGAATTTTGATTTTAGTCAAAACATCACAATTTAACCAACTCCAAGAATCCACATTGGCTGTCATCTCCCCAATCCCCTCCCAGCCCTGAAAAATGAGTCATTTTCCCAAGTAGAACTTTTCAGGAACTGTCGATCATCACGTTAATGAGGACAAAGCAGTGGTGGCTGGTTGCAGTCTGGAGTGGGTCATGGTAGAGGAACAGTACTAGTATTTCAAGGTAAAAATAAAGTTCAAAAGATTGTTTTATTGTGCGATATCTCCACTTTGTATGTGATTTGAACTGCTAAGGCTATTAAATGATACCTTAATTTGTGTTCATTTTACAGTACAATGCATTTTCTTGTGATATTCTTTTGGATTCATATTAAGTTTTAAGTGTGCACACAATTAAATTAATTTTATTTGACTGTAGATGTTTATGTGATCATTGTTCAGTACCTGCCCAAACTGACACCATCAAAAGGAAAAAATCGTATACCCAATTCCAACAGGAAATTAAGTATGGTTAAAAAATTAACATTCCTCATTCTTCAAAATTGTTATATGTACAACAATTTAGACGCTATACATATCAAATGATTGAGGCTTCTCATTCACCTTGGTTTACCAACAAGCAATGCATGCAGTTTCTCAGACAAGCGAAACACTTATCATTAGTGTGAGCAGTGTTTGGGATATCTAAAGACTTGTCAGAAGTAGAAGAAAGGACAGCAAAATCTTGCTGTTGTGGTGGTTCCATTTTATGGATATGCTGACTCGTGCACTCCTCATTTCAAACCCTTTATTTTTGTTTCCTGGTACATTCGCAGATCAACATTTAGCACATAAACAATCATAGCAAGTTAACATATTACGCAGCCCCCACAAAAAATCAGCTGCACTTAACTACGAGTGACAAAAGAATAAAGCTGGTACACTCTTTAATGAGGACACATTTTGGAAAGCTTCGTAAAGTACACACTTAGAAAAATGTATGTAAATACAACAACTTCTGACACAACATTTAACACTTACATATAATTCGCATATAATAATATCTTGTTCGCATTGATTTGCGCCTGTGGAGTAAAGCTTTATACCAGTATTATTCCTCTGATGCTGATAAATATGCACTTTCTGAGAACAATTTTTAAGAAGTTAACATAAAATCGTGTTGTAAATGTTGCTCCATGTTTACATGTTAGATATACACATATTACCAACTATTATTCTGTTCCGAATGTTAAAAACGTTCGATGTATGTAAGTCTCACCTTATTTAAATAAGCTGTATTTTCGCACTGAATAAAGTAACTCGTCTTTAATTTTAAACAAACTTCGTAAATTTCCACACTGTAGCATGGATACTGAAGCACAGTAGTTACAGCAATAGTTTCCAATGGCATGATGATGTATGTACTGCTTACGAAGAAAGCGGAGGAGGACTGAGAGGAATGCGTTATGCATTCGTGGTAACGTACACAACATTCATTTTTTTTCCTCTTGATCCTAGGAGTATGTTTCCGATCGAAAGAAGTTCAGTGACATAACATTCACTTATTAAAATTTAGAATTCACTTTTTCAACTTTTTGAGCCATTACTTTGCATTCCTTGCCATACACAGCATAAGTTTTTACACTTCCGCAGTTGCAGTATTCCTCACAGCGTAAAATTTTCCTTCCACATTAACACAGCCCGAACAGTAGATACCTTTCAGGAATGCATAATGACCAAGAAAAATAAGATTTCAACGAGTCTCTAGATGTCCTTTATTGATGTACATGTTGTGAAAGTTTTTATGGAAGTAAGAGCATGGGAGATACTGAGGACGTTGGCGTTGTGCAGCAACCGTGTTAAGAAGTTATCCACCTCTTGCGCCGTTGGTTTATCCTCTTCCTATCTTTTAGACGCAATTGTTTTGGGTGCCTTACCTTTGTGTCGGTTGAGGTGAATCTGAGAAGGAGATGAGGCCTGATTGTCGCAAAGAGACTGCTGGTCCCTAATAGCACCATGGTAGTCTGGGGCGGGAAGCGCTAATCTTTACGTATAAAGGAAACCAGAAAGTTCTTAAGGTGCCATGATCTGAGGTATGCGAATGTGCGAGTGATGTCTCACGGCTTATGCTTATTGGAATCCTCTTGACTGGAGACACAGCAATAACAGTTAGCATAGCACCCGTTGCATTCCTTAACAGCCGCCGAAACTGCACACGTGTAGCTGCCCACGATAAGTTCACCTCACTGCTCAGATTTGCGATGAGCATCCTGTCTGCTTCCTATGGTGGTTAGCAGTAGCATTTCGAAAGGGATATCCGCTTCACCCACCGCGACCTGTGAGGCATAATGGTTGGTAACTCACCACAATGTTACACTCGCAGAGCTTAATTCGCATTATGAGAGCTCTAATTATTCAAGTTCATAAAAAAATGGCCGACTGTTGTTTAATCGCCGCCTAGTATCTACATTATTATATTTAACAACTCCACAGCAGCTTATCTGGGCATTGCACTTCCAGTGACGAAGTCACACGAAAATATTATTCCCTGGTATTTCTGGTGTAGTTCTCGGAAAAAAATTCGTGTTTGTAGTTCCTCTGATGCCGTGATGGCACCTCATTTCTCGTGTCAAAATAGACACTCTAAAGTTACTAATGAGTCTTGCTTACTTTGAGCAGCCCAATCCCATTGGTGGTTACTTTGAATTTACTTATAAATTTTGACGGACGCGGCTGTAAGTTTCTGTCTCCCCATCATGTCACATCAGTCACGAAACAATAAAATATTTATTATAAGGTGAAACAATGAGAGAAACTGAGTGATCTGGACTGCATTCAACCCATGGAAAGGTGGGTGCACAAAAATCAAGAGAGGTGTTCAGAAGTAGTATCGGCAGCCAGATCCCATTACTATTAAGAAAAGTAAAAGGAAAAGGTGTAGTTGGTTAGATACGTCGTACATATATACCTCTCAGAGTGAACGTAACACAAGACTAAGCTCAGGGAGTCACGCTGCCTCATCGTTAAGTCCACCCGTTTTGAATATATCTGTTTAAACTGTAAGAAGAAGTTGCTTGTCATTGATGATTCATACAAACTGTCATGTGATAACGGCGTTTAATTTCGGTATGATCGACACCAGTACGATTTTGTACAGTTTTCAGTTCCGCGTTTACGATAGTATGCACCTTCCGTGTGAAATCCACTTGAGCTCTCTTCACTATGTTATACCGAGTTGAAAAGGTCAGGAAGACAAACATTTTCACTGCTTGTCAATTAAGAGCAGTATTTAGATATCTCAATGGGAAACGAGATAACGAAATTAAATTTTTACTTCAAGGTTGGGATATTTAAACGTACACATGCTCTCAGCTTTAAGACAAAGAAATGAATGACATCTGTTAAGCTTAGCATTAAGGTGTGCTACCGTTAGGAAATGTGCGTGAATAAATACTGGAAAATAGTCCGTTCATAATTTGTCAACATACTACAGATTTTCCACAGATGTTCCAGCAACGCTAGTCCGAATCAATACTGAGAAGCGAAATTACTGTAAACTTTGTGCAAGAGGAGTTTCGGAATGCTAACAAACGGTCACAAAACACGAAGGCTGAAATTTTCATACATGTTTGGATGTGTCACTACCGGAGATGCAGGGATAAATATTTTAATTATTTAGTTGGTGACCATGGGAAACAGTAATAAAAGCAAGAACTTTTTTTCCAGTGAAGCAGGAAACGTTCGAAGAAAAACAAGCTGGCAGGTGCGGTTTGTGCCCGAAAGCTTGTGCTATTGGTCGATAGCATACAGCCGAAAACATGAGTGACATGTGAAATGAAGAGTCCCACTACTTCGCGACAGAGACATGCGATTCACAACGAAGTATGTATGCGGAAAGCGAGGCCCACATACTGCTACCAACCTTGTTCCGAAAATTCCGAATTTCACTTTGAAACTTGACAAATACTCTCCTTACAGCTGTGATATGACAGCCAGTTCCTATGTACGCACATGAAATGGCTTGCTTTGTAAAGTAATGATAATAGTGACACACTGAACACATCAATTCAGGGCCCTAACTGGTGGTATTCTGTACAGCGAGTTTGAGAGGTTGATGAATATTCAGTGCTTCGTAGAACAAAAATCAAAATAGGTACGTGTGGAACTATCTCTATAAATGTCGCTGTCTTCATACTGACAGCGGCATTAACAGAAAGTAGACGAAATGCTTGGTAAGTAATTATTGTTCCCCGAAGGATAGGTGATTTTCACGTTCCTGCAAGTCATCTTGTCACGGTCCTTAAGAAACACGAAACACTGTGTTAGAAGGTCTCAGGCTGCAAAAAATATAAAAAACTATCCAAGAGCAACGTATAGCTCTTCTAGACAGGATGTGCTCATTTCGATCAATACAAACGGGGTGGATACGCCGCTTAAGAGAAACATGCAGTGATTGATTACTTTCTGCGTCAAAGGAACATGCATTTTACTTCCCGGCTGGTTTTCGCCGTGACACATAGGGTGTGTCACGTACGAGCGAACCACGGTTAATATCGGAAATGGTGGGCATCGTCATTCACCTAGAAGAGTAAGTTCAAAATAAATTTGTTCTATTATTCGAGTATTCTCTGTCAATTACAGATAGCAGGAAGCTAAAATGCGTCAAAACAGTCGATGCCATCTCAAATCTCTGTTCCAACCGAAGCATCTAGAACGGATAACCTGGAAGAAAGTGAACTGCAAAATGAGATGGTAAATACAATAACTACTTTAAGAGATGTTCTCTGGGAAATCAGTCAATGATTGTGGCTGTAAGGAACTATAAACCATTCAAAGTATGTGCCAACTCCACCGTACTTACTGCATATTCAAAGACCTCAAAGTCACTGATGAGGGAATTTCTCTAATTTATCTTATGTTTTGAATATAAGACTTATTTTGTCTCGTTCATTTACTGCATTTTGCCACATTCGACGTTCAATAGTTTGACTCAAAATATTTGGAACATTATATGTATTCTGTGTTGGCAATCCACATCACTTTATTAACTTCAATCTTCAGCAGATTGATTCGAAATAACTATAACAGTAGTGAACTGTGTGTTTGGGTCTTTCTTTACGCATTTGACGACTATTTTCATGTGCACTTTGTAGCTGCTGCAACAAAATTTATTCATTTGTCCACACGAACCGTATTTTTCGAACCTCCAGTAATAGAACGATGGCTGCCGGAGCGTAACCTGTAACAATGGAATAAGTACTCTGTGAATGTTTCCAGCTTGGTAAACAGACGCAGCCAGGGTTCCCGTAGCACTTGAACCGTGGGCAGAGCACAGAGGGCGTGGTCGGTCGGCAGTGGGTCCTCTCCAAAGAGCCGCGCACACGGCCTTCCTGCCAGGAAGCTGAGCGCGGTTCCTCAGACTCGGACCCTGCGACTGCTGGTGGAGGTGGGGGAGCCCACGGCGGCCTGCCCTCAGGACTTGCCCTCTCGCTCCTCCTCCACCTCCTCCTCCGGCTCCTCCCCCTCCTCCTCCTCATCCTCCGGAGACTCCAGACCGGCTTCCGGCGGCGGCTGCTGCTGCTGCTGCACCACCGCCCCCAAGGCCGACTGGCTGCGGTTCCGTAGCCGCCGGCGCTCACCAAAGCGGAAGTACAGCCGCAGCCGCTCCTTCTCCAGCCTGTAACAAGGGACCGTCACAAGAGCTGCGTCCTCCGGAACAGAAGCAAGTCAACGGAACAATCCCTAAGTACCGAGGTGTACTGATACCCATTAAAGTTGCTACTCCACGAGTGACATCATTTCAGGACAAGTGCGACAGGGAAGTCGCATTCTGAGGGTTCTTAACAGACGGACAGACAGACAAATAGGCAAGAAATGAAATTATATATATTATATATACACTCCTGGAAATGGAAAAAAGAACACATTGACACCGGTGTGTCAGACCCACCATACTTGCTCCGGACACTGCGAGAGGGCTGTACAAGCAATGATCACACGCACGGCACAGCGGACACACCAGGAACGCGGTGTTGGCCGTCGAATGGCGCTAGCTGCGCAGCATTTGTGCACCGCCGCCGTCAGTGTCAGCCAGTTTGCCGTGGCATACGGAGCTCCATCGCAGTCTTTAACACTGGTAGCATGCCGCGACAGCGTGGACGTGAACCGTATGTGCAGTTGACGGACTTTGAGCGAGGGCGTATAGTGGGCATGCGGGAGGCCGGGTGGACGTACCGCCGAATTGCTCAACACGTGGGAGGTGAGGTCTCCACAGTACATGGATGTTGTCGCCAGTGGTAGGCGGAAGGTGCACGTGCCCGTCGACCTGGGACTGGACCGCAGCGACGCACGGATGCACACCAAGACTGTAGGATCCTACGCAGTGCCGTAGGGGACCGCACCGCCACTTCCCAGCAAATTAGGGACACTGTTGCTCCTGGGGTATCGGCGAGGACCATTCGCAACCGTCTCCATGAAGCTGGGCTACGGTCCCGCACACCGTTAGGCCGTCTTCCGCTCACGCCCCAACATCGTGCAGCCCGCCTCCAGTGGTGTGGCGACAGGCGTGAATGGAGGGACGAATGGAGACGTGTCGTCTTCAGCGATGAGAGTCGCTTCTGCCTTGATGCCAATGATGGTCGTATGCGTGTTTGGCGCCGTCCAGGTGAGCGCCACAATCAGGACTGCATAAGACCGAGGCACACAGGGCCAACACCCGGCATCATGGTGTGGGGAGCGATCTCCTACACTGGCCGTACACCACTGGTGATCGTCGAGGGGACACTGAATAGTGCACGGTACATCCAAACCGTCATCGAACCCATCGTTCTACCATTCCTAGACCGGCTAGGGAACTTGCTGTTCCAACAGGACAATGCACGTCCGCATGTATCCCGTGCCACCCAACGTGCTCTAGAAGGTGTAAGTGAACTACCCTGGCCAGCAAGATCTCCGGATCTGTCCCCCATTGAGCATGTTTGGGACTGGATGAAGCGTCGGCTCACGCGGTCTGCACGTCCAGCACGAACACTGGTCCAACTGAGGCGCCAGGTGGAAATGGCATGGCAAGCCGTTCCACAGGACTACATCCAGCATCTCTACGATCGTCTCCATGGGAGAATAGCAGCCTGCATTGCTGCGAAAGGTGGATATACACTGTACTAGTGCCGACATTGTGCATGCTCTGTTGCCTGTGTCTATGTGCCTGTGGTTCTGTCAGTGTGATCATGTGATGTATCTGACCCCAGGAATGTGTCAATGAAGTTTCCCCTTCCTGGGACAATGAATTCACGGTGTTCTTATTTCAATTTCCAGGAGTGTATATTCTACTGCGATGTAATTACAAAGCAACAATTTTCGTATTTTTTCTTTATTTATATTGTCACATCTTGTTTATAGCCTTATTTCATGATTCTAGGTCAAAGAAAAGTGCCATATAGGTTTGATGCGTGAATTTGCGAGTATCAGAATATGTTACATGAAAGGCAATATTTTTAAAATTCACTGTCTTCGAAGCTTCGATTTTATAGTTGGCCACGGGACCGTAGACCTCAGTGCTGGGCCGGCCGGGGTGGCCGTGCGGTTCTAGGCGCTACAGTCTGGAACCGCGCGAGCGCTACGATCGCAGGTTAGAATCCTGCCACGGGCATGGATGTGTGTGATGTCCTTAGGTTAGTTAGGTAGTAGTTCTGAGTTCGAGGGGCTCATGACCTCAGAAGTTAAGTCCCATAGAGCTCAGAGCCATTTGAGCCTCAGTGCTGGGTGGTTATAATTAAAGCGCAGGTACTTTCAAGTGTCCAGTGTTGGCTGTAATTATCGTATGACGGAGGTACTTTGCAGGTATGCTGAAGTATTAATGCGAAACTGATTTACATTGAAAAAAATAGTTGTATTTTTAGGCACCAGGTGCAAATCTGGCGCTCTACAGCGTCTCGTCGACGTCAACGGTGCTCATATTAAACAAATAGCGAGAGCAGTGGTTAACAGTAAAATCAGCATCATGGCTTTCTGCCTTGTTTGATCTTTCCTGACCACGTCCCATTCCTAATGCACAAAGTATAGAAATATTTCTATATGCCTTTCTTGCCTTCGTAGTGCCAGATTTTCATCTCGTGACTAAAACTAGAACTAATTTTTTTCAGTATAAATTGGTTCTGCATTAATGCATTAGAATGTCTACCATGTTTCGCTGCCGTATGATAATTACACACCACAACGGACCTCTGTGATTAGCTGCACTTCAGTTATTTGACATAAATTTCAATTTGATATTTCTACCCGTTCCTGAGGAAAAGGGGTCTTAACAACAAAGCGATCCTATAAGGCTGAAAATGTGAAAATGCCTACCTAGGAAAGTGTCCTGATTTTTCTGAAGATTTGTTTCCATTATGAGGCATAATATCAAAGCTTGTGCCTGAAACTGTCTTAAGCCAAGATGATCGTCATTTAAAAGATCCACAGTTTTCTCTCTGTGCTCTCATGTGCTGTGCTGATCAGCAACTAGGATTCATTGACTGTCAGACTGATTGTACAATAGGTCTCGTACCTCACATCTCGCTCTCACTATCTTCGGGTTGTAGGGATGGTATTTTCTGAAAGTGTGATTATTTGTCTCCAGCAGCAAAGATACACCCTTTGCAGCTTCTCGCAAGGATCGCCCTACATACACCAACCAAAAAAGAGGATCTGAGGAGGACGGAGGAAGCAGAGGCACTGCGCATGAATTCACTGAGGCTGTCACGAAATTTAAAGAGGACCGCATGATCCGTCCAGGGAATAGAGGCCACTGTACTGGCTAGTCAATGAATTATCGGGAGGAACTTCCAATAATAGCACCACTCAAACGTTAATTCTGGCAATGTCATCGTTGGTATATATAAAATATTGGTGTTGTTTTTGTTTAGGAAGAGTCTACAGGAACGCGATAGCTACTCTGGAACGACGACGCCTAAAGAAGGACAGGCCCATGAAAGAAATCAGGAGAAGCGCCGAATTTACAGTATTAAATGAGGTAAAAATAGAATGACAGCGAGATGCGAACGATGCATAACAAAGAAAGAAGTCAAGCTTTGCGAGAAAGGGTTGCTGTAGTAGGTCAAGGTGTTATATTATTACGTGGTTATAAATGAGAAAAAATGTAACACAAGGAGTTCAGCAACTAACATGGTATACATGAGACGGGAATTTTATGCAAATAAATAATGTTTGATGCTACCAGATGACATAAGAAACTAAATTAAACTGTTAATATGTAGCATAATAATGGATGATGTTTGCGGTAGTACAAGTGCAGATAAATATTAAATTGAAAAATAAAGGTATAAATATACTATGTGATCAAAACTATCCGGACACCTGGCTGAAAATGATCTATCGGTAATGCTGGAATTCAATATGGTGTTGGCCCACCCTTAGCCTTGATGACAGCTTCCGCTCTCGCAGGCATTATGTTCAATCATGTGTTGGAATGTTTCTTGGGGAACGGCAGCCCATTCTTCACAGAGACAGAGTGCTTCACTGAGAAGTATCGATCTCGGTCGGTGACACCTGGCACGAGTCGGCGTTCCAAAACATCCTAAAGGTGTTGTGCAGGATTCAGGTCAGGGCTCAGTGTAAGCCTATCCATTACAGGGATGTTATTGTCATGTAATCACTCCGCCACGGGCCGTGGATTATGAACAGTTGCTCGATCGTGTTGAAAGATGCTATCGCCATCCCGGAATTGCTCTTCAATCGTGGGAAGCAAGAAGGTGCTTAAAACATTAATGTAGGCCTGTGCTGTGATAGTGCCACGCAAGACAACAAGAGGTACAAGCCCCCTCCATGAAATACAAGACCACATCATAACACCATCGCCTCCGAATTTTACTGTTGGCACTACATGCGCTGGCAGCTGACGATCACGGGTATTTGCCATACCCACATACTGCCATGGGCTCCCCACTTTGCGTATCGTGATCCGCCACTCCACACAATGATTTTCCGCTGTTCAATTGCCCAATGTTTACGCTCCTTACTCCAAGCGAAGCGTCGTTTGGCATTTACCGGCGTGATGTGTGGTTCTGAGCAGCCGCTCGACCATGAAATCCTAGCTTTCTGACCTCCGCCTAACTGTCAGAGTACTTGCAGTGGATCCTGATGCAGTTTGGAATTCCTGAGTGATTGTCTGGACAGATGTCTGTCTATTACATATTCTGTGGTTTGGTTCCGCCACAAGTTTGCAAAGGGTTCTTGAGGTCAAAAATTGAATTCTGTTCTACAAGTCGAAAAAGTTCATAAAGACCGACTTGACCAAAATGAAACACTGCGGCTCGGCGCGCCTTGCTCGTGGCTCCTCCGTGGTCACCGAAATTGTCGCAATTCTCATGATGTGCCAGATTCCATGGTTGTATGGAATACCACTGCCGCGCGGGATTAGCCGAGCAGTCTGAGGCGCTGTAGTCATGGACTGTGCGGCTGGTCCCGTGGGAGGTTCGAATCCTCCCTCGGGCATGGGGATTGTGTGTTTGTCCTTAGGATAATTTAGGTTAAGTAGTGTGTAAGCTTAGGGTCTGATGACGTTAGCAGTTAAGTCCCATTCGATTTCACACACATTTGAACATTTGGAATACCACTCGTGATAAACATCAAATTTTGTCCCCATTATTTCTTGGGGAGCGAAGGTGCGACAGCGATTGCGATCCATAACTGTACGCCATGAATTCTACTTGCTTGCCGATATGTTTCAGTTCGTGTTCATTTAGCAAGGCACATACCACTCCTTTCACAGTCTTGTCAGAGGACGAAAAGAAAGTGTTGAATGGCATTTACTACTCTTCACATGTGAAAGTACCGTATCTATAATTGGCTGCTGCCTTGTGTGTCAGCTTGATAGGGGTTCTTTCCTCTTGGTCTAACAGTGAAATTGTCTATGCCAGCTAGCTGCTTCACGAACGTGTAATTTGTCAGATTTCGTCGAGCTTCATAACTATAGCCGAAGGTTTCTGTTCCTGCCCGACCAGCCTTCTCTTTACGCGTTTCGAACATGTGGAAGTGGTGCGGACGACATTTGTGCACAGAGAGCAGGAAACTGTCGTCTGCTTGGCTTCTATTCCACTAGATGAAGTGCAGATATTCCCTTAGCTCTTAGGCGCCATCTTCTTTGCCTTTTCCGATATCGTAGGAATCGCCAGACCAGCTGTATTTTCATCGTCAAAATTCGAGAGCAGTACGTTCGTGGATTCCAGATCGCAGTCCATGGCGTTGTCCGCGTTATTTGCCAAAACCGTCGACATGGGGCTTCTCTATGTAGCTTAGTTGGTTTTTGGTATTGGAGTACTAACCAACCTGATTTTAAACTTGTGCAACTTTTATATAAATATCGCACTTCTTCCCATCTAAGTCCTCTAACTTGGAAATGTATTTTTGACTGCGAAATGTTATTGGACACATACAACCGTCAGTAACTTATCTACGTATGATTGTACGTTTTTGATCATACATTTTTATGTTCGAGGATATTCTAGATAAATTACAGGCACGAACAGGTCTTTTTCGTGACCATGAGGAACATTGCTTCTGAGTAAGTACACGGTGGTTGTATGTACACTTTCGCTACTTCAGCCAGTGTAGACGGAAACCCGTTTACTGTACTGGTACCCAACTTTATAGGAATGATGCACAGAGTGTGCGCTGTAGGATTTGCATTGTAAGTAGATTTAGTGTCATGAGCTGCCGTTAGGCACCGGTAGTGATATCGAGATGTAAGGTTGAACCACAGGCATCGGACTGCATTTCAGTTGCAGAAATCAACATGGGTCTGGACATGGTAAACAGTGCTTTATTTGTAGAGCTGTTTTATCGAAACAACAGCAATGGTATTACTGCTCTTTGCGAGAAAAGACGCATTAAAGGGATACGGAGAAAGGTTTCTCTTTCCGCACTGGGGTTGAAGAACACGATTTGAAATTTCGAATTAAAAGCTGATTTAGGAATTTCTCCTTGGAGAAGCCAAGGAACGATTGTGTTACAAATTAGTGAAGAAGTTACTGACTGAGAATGCTGGACGTAAGATGCCATCTGAATGCAGTGAACGAGCTGTGTAACGACAGCCGAACACACCGTAGTCCATCGTTCGAAAAGTATTACGAATAGTTGTGAAATGGTCAAACTTTCACGCTGCCGTGGATGCAGATGGTCGTCATGCTGAGTAAGCAAGGTATACAATTAACAAGTGTTACCCTCTCGTGCGGAAATTAAATGTTTCCTCCAATCGTTTCTTCATTATTTCTCTTCCACATGTCGCTACAATGTTTCCAAAAAGTTTCATTACTCTACGATCACTCGTTTCTCACGGAGGCCCTCTCAAGCAGCGAAAGTTTAATTATAACCTCCCGGTATATTACCTACAGTATGAAAATGAACTTGGCAACTGTGCTTGTAAGACGGATCCTATGAATACTGCAATAACGCAGCGTATCGCTGAGAATGAATATTCCATGCAATATTAAATATTAACTTCTCGCGCTTCCGTCCTGAAGCGATATATTAAATGGCTTTGTTTCGTAGCAGTGAGCTCAGAGCTGCGATAAAAAGAAAAGGTGAACTACGGCCACTGCGTCAACCTGCTTTATTACACACACAGAAGTAGAGAATTTACTTACGGACTGAGAGTCCACGAGGCGTACAGTGCTGGAGTGCTGCATGTGTGCAGAAAGGCGAACCACACGAACACCGTGTAGGTCACGTCGAGGTGCGCATCGTTCTCGTATGTCTCTGGGAGCACTTGTCGCACGACCCTGCGGCAAGAAACAAACACGTCGTCAGTGGCTGGTTCAATGGTAGCAGCTAAGCGGTAACACATCTGACATTTAGATATTAGGAGGGACTGAGTAAATTTCAAGTCATGACAGAAAAACTCATAAGCTATAAATTACACTCCTGGAAATTGAAATAAGAACACCGTGAATTCATTGTCCCAGGAAGGGGAAACTTTATTGACACATTCCTGGGGTCAGATACATCACATGATCACACTGACAGAACCACAGGCACATAGACACAGGCAACAGAGCATGCACAATGTCGGCACTAGTACAGTGTATGTCCACCTTTCGCAGCAATGCAGGCTGCTATTCTCCCATGGAGACGATCGTAGAGATGCTGGATGTAGTCCTGTGGAACGGCTTGCCATGCCATTTCCACCTGGCGCCTCAGTTGGACCAGCGTTCGTGCTGGACGTGCAGACCGCGTGAGCCGACGCTTCATCCAGTCCCAAACATGCTCAATGGGGGACAGATCCGGAGATCTTGCTGGCCAGGGTAGTTCACTTACACCTTCTAGAGCACGTTGGGTGGCACGGGATACATGCGGACGTGCATTGTCCTGTTGGAACAGCAAGTTCCCTTGCCGGTCTAGGAATGGTAGAACGATGGGTTCGATGACGGTTTGGATGTACTGTGCACTATTCAGTGTTCCCTCGACGATCACCAGTGGTGTACGGCCAGTGTAGGAGATCGCTCCCCACACCATGATGCCGGGTGTTGGCCCTGTGTGCCTCGGTCGTATGCAGTCCTGATTGTGGCGCTCACCTGCACGGCGCCAAACACGCATACGACCATCATTGGCATCAAGGCAGAAGCGACTCTCATCGCTGAAGACGACACGTCTCCATTCGTCCCTCCATTCACGCCTGTCGCCACACCACTGGAGGCGGGCTGCACGATGTTGGGGCGTGAGCGGAAGACGGCCTAACGGTGTGCGGGACCGTAGCCCAGCTTCATGGAGACGGTTGCGAATGGTCCTCGCCGATACCCCAGGAGCAACAGTGTCCCTAATTTGCTGGGAAGTGGCGGTGCGGTCCCCTACGGCACTGCGTAGGATCCTACGGTCTTGGCGTGCATCCGTGCGTCGCTGCGGTCCGGTCCCAGGTCGACGGGCACGTGCACCTTCCGCCGACCACTGGCGACAACATCGATGTACTGTGGAGACCTCACGCCCCACGTGTTGAGCAATTCGGCGGTACGTCCACCCGGCCTGCCGCATGCCCACTATACGCCCTCGCTCAAAGTCCGTCAACTGCACATACGGTTCACGTCCACGCTGTCGCGGCATGCTACCAGTGTTAAAGACTGCGATGGAGCTCCGTATGCCACGGCAAACTGGCTGACACTGACGGCGGCGGTGCACAAATGCTGCGCAGCTAGCGCCATTCGACGGCCAACACCGCGGTTCCTGGTGTGTCCGCTGTGCCGTGCGTGTGATCATTGCTTGTACAGCCCTCTCGCAGTGTCCGGAGGAAGTATGGTGGGTCTGACACACCGGTGTCAATGTGTTCTTTTTTCCATTTCCAGGAGTGTAGTTCACAGACGATAAACATATTTATCTGAGTTCCAAAGTGACATCCAATTTTAGTTCTGTACGAAGATTCAGTATCTGCGTAATCTCACACACTTTGTTTTGGTCAGTGTAGTAGCTACACCATAATTTAATGAGCATCGTTGTACGTATCCACGTGCACCTCATTATATACCATCCATTGTACGTTACAAATTGAAATGATACAGCGAAGTGAGGTTGTCCACGAAAGTCAGTGTAGCTGTTTGAAATGTACAGTAAATATTCGTGCCAAAAATATTTTTATTTCTTAGATGAATCCATCTGTGTAAATTGATGTTTCATTAATATTAACAGCACATTTTTTTACACATGAAAAATAAAGGCAGTGGCAATTTCACCTTTCTTGCCACATAAATATCACCTGATGCACCCCAACTCCAATTAGTATGCGAAATGTGTTTGGTTCAGCGAGTAGGTCTTCGATGTTCTATATGGTAATTTTTGGTATGTAGCATGATTAGGAGGTCACCCTCTATGAAAAATGAAACACGGAGAGATATTGAAGCTTCGAGCCATACAATGTAATGCAGCTCAGTCTCTCTACTGGAAAGAATACCGCTCAGTAATGGAAAGTGAATGCGAGTCTTTATCACACCGATAATACGCTTATGCGTAAATTACACTTCATTCTGGGAGACACACTTTGGGAAAACGTTATTTTGATGCCTGGTTCAGACTTCTGAAAGGCAGGAATCTGACAACCAAATCGCCCTTCAAACGGTTACGTCGATTCCATTGCTTTTACAAGTATCCTTAGATAGCATATATTTCGAACAGATAAGCTCATAATAACATATGTGAAGCATTCGATGGCAAAAGGAATGTGCGTAAGGTAATTAAAACTATATAGTTAGCTGATGACAGGTCGTAGGTAAAGGTAAAGCTGTCATGAACTGGAAGGTTACCTGACACACCACAGTGCTTCACTAGGTAGGGTTACGTTGCAGGTAGCGCGCCTTTGGCTTCCTCTGATCACTGAACTGGCTTATGTAGCCTTCCGTAGTAGCTCCTGTTGCTTCACGTGGATATTGAAAAGCGCTGCGACTGGGCCTCGCTGAAGGTAACTGGCAGTAAGTACAGGATGTTAGTGGCATACACGCAGCTATTTTTGTTTCTGACTGAAGACAGTGTACTGAACAACATTACATCAGTATTTACTTCGTTTTCAGACTATTAGTTATAGCTATGAGGAGTATTACGTTTTCAGGTTGGCTAGTTCCTCGAAGTACATGTGGCAAGAGGAAGCCTTTGATGCTTGTTCTCCCCTGGGCAGTTGCTCAGATGCTGAAGTGTGGATACGTGGATAAAAACGGTTAGTCTATACTGGCAGGCGTAGACCACTTATTGATGCAGCTACGCCCGCCCAGAAAACAAAGTGTTTGCGAGAAGACTGTTAGACACAAGAAGAAATCAATTAACATACTGAAATGGTATGTATTGGGGTACCAATGATCACAATATCTGCACGTGTAGCCCTAACGCTCTGTACATAATTCTCTTCTGCAATTAAGCCGACTGACGAATAATAGTGAAACAACTAGAAGATATGATCGGTTGTCAATGTAACTTCTTACATGTATACACAATTGGGGGGGGGGGGGGGGATGTACATTGCGCAAAAGAATAAAAGGTTCATTGCTTTGGAACCCCGCTATCCCTCCCTCCCTTCCCCAGTTGTTGCGGTGTATAAACTTGAAATTTGGCTCAAATGTGCCTACATCCTTCCTCTGTAACGAAAGCCGCAAAAGCTTGGCGCCCTGCAACATCACCCTTGGGCTAAGAGACGGTTCAAAGAAGCAAGATGTTGCGAGTAAAAGACCCAAGCTCAGAAGTTCATGTGAAGCGTAAGGCGGGTGAATGATGTCGCACTGGCACTGAATTTCCCCACAGTACTGCCTAACGCCAACATGGACGTGTAAGACGATGAGAAGGTCACTACAGAGCCCTTTACCCACATATGACTCCTGCTCTTGACATCTTTGCGACAGAGGTCGAAATCGCAATGCGCAACATTGAGGAGACGCTATTTCCCTATGGTTAGCCGAGGAAATCATTTCAGAATCACTTCCTCTCAGAATCCACACTAAACATCTTTTAGGGAGTGGTGTAAAGGGCCTAAATGACACAAGATCTTCCCTTGTGGCTTCCGTTTATCCCCTGATATCTTAAGATAGATCTTGAGCAAACTGATCTCAAATGTGTGTGAATTCCGAAGGGACCGAATTGTGGAGTTATCGGTCCGTAGACTTACACACTACTTAAAGTAACTTATGCTAAGAGCAAAACACACACACACACACACACACACACACACACACACACACATGCCCGAGCGAGGACTCTAACCTCCGGCTGTAGGGGCCGCGCAATCCGTGCATAGCGCCCTAAATCGCGCGGCCACTCCGCGCGGCAAAACTGATTACACCTCCCTGCAGCACCGACCTCCGCACATATCGTTGCCCAAGTTCCGTCACGTGGAGGGGGTCTCTTATTATTACTAGTATTATTATTTCTTTTTTCTTTCTCTCTTCTGGGGCAGTTTTGGTGAATGACGTCGCGTTTTGTTGGCGACGAATCGCTATTCGTTTCTTTTGTCCGATGTCCATCGTCAGAGGGTATGGCGGCGACCTGTGGAGAGGTCCCATTAGTCTTGCAATGTTTTTAAGAGGCAGAACGCTGTTCCTTTTGGCCTCATGGTACGGTTTTAGGGAACTCTGACGGAACAACAGCAAGTTACAGATATACTGCGTCTGCAGGTGTTACCTCTCATGCGACAGTATTATCTCATTTGTCATTTTTTGAACAGGCTAATGCTCATGCACACATGGCACGTCTGCTTATTAAGTGTCAAGGACTAGTTAAGAAACCTTGCGGACCATCTTGCCGCAGGAAAGGGTACAATGACGTTATGACACACTTTCCAACCGAGTCAGTATAAGCATATAGGCCAGACAATGCAATGTCATATTGATAAGTGAGTCATTTTTTGAACAGGCTAATGCTCATGCACACATGGCACGTCTGCTTATGAAGTGTCAATAACTATTGAAGAACCCTTGCGAACCATCTTGCCGCAGGAAGGGTACAATGACCTGATGACACACTTTGCAACCAATCAATATAACAATATATAGGCCAGCCGATGCAACGTCATATTGATAAGTGAGCTTATGCAGGGTGCAACTTCATACTGATACGTGGGCTTATACTGCCAACTTATTTGAAAATTGGACTCTATTTTGTAATTGGGGCAAAAACGGCACAAATCTCTCGGTCAGCGTAATTTCATTTCGTATTCTCCTCCTAATAATTCCGATCCCAAAGAAAGCAGGTGCTGACAGATGTGAAAAATACCGAAAAATCAGTCTAATAAGTCACGGATGCAAAATACTACAGACGAATGGAAAAACTGGTAGAAGCTGACCTCGGCGAAGATCAGTTTGGATTCCGTAGAAATGTTGGAACATGTGAGGCAATACTGACCCTACGACTTATCTTAGAAGAAAGATTAAGGAAAGGCAAACCTACGTTTCTAGCATTTGTAGACTTAGAGAAAGCTTCTGACAATGTTGACTGGAATACTCTCTTTCAAATTCTGAAGGTGGCAGGGGTAAAATACAGGGAGCGAAAGGCTATTTACAATTTGTACAGAAACCAGATGGCAGTTATAAGAGTCGAGGAGCACAAAAGGGAAGCAGTGGTTGGGAAGGGAGTGAGACAGGGTTGTAGCCTATCCCTGATGTTATTCAATCTGTATATTGAGCAAGCAGTGAAGGAAACAAAAGAAAAATTCGGAGTAGGTATTAAAATCCATGGAGAAGAAATAAAAATTTTGAGGTTCGCCGATGACATTGTAATTCTGTCAGAGACAGCAAAGGACTTGGAAGAGCAGTTGAACGGAATGGACAGTGTCATGAAAGGAGGGCATAAGATGAACATCAACAAAGGCAAACCGAGGATAATGGAATGTAGTCGAATTAAGTCTGGTGATGCTGAGGGAATTAGATTAGGAAATGAGACACATAAAGTAGTAAAGGAGTTTTGCTATTTGGGGAGCAAAATAACTGATGATGATCGAAGTAGAGAGGATATCAAACGTAGACTAGCAAAGGCAAGGAAAGCGTTTCTGAAGAAGAGAAATTTGTTAACATCGAGTATTGATTTAGGTGCCAGGAAGTCGTTTCTGAAAGTATTTGTATGGAGCGTAGCCATGTATGGAAGCGAAACATGGACGATAACTAGTTTGGACAAGAAGAGAATAGAATCTTTCGAAATGTGGTGCTACAGAAGAATGCTGAAGATTAGATGGGTAGATCATATAGCTAATGAGGAGGTATTGAGTAGGATTGGGGAGAAGAGAAGTTTGTGGCACAACTTAACTAGAAGAAGGGATCGGTTGGTAGGACATGTTCTGAGGCATCAAGGGATCACCAATTTAGTATTGGAGGGCAGCGTGGAGGGTAAAAATCGTAGAGGGAGACCAAGAGATGAAACAGATTCAGAAGGATGTAGGTTGCAGTAGGTACTGGGAGATGAAGAAGCTTGCACAGGATAGAGTAGCATGGAGAACTGCATCAAACCAGTCTCAGGACTGAAGACCACAACAACATTCTCCTGCTCTTCTTGATACTTTTTTTTTTAGCAGGCAGTAAATTAGTAGACTCTTCTTCCTCTTAAACATACTCCTGTATAAGAGAGAGCTACACAAGACGCGTTGTGTTTATTTATGAAACGTCATCAGAGATGGTTATCGACAATAGCATTTGTTCAGATAAGCAATTGTGTGGAATCCACTTGGTGATTTGTACCGAAACAGTCCCTTATTTTGAGAGTAATTTGTTGTATATACAATACCTAAAATGGAGCTTTGTATTCATGTACATTTCTTGCACTTGGATCCTTAACAATGACGAAGAAGATCAAGACCGGTTGTGGTACAATGAAACAAAGTTGTTTTATGTGCGGAGGCTAAGATATTTTTCCATATGGTCTTTTAAAAAGTACCACATATTCTCTGTCTACTGAATAGCCACTAATAATTCTTTGTAAAAAGCATTTAGAAGCCGATAGAATGAAATTAGCGATCAAAATATGGGAAAATCGATAGGCAAAGTTAGGTAGCTCTGCTATCTTCGAAGCACAAAATACATGCTGTGGACGGAACAAAGTTAACATACTCTTGAGATGCAGAGCAGCATACTCAAAGACCAAAGAGAGTCTTCCTAGCAAAAAATAAGTCTACCAGTATCAAAAACAGTCTTTAATTTTAGAATGAAATGTCTGAGGCTATGTCAGGAGCACGGTTTGTAAGAAGTGAATCATAGACTATGAAAAAACACTTTCGAATACTGCAGTACATGTAACACTGAAAAACTAAAATAGCAATTAATACGAGGGGCGTTCAGAAAGTAAGCTCCGATCGGTCGCGAAATGGAAACGACTATGAAAATCCGATAAAGCTTTGCACAGATGTGTTGGGTAGTGTCTCTAGTATAACCCCAGTTAGCATCACGTCGCTCTTCTCATTTCTGAGCTCGCAGTGAGTGCGTAAAGATGTCTAGAAAATAGTGTCTGCCGCCAAGTACGAGGGCCTGGTGAGAAATTTCGCCTGAAGCTATGCAGCTAACATTACATAACTGTCGTGCTGTTTCTTCTTCAAGACAATTCTCAGCCGCATTCTGCAGGGGCAATGAAGATGCTCCTGCACCGTTTTCAAATGGAAATGTGAGCCACAATACAGTCCGCAATTGTCTCCCCCTGAGTTTCATCTCTGGTCACATGAACCGCTGTCTTTGAAGACAACATTTTGACACAGACAACGAGGTGTAGGCCAGCGTGGAGAATTGGCGGAAAGCACTGGCGGCTGCCTTCTATGATGAGGCTATTGAAAAGTTGGTACAACGCTATGACAAAAGTCTAAGTCAGAACGGCGACTACGTAGAGAAGTGGCTGAAAGGTGTAGCTAATTGTTACAAGTAAAACATTTCTGATGTTCACTGTGGTTTCAATTTGGCAATCAATCGGAGCTTACTTTCTGATCAGGCCTCGTATATGGTAGCTGCTTTGGAAGATATCCAACCAAGCAAACATATACTTTTTTAGGTTATTGAGGGAAAAAAGGTGTGGAATAGAATACGTACACTATTCATTTTGAAATGAAATTGCTGCGTAATAGTCACGTTATCCATAGTTTCCATCATAAAGGGAAGCTTAAAATTTAATTTTCATGAGACGTCAGACTGCAACAAACACTCTGATACAACTTTAAAAAAACCAAATGAGCTGGTACAGTAGTTGAGGCACTGAACTGTTATACTGGAATAAACTAGTCCAATTAGTTGTCCGGTCAGCATAATTTGGATTTACTCAGTTTCCGTAGACCATTTCAATTTATCGGCGGGATAGATAGTTTTACAAGGCTATAGCCGTTACTAACTGAGAACTCCGTTGACACCACAGCTCGCGATGTGTCAATTTATCCCTTCAGCATCAGCAGCAAGAGAATTTCCTTTCATTGTTGGATAAAGGAGACTTGCAGTCTTCAGCACATTTAAAAACCTTGTTTCCTTACGTACCACTCGTATCTCATTATATTGTCGTGTAAGCATCATATTACCGAAAGGACACATACGAACCATCTAAGTGCATCCCATTTACTTTTCCTGATGTCTCGTTGTCATCTTGCATTACGCCGTCGTCTAGCTCATTGTTGTGGCTTCACATGCTTCTCACCCAAGTTATTCATGTACTGATATACTGTAACTACGAGCAAAAATCTCTCTAACGTTTGGAAGACGGCACTAGTCACATCCGTCTACAAGAAGGATAGCAAAAGCGATTGAGAGAACTACAATTGAATGTCTTTAACATACATATGCTGTACAATCCTAGAACATATTGTGAGTTCAGACTTAATAAGTTATCTCGAACAGGATGTCATCCACGCCAGTCAACACATATTCCTAAAACATCGGTCATATGAAGCCCGACTCACTCTTTGCTCACAAGATATCCTGAAAGACATGGATCAAGTTAGATGCAGTATTTCTCGACTTCTGAAAAGCATCTGACTCGGTACCACACAAGTGCACATTGCCAGAAGTGCGTTGATGTGGGACGACAAACAAAATTTGTAATTGGATAGTTTGATGAACCCAACGTGTTACCTTGGACGAGTCATCTACGGATTTAGATGTAACTTCACAGCCCCATGAAAGTGTTACGGAACCCTTTCTCTTAATGATATGTATTAATGACCTGGTAGATAATGTTAACAGGACGTTTAGCATTTTTGCGGATGCTGCCTCTATCTGCACTGAGAACAGAAAGCGTCATCTTTTCGAAAAGCGCTAATTGTCTGCCATTGGGACGTGGGAGTTTGAAATTTGGCTCAATGCTGCCTACCTTTCTTCGCAATGATGCGAAACCGACGCGCCCTGCAACGTCACCCATCGTATCAGCCACGCTTCTGACAGGGAGTTCTAAGAACAAGGAAAAAAAAGGCCATATCTCAAAAGTTCGAGTGAGATTACGGTCGCAGGTTCGAATCCTGCTTCGGGCATGGATGTGTGTGATGTCCTTAGGTTAGCTAGGTTTAAGTTCTAGGGGACTGATGACCACAGATGTTAAATCCCATAGTGCTCAGAGCCATTTGCACCATTTTTTGTAAATTGCGCTAATGACGTGACATTGGTACCAAATTTCACCATTCACCATAAATTTGCTCAACCCAGCCGTGGACGTGTCACACGGTGGGAATGTGGTCATACGCCCTCTTCCCCACATTTCACCCCCTCTTCTGACGAATATGCGATGACGCGGCACCTGCGGTGAAATCACGTGGTTTTCTTAGAATACACGCGAAAAGGCATCAGGAGGTGGCATAATGCGCGTTTATGTAACGTCCCATTTCGTTGGACCGTTGATTGCCAGACATCCCGTCGTCGAAAACGAAGTGTAAATGGGTAGTTTAACTGATGCTCTTTATGCTAGGCCCCTAAGACCTTTTCGTGTCGATTGTGAGCGGTAGGGTGTCTGAAATGTTTCCCTCAGCGAGCCATAAGAAAACCGCGTGATTTCAACGCTTCGCGCTGCAGTTCTGCCTTCCATTGTGAAGGCGTCAAAAGATTTAGTGAAATGTGGGTAAGAGGGAGAGTGACGGCCTTCCGACTGTGTGAAACATCCACGGCGTCGTTGAGCAGAATTGTGATGAAATTTGGTACCAATGGGACCCATGTTACAGCCCCTCACGTGAACTTCTGAGCTCTGGCCGTTTTTTCACATGTGTCGACGCCTTATCGATTGAAAGGTCGCCGAGTCCTAGGGTAACGTCGCAGGGCTATCGATATGCAGGATGGTTGAAGACACTTACAAAATTCATACGTTTGCGTCTCAATGGGATACAATTACGGGGTTTCGAAAAAGTGACCCTTCAGTTACATTAAGCAATGCATAATGAATTACTGTCTTATTAGAGCAATGCAGCTATTCAGTCAGATCTCAGTACAACTTTAAATGTAAAGGTGTGCGTGTAACAAAACGAAAATTCCTACGTACCTCTAATTACGATATTAGTGGCTAAAAAAATGTAACCAGTCAACATGATGGAACCGCTTTTACAAATATGAAACGGAAGGTTTCCGCGAACTCATTTGTTGGTGAAGCCATCCCATACGGGTTTTAAAATACGTAGGACGGTAACTGATGTGTTTAGCAGGAGAAACTGAACTGAAACAAAGAAGGGCAGCACTAATGGTCAGAGGTAGACTCGAAACACAGGAGAGCGTCACGGAAAAGCTGAGAAACCCGAATCTGCAGACGCTTGAAGATATACGCCATCTACGCCGCGAAAGACTGCTTACAAGGCATCAAGAAGAAGCATTAAGTGAAAAATCTAGCAACATATTACAGTGTCCCAGACAGAGCTCCAGTAGGGATCGCGAACACAAGTTTCCCAGTCTGTTGACTCTGATGGATTTCAATGCATTGGGGTTTGTCAAGGGCATTGTTTACAGAACAAGGGATCGAGATCTGCCGAGATCTGGTAAAGGCGGCCATGGCACTTGTCACGCTAATGAACTTGAAGCGAGAAGTACAGTTTGTATATCTGTCCTGGTACAAACAGTGTCAACATGGAAACTTTTTTTTTTTTTTTTGGTCATCAGTCTTCTAACTGGTGTGATGCGGCCCGTCAGGAATTCTTCTCCTGTGCTAACCTCTTCATCTCAGAGCAGCACTTGCAACCGACGTCCTCAATTATTCGCTGGATGTATACCAATTTCTGTCTTCCTTTAGAGTTTTTACTCTCTACAGCTCCCTCTAGTACCATGGAAGTCATTCCCTCATGCCTTAACAGGTACCCTATCATCGTGTCCCTTCTCCTTGTCAGTGTTTTCCACATATTCCTTTCCTCTCCGATTCTGCGCAGAACCTGATCATTCCTCACCGTATCAGTCCACCTAATTTTCAACATTCGTCCGTAGCACCGCATCTCAAATGCTTCGACTCTCTTCTGTTCCGGTTTTCCAATAGTCTATGTGTCACTACCATATAATGCTGTACTCCAGACGTACATTCTCAGAAATTTTTTCCACAAAATAAGGCCGGTATTAAATATTAGTAGACTACTCTTAGCCAGGAATGCCCTTTTTGCCATAGCTTTTGATGTCCTCCTTTATCCGTCTGTCATTGGTTAGGGTCTTTTTCTGCCTCGGTAGCAGCATTTCTTAACTTCATATATTTCGTGACCATCAATCTTGGTGTTAAGTTTCTAGTTGTTCTCATTTCTACTACTTCTTATTGCCTTTGACTTTCTTAGATTTACTCTCAATCCATAGTCTGTACTCATTAGACTGTTCATTCTGTTCAGCAGATCATGTAATTCTTCTTCACTTTCACTCAGTATAGCTATGTCATAAGCGAATCTTATCTTTGATATGCTTTCACCTTGAATTTTAATTCCACTCTTGAACCTTTCTTTCATTTCAATCATTGCTTCCTCGATGTACGGATAGAACAGTAGGAGCGAAAGTCTACATCCTTGTCTTGCACCCTTTTTAATACGAGTACTCGTTCTTCCAGTCTTATTATTCCCTCTTGGCCGTGGTATATACAGTATATGACCCGTCTCTCCCTATAGCTTACCCCTATTTTTTCCAGTATTTCCAACATCTTGCACCATTTTACAATGTGGAACGGTTTTACCAGGTCACCAAATCCTATAAAAGTGTCTTGATTTTTCTTTTCCTTGCTTCCATTATTAACCACAACGTCAGAACTGCCTCTCTCGTACCTTTACCTTCCCTAAAGCCAAACTGATCGTCATCTACCGCATCCTCAGTTTTCTTTTCCATTCTTCTCTATGTTACTCTTGTCAGCAACTTGGATGCATAAGCTGTTAAGCTGATTGTATGATACTTCTCGCTCTTTTCAGCTCTTGCCGTCTTCGGAATTGTGTGAAAGATGCTTTTCCGAAAGTCATATGGTATGTCGCCAGACTCATACACTGTACACACCAACGTGAATAGTCGTTTTGTTGCCACTTCCCCAAATGATTTTAGAAATTCCGATAGAAAGTTATCTATCCCTTCTGCCTTAATTGATCTTAAATCCTCCGAAGCTCTTTTAAATTCTGATTCTAATACTGGATCCTCTGTCTCTTCTAAATCGACTCCTGTTTCTTCTTCTATCACATCAGACAAATCTACCCACTCAATGAGGCTTTCAGTGTATTCTTTCCACTTATCCTCTCTCTCCTTTGCATGTAACTGTGGAATTCCCGTTAGGCTCTTTATGTCATCACCCTAGCTTTTAATGTCACCGAAGGTTGTTTTGACTTTCCAGTATACTGAGTCGGTCCTTCCGACAATCATTTCTTTTTCGATGTCTTCACATTTTTCCTGTAGCCATTTCGTCTTGGCTTCCCTGCACTTCCTATTTATTTCATTCCTCAGCGACTTGTATTTTTCTATGCCTGAGTTTCCCAGAACATTTTTTCGTTCCTCCTTTCATCGATCAATAAAAGTGTATAAAATTATTTGAGGCCGTGTGTTCAATGTTGGACACTTATAAATCTTAATAGCCGGCCGAAGTGGCCGTGCGGTTAAAGGCGCTGCAGTCTGGAACCGCAAGACCGCTACGGTCGCAGGTTCGAATCCTGCCTCGGGCATGGATGTTTGTGATGTCCTTAGGTTAGTTAGGTTTATCTAGTTCTAAGTTCTCGGGGACTAATGACCTCAGCAGTTGAGTCCCATAGTGCTCAGAGCCATTTGAACCATAAATCTTAATACGTACCGTAATATATACAAATGTTTCAGTGTACCTCTAGATCGAACATCCTTTATGTGGACAGTTGTAGCTACGCTCCGCCGTGCATTTCATGGCAATTTATAGAGAATAGGTGTAGATGCGGAGTACTCTCTGAAACTTGGTCGGGGTGCCACCCCCCTTGCTCCCTCCCTTCCTCGATCACAGAATTCGTTAGCCGCTGTAATAAAGACGAAAGGCGGTTCTGCACTTCAGTAGCTGGCTGTAATCCATTTAACCATGAGCATAAGCTCCGTTTTCTCCTTAAAACACAGCGCGCAAAAATTTTTTATCCAGAAGAAAAGGAACTTGAGGATTTGTCACGTCGAGGGTTAGACCGTAAATGATGGAGCACTACCTCGATGAAGAACTAAGCGGACCATGCCTTTCAAACAAAGCATCCCAGCAGTCGACTGAAAAGTTTGCAGGAAACCATTAGACACCCAAACGACGACTGCTGTACGTAGATTTGAGGTCCGCCAATAAGGAACAGGAATACAGCACCTTAATCCCTAGCCTACCTCGCTCATTGGAGTTACTAAAAGAGGCCCACGTTCTACGTCTTACAAGCGATCTTCTATGGAAACATAAATTCTACTTCTCTCTGGCATTCCTTTTTATTTTCACTAGCTTCAGGAATGAATGATGTGGTACCTGAAAGTAATACATTTATTTATATGTCTATGCCATGTATTGTATCACCGACATAAACTCCTCATCCGCAAAACGGCACTACTTTGGAAATCGTTTAAAACACATTTGTATTTTGGTCACAGAATATACTTCTTTGTCCAATAAGCCTGTGTCCTGGCAGCATTTGAATTTCTCATGAGAACCGGAAGCACACCACTCCTTAGATATTGGCTTTATTTCAAGCAAGGCACCTTCTTTGTGGTTGGTTTGTAACTGCCCCTAAAATACTGACCAACAAGAATTATTTCGTGGCGTTGAAGACTTTCTCTACGTAATAGCAGCTGCATTGGTTCAAGGACGCCGATTCGTATAACATTCTGAAAGCTGCACTCTATTTCAAGGAGACAGCGGCTCGCCATTTTCAGGTGTTTCTGACGTGTTGCTGTTGTGGTTCGGCAATATACACTGAGGTGACAAATGCCATGAGTCAGCTATATGCACATATACAGATGGCGGTAGTATCGGATACACAAGGTATAAAAAGGCAGCCCATTGGCAGAATTGTCATTTGTACTCATGTGATTCATGTGAAAACGTTTCCGAGTATTTATGGCCGTTCGACGGGAATTGAGACACTATAAACACGGTGTCGCTCATTCGTCAGTGTAACTTGCAGCGACTATCGTTTTTGTGGTTTATGAGCTATCGACCTTGCTTTGATAGTTCACTCTTCGGACGACATCACATATTTCTTGAATAGCCTGCCAATCTCAAAGATCAAGCCACCAACATAAGGTACGAAAACCAGCCTCATGAAGTCCTCCGGTTTTTTGCATTTTTGAGGTATAATGTGTGCTGGTTGAAATGAATTTCGAGTCTTATAATCATAGTACTCGTTCTAGATGAACACAAAGCTTTGCTGATAAGCTTTCTGGATCGGAGACAACTCTAGCCCTATGGAAAAGAGTCCGTAATACACCACTGCATTGGGATGGGTGGTGACATCTCGCAGCTTGCAGATGTAGGTCGGTGTGAATTGTTAATTGGACACACTCTGATGCAGGGAACTGTCTTCTCTTCGATGAACCACTAGGTCTAAAAATGGGAGGTTTCCATTTTTCTGCGCTTCCATGGTCAACCAAATGATCAGATGGAGGGAGTTGCAATGTTCTAAAAATGCAGGGAGCGTTGCTGTCTCGTGTAGCCATACCAAAAAGGCGTCGCCCACATATGCCCAAAAACATTTAGGTTTCAAAATCGCCGACTGTGATACATTGTTCTCGAAGTCTTCTATAAGCTACCCGTAGCAATTTGCTCAAAATACTGTTCGTTAAATAAAAAGTAAGTAGAAGTAAGCACATATTTGGAAAGCTGTGTCGTCGAAACGCACAGATGTGCCATTTGGTTCAGGGCGAAAATTCTTCAATCGTCGTACAATATCTTCTAGGTTTTGAAGGTGGTGTTCACATGTTTCTACCAAAAAGCTCAAAAGCGGAACCAGATATTTTGCTATATAATATGCTGATGCTTCTGCACTGCTCGTAATGCAGCAAAGTGAAAACCCTTCCTTATGTATCTTGAGCAGGGCGTAAAGTCGTGATGCAACTGGTGGTTATACTCTCATGCTCTTTCTCAGATAGTCAGGAAACTGGCTGCATTTCAGGAGACCGGACGTCTTCCACTGTACCTCATCCCTTGGACGCCTCTGGAAAGGACGATGCGCTGAGTCCTGCAGTAATTCCGTTATCTTGCCAAAGTAAGATGTTGCAGGAAGAAGAACAGTAGCGGTTTCCTTTGTCAGCAGGTAAAATTACTATTTCTGTGTCTTCTCTTAAAGACCAAAGCGCTTTTCCTTTCTACTGATGTTCCGTTTGGGTTCGGACATCCTAGTTAGACCTAGCAAGTTTCTCACCTTATTTCAACAGCCTCACTGGAAAGTTTCAAGACACATTGCTGACCAGCTCTCCCAAAATACTTGATTGGCGACGTATTTACAAAGGACGCAAAATTTAGTCCCTCTTCCAACAATGATATCGCAGCGTAATTCAGTGGTGGATCTGTGCATAAGCGTCTGCATGGTTCATCTTCTTGCGATGACTGATGCGTAAGGCGATGAATATTGGAAGTTCTACGCGCTATGACTTGCTGGTGCATCAAGTCCGAAAGCGACCACGTAGCACCGTCCACCCGCTCCCAGGAATCTGCTGACAAACAGATACTCATTTGAAGTGGAAGCAAGATTCTATAGTCTTTAGTTCTCGCCTTGCATAACGGGTTTCTTCTGACACCAACACCCTGCTGGGTCTTTTTCAATCCTCTTGGTGCCCACAGAGTCTATATAAAGGATAAACTTGGAAAATGTCAGGTATAGTTTGCAGGTCACGAGGTCTTATAAAAAAACGAGAGAGAACAATAGTCGGTTTTTCTCGTTGTTAATGTGCAGCCGTTATAACGTTATATGACGCAGAGCCCATGAACCACTGTAGCATGAATTATATTGCTAAAAGAAAGACGCCGTGGGTAGTGGAACGTCTACGCTTGTAGTTCCAGGTATCGGTTTCACAGTAAATTCAGAGGAATTTCTTTTTGCTGGACATATACGCAACGTCTTAAGATATTCTAAACCACTAAGCGAATTTAAAATGTGGAAAGTAGCAATAAGTAGTTTGCAAAAAACGAGCAACTCAACCGCTATGTGCTGCAGGTTACATTTAAGTATCATCGTTAATTTCTAGGCAAAAAAAAAAAAAAAAAAAGGAAAATGGAGAATCATTAAAGGAGCTTGAAAGCAGTATTACAGGTAGAATTCAACAAGTTGCTTTTAACGGAATAAAATCTACAGATGTGAAGGTAATTTTGCGGGGTACACCAAGGAAATGTGTTAGGACCGTCTCTGTTTACAGTGTTTATAAATGATGTAGTAGAAAGCTTCGGAAGCTCCTTAAGACTGCTCGCAGATGATATGGTTGTCTGTAAGAAGTAGCAACGGCAGAAGACAGTATCGATTTACCGAAAGACCTGCAACATGTCGAGTATGTATAAGGAAGGAAATCCACAGCTGCACTGCTGATGACAAATTGCTGAAAACAATATCTATCGTAAAATATCTAGGAGGAGGAATCCAGTGCGAAATTAAGTGGAATGACCACATAAAAGAAATGGAAGGGAAAGCTGATGCCAGATTGAGATTCATAGGAATAACCTTTCGGAAATGTAATTTATCCACGAAAGAAGCGGCCTTCAAGGTGTTTGTTTCAACGATTCTTCAGTACTGTTCATCAGTGTGGGATCCTTACCAGGCAGGAATGATAGAAGAGATAGAGAAGATCCAACGAAGAGCGCCACGTTCCGTCACCGGACTGTTTAGTCGGCGCCAGACTGTTTGAGGGGTGCTCAACAAACTGCAGTGTCAGGTGTTACAAGAGAAGCGTTTTGCATCACGGAGAGTTTTACTATCGAAATTTCAAGAGAACGCTTCTCGAGAAGAATTGGACAATATGTTACTTCCTCCAATAGGCTTCTTGCAGAATAACGACGACTAGAAAATTCGAGACATTAGAGCTGATAGAGGCTCACTGTCAATCATCCCTCTCACTCGCCATTCTTCAGTGGAACAGAGAAGGGATGATCAGTTAGTGATACCGGAAGCACTTCACTAGCGTGGAGAACAGTATCAAGCCGGTCATTGGAATGAATACAACAAAAATAAGAATGTGTTTTTCATATAATACGTACTACACATTTGGTGCTGACAGTGGCGTTGTAGGTTTCGTTATTATAGTTAACAGAGCTACACTCATGATTGTGTTGGAATTAATAAAGGTTTTGTTAATTATCTACTCTTGTACAATAATTATGAACTTAAATTTATCCATCTTGCTTGAATTCGTTGGATTTTGTGACTGTATTATGTAGTTCTTACAACAAAACTTTTTCAGAGAGTAAGTCTGAGAATTTTACATTTAACAAATACTCGTATATTCCGAGATCAGAATGTACAGAAATTCCTACGCGACATTTTTACTATTGAGCACAATAGGGGGGCGGGGGGGGGGGGGGGGGGGAGGGTGGAGGTAAGACAACAAAATATGAGGCAGTCGAATGCCCATGACTGAGTAATAGCCAATTATTTTATATCTAAAATTTTAATTTGCTGGAAAGCCTATATGTTTGAAGGAAGAGTTTAACGTTGTAAGGTAACTGCTTTTCGTACCAATTTTTCTTTGGCAGAGTTAGAGAATTCCATTAGCAGGATGCGTGCCTTTCCCACAAAAAAATGCAGATATTTTTATCAACACACAAATGAAGCTGCAGTTTAAATAAAATATCTAGAAAATTTATAGAAGAAGACGGAGAAGAAGTAAGTATTCTACTTTTAATGCTGCAAAAATATCTTCACATCCTTTGGAGAAAGGAATTTTCAGCAAAATATGTGGCTAGTGAGACCTGATGTGAGTGGCAAGAACTGAAAAGAAATATCATGGACAATAGATCTGAGTGAAATCAGAGAGTAGATGGTGGAAGCTCGAAAGGAATCAACGGCTACCTTATATCGGCGACGCCTGCGAAATAATAAAAAATATAAATATTCTTTGCTTGGAGAGGAGGTTTTGAGTATTGTATTCCCTTTGATCATAGGTTACCAATATGTTTTTTGGGCCATAATGTCACCTCTCCTTTATATCCTTAGGGAATATCTTCTCCGTAGGGGAATCTTTTTGGGCAAAAAATGCACATCCAACCACACGTTACCCAATGGGTAGTTAGTTCCGAGTGCAAACATTAATACCAAGACATGTACTTGTGTGTTTCACATTTAGCTGTGTTAAAGGCATACATTAACTATTCAAGAGTTTTGTGACACTAAGTGTGGTCAGAGTAGTGATAAGCAACTGAGGCTACATTCAAGTTAGAGTTCAGGCTTTGCAGGAATGACTGGATCGTTTAATACAGTGTGGTGCTGGAATGCTTAATTCCCTGTCCAAAAACGAACTCCTTGAAGATTGTGGAAGTAAAGGCCGTGGCATTATTAGAAAATAATACTGGGCAAGGATCAAAGGCACCGAAATCTCTCTTCAGACAGTATGTTGCAGATTATGTGATCATTGATCTAGTAGGATGGAACCAAGAGAACCTCAAGAAAGCAGCCATGCATACCAAAGCATGACGTGACGAACAGACCCACTAAATCGGTATATAATTTCCCCAACGGAGTTTTTACGGGTTTAAGAGGTGAACATCCTTTGTTCAGCGTGAGGGGCTTGCTAAGGTAAGAAATTTCGAGTGCTTGAACCATAATCCTAATATTTTCGTCTTTCCGGATCTTGGCAAACGTTTTTAGAATACCCACCTCTCCCTGAAGGTTTCTGGTAGTAAGTGAATAACGTAGGTAAAACTTCCGTTTGTGCTACTATCCTTGGCCTAATGCTACGTCGAATAGAACAATACTGGATACTATTCCTCATTGAGTACGGCCTAATAACTACTCTTCTTTCTATTTTCCGATTAATTTCTCTCAAGGACTCATCCTCTTTCTGATACTTGGCAATACCATTAAACAATGCAGGAAATTCCTCCAAATATGATTTATTCCTTGTATCTTGCTATCTTAATTCGACCCAATGATCTCAGTTTCTTCAAAATCCCCTTGAAACATATGGCTCAACAACTTTGCAATAAGATTTTCAGTTCCCCTGGCATGCCTCACTTGGAAAAGAAAAGCCAAAATTCGTTTAGCGCACGTAGCGATGCAACTCGTGCATCACCGCCACCTCAGGCCCCACTTCAGCGTCTAATTGTTGGTCTACAATTGAAAGGGTTTATGATCTACATAGAACCAGAATTTTTCCAGGTCTAACATTACTGCCAATGCCTCAAGTTAGTAAACGGGGTACTTATTTTCTAGTGGTGTTAATCCTATAGAAGCATATGATACCAACCTTCGGTTGTCTTAAAGTAATACAGCTGACACGCCGACTATTGTGGCATGAATTTCCGCATTATCAAAGTCCGGCATCGTCACATAGGGACGTCTATTAAGGCCTCCTTCAAAGCCTATAACGCTGCAGTCTGTGCTGTAACCTTTTTTGGTATCTCACTTTGCAACTTGATCGACTGCCCGAAATACGGTAGAAATTTCCTAAAAATTATTGAACACTCCCATGAATCTTGCTATTTACTAGAACTTCTTGATGAGAGGCAATCTGCAACGATTCTTTTACGTTTAAGACCAGTTTTCATTTACCCCCGGCAACACGATATGCCCTAGAAACGACATGTCAGGTAATCCCTACCACACTTTTCCATATTTGAGTGTAAGTCCTAACTTCCTAAGACACATAAACATTTCCCCCAAATGTTGCAGATACTCCTGTCAATTTTTGATAAAAATCACCACATCATCCAGGTAATGCAACAGGAACTTCAAATTTTTACCTAAAAACTAAATGTCCAGCGATAACCGTTCCAGTGAGTGGTGAGCCTAAAAGGCATCTCATTAAACGCAAAAAAATCCGGTGAATTGCAAGCGCCAAGACATGCTTTGATTCCTCATCGAACGGAATTTGATAATATTTCTGGTTCAAAACCAAGGTAGTAAAAGTACTGGAACCTGCGAAACATGCAAAACAGGTATACAAGTCTGACAGCTTAACGGAACAGAGAACTATTTTCTTACTGAGTTCAGCGTAATCCACCATCATTCTCTATTTGACAGATGGCTTATGTACAAGAAACGTGGTTGCGGAATAAGGTGATTTAAAAGTGCTGTAGCACCTCTTCCGCTAGACCTTTCATTCCTTCATGAGCAGTGGCGGCAGGTGAAACGGCGGTCTCCTCACTGGCATTAATACAGTGCAGTAACTAATTAAGTTAGTTAGCCTTCACCTATCCACAAGCACATCAACAACTCAGTAGTAAGTGAACTACTTGTACCGGACAACCTATCCCTTGCCTATCTGCTGTAACACCGTTACCAACGAGTCAGACTGAAGCCAAAGTGAAAATGTCGTATTTCTGCAAAACTGGATGTGCAAGCGATCTTGAGCCTAATTCGGGATCAATCCGGTTCTCGTAATTACATCGTTCCACAGAGTCACTTCAATAGAAAGCCCCTCCATTACCCTTAATTTCTTTTCCATAGGAGCTACAGGATTGTCAACATAGCGAAAACCCGTCCCAACATCCACAAGGCACTACAAAGGGCCGTCGCATACTTTGGATAAGAAAGTAATAGTCCAGTCAGCTAACGAAAGTTGAGGGAAAAATCGTGTAGTCTTAAACTTTAGTACATTGGTAACAGAGAGTGTCATGGACAACATACTAAAATTCCCCATCGGTGGAGTGTGAGCGTAGGGGCACAGGTGCCTTTAAACGTGACTTCTATACATTTGTCTTAAATAATTCGAAAAGCGCGGCTTCTAACAACAATGTTTCAAGCCACAAATCTTTACTAGATTAAATTTCCTCCAGAAAAAGGTCTTTTTTTTTTTTTTTTTTTTTTTTTTTTTTTTTTTTTTTTTTTTTTTTTTTTTTTAGCTACGACTCATAGTTCTTACATTGTAGGGAATGGAAACATCATATATTTTTAAAACAGTGTTTAAAAGTTATAAAATTAACGCTTATTGTTAAATGAAATGGATTAAGAATAAGTATAAGATGTAATCCACGTCTAAGTGCAGTAGAGCCATATTAAGGTGTAAGTTGCCTTATGGGGCTGTAACAGGGTGACAGGATGACAATTAAAATCACTTGGGGAGGTTAGTCGCTGGATGGTGATCATGCACTTCCCTCCTTCATAGGTCTGCAAACTGAACATCGATAAGGTGATTCCACATTACATCTAGCCCACTACGACAAAATAAGTGACTAAAGGATGTTTCACAAAATGACGACGACACTCCACATCGCGACTTATGAATCACTTGTGACGCTTTGCGCGGACATGTGCAGGGACGTTTACTTTTCACAAAGTGCATTAACATTACACGGAATACAGATACGAGTTCCTAATAGAACTAATGCAAGAACAGCAATGGGCAGAATCTACACAAATTTCTGCACACAATTCAACACAGCTGGAGGACCAATTGATTCTTGGGCGTATTGCAACTTAGCAGTAGCCTCTTCCGGGAAAAGCAACTTCCCACACCATGAGCGCTGCTCGCTCTACATTTTGCAGACAGAAAATATCTTCCCAGAATTTCTTTTCCTGTTCTCTTATGCGATTAGACGAAATAGCTACAGTGACTTCATGTTTGTAAAGTGGTGCTATTTTCAGCTAATTAAATTGGTACTTATTGGCTTATTGCGGCTATTAAATGAGTTTTTGCGTAAACTACCTTCCTGTAAACAATAATGAGAAGTGTATGACTTATAAGTATGATGTTATCAGTGAGCTTTGTAGTGGTGGTTGGAAAGGTACTGGAATGGTAAGTGTGGCACCTTGCTACTTTATGTCATCGTATTATAAAGCTGTGTGATTGTATTATAGTCGTCCATCAAGTCATCAAGAGATAAATAGTACATTGTCTTCAAACATCACATAACCGAATGTGAAACGTACGTTAGTGTCATAAGAATCTGTTTCAACGTAATGCAAACAGACGTGCTGTGCGTTAGCAAATGGCTCAAATGGCTCTGAGCACTATGGAACTTAACTACTGAGGTCATGTCCCCTAGAACTTAGAACTACTTAAACCTAACTAACCTAAGGACATCACACACATCCATGCCCGAGGGAGGATTCGAACCTGCGACCGTAGCGGTCGCGTGTTTCCAGACTGAAGCGCCTAGAACCGCTCAGCCACACCGGCCGGCTGTGCGTTAGCACAATTACAGTAATGTCATAATTGTAACTGTGATAAACCACAGCACGTTTGTATAAATTATGTTCGGACAGATTTTTATGATAGTTATGTCTGTTTCGCATTTGTTTGTGTCGTATTTGACTACCTAAAATTATTTTTGACCCTTTGATGTGCATTGTTGTTCTCCTGTGAACATAGTTGTTATAACCGAAACTGGCGGAGAAGAAATATACAATTGGGCAGCTGATAGCGCAAATATCTATTTTCACTATACTAATAAGTGCATATGCAAATGTATATTTTCTGTTTGGTACATGTTGAACGCCCGAGGTCATGTCAGCGGGGTGCGGTGGTCACCTACGGACGCGGCGTGGGTCAGTCCAAGTCACTGCAAGGTGACAGCCGCTAGCCAGCCCCGGCAGAGATCCGTGAACGAATTAGCAAGAATGTCAGTGCACATTACTATACTGAAATGAAACTACTTTGTAAATAAAATATTTACAATTCCGCTAGATCACCGCGGCCGGCTATGCTCTTACGTCCCTCCCTAACAACACCATCGAAAATTGCTACATATCCGCGAAAAACGAAGCCGCAATTACAGCTATGCTCGTAGGTTCCTGCCCAACCGCACCCTCAGGAGCGAAATATTTATGACTACCAAGATTGTATGCGAAGGCGTAGCTTTGGCTGTTACCATACTTTATGCATATTAACTTAAAACATTAATCATTCGTATTTGCGTGTTGAGGCAACAAAAAGGTGATGGTACACTGGGTGACTACTACGCTACGACTCTGTGCGGTGATTGGATGACGGGATCACGATCCCTGTGCTCTGACTGGCTGACATAAGCACACCATGGAACACAATCTTGATTTCAATGCTTGCGAAGATAACTTGAAGTAGTTGGTTGATTTCGAGTTTATCCTCGTGTATTACAAAACTATGTAGTGTGAATGAAACACCACAACGTTCTCTCCGGAACGCATCGTTTAATGTTGAGATTGAGAATAATGCAGGAAGCGAGTTAGTTTCGAAAGGACAATTAGCGTCAATCCAGTTCGCAAATTCATGGCAGTACAATTTATGTAAAATCAGAATGCCTTACTGTAAACTCCTGTATTTTATATTCTATATCTCATTAATTTGTATCATGTATTTGAATGTTGTTGCCAATGTGCTAAGTGCAGTGTCATTAGAAGCCCGTGTTACTTACTCATTGTCAGCGTAAACCATGACACGTCTCTTCTCACGCACTTAGCTCGCATTTGATTAAGCAGTTTTCCCTCTAGAAAGTCACTTACTTCAGACCTTATTCGATTTAGATTTCGTTACCCGAATAGTAATAAATTTAAGAGTATTTACCACGTGGTCGCTGGTCACTTTTAGCGTACTTACGAATAGTCCGCTTACCACACGTTAAATTGCTAGTCAGAAAAACCGCGGGTGTGTTTTAATTTGTATTACATAAATGTTTCCCCGGAACGTAACGTAAATAGGGAGAGGTATAGATAGTTTGACAGAGGGAGTGAGTGAGAGAGAGGGGAAGAGAGAGAGAGGGGGGGCGGAGGGGAGGTGAGGGGAGGGGAGAAAGCTCATGAATCATAAATGGCAGGTATCTAAAAGTTATTTCCTGGATTATCTAAACAGATTTAATGAAATATCCGTGTAGTGACGAAATTCATTGTTACGTCGAACGGTCATTTTTGTCGGTATGTACGTGCAACGAAATTGTTTAGAAATGTCACGAGCGAAGGTTTCTTAACGGCGATATGAATGTCCTGTAAACAAACCAGGAAAGCTTAGAATCTGGTGCAGCAGAGAAAGATTGGTACTTTTGCAGTCAGGAAGTTTAACCACAGTGCCTGTGGTATCAACAAACAGTAACTCTAGCAACCCAGCTGCAGCGCTATATCCCTCACAACTTGTTCTCACTTACACAGGCATACAGTGGAAAAACAAAGGACATTAGTCAGCTGAAGATAAGTCAGTACGAAATCACAGAGTGTGAAGTACTTGTGAAGTTTTCTTTATAGTATTTACCCAGATCCTCAACCTCTTCACGACAGAAAAAAATGGTTTGCTGCAATATGCGCTTAATACAGTAAAAGTACTTCTGAAGCCTGCAGTTGCTATCGGAGCTGCTTACTGATTCGGCACTGCTGGCTCTGGATCCCAAAGCTATAAGATGGTTGTGTGTGTGTGTGTGTGTGTGTGTGTGTGTGTGTGTGTGTGTGTGTCTCCTGCTATATTACACCTGCTCGCGTGACATTCAGTGGGTTCGTGACTCGACTCCACAAGTTTCGTATTCATGGCACGCCTGCCGCTGCTCGGGAGTCTTGAAGCCTTATGGTGCGCCCCGCCTGGGCTCTTTATCTTGGAGCCTACAGAGACGACCAGCCGCGAAGAAACGCCCCAGGAAGCTGGCTCAGGGACGCTGGAGAGTTCTACGTCACTAAGACACCGTTGTCGTTAAACAGCTCAATGTAATTGTATTTGAGCTTATTGCAAATTCCCTGTAAACTAACTTCCAACAAGTCTTCGAATACAGTCGTAACAGACTATTAGAACAGATAAAATTTTCGCATTGAATCAACTGCATTTTCAACGTTACAGTACAAAATTGTTATGTTTTGGGTTCTTAGCATGTAGTAAATACTTGGTAGACCGAATAAATTAAAGTTTCTTAGTGGTCGATTCCTAACATTCGTTCTTTATGTCAGCATTCCCAATTCGTGTATTTCTTCTAAATCATCTCTGATTAGTTCCCACTAATACTGTACAACTACCGTAAGCTGCCGTAGACTATTATAAGCAAGCTTGGAATGTGGTAGTTTTCCCATTAGCTTTCGTCAGTCAAGTTCGTACCTGCATTACCTGTGTGTTAGGTGCGTTGCGTACCTATCGGGCATTACATCTTAACGAGCACTTTCTTTACATATGCGATCGGTGTCCTACTAGATTTCTCTAGTAACTGGAAGTGGTGAACCGTCTAGAAACTGAATGGGGTATATAAACGGCCTACGGAGGATTTTTCTTCTACATAGTTTTCCTCCTGTCGCTTACTTAAAAATAAATAGTATTTATAACAAAATGGGAAATGTCAACGTTTAATTTAGGTTTTATTTGAAAGGACTTGATTTGTAACTTGAAATAGAGGGATGTTATAGGAAGAACGAAGAAAATGAAATTTCTTAAAAAAAGGTGCAATTGAAAAACGCAAAACAAAAATATGTCAAACATCGTTTCAGTACTTCGTGGGCCGCGCGGGATTAGCCGAGAGGTGTATGGCGCTGCACTCATGGGCTGTGCGGCTGGTCCCGGCGGAGGTTCGAGTCCTCCCTCGGGCATCGGTGTGTGTGTGTGTGTGTGTGTGTGTGTGTGTGTGTGTGTGTGTGTGTGTTAGTCCTTAGGATAATTTAGGGTAAGTAGTATGTAAGGTTAGGGACTGATGACCTTAGCAGTTAAGTCCCATAAGATTTACACACATTTGAACATTTTTTGAGTACTTCGTGAGTCTTATATAAAACTCGTTTCCGTTATTCATAAAAAACTATCGTATTTATAAATAATAACAGAAAAGACTTGCCTTTGATCATGACAGTGAATTTTCTATTGAGTATAAAAATAACGACAGTAATTATATATATTTTCTATATTTGCACATGTCATCTGCACTTGCATCAAAAGTAATTCCTTTTTTTTCGTAAAGTTACGCGGTCAACTAATTTTTATGACTTACAAAAAGCAGTTTTTATTCTGTAAGAATATAAAATACACATGGATGTACTCTGAATAACGTGCAGTTCTAATTATATGCTAAAGAAAAAGTCGTCCGTTTCCAGTTTCTATTTTATACATTCATTTATGTTTCTCTCGCTACCACCGTTAGGAATACTACCCTTTTTTCTACCATTTACTGCGTCATTTATGTGCTGTACCAAAATTACCGAATTGTAGTAATAGTAAAGTGCAACTCTAGTTCTCACCGATTATACAGGCCAACGATGGGAAAACTTCTTTGCCGAAAATACCTTATTCTTATGATTTTTGGGGTATGAAATCCAAATATGATACTTAAAAAACTGCATCACCGACCATTTAATCACATTTTATAATTACATTTATTAAATTAAGCGATTATTTAAAGAATTTAACAGCATTTGTAAAGTTAAAATTATTTAAAAATGAGATGTAATGAATGTAGATGACGTTGGTAGCATTGCTGAAAAACATTTGCTGGCAAAAAAGGTCGATTCTATATTTGTGTTAACAGATGGTGTTTTGTTTACTGTCAGTCTAACCTCACTTTCCCATTTCCTGTACATGTGATCACTACAATGTCTTTGTTGGACTTGTGGTGAATTTGTGATTAAAAAACACCAAAAAACATTACAGACTTTGTGAAAAAGGTTTATCTATCATACTTTGGATGTATACTTGGCGATAAAGATAAATCTTGGGCGCCACATAAGGTATGTTATGTGTGTGTTGACGATCTGAGAAAATGATCCAAAAAGGTGAGAGAAGCCTTTAAGTTTGCTGTTCCTCTAATATGGAGGGAGCCAAGAAATCATTCCGATGATTGCTCCTTTCTCAGTGTCCTAATTCGGAAAACAAGAAGGTAATAAGCTACCCTAATCTTCCGTCCACCATCCGACGGGTAGGGCATGGTGTAAATTTGCCAGTTCCTGAACCACCAGGTGATTTAAATTCTGTTCCAACAGAAGTATTTTCTGATGTACAATCTCAGTTAGATGAACCACATGATGATAAACTCCATTATAATGCAGAAAGTCTAGAGCCCAGATTGTTTACTCAGACCTAGCTTGTCAATTTGGTTAGGGATCTGGGCTTAAAGGAAAAGCTGAACTGCTTGGCTCTAGATTAAAAGAAAAGAACTTATTGGCAGTTGGAACGAGCATATACATGTTTACAAAGAGAGTGCAACAATTTTACAAATTTTTTCAACAAGAAGGTGATTTAGTGTACTGCTCAGACATTCCCGGTCTGATGAATAAGTTTGGTGTTGAATACAAAAAGCAAGAGTGGAGGCTGTTTATTGATTCATCCAAAACTAGTTTAAAGACTGTTTTATTACGTAATGGTAACATGTATGCATCTATACCTGTTGGAAATTCTATAGATATGAAAGAAAGTATGAAAACCTAGAAACAGTGCTAAATAAAATAGGCTATTCTGCTCATGGTTGGATGATATGTGGCGAACTAGAAGTAACACGCATACTCCTTGGTTAGCAATGTGGCTTTACCAAATTTTCATGTTTCTTGTGTGAGTGGGACAGTAGAGCTAGGGATCAAAACTGGTGCAGAAAGAACTGGCCTGTGAGGCAGTCTTTAAAAAACCTGGTGAGTAGAGCACTCTACGCAAAAACCTTGTAGATCCAAAAAACATACTCCTACCACCTCTACATATAAAATATAGGCCTAATGAGACAGTTTGCAATGGCTCTGCCTAAAGATGGACTATGTTTTAAGTATCTCTGCCAAAAGTTTCCACACGTTTAAGAAGCTAAACTAACAGAAAGCTTCTTTGTCGGACCTGACATTATAAAATTGATGTTTGATGTTAACTTTGAATCGGCAATAACCTGAAATGAGAAAGGAGCATAGGTATCAATCAAGCATTACAGAGTTCTTAGGACATGAAAAAGAGCCAGAAAATGATCTATTGTAGCTACAATGTTAAAGAAGTTTAAAACTTTATAATGTTTAATGAGCCTGAAAGTTCACTTTTTGAACAGTCACCTTGATTACTTCCCGGCCAATATGGGAGATGCTACTGAGGAGCAAGGAGAGCATTTTCACCAGGACATTAAAGTGATGGAAAAACGCTACCAAGGCCGCTGGAACACCAAAATGATAGGGGGCTACTGTTGGTCACTTCACAGAGAAGTTCAGCAAGCAACTCATCATAGAAAAAGCTACACAAGAAGCTTCAGAGAAATAAGTGAAAGAAAATACAAACCAATTCCAGCTGACAAGTGAAACCTCTATTAACATATATCATTGTCTTAAGTAGCTTACTGTAAATACAAACCATGCTTATGTTGTAACAAAGTGTTTCATTAATTTCCCCATTTACCGTATGGCATAGGATTTTTATACTAAATAATAAAAAGGATATTGCTCTAAAACTATGGCTGATACAAAAAAGCCTAATGCTACATTTGGATTTAGCTCATAAAAATCTATGAAGATCAGCTATCAAAGTAAAAATTAAAAAAAAAAAAAAACTGCGTTGGACTGTGTTATCTTTGGACAGCTACCAAAAGATTGTCTGCTATAGTTATATCAGACCTCTTTCCAAACTACTCAGTACCAGACTTTCAACGTGAGAAAATTGGTGGCCTCCTGTCCACATAATCTGTTTCGCGATCTTGCGCTGTATAGGATGTCTAAAAATAAAGACAAAACTTAATTCGTCCTGAAGGACGAAAAGCACATCTTTCTTCAAGCTGGGAGTACCGTATATTCCATAACCCTTAATTGCAGTGTGGTGATAAAGATTCTTCAGATTGGTTTCCGAATACTAATTAATCACGCAACCCATTAGCCACCAATCTAAAGTGAACGCACGACTGCGGCTTATGTTGCATGTGTACTGCCACTGATGGAACTCAAGTGAAAATCATTATTTGCTATTAGGCACCTTCATGCTGTCTAATTATGCGTACATCGATAAGCACTTGTCTGCTCCAAGAAACTTACAGATACTTAGCCGTCTGTTAGTGTGTCTTGTCTTTGGGGAAAACTGTGAGGCGTGTGTTGTAAGTCGCCTAAACTTTGAGCTGAGCCAGCCAGCTGGAAGGCTTGGCACCAGAGTCCGTTCGCAAGGCACCGTGTCTGCAGACAACAGGCCGCAGTCTGTTTTACCGCTTGGAACCGACAGGCTGTGTTAATTTGTTACGTGTAGACGCTTTATCTTGTGATAATGAAGTGGGCACACTGGAATGACTTCCTTCTGGTTCGTGACGATGAGGTTGCCCGTTCTATTGCTTACGCTGCATTTGCATAATTACATTTTATGGAAAAAACAAAAATATTTGCCCAAGATAATTGCAGTGATATGAGGCACGGGCAAAGCAAGGTCTTTGTTAAAGCTCACCTATTTGTTAGAACACATGGGTATCAGTATCCAATTTTTATTCTGTCATCTTAGCTTGCAAAATTCTCATCTTGTCGCTTTTCCACTCATAAAATAATATTATGAGCTTAGGGTGACTAGCGTAGGGCCTATTAATTCGCAAGAGTGGAGCGTACGGCCTGCATAGATTTTTGTTTTTATTTAATCGAATTTTTATGCGGTTCACAAATTGCAACACCTTCTATACCTTCTACGCTATTAGGGCCATAAAACCATGATCTTTCCAGAATATAATTCTGAAAAAAACGCAGTTGTGGTAGCTGGAGTCCAAAATATTTATTAATCATGTCTCTTCATTTCTGTGGAAACAATTTCATAGATACTTTCATACTGTAACAAATATATGTTTGTATCTAACGAAGAAGTGAAATATCAGTTTTCATAGATTTAATTTTAAGATTTTTCTTAAAAATTTCCATCCTCTATTTAACCCCCTTATGGGTTCAAATTTCAAGAACACTGAAACACGCATTTTTTTTTTCTAACCGAGGAGTCAAATATCAATTTACATAGATGTAGCTTTAAAAAAGCTGTAGTAGCTCTTTAGTAACGATTTATTTTAAAAAAGTTTTGATCCACTGTATTACCCACTTAGAGACTGATTTTACAAAATTTGTAAAACACGTATTCTTTAATTTCTGACTGAGAGATCAAATACCAGATTTCGTAATTCCAGCTGCAATATTGTCGAAATAGTGACGTGTTTCAAAAAGCCCTTCATCCCCTTTTTCACCCCTTAAGAGTCAAATCTCGGACAAAACTTTTTCGGACGATTCCTACACTATAAAATCCACACCCTTTCCTATTTCAAGTTTCTGTCCTTAGCGGTCTGGGCTGGGTGATGATCAGTCAGTGAATCAGTCTACTCATATTTCGCCCCCTTAGGAGATGATTTTCCAAAAACAGTGAGACACATATTTTTTCATTTCCAACCGAGAAGCCAAACGAAAATTTACATAGATTTATCTTTAACAATGCTTTCGCAATGAAATATTTTCATAAAAGTCTTCACACTCTATTTCATCCTCTCAGGGGTTGAACTTCCGAAAGCAGTGAAAAGGGTATTTTTTATTTCTAACAGAGAAGCCAAATAAAAATTTTCATACGTTTCGTTTTAAAAATGTTTTCATAATGAAATATTTTCATGAAATATCTCATTTCCTATTTCACCTCCTTAGGAACAGCATTTCGAAAAATCCCTTCTTAAACGACGCCTATGATGTAAGTTCAACACCTTCTGCAAATGTCATGTCTCTGTCGTTTGAGGTTTGGGCAGGGCGACGATGAGTGAGTCAGTCAGTCGGGACACTGTCTTCGATATTTCTAATGGTGCAGCAGACACTGAGGTGACGAAAGTAATGTGGTAGCGATATGCACATACACAGATGGCGTTAGTATTGCGTACACGAGAAATAAATGGCAGTGCATTGGCGGAGCTGTCATTTGTGCTCCGGTGACTCATATGAAAATATTTCCAACGTGATTTTGGGCACACGACGAGAGTAACAGACTCTGAACGCAGAATGATAGTTGGAGCTAGACACATAGGACACTCCGTTGTCAGTGTTATGTGAGTCACCATTCCTTTCTTTGAACATTACTTGTAAGCGTTGTGTGATTCGCTTTCCCTTTCTTTGAACACTATGCAAGTCCAAGCTAACATTTCAATTTCTGTGTTACTGAAGTACCTTTTTGAGAGCCGACATATATCTTGAAGGGCCCAGGAAATGACCTGGGGGGGTCTCTGCAGACATCATGAGACTCTGGCATAAAATGGGGGTGATATGCGATTACAAGAACTCAGCAAGAGAGTTCTCACAGCCTCTGTCACCTCAATTCTCCAACTTCCTACCTACACGTGGTGCCCCTGTTAAGCCGAGCAACTCAGCGGAAGGTTGGGTAACCAACCCCAGCGGGAAACTGAGTCGGTGAGCAGATAGGAGTTGGAGGACAGTGGAAGGCAACGGGAAACCACCACTGAACTATCCCAAGAAAACCCCATGGCTTCGCTCAGCTCAAAATGTTCCGGAGTTTCAAGTTCCCCGATCGGATCTCCGGGGGGAACCAGGTTGAGAGGAGCTTCACGAAGAGTAAGATGGTGCAAAGAGAAGCACTGCATAGGAACATGGAATGTAAGATCCATGTATCAAGGAAAACTAGACATAGTGAAAAGAGAAATGGAGAAAATTAACATCGACATATTGGGAATAAGTGAAATGAGGTGGACTGGCATGGGAGAATTTGCTTCGGATGGCCATATGGTGTATTATTCTGGGCACAATAACAACAGAAGTAATGGAGTAGCCTTCATAGTTAGTGATAAAGTGAGAAAAGCTGTGATGGGATGCAAATATAAAAATGATAGAATGATGTCCATCAGACTTCAAGGTCAGCCCCTCAACATCACAGTAATTCAAGTTTATGCACCAACAACCGATGCTGAAAAGGAAATTATTGACCAGTTCTATGGAGATTTACAAGAATTACTACTGTCAACACCAAAAAAGGATATCGTCTTCATAGTTGGAGATTGGAATGCAAAAGTGGGAAATGAAGCTGTAGAAGGTATAACAGGGAAATATGGTCTTGGTACAACAAATGAAGCTGGACAGAGACTCCTAGAATTCTGCCAAGAAAATTCATTGATAATTACTAATACACTGTTTCAACTACCAAAACGACGCCTATATACCTGGACTTCGCCAGATGGCCAACACCGGAACCAAATTGATTACATACTTTGTAATCAGAGGTGGAAGAGCGCGGTTCAGTCAGCTACAACAAGACCTGGTGCTGACTGCGGATCAGATCATGAGCTCCTGATTGCAAAATTTCGGATGAAACTTCAGAATGTACCAAAAAGTATCCCAACTTGCAGATACGACCTTAACTCTATACCCTCCGACTATGCTGCAGAGGTACAAAACAGATTTAATGTATTACAGCTGGAGGACAAAAGCTCGCAAGAGATGTGGACAGAAGTAGCTAATACTGTCAAGGAGGCAGCAGAGAAACACATTCCCAAGAAAAGGAACAGTAAGAAGGCTAGATGGCTATCAGTTGAGGCACTGCAAGTTGCAGAAGAACGAAGGAAAGCAAAAATCAAGGGAGATAGATCAGCTATGTTTGAATTAAATAAAGATTTTCAGAAATTAGCTAGAAGAGATAAAAATATATTCTTTAATGAACAGTGCAAGGAAGTTGAAGATAGTAACGTAATGGGGAAGACAAGAGATCTTTATAAGAAAATTAGAGAAATTAAAGGAAAATTCCAGGCAAAAATTGGAATGATAAAAGATAGAAACGGGAAAGATCTGAGTGAAGCGGAGGATGTTAAGGAAAGATGGGCAGAATATGTAGAAGACCTATACAAGAGAGAACTGCATCATGACAGGGCTCCTACTGCTGATGTTAATGTTAATTTAGAACTAGAGCCAGATATTTTGGAGAGCGAAATCCAGTGGGCCCTTGAAAATATGGCTGATAACAAAACTAGTGGACATGATGAAATACCAGCAGAATTGTTTAAAGTCACTGGAAAGGATGCAGTGAAAGTGCTGCACTCAATATGTCAAAAAATATGGATCACGCAGCAGTGGCCAGAAGACTGGAAAAGATCAGTATTCATCCCCATTCCAAAGAAGAAAAGTTCTAAAGAATGCTCAGATTATCGAACAATCGCACTTATTTCACATGCTAGCAAAGTTATGTTGAAAATCTTACAAAATAGACTTCGCCAATATCTAGATCGAGAGCTGCCAGAAGAACAAGCTGGATTTAGGAAAGGAAGAGGAACTAGAGATCAAATTGCTAACATTCGGTGGATTATGGAAAAAGCGAGAGAATTCCAGAAAGATGTGTACCTCTGCTTTATTGACTACGCCAAAGCCTTTGACTGCGTCGATCACAACAAATTATGGAATGTACTGAAAAACATGGGTGTACCAGATCACCTCATTCATCTGATACGGAGTTTATACCTTGACCAAGAAGCCACGGTGAGAACTATGTATGGAACAACGAAATGGATAAGGATTCAGAAAGGGGTCCGGCAAGGCTGCATACTGTCACCGTACTTATTCAATCTGTATGCAGAACATGTCATGAGGAATGCAAGGCTAGATGAAGGAGAAACAGGAATTAAAATAGCTGGAATAAATGTAAACAACCTCAGGTACGCGGATGATACGATCCTATTGGCAGAAAGTGAAGAAGATTTGAGAACACTCTTACTGAAGGTGAAAGACGAAAGTGAAAAGGCTGGTCTTATGCTGAATGTGAAGAAAACGAAAATTATGGCAACTACACCTACCAATTCGTGGGATATAGCAGGAGAAACCATGGAAGTAGTGACCACATTCAGTTATCTCGGTTCCCAGATCTCTGCTGACGGTGACTGCAGCCATGAAATCCGGAGACGCCTGTTGCTCGGTAGACAGGCGATGTCAAACCTTGACAAGGTTATAAGGTCCAGAGATATAACACTAGCAACAAAGATCCGTATTGTGAGGGCTATGGTCTTTCCAGTTGTGATGTATGGATGTGAGACCTGGACCATTAGAAAGGCTGAACGGCGAAGAATTGACTCCTTCGAATTGTGGTGTTGGAGGAAACTTCTTAGAGTTCCATGGAGTGCAAAGAGAACCAACAGATCAATTTTGGAGCAAATTAAACCAGATTTCTCCCTGGAAGGTCTAATCTTAAAACAAAAGCTGACCTACTTTGGACACACAATGCGAAGGCATGCCTCGCTGGAAAAAACATTAATGCTGGGGAAGATTGAAGGAACTAGAAGAAGAGGACGTCAGAGGATGAGATGGATCGATGGCATCACAGAAGCAATGTGTTCCAACCTGGAAGGTCTACGGGAGAAAGTGCAAGACAGGAAAAAGTGGCGTGATTTGGTTCATGGGGTCACGAAGAGTCGGAACCGACTAAACGAATAGAGAGAGAGAGAGAGAGATATATCTTGAAATATCGTTTTGATGTGGGGAATTAACTTGATAATACGAAGTGCAGTGTCGTTGTGCACCTGATACTTTTAAGAGAATCTCACACAGGCAAATCATTGCTAATATTAGTAATAACCACAAACTTATCATATTTCGGTTGATTCTAATCATATTCAAACACTTTGTTTGATGAAAATATAGAAATCAACGAGTTTTCATAGTGCTTCTCCACTTAGCTACAATAGGTCCCGTTTCTTCTTGACATTATTGTGTCAATGCAGTAATTTGCAAAATGATCTTATCTCATTTCCAGTTTCTATTTATTTTGATAAATACGGTTTAATACTGTCTACAGTGACGCTGTGATATTATATACATTTGCAACTACCCACAAACAGGCATGGAAAAGCCATTATTGCACTTTGGGCAATCCTAATAAAGACCAATAATGTTGATTCTGTTCTACAAATTACAGGTATCAGGTGCAGTACATACCGAAATTTGTAACAACATTTAGTTGAATTTATCGAACACCTTGTTTCTCCTGACGTTGTAGAGAAAATATTACGTTCCGCTATGACCCGCAAAAAAACTTAGTTTCTTATATTATTAGATAATTTTCTGAAACCAGTCATTCTTAATGCCTTTCGACCATACTAAGTGATACTGTCTGTACAACAAAAGAGAGTTTAAGTGAATTCTTTCCTCAGATTGTACATTTTTACAGTTATATCACCGATAGCCATTAAATGACACAATGGAAGCTAAATTAAACAGTAGGACCAAATCTACGTGAAACAATTGCGCAATAAAATTTCAGATTGAAAGATTTCAGTGGTGTGCGTCATCAATTACAAGAGCGGCTTTGTCTGCATTTGAAATCCATTGACCTCCGCCTGAATACGGATATCGACATGTTGCTTCAAAACAAGTAGGAAGAAAAATGGTTCAAATGGCTCTGAGCACTATGGGACTTAACTTCTGAGGTCATAAGTCCCCTAGAACTCAGAACCACTTAAACCTAACTAACCTAAGGACAGCACACACATCCATACCCGAGGCAGGATTCGAACCTGCGACCGAAGCGGCCGCGCAGTTCCAGACTGTAGCGCCTAGAACCGAACGGCCACCCCGGCCGGCGTCGGAAGAAAAAGGCAGAAATGTTATTTGTTGAGTAGAAAGGTTTAAACAAGGTGTTATCCATGTTCACGGCTTAGGTACCTCCTGACTGTTTACTGAACGATAAAGATAAGATCAATTGACCATATTCACTTTTGTACCAGTAAGATATTTATTCCCCACCATGAACCATGGACCTTGCCGTTGGTGGGGAGGCTTGCGTGCCTCAACGATACAGATAGCCGTACCGTAGATGCAACCACAACGGAGGGGTATCTGTTCAGAGGCCAGACAAACGTGTGGTTCCTGAAGAGGGGCAGCAGCCTTTTCAGTGGTTGCAAGGGCAACAGTCTGGATGATTGACTGATCTGGCCTTGTAACAATAACCAAAACGGCCTGGCTGTGCTGGTACTGCGAACGGCTGAAAGCAAGGGGAAACTACAGCCATAATTTTTCCCGAGGACATGCAGCTTTACTGTATGATTAAATGATGATGGCGTCCTCTTGGGTAAAATATTCCGGAGGTAAAATAGTCCCCCATTCGGATCTCCGGGCGGGGACTACTCAAGAGGATGTTGTTATCAGGAGAAAGAAAACTGGCGTTCTACGGATCAGAGCGTGGAATGTCAGATCCCTTAATCGGGCAGGTAGGTTAGAAAATTTAAAAAGGGAAATGGATAGGTTGAAGTTAGTTATAGTGGGAATTAGTGAAGTTCGGTGGCAGGAGGAACAAGACTTCTGGTCAGGTGACTACAGGGTTATAAACACAAAATCAAATAGGGGTAATGCAGGAGTAGGTTTAATAATGAATAAAAAAATAGGAATGCGGGTAAGCTACTACAAACAGCATAGTGAACGCATTATTGTGGCCAAGATAGATACGAAGCCCACACCTACTACAGTAGTACAAGTTTATATGGCAACTGGCTCTGCAGATGACGAAGAAATTGAAGAAATGTATGATGAAATAAAAGAAATTATTCAGATTGTGAAGGGAGACGAAAATTTAATAGTCATGGGTGACTGGAATTCGAGTGTAGGAAAAGGGAGAGAAGGAAACATAGTAGGTGAATATGGATTGGGGCTAAGAAATGAAAGAGGAAGCCGCCTGGTAGAATTTTGCACAGAGCACAACACAATCATAACTAACACTTGGTTTAAGAATCATGAAAGAAGGTTGTATACATGGAAGAACCCTGGAGATACTAAAAGCTATCAGATAGATTATATAATGGTAAGACAGAGATTTAGGAACCAGGTTTTAAATTGTAAGACATTTCCAGGAGCAGATGTGGACTCTGACCACAATCTATTGGTTATCACCTGTAGATTAAAACTGAAGAAACTGCAAAAAGGTGGGAGTTTAAGGAGATGGGACATGGATAAACTGAAAGAACCAGCGGTTGTACACAGCTTCAGGGAGAGCATAAGGGAACAATTGACAGGAATGGGGGAAAGAAATACAGTAGAAGAAGAATAGGTAGCTTCTAGGGAAGAAGTAGCGAAGGCAGCAGAGGATCAAGTAGGTAAAAAGACGAGGGCTAGTAGAAATCCTTGGGTAACAGAAGAAATATTGAATTTAATTGATGAAAGGAGAATATATAAAAATGCAGTAAATGAAGCAGGCAAAAAGGAATACAAACGTCTCAAAAATGAGATCGACAAGAAAGTGCAAAATGGCTAAGCAGGGATGGCTAGAGGACAAATGTAAGGATGTAGAGGCCTATCTCACTAGGGGTAAGATAGATACTGCCTACAGGAAAATTAAAGAGACCTTTGGAGATAAGAGAACGACTTGTATGAATATGAAGAGCTCAGATGGAAACCCAGTTCTAAGCAAAGAAGGGAAAGCAGAAATGTGGAAGGAGTATATAGAGGGTCTATACAAGGGCGATGTATTTGAGGACAATATTATGGAAATGGAAGAGGATGTAGATGAAGATGAAATGGGAGATATGATACTGCGTGAAGAATTTGACAGAGCACTGAAAGACCTGAATCGAAACAAGGCCCCCGGAGTAGACAACATTCCATTGGAACTACTGACGGCCTTGGGAGAGCCAGTCCTGACAAAACTCTACCATCTGGTGAGCAAGATGTATAAAACAGGCGAAATACCCTCAGACTTCAAGAAGAATATAATAATTCCAATCCCAAAGAAAGCAGGTGTTGACAGATGTGAAAATTACCGAACTATCAGTTTAATAAGTCACAGCTGCAAAATATTAACACGAATTCCTTACAGACGAATGGAAAAACTAGTAGAAGCCAACCTCGGGGAAGATCAGTTTGGATTCCGTAGAAACACTGGAACACATGAGGCAATACTGTCCTTACGACTTATCTTAGAAGAAAGATTAAGGAAAGGCAAACCTACGTTTCTAGCATTTGTAGACTTAGAGAAAGCTTTTGACAATGTTGACTGGAATACTCTCTTTCAAATTCTAAAGGTGGCAGGGGTAAAATACAGGGAGCGAAAGGCTATTTACAATTTGTACAGAAACCAGATGGCAGTTATAAGAGTCGAGGGACATGAAAGGGAAGCTGTGGTTGGGAAGGGAGTAAGACAGGGTTGTAGCCTCTCCCCGATGTTGTTCAATCTGTATATTGAGCAAGCAGTAAAGGAAACAAAAGAAAAATTCGGAGTAGGTATTAAAACCCATGGAGAAGAAATAAAAACTTTGAGGTTCGCCGATGACATTGTAATTCTGTCAGAGGCAGCAAAGGACTTGGAAGAGCAGTTGAATGGAATGGACAGTGTCTTGAAAGGAGGATATAAGATGAACATAACAAAAGCAAAACAAGGATAATGGAATGTAGTCTAAATAAGTCGGGTGATGCTGAGGGAATTAGATTAGGAAATGAGGCACTTAAAGTAGTAAAGCAGTTTTGCTATTTGGGGAGCAAAATAACTGATCATGGTCGAAGTAGAGAGGATATAAAATGTAGGCTGGCAATGGCAAGAAAAGCGTTTCTGAAGAAGAGAAATTTGTTAACATCCAGTATTGATTTAAGTGTCAGGAAGTCATTTCTGAAAGTATTCGTATGGAGTGTAGCCATGTATGGAAGTGAAACATGGACGATAAATAGTTTGGACAAGAAGAGAATAGAAGCTTTCGAAATGTGGTGCTACAGAAGAATGCTGAAGATTAGATGGGTAGATCACATAACTAATGAGGAAGTAATGAATAGGATTGGGGAGAAGAGAAGTTTGTGGCACAACTTGACCTGAAGAAGGGATCGGTTGGTAAGACATGTTCTGAGGCATCAAGGGATCACCAGATTAGTATTGGAGGGCAGCGTGGAGGGTAAAAATCGTAGAGGGAGACCAAGAGATGAATATACTAAGCAGATTCAGAAGGATGTAGGTTGCAGTAGGTACTGGGAGATGAAAAAGCTTGCACAGGATAGAGTAGCATCAAACCAGTCTCAGGACTGAAGACCACAACAACAAACAACAACAACAACAAGATATTTATTAATTTAACCGTAATTCATGAACACATTTTTGTAGTTGACAGGAGCCGTTACTTTCCTAATTCCAAAACTAATTTAGTGACCTTCATTTAAGAACAAGAACTTCATTTCAAAAATTTATACGATTAACGAATCCATGAAATCCACACCTTCCTATCATGTAACGAAAACTGAGACAAAGTTTCATACACTGAACTCTTTGGACAAGAGATTTGATGTAAGTACAACATGACCCAACTTGGACGCTCTTTACACAGAATCAGAAACTCAATCTCTTCTACACCATTAGTCTAGGCGCTCAGTCCGGAACCGCGCGACTGCTACGGTCGCAGGTTCGAATCCTGCCTCGCGCATGGATGTGTGTGATATCCTTAGGTTAGTTAGGTTTAAGTAGTTCTAAGTTCTAGGGGACTGATGACCACAGATGTTAAGTCCCATAGTGCTCAGAGCCATTTGAACCATTTTTTTTACATCATTAGTCAACAGCGGCGACTGTTATGGTACGAGACAACCAGTAACTTTCAGGAACTACCTATCGATATGTTCCTAAACTGGTGAAGTGAAGTTCAAATTTAGGATTGTTTTCACGTTCCTGTTCTCATAACAACATCACTGGCATTATGACTGACTTTCATTTTGTTTCTCTCATCTATAAACCGTATAAATCGTCAGCAACGGAACTATCTTACTTTGTGCTGTAGCAGGCCACACTATTGCTTAAGCTGCAAATTTGGCTTAAAAATTTTAGTAGAGAAACGGAATGATAAGATACAAAGTGCAATTTATGCCTTTGATTATTTATTCAAGAAAAATCACATTTTAATTTAGGTACAACAATACAATTATTTTCTGCTCATTTAATCTCCTACGCTCCATTCGTTATCAGTATATCACAAGTCAAGTCGCTTAATTATTCATTATCAATAAACATGCGATCATTGCACAAGAATGTACAGGCTTCACCTTTCCGAAACACCATAACTGCCTCCTATTCTGACGCAGAAGTTAGAAATTTCAGTCAAAGTTGCCTAAAACCTTCCTCTGTAACGATGTAAACACGTCGCGACCTACGACGCCACCCTTGGGCTCGTTGACGCTTCAAATACGAAGGTGTTGACACTTGCACTCAGAGGGTGGCATTTCTGGTGTCAATGTAACCACCCCTTTCCTTGGGGCGTTGATTTCCCACACATTTCACGGTCGGAGGCGACAATTCGCAGTGTGATGAGAAATGGGACGACGTTCTTGATGACTTTCGACACTGCTAGCAACCCTGGGCGTTTCAACCCTGATCTAAGGGCATCATAGGAATGCACACCCACTTAACGTGATCTGACGTCACTGGAGTGTAGCGCAATCTCAGTTTTGGCGCTGCTATACAGCTTGGAACACCTAGAGGCTGTAAAAAACCATTCGACGAAATCTGTACGTGATCCGATATAGCAAAGGTTTCACATGGTTCTTCATCCCTCCGTTTTTGCTCCCTCCTTTGGCGAGAGTATGGAATGGCGTTAAACAATAAAATGTGCGTGAAAGCGCCCTTCTAAGACCCAACAGTTGGCAACACTCTCGGTAACACCCACTCAACTTAAATCAGCAAGAAGCAGATATACCTGTCAGAAACCTCGTCACACATTCAACATAATCGCTGCTCTACTACCTGACTCTTAGGCAACACCTTCGACATCCCTCAGATGGTGTTTGCCAGCCTCCAGGTGCTAGAGGGGCCGCAAGGCCCAATATTTGTTGAAGTTTGAGGGAGGTACATACGAGTATGTAACGGGCTCAAGGGGGGTGTGTGAGCGGGACCTTGGCTGCAGTGAAAGTTTGGGGTGAGGGGGAGGTGACTTAGAGGGACTCTTTGCCGTTTTATTCATCACGCACGTCATAATGTTGCACCTCACCGTGAGCACACCATGGTACTCAAAAAAGAAAGTAATGAAAATGCAAAACAACGTATTGCTGCTTCAGATCACGTTCAGATTTCGTCGAATAGCTTTCGCCCCTAGTGGTTCCGTAACGTATACCGGAGCAAAAACTGCAGCCACACTACACTCCAAAGGGGTCAGATGATGTTCAGTGTGGTTGTAGGTCTACGATACTCTGAGAGCAGGGTTAAAACGACACAGTGTCGAAAGTTGTCAAGAAATCGCCCCGTTGCTTTATCACATTGTAAACTCTCGTTTCCGACCGCCAAATGTGTGGGAATCAGCCACCATAATGGAAGACATGGTTTCGTTGACGCCCTTTATGGCACCCGCTGAGACCTTTCCGTATTGCTACTGAGCAGGGCTATGTCTGAAACGTTTTCCTCGGCTACCGTAAGGAAACAGCGTGATTTTAACGCTGGACGGTTCCGACCTCCATCGCTGAGGCGTCGAAAGTGTGAAATGTGGGTAAGAAGGTGTGTGACGACATTCTCATCGTGTGACAGGTGCGAGTAGACTTTGATAGAATTATAGCAAAGTTTGGTGACAATGTGACATCAGTAACCCACCTTACAGTTCACATGAATGCAGCATGACACTGGTATAATAGAAGCCTCAGGATAGCGAGGTGCACATATGCAGACGACGGTACAATCGCGTACACAAGGTATAAAAGGGCAGTAAATTGATGGAGCTATGTTTGTACTCAGGTTATTCATGTGAGAAGGTTTCCGATGTTATTAAGATCTCACGACCGGAATTAATAGACTCTAAACCCGGAATGGTAGTTAGAGTTAGACACGTGGGACATTCCATTCCGGAAACGGTTAGGGAATTCAATATTCCGAGATCCACAGTGTCAAGAGTGGCCGAAAGTACCAAATTTCAGGCATTACCTCTCACCACGGACAATACGGTGGAAGACGACCTTCACTTAACGGCAGAGAGTAGCGGTCTTTGAGTAGAACTGTCACTGTTAACTAACAAGGAACATTGCGTGGAATGTCTGCAGAAATAAAGAACATTGCGTGGAATGTCTGCAGAAAGCAGTAAGGGACATATGACGAACGTATCCGTTAGGAAAGTGCGACGAAATTTGGTGTTAATGGCCTCTGGGCGCAGAAGACCGCAATGCCTCTACTGGACTCGCGACCACTTCGGTTGTACTCTAGGCAACTGGACAGTTGGTAAGAGCTGATGGTAGGGTTGGAGTATGGTGCAGACCCCATGAAGCGATGCGAAGAAGTCGTCAACAAGGGAATGTGCAAGCTATTGCTGGCTCTTTAGCGGTGTGGGCTGTGTTTCTATAAAACTGATCATTCACAGGAAATGAACATGTTCGGTTACTTGGAGACCATTGTGAGCCATATATGGACATCATATTCCTAAAAAGGGATGGAAATTTTATTGATGACTATGTACCATGTCACTGGGCCACAGTTGCTCGCGATTGGTTTGAAGAACATTCCAAATAAGTCGAACGAATGATGTGTCCACCCAGACCGTCCGACATGAATCTCATCAAACATTTGTGGGGCGTAATCGAGAGGCCAGTTCGTGTACAAAATCCTACACCAGCAACATTCTCGCATTTATGGACGTCTATAGAGGCAGCATGGCTGCAAGGGACGTTGAACGACGTGTTGAGTCTATGCCTTGTAGAGATACTCCACTAAGCCGGGGAAAAGGAAGTCCGACACGACATTAGGATGTCCCTCTTTACTTCTGTCACCTCACTGCACAGAAGAACGTTGTCGTCATCCTTGAGCCAAACTGATTTGTCGGAATTGGAGATAATTACGGTGTTTCGAAAGAGTGATCCATTAATTTTGTTGCGGCGTGTGGCAGTTTACTTAAAATATGTCTAGAGATAGGGCGCAGAAAATTTAACTAAGAAAGAATCCGTTTGGGAAACCTTCATTGCGGCATTTTCAATTCAGTGACAGATTTTGGCCACATCTTTTGCACTGAATACCGTCTGTCTTTTCAGCTCAGTACAAGCTATTCACGTGAAAATTGCAACACTGTAGGCTAATTATTTACCTGATTACAGATTTATAAGTGAAACTGTCATCTAGCCTAGGTTCAGTCTGAATACCAAAACGGTTTACTATAGAGGGTCCTGTTTATGTGGTATGCTGATGTCTTCCTCCAACCACTGGACTCATGCAGCCAGTTAAACGATGACCTACAAATTAACATCGGCGTCGAACACTACGAATTTCGGCGTTTTTATCAATGAGAAACATGAGAGAATTCGAAAGACTGGGCCACCAAACCAGGTAATTGCAACTGATGATTTGCTGAAAGTTGGATGTGAAATGCAGGTGAAATTAGTCGCCGATTCGGATGCATTTGTTGAGTATTACCAGTAAATAAGGCGTGTTACGCATACATTCATGGACAACGGAGGAGGTTGGAGGGTGATGTGGCTACACTGTCGCAGACGCTGTACTGGTCGTCGGCTTGACAGGCCCAAGCATAATGGTAAGATTCGTGATTCCAGTGCATTTGATCGCTGCCGTACCCAGTATTGTGCACGAACTCGGTTCTTTCTGTGTTATTCTGTCACTGTGAACTGTTTGTACCTCGATTCGGATAGGTTATTGCGGGAAACGAGATGTTGATACCAAGGTTTATGTTTCGTGTAGGGTGTAGCTTCTGCTTACTCACTTTACTTTTCGCCTCCGGAAGAAAGAGGTTACAATTTTTTTGACCACAATTCTGCAGCACTTGTGCCCTAATGGTGGCATGTAAAACATCTCCCAGAGAATAGGATTCGCCCATGTTTTGACATACCAGTAGGTGATTCGGTGCCTGGACTGCTCCGCAGTTGCGTGCAATGTCCTGCTCACACTCCCATGAGACAACATTTGTCCTTCACATCGAAAATCCTGTTATTATTTCAAAGGTTCTCCAAGTAGTGCAGGATAACGTCCTTAGGAGCACTTACTTGCCATGGTGAAACACTTCGACATATGGCTTGACACCTAATGGAAAATTTTCCTGGACTTTAGCCGACGTCTAGCAGCTGCGTAATTGTACAGCAAGTGATTTGAGTCTTCATTTAGCTTCTTCTGTTCTGTTTCTCCCGCCACTTTGAGTCTTATTGGTGGAGAAGCACTACCAACCAAGGGGTAGATGTTCTGGACTAAGATTGTTCTAAGGCACCCAGTAAGTGATCGAATTTACTCGTTTAAGACCACGTCCACATGACTTTTGTGAGACGATGCTCCTCAAACCGGTATTCCACAATCTCCCACAGAAAAACACACTTTTAGTACAGTTGACAAGAGAAACTGGCGATTTGTGCCCTCGTAAGGCAATGCTCCTGTTGCAGACTTTTCCTTTCAAGTCCATACAATGTATTCTAAAGCATAGTATGCAGTATAGAACAATTCTCATGTGTTTTAGGGTGTCGTAGTGCTGAATTTCCCATTCTTTCCATTTAATATTCATTTTGCTTTTGGTGACTCTGTGTAAGTGGAAAACACATGCTTGTGTATTTTCTAGATTGTGATTTGGATGCTGATCTTCAGCATATCACATGTTACACGGCGTAATTGAGGGATTTCCACGCTACAGTCAGGTATGTCGTCGAATGCGTCGTGAGAGGGGAGAGGTTCGATGTTTCAGCAATAGAAATGACGTAGGTTAATGACAACAGTTGCAGTTTAATTGGAAGTATAGAAAGTAAATGTTTTGGTGACCAGTTAGAGATGTGGAACCCTAAAGGAACATATCGGAAGTACTGATCAAAGACCTTCAACAAATAATGAACAAGATAATAGTAAACTAGTGGCGACATATTCGCAATAATGTTTCACAGCGATTCAGCAAATATTTGTTTTGCTATAAATCTAATCATGGGTCACAAAAATGTCTGTCATCCATGACTGGATTTGCCACACAACAAAAATGGTGATGGTAAACGTAATTACAAATAGATTGTCACTTAAAGGAAACAGTTGACAGTAAAAATGTCACGAACTAAACGAGTAAACGAGTCATTGGCCACCATACCCACAAGTAAACTGCTGTGCAAAACTGAGAAACTAATACGGAATGAAAATACTCCAGATCGGGGCATAATAGTTTTCTGTTGTTTCACTCTCGATTTATTTGCTTGTCCTGTATTAGTCATTAGTGGATAAGATATTTCGTGCTGAGACTGGTTCTCAGATTGGTGCATTGGGTCCGAAATTTCTCCAAAAAGAGAAGAAGATGTGTGCAACAGACTAGTTAATATAGGATGTGAAGCGCGGAAGATAGGTTGGTGGTAAATGTAAGACGGAGTGTATGTCTCTCAAGGGATTAGTACAGATTTAGAAAGGCAGAAATCCAGGCAAAATTAGCATAAATCAGGATGAAATATTTGCAGGTTAGGGCAATGGTAGAAGGATGTTGAACCTAGTCGAGTACTGCCAGTAGTTTTACTAGAATTCGGGCTTTCCGTTTTATGTTGATGAGTAGCGTATTCCATGGACTAGAAATAAATGAGAGGAATGCGTCGGTTATAGGAGCTGAGGTGGAAATCGAGACAACAGAATCATCGAGTGGTTCAACCAAAAATGGCGACTTGGTTTTTATGAGGATTTTCTTGAAGTTTTCGTACCAGTTCATCAGGATATTCAAGTATCGTTGGAGGGTTGCATATTATAGCGGGAGAGAGTGTTTGGTGATGTCGGCAGTGTAATGCAGGAAGTATGGGAGGATGGAGTTTGTGAAGTGTTTGACGATGTCGGCAGTGTAATGCAGGAGGTATCGGAGGATGGAGTTTGTGAATGGCTGACGCTTACAATATCCGACGGAGGGGGAACGGCACAAAGTCTTGAACCACACCAGCAATAGGGTGAAGGAAGTGACCTGCGACAAGGAGTGCTTACAGTCCACAGGCGCCACCATCTATTACGTACTGTCACGACTGCAGCTATCACCCTATTAGCCGATGACAGTCAACAAAAATTAATATCAAATATTGTTAGCAATAGGCATTTGATACCCCTGCCCCTTCATCGTGTCAAACAATAAGTCACATGTGACTTGGTGGTCACACATCCAGAAGTAGTTCTTTGAAATGGACAATAATCGCGAAAGCCTACAATCCCCCATGAGGACCAACAGTACATCGGCGTCGATAAACATCGTAGATGTGAGTAATTTACACTGATTCACTGGGAATGAAAGTCTGCATCCAAGTGTTTCTTATCCAAAATGGTAGCTGTACAAGGCTTCCTGACGTCGTGGATTGGGTCGGACACTTACAGTTAGCATACTCATTCGAACACATCTTTGTTCATCGTCTCCTCAAACCCAGATGTAGAGCCGCACTGAGAAAAAGGCAATAAGTGTCCACAGCAGGTGACTCACCGCAGTACCATGAGGGGGCACAGCCAGAAGCCGAAGGCGCTCACCATGAGCACCAGGTACTTGTGCGCGCGCTTCTCCTCCACCACGTCCAGCTCTGCGTCGTACAGGCCGCAGCGGTCGCTCCTGTAACACGAACAAACAACTGTCGCTATCCTGTTGAGGCTGCTTTGTTTTCTGCAGATGGTAACTGGACTGTTCATATACAGCAAGAGCCAACACGATTTCGTCAAAATTTCGGAAGCTGCCCAGGGATATTTTCTTAGTATTCCTTTATAAGGGACAAGTGATCTACGACTCTTTAAAAATAATGCAATTTATTTAATTACCTCAATCTCATTTCGTGTTTATATTGCATTAAAATATCTGTACGGCAGTGTAAATGTCACTGCTGTTGGTCTTGTTTTGTGACAAACTACACTCATGCTCATAAATTAAGGATAATTGCAGACTGTGGTGCCACACAACGTGGCACTACACAAAACTGGCGCTAATAGCATAGGCACATAGGAAACACACACGACACGGATCAGTATTGGTGAGAAGTTGAGAAAACCGCCCCGAAACATATGTGCTACAAAACACCACTGTTTCCTGCGCATGTACCCCGACATCAATATGGGATATGATCACCACCCACACGTACACAGGCCACACAACGGGTTGGCATTCTTTGGACCAGATGGTCGAGCATCTGCTGGGGTATAGCCTCCCATTCTTGCACCAGTGCCTGTTGGAGCTCCTGAAGTGTTGTAGGGGTTTGAAGACGTGCAGGGATACGTCGACCGAGAGCGTCCCAGACGTGCTCGATGGGATTTATGTCTGCAGAACAGGCAGGCCACTCCATTCGCCTGATATCTTCTGTTTCAAGATACTCCTCCACGATGGCAGCTCGGTGGGGCCGTGCGTTAATATCCATCAGAAGGAAGGTGGGACTCACTGCACCCCTGAAAAGGCAGACATACTGGTGCAAAATGACGTCACGATACACCTGACATGTTACAGTTCCTCTGTGAAAGACATGCAGGGATGTACGTGCACCAATCACAATCCCACCCCATACCATCAAACCACGACCTCCACACAGGTCCCTTTCAAGGACATTAAGGGGTTGGTATCTGGTTCCTGGTTCACGTCAGATGAAAACCCGGTGAGAATCACTGTTCAGGCTATACCTGGACTCGTCCGTGAACATAACCTGGGACCACTGTTCCAATGACCATGTATTGTGTTCTTGACACCAGGCTTTACGGGTTTTCCTGTGACCAGAGGTCAGTTGAATGCACCTTGCAGGTCTCCGGGTGAATAAACCATGCCTGTTCAGTCGTCTATAGACTGTGTGTCTGGAGACAACTGTTCCAGTGGCTGCGGTGAGGTCGCGAGCAAGGCTACTTGCAGTACTCCGTGGCCGTCTGTGGGCACTGATGGTGAGTTACCAGTCTTCTTGTGGTGTATTACACTGTGGACGTCTCGTACTGTAGCGCCTGGACACGTTTCCTGTCTGCTGGAATCGTTGCCATAAGCTTGAGATCACACTTTGTGGCACACGGAGGGCGCGTGCTACGACCTGCCTCTAGTCGCCGTAGTATTCTACCTCTCATACCGTCATCAATATGTGAAACTTCCTGGCAGATTAAAACTGTGTGCTGGACCGAGACTCGAACTCGGGACCTTTGCCTTTCACGGCCCGTCCTCACAGCTTCACTTGTGCCAGTACCTCGAGGTACTGGCAGAAGTAAAGCTGTGAGGACGGGGCGTGAGTCATGCTTGGGTAGCTCAGTTGGCAGAGCACTTGCCCGCGAAAGGCAAAGGTCCCGAGTTCGAGTCTCGGTCCGGCACACACTTTTAATCTGCCAGGAAGTTTCATATCAGCGCACACTCCGCTGCAGAGTGAAAATGTCGTTCTGGGTCATCAATATGTGTTCTCTGAGTCATTTTCAACACACAGTCACCATTAGCACTCCTGAAAACGTCTGCACATTACTCGCTGCACCGTACTCTGACATGTACCAGTTAACTTCTGCGTATGTGGACTGCTGTCAAGGCCACTGTGCGACGACCGCAGATCAAATGTACCGCGTGGTCACACTACGAGGTGATTTCAACCAGACAACAGCCCACCAAAGCGTTGTTTCACCATGTATGACCATTATCCTTAATTAATGAGCACGAGTGTAGTTTCATTCACAGACGACACTTAGTGATGACAACAGTTTTGTCCACTTTACTCTTCAACCCTCAAGTTTGCATTCAGTACTGCTCGGGTTTGTTTTCCCAGAAGAATCAGTTTTGTGTTAACAGTGGAACACAGCAAGGTGGATTAACGACTACGAGTTAGCCGATAAATACCTTATGTATTTCTACGCCGGGCAGCTCCTGCAACTACTGTAACCACTCGACAGTACTTTTGTATTTATGCATTGGCTATGGTTTGTGTTGTACATTTTGGTGATAGTACGGATACACTTTTTTTTACTTTCTGAAATTTTTGCAAATGAAGAAAGGTACCGGGCTAAAATACTGGAAAATCTGATTACTTTTATTTGTCTCTAACTAGCCACCGGGGACTGCGGGTCCCTTAAACCAAAATATTCGGAAAATATTCCTCAAAAACTTCGCGTCAATTTGGCTTTTAAGACAAAGTTATTCAGACAAGGCTATTCGGTGCCTCAAGGACCATCTGCTTCAGCAAGAAGAAAAATGTCAACGACATTCAAACAATTATAAAATCATTATTTTTTTAAATTATTGCGAGAACAACAGTTAGTCATCAGAAAAATTAATTGATATAACTATTATGTAGACAAGACAAGAAATTACCAAGGGAAAGCACTTTGAACATTGGTTGTTTCGTACTTTTCCTCCGGCAATTAGAATGGCGCGCCGGGCAGACATTTATGCAAATTCTGTTTTAACTCGTACCTACTCCACGATAGATTCACAGAACAGATTATTATTCATTTCTGTGAAAGAGCACACCCATCGCTTTGCAGTGCTGTAGATAGCGTGGCATTGCAACGTCGGTCATGCGACCCTCCACCGTTGACGTAAGACATGCCGGTGCAGTGGTTTCTATGTGCCAATCGGCTCTATGGAATCAACGCAGAAAGATGGAACCACGTGAGTACGTGACACTTAGCTAGAAAGGCGATACCGTGTTTAGATGAATGCATGACCACACCACATATCAGGTCGCCCGATTTATTGGTGTATCAACGCTGACTGTCCAATGTGTCTCACGGAATGGTGTACCACTTGCAGCCATGTAAAACGACGTTGGGGGATGGTTGCAAAAAGATCGTAACCGAAAATGACCAGAAACTACTGCCACACTGTGTAATGACAATCGTTTTCGAAATCGTCAGTAGCTACTGCTGTCAGACACTGTACGTTCATCTTAACCGGATACTGATCGAAGATTGCGAAAGGAACTGCATAAAACGGACACTTGGGGATCAGGTACATCGCAAAATACCATCCTGCAGAGCGGAAAACTAACGTTCAAGTCGTTAATTTATTTTTATTTATTTACTCGTCAAGTTCCGTAAGACCAAATTGAGGAGCAAATCTCCAGGGTCATGGAACGTGTCAGTACATGAAATTACAACATAAAAGTAATAACAGATAAAATTAAAATATTTATGAACCCGAAAAGAGTCAATCCACAACTTTAAGTAAACGCAATCAACAATACAACAAGAGTCAACTTAATTTTTCAAGGAACTCCTCGACACAATAGAAGGAGTGAACCATGAGGAAACTCTTCAGTTTCGATTTGAAAGCGCGTGAATTACTGCTAAGATTTTTGAATTCGAGTGGTAGCTTATTGAAAATGGATGCAGCAATATACTGCATACCTTTCTACACAGGCGTTAAAGAAGTCTGATCCAAATGCAGGTTTGATTTCTGCCGAGTATTAACTGTGTGAAAGCTGCTTATTCTTGGGAATAAGCTAATATCGTTAAACAGAAATGACAGTAAGGATTATATGTAATGAGAGGCGAATGTCAAAATACCCAGACTCGTTCATGAACTTACACCCCTTATTCCCCAAATCGGCCGTTTCTGAGCCAAAAATATCTTTTAAGAATGGGAAGAGTTGCCCCAAAATATAATACCATACGACATGTGCGAATGAAAATAAGCAAAGTACACTAATTTTCGTGGTGTCGAACGTTCACTCACTTCAGATACCTTTCGAATAGTAAAAATGGCAGCATTAAGACTTTTAACAAGATCCTGAACGTGGGCCTTCCACGACAGTTTACTATCTATCCGAACACATAGAAATGTGAACTGTTCAGTTTCACTAATCATATGCCCATTCTGTGAAATTGAAACGTCAGAATTTGTTGAGTTGTGTGTTAGAGACTGTAAAAACTGAGTATTATCGTGATTTGGCGTTAGTTTATTTTCTACAAGCCGTGAAATTAAGTCATGAACTGGACTATTTGAAAACGAGCCAATGTTGCACACAACATCCTTTACTACCAAGCTAGTGTTATCAGCAAACAGAAATATTATAGAGTTACACGTCATACAAGAAGTTATATCATTTATATAAATAACGAAAAAGAGTATCCCCAGCACTGATCCCTGGGGCACCCCCCACTTGACTGTACCCCACTCAGACCCCACATTACAGCAATTCTCAACATTGTGAATAATGACATTTTGCTGTCTGTTGCTAATGTAAGAGCTGAACCAGTTGCGAGGTACTCCCCGTATCCTGTAATAGTCCACCCTCTGGAGCAATATTTCGTGATCAATACAATCAAACGCCTTAGTTAAATCAAGAAATGCTTCAAACGGCTCTGATCACTATGGGACTTAACTTCTAAAGTCATCAGTCCCCTAGAATTTAGAACTACTTAAACCTAATTAACCTAAGGACATCACACACATCCATGCCCGAGGCAGCATTCGAACCTGCGACCGTAGCGGTCGCGTGGTTCCAGACTGTAGCGCTTAGAACCGCTCGGCCACTTCGGCCGGCAAATCAAGAAATGTGCCTAGCGTTGGAAACCTTTTGTTTAACCTATCCTGTACGTCACAGAGAAAAGAGAATATAGCATTTTCAGTTGTTAAAAGACTTCTAAAGCGGAACTGTATATTTGATAGCAAATCGTGTGAAAAAAAAGATCAATTATCCTTACATACACAGCCTTTTAAATAACTTTAGCAAATAATGATGGCATAGAAATACGTCTAAAATTGTCCACACTATCCCTTCCTCCCTTTTTATGAAGCGCCTTTACTGCTGAGTACTTTAATCCTTCGGGAAACTGACCATCCCTAAAGAAAAAATTAAAAATATGGTTAAATACAGAGATAACATATGCAGCACAGTAATTTAATATTCAGCTAGGCACTTCATCATATCCATGAGAGTCCTCAGTCTTCAGTGATTTAATTATTGACTCAATCTCTCCCATGTCTGTACCGCAGAGGAGTATTTCAGTCACCGAAAGGCAGTTCCCTGTAGGAACCAAATTTTTATTTAATTCATTTGCAGTGCTCAGAAAATGATTGTTAAATACTGTACATATACCTGATTTATCAGTAACAGAAATATTGTTACTACGAACTGACTTTGTATCAATTACCTTGAGCTGCAGGCCAGACATTTCCTTCACAACTGACGATATGATTTTAGTTTAATCCTGTGAATTAGGTATTCTATTTGCATAGCACATACTTCTAGCCTTCCTAATAACATTTTAAGTACCTTCAATACTGTTTGTAATGAGCTACTGTAGCTTGATTGTGACTATTTATAACATTGTGATATACTCGTAATTCCCGCTTTGTTCTAGATGATATCCTTATCCCACTGGTTAGCCACCTGGGCTGTCTTTTTCTGCCAATACCCAGTTTAGAACGTTCTAATGGAAAGCAACTCTCAGAGAGCATGAGAAATGTGTTAAGGCCATTCACCCTTTTACTAACAGAATATGGCAGACTACAGGCAATAGCTAACTGGAGTCGTGTAATGAGGTCCGAGGAGTCGCGATTCTGCCCTTTCCAAATCACGCAAATGTGTTGTTAGAACTAAGCAATCGACATATCCCTGTGACTGTCAGAATGGCCTACATTGGGTGCCCTTACCAATAAACAGATCGCTACCCA